>NW_026778197.1:1903777-2538369 GCF_025265405.1 Mesoplodon densirostris | reverse complement strand
AAACAACATACAGTTCTCCAGAGAGGCTGTTGGCAATTTACATCCTGTCCATCGGCGTAACCAGGCTCCCTTTTCTCCATGGCCTGTCCTGCATTTGTGGTTTTTACACTATTTGCGGATGGCCCTTTTCACAGGAGGTAAGGGACACTTCTCTGTAGTGTGGATTTGCAATGCCTGATGGCTTGCTTAGCCAAAAAGGGCGTATGCATTTTTTCCCGAATATATTCAAGAAAATACACATACTCCCTTTTCAGCCAAGGGCAACATTGTCGAAGTTCTGTCACTTTTCATGTGCTTTAAAGACGACTCCAATCTACCTCTTGAAATCTGTTTCCTTCAATTCTGCCATGCATTCAAATCATCTTCACTGTCTTACCTCAATATATATCTGGATGATAGTTGTCCTTTATAACTCTGCAAGTTTGTGAATTGCTGTGCCCCTGATTTCCATTTTACAACTCGCCTATTTGTGAGCTGGCTGCAATACCGCAGGATGGCTTTAGGCCCTAGTCTGGTTCCGGGGCTTCAGGTTGAGCCTTTGGTTAATTCTTCTTCCTGATGGGAAACTAGAGTGACATGTGCCCATCCAAACACCTACAGCTAATCTCTCATTTATTCCCCCTCTTCCTGTTCATCCTCTGCACAATTTGCAAACTGTGCATAACAGGAGGGTAAAGGCGCTGACACTCCAAGTGGGGAGATTTTTAGTAATGCAGATGGAATGGCGAAGCCGAGCACGACAAAAGGAAAAATGAGGTACCATTTAGAAAACTTTCCCAATTACACAGTGTACCATCCACTGGGTTTCCCATATATGCTTTAACTGTAGGAAGATTCCCTTAAACCTGGAGAGTTGGGACCACTAGAATGGGTAGTACACAGTATTGCTCTATGTGGTGTTCTTTTGCTCACACAACCTCAACAATTTTGTCAGCCCCAAGTGTCCAGTTTTATGTCTCATCCAGCTGTGGGTGTAAAGGTGGACAATCCAGGTTGCATCACAGGCCCTGAACGTAATTCTTAAGGCTTTCTCTCTGTTTCGCTGTTTTTGCATTTTGCTTTTGAAATTTATTTTTATAAGGGTGTTTAGCTGAATTTCAGGGCTGTGTTCATGTTGTTATACACACACATGATTCCTTTATGGAGACATGAGAATACATATGTATTAAAATTCTTGAGGTCAGATATATTCCTCTGCAATGAATAGGGGGTGTTGAGTCCAGTTCATTGTGCGGGGAGTAGGTGATGTCTATTACATACTTGGTTTATGTAACGTTATCTGTGCTAATTTAAAACTGTGGTTTTATGCATCAACCCACCTCGCCTTTCCCCTTAAGCAGGCAGAATATTGTTTCCTATGTGTGTGACTCTGTTGTGTTTCTAATTCAGTTCATTCGTAACCATGTGTACATTCCCACTATGAGTGATAACTTATGATAAGATTCGGTACTCTGTTATCTATCCAAACTCAGTTCATGTGTAGCCATGTTACAGGATCTTCATAAGTGATATCTTATGATAAGTTTCTTTTTCTGTGTGACTTATTTCACTTAGAATCATCGTACCTGAATCCACTCATTTGGCTGCTACTGGCCTTATGACATTGATTTCTTGGCTGAGGAATATTCCATCGTACGTAAGGACAACAATTTCTTGTAGCATTTTTGTTTTTCCTGGGATATTTAAGGTGTACCCAAGTTGAGGTTCTTGTAAGCAGTGCAGCCCTAAATATTTGGGTGGCTCAGTCTTATTGATTTTCAATTTTCCCAAGGTATATTCCCTAGACTGGAAGTGCCCTTGGCTCTGTAGCTCTGTTGTTTACTTGGTTTAGGGAACACAACGCACTCCTCCAGAGAGGCAGTTGGCAATTTACATCCCACGCATCAGCATAACAAGGCTCCCTGTTCTCCAGGGCCTGTCTTTCCTTTCTGGTTTTTACACATTTTGCTGATGTCCCATTTACCGGTAGGAAGTGATACTTCTTTGTAGTGCAGATTTGCATTGTCCGCTTGTTTGTTTGGCCAAAAGGGGCGTATGTGTTTTCTCCTGAATATATTCAGGAGAAAACGCATATGCCTCTTTTGACCAAGTGCATCATTGTCGAAGTTGTGCCCCTCTTCCTGTGCTTTAAAGGCGATTCCAACGTACCTCTAGAAATCTGTTTCCTACTATTCTGCCTCGTTTTCATGTTCGCCTCTTTGCCTGCCCTTAACATATTTTTGGACGATAGTTGTCCTTTATTACTCTGCCAGTTTGTGAATTGTGTACCTCTGAACTCCATTTTTAAACTCGTCTTTATTGAGCTGACCGCAAGTCCGAAATTATGGTTCAGACCTATACTTGTTCCCGGCAGGTGGCTGAGACTTTGGTTAATTCTTCTTCCTGCCGGGAAATTCGAGTGACATGTGCCCGTCCAAATGCCTAACAGCTACTGTCTCATTGGTTCTCCCTCTTCCCTTTCATCCTCTGCCAAATTGGCAACCTGTGCTAACCAGGAGTTTAAAGGGCTGACTCTCCAAGTTGGCAGATTGATAGTAAAGCAGTTGGAAAGTCAAATCGGAGCACAAGGAGAGGGACTATTCGTTGAGTTTTAGAAACCTTTCGTATTCACAGTGTGTCCATTCTCTAGGTTTCCCGTACATGTTATAGCTGTAGTAGTTTTCCCTTCAACCTGGAGAGTTCGGACCCATGGAATGGGTGCCACGCATTATTGCTTTAAAGGGTCTGCATCTGCTCACCCAATCTCACCAATCCGCTCAGTCCCAAGTGTCCAGCCATATTCCACAGCCAGCTGTCATTGTACACAGGGTCATTCCAGGTTACATCCGACACCCTGAAGGAATTGAAAAGAATTTCCCTGTTTTGTTGTTCTGTTTTTGAAATTCAATTTTATAGTGGGTTTGAGCTGATTTTCACTGCCATGTTTATGCTAGTCTAGACACACTTGATTCCCTTACGGAGACATATCAATACATAGGTTTTAAGATTCTTACTAGTCAGATATAAACCTCTGTGGAAAATATGGGGTTTTGAGTCCCTTTCACTGAGGAAGGTGTAGGTCTTTTCTATTCCATAGATGGTTTTTGGACGTTACGTGTGCTAATATCAAACTCTGGTTTTACGCATCACCCCACCTCTCCTTCACCCTTAAGCAGGCATAAGAGTGTTTTCTAAATGAGAGACTCTGTTCTCTTTCCAACTCAGTTCATGTGTAGCCATGTTTACAGGACCTTCATAAGTGATATCTTATGATAAGTTTCTTTTTCTGTGTGACTTATTTCACTTAGAATCATCGTACCTGAATCCACTCATTTTGCTGCTATGGTCTTAAGACATTGATTTCATGGCTGAGGGATATTCCATCGTATGTAAATACCAATATTTTTGAACCATTTTTATCTTTCCTGGGATATTTAAGGTGTACCCAAGTTGATGTTCTTGTAAGCAGTGCAGCCCTACATATTGGGGTGGCTCTGTCTTATTGATTTTCAGTTTTCCCAAGGTATATTCCCTAGACTAGAAGTGCCCTTGGCTCTGTAGCTCTGTTGTTTATTGTTTTACGGAAAACAGTGCACTCCTCCAGAGAGGCAGTTGGCAATTTACATCCCACCCATCAGCATAACAAGGCTCTGTGTTCTCCAGGGACTCTCTAGCCTTTCTGGTTTTTACACATTTTGTGGATGTCCCTTTTGACCGGTGGGAAGTGATACTTCATTGTAGTGCATATTTGCATTGCCCGCTTGCATCCTTATCCAAAAAGGGCATATGCGTTTTCTCCTGAATATATTGAGGAGAAAACGCATATGCCCTTTTTGGCCAAGTGCATCATTGTCGAAGTTGTGCCCCTCTTCCTGTGCTTTACAGGTGATTCCTACCTACCTCTTGAAATCTGTTTCCTGCTATTCTGCCTGGCTTTCAAGTCAGCCTCGTTCCCTTCCCTCAACAGATTTTTGGACGATAGTTGTCCTTTATTGCTCTGCCAGTTTGTGAATTGTGTGCCCCTGAGCTCCATTTTTCAACTCGTCTTTTTTGATCTAACCGCAAGTCCGAAATTTTGGTTCAGACCTATACTTGTTCCCGGCGGGTGCCTGAGACTTTGGTTAATACTTCTTCTTGCCGGGAAATTAGAGTGACATGTGACCGTCCAAATGCCTAACAGCTACTGTCTCATTGGTTCTCGCTCTTCCCTTTCATCCTCTGCCACATTGGCAACCTGTGGTAACCAGGAGTTTAAAGGGCTGACTCTCCAAGTTGGCAGATTGATAGTAAAGCAGTTGGAAAGTCAAACCGTTGTACAAGGAGTGGGACTATTAGCTGAGTTTTAGAAACATTTCCTATTCACAGTGTGTCCATTCTCTAGGTTTCCCGTACATGTTATAGCTGTAGTAGTTTTCCCTTCAACCTGGAGAGTTCGGACCTATGGAATGGGTGCCACGCATTATTGCTTTAAAGGGTCTGCATCTGCTCACCCAATCTCACCAATCCGCTAAGTCCCAAGTGTCCAGCCATATTCCACAGCCAGCTCTCATTGTACACAGGGTCATTCCAGGTTTCATCAGAGACCCTGAAGGAATTGTAAAGAATTTCCCTGTTTTGTTGTTTTGTTTTTGAAATTCAATTTTATAGTGGGTTTGAGCTGATTCTCACTGCCATGTTTATGCTAGTCTAGACACACTTGATTCCCTTACGGAGACATATCAATACATAGGTTTTAAGATTCTTACTAGTCAGATATAATCCTCTGTGGAAAATATGGGGTTTTGAGTCCCTTTCACTGAGGAAGGTGTAGGTCTTTTCTATTCCATAGATGGTTTTTGGAACGTTACGTGTGCTAATATCAAACTCTGGTTTTACGCATCACCCCACCTCTCCTTCACCGTTAAGCAGGCATAAGAGTGTTTTCTAAATGAGAGACTCTGTTCTCTTTCCAACTCAGTTCATGTGTAGCCATGTTTACAGGACCTTCATAAGTGATATCTTATGATAAGTTTCTTTTTCTGTGTGACTTATTTCACTCAGAATCATCGTACCTGAATCCACTCATTTTGCTGCTGTGGTCTTAAGACATTGATTTCATGGCTGAGGGATATTCCATCGTATGTAAATACCAATATTTTTGAACCATTTTTATCTTTCCTGGGATATTTAAGGTGTACCCAAGTTGAGGTTCTTGTAAGCAGTACAGCCCTAAATATTGGGGTGGTTTTGTCTTATTGATTTTCAGTTTTCCCAAGGTATATTCCCTAGACTAGAAGTGCCCTTGGCTCTGTAGCTCTGTTGTTTATTGTTTTACGGAAAACAGTGCACTCCTCCAGAGAGGCAGTTGGCAATTTACATCCCACCCATCAGCATAACAAGGTTCCGTGTTCTCCATGGACTCTCTAGCCTTTCTGGTTTTTACACATTTTGTGGATGTCCCTTTTGACCGGTGGGAAGTGATACTTCATTGTAGTGCATATTTGCAATGCCCGCTTGCATCCTTATCCAAAAAGGGCATATGCGTTTTCTCCTGAATATATTCAGTAGAAAATGCATATGCCATTTTTGGCCAAGTGCATCATTGTCAAAGTTGTGCCCCTCTTCCTGTGCTTTACAGGCGATTCCTACGTACCTCTTGAAATCTGTTTCCTGCTATTCTGCCTCGCTTTCAAGTCGGCCTCGTTGCCTTCCCTCAACAGATTTTTGGACGATAGTTGTCCTTTATTACTCTGCCAGTTTGTGAATTGCTGTGCCCCTGAGCTCCATTTTTCAACTCGTTTTTTGTGAGCTGAATGCAAGTCCAAAATTTTGGTTCAGGACCTACACTTGTTCCCGATGGGGGGCTGAGACTTTGGTTAATTCTTCTTCCTGCCGGGAAATTAGAGTGACATGTGCCCGTCCAAATGCCTAATAGCTACTCTCTCATTGGTTCTCCCTCTTCCCTTCCATCCTCTGCCAAATTGGCAACCTGTGCGAACCAGGAGGTTAAAGGGGCTGTATCTCCATGTTGTGAGATTGATAGTAAAGCAGTTAGAAAGTCAAACCGGAGCACCACGAGAGGGACTATTCGTTGAGTTTTAGAAACCTTTCGTATTCACAGTTTTTCCATTCTCTAGGTTTCCCATACATGTTATAGATGTAGTAATATTCCCTTCAACCTGGAGAGTTGGGAACCATGGCCTGCGGGCCGTGCATTATTGCTTTAAAGGGTCTGCATTTGCTCACCCAATCTCACCAATCCTCTCAGTTCAAAGTGTCCAGCCTTATGCCACATTCAGCTGTCCTTGTAGATAGGGTCATCCCAGGTTTCATCAGACACCCTGAAAGAATTGTAAAGAATTTTCCTGTTTTTTTTGTTTTGTTTTTGAAATTCCTTTTTATAGTGGGTTTGAGCTGATTCTCACTGCCATGTTTATGCCACTATAGACACACTTGATTCCCTTATGGAGACATATCAATACATAGGTTTTAGATTCTCACTAGTCAGATATATTCCTCTGTGGGAAATATGGGTTCTTGAGTCCCTTTCACTGAGGAAGGTGTAGGTCTTGGCTATTCCATAGTTGGTTTTTGGAACGGTACCTGTGCTTATATCAAACTCTAGTTTTATGCATCACCCCACCTCTCTTTCCCCTTAAGCAGGCATAAGAGAGTTTTCTAACTATGAGACTGTGTTCTCTTTCCTAACTCAGTTCATGTGTAGCCATGTTTACAGGATCGTCATAAGTGATATCTTATGCTAAGTTTCTTTTTCTGTGTGACATATTTCACTTAGAATCATCGTAACAGAACCACTCACTTTGCTGCTACTGGTCTTATGACATTGATTTAATGGCTTAGGGATATTCCATTGTATGTAAGTACCACAATTTTTTGAACCATTTTTATATTTCCTGGGATATTTAGTGTGTACCCAAGTTGAGGTTCTTGTATGCAGTGCAGCCCTAAATTTGGGGGTGGCTCTGTCTTATTGATTTTCAGTTTTCCCAAGGTATATTCCTTAGACTGGAAGTGCCCTTCGCTCTGTAGCTCTGTTTTTTACTTGTTTTAGGGAACACAATGCACTCCTCCAGTGAGGCAGTTGGCAATTTACATCCCGCCCATCAGCATAACAAGGCTCCATTGTCTCCAGGGCCTCTCTTGCCTTTCTGGTTTTTACACATTTTGTGGATGTCCCTTTGGACTGGTGGGAAGTGACACTTTTTTGTAGTGCAGATTTGCATTGACCGCTTGCTTGCTTGGCCAAAAAGGGCGTATGCGTTTTCTCCTTTATATATTCAGGAAAAAACGCATACACCCTTTTTGGCCAAGTGCATCATTGTCGAAGTTGTGCCCCTCTTCCTGTGCTTTACAGGCGATTCCTACCTACCTCTTGAAATCTGTTTCCTGCTACTCTGCCTCGCTTTCAAGTCGGCCTCGTTGTCTTCCCTAAACATATTTTTGGACGAGAGTTGTCCTTTATTACTCTGCAAGTTTGTGAATTGCTGTGCCCATGAGCTCCATTTATCAACTCGTATTTTGTGAGCTGAACGCAAGTCCAAAATTTTGGTTCAGGACCTATACTGGTTCCCTGTAGGTGGCTGAGACTTTGCTTAATACTTCCTGCCGGGAAATTAGAGTGACATGTGCCTGTCCAAATGCCTAACAGCTACTCTCTCATTGGTTCTCCCTCTTCCCTTCCATCCTCTGCCAAATTAGCAACCTGTGCGAACAAGGAGTTTAAAGGGTTTGTCTCTCCAATTTAGGAGATTGATAGTAAAGCAGTTGGAAAGTCAAACTGGAGCACCACGAGAGGGACTATTCGTTGAGTTTTAGAAACCTTTCGTATTCACAGTGTGTCCATTCTCTAGGTTTCCCGTACATGTTATAGCTGTAGTAATATTCCCTTCAATCTGGAGAGTTGGGAACCAGGGAATGGGTGCAATGCATTATTACTTTAAAGGGTGTGTATTTGCTTACCCAATCTCAACAATCCTCTCAGTCCCAAGTGTCCAGCCTTATGCCACATCCAGCTGTCATTGTAGATAGGGTCATTCCACGTTTCCTCAGAGACGCTGAAGGAATTTTAAAGAATTTCCCTGTTTTTTTGTGTTGTTTTTGAAATTCCTTTTTATAGTGGGTTTGAGCTGATTCTCAGTGCCATGTTTATGCCAGTCTAGACACACTTTATTCCCTAACGGAGACATATCAATACATAGATTTTAAGATTCTTACTGGTCAGATCTATTCCTCTGCGGGAAATATGGGGTTTTGAGTCCCTTTCACTGAGGAAGGTGTAGGTTTGTCTATTCCATAGTTGGTTTTTGGAACGGTACCTGTGCTTATATCAAACTCTGGTTTTATGCATCACCCCACCTCTCCTTCACCGTTAAGCTGGCATAAGAGTGTTTTCTAAATGTGAGACTCTGTTCTCTTTCCTAACTCAGTTCATGTGTAGCCATGTTTACAGTATCTCTATGCGTGATATCTTATGATAAGTTTCTTTTTCTGTGTGACCTATTTCATTTAGAATCATCGTACCTGAATCCACTGATTTTGATGCTACTGGTCTTATGACCTTGATTTCATGGCTGAGGGATATTTCATTGGACGTAAGTAACACAATTTTTTGTAACATTTTTACCTTTCCTGGGAATTTAAGGTGAACCCAAGATGAGGTTCTTGTAAGCAGTGCAGCTCTATATATTGTTGTGGCTGGATCTTATTTATTTTCAGTTTTCGCAAGGTATATTCCCTAGACTGGAAGTGCCCTGTGCTCTGTAGCTCTGTTGTTTACTTGTTTTAGGGAAGACAGTACACTACTCCAGAGAGGCAGTTGGCAATTTATATCCCGCCCATCAGCATAACAAGACTCCCTGTTCTCCAGGGCCTGTCTTGCCTTTCTGGATTTTACACATTTTGCAGATATCCCATTTGATCGGTGGGAAGTGATACTTCTTTGTAGTTCAGATTTGCATTGCCCGCTTGCTTGGTTGTTCAAAAAGGGCGCATGCGTTTTCTCCTGAATATATTCAGGAGAAAACGCATATGCCCTTTTTGGCCAAGTGCATCATTGTGGAAGTTTTGCCCCTCTTCCTGTGTTTTACAGGTGATTCCTACGTACCTCTTGAAATCTGTTTCCTGCTATTCGGCCTTGCTTTCAAGTCCGCCTCGGTGCGTTCCATCAACAGATTTTTGGACGATATTTGTCCTTTAAACTCTGCCAGTTTGTGAATTGCTGTGCCCCTGAGGTCCATTTATCAACTCGTTTTTTTTTGAGCTGAACGCAAGTCCAAAATATTGCTTCACGACCTATACTGGTTCATAGTGCGTGGCTGAGACTTTGGTTGATTCTGCTTCTGGCCGGGAAATTAGAGTGTCATGTCCCCGTCCAAATGCCTAACAGCTACTGTCTCATTGGTTCTCCCTCTTCCCTTTCATCCTCTGCCAATTTGTCAACCTCTGAGAAGCAGGAGGTTAAAGTGGCAGTCTCTCCAAGTTGGGAGATTGATAGTAAAGCAGTTGGACAGTGAAACAGGAGCACCAGGAGAGGGACTATTCGTTGAGTTTTAGAAACCTTTCGTATTCACCGTGTGTCCATTCTCTAGGTTTCCCGTACATGTTATAACTGTAGTAATATTCCCTTCAACATGCAGAGTTGGGACAAATGGAATGGGTGCCACTCATTATTGCTTTAAAGGGTCTGCATTTGCTCACCCAGTCTCACTAATCCTCTCAGTCCCAAGTGTCCAGCCTTATGCCACATCCAGCTGTCATTGTAGATAGGGTCATTCCACGTTTCATCAGAGACCCTGAAGGAATTGTAAGGAATTTCCCTGTTTTTTTTGTTTTGTTTTTGAAATTCCTTTTTATAGTGGGTTTGAGCTGATTCTCGCTGCCATGTTTATGCCAGTCTAGACACACTTGATTCCCTTATGGAGACATATCAATACATAGGTATTAAGATTCTTACTAGTAAGATATAATACTCTGCGGTGAATATGAGGTGTTGAGTCCCTTTCACTGAGGAAGGAGTAGGTCTTGTCTATTCCGTATTTTGTTTTTGGAATGGTACCAGTACTAATATCAAACTCTGGTTTTATGCATTACCCCACCTCTCCTTCCCCCTTAAGAAGGCATAAGGGTGTTTTCTAAATGTGAGACTCCGTATTCTTTCCTAACTCAGTTCATGTGCAGCCATGTTTACAGGATCTTCAAAAGTGATATCTTATGATAAGTTTCTTTTTCTGTGTGACTTATTTCACTTAGAATCATCGTACCTGAATCCACTCATTTTGCTGCTACTGGCCTTATGACATTGATTTTATGGCTGAGGGATATTCCATCATACGTAAGTACCACAATTTCCTGAACCATTTTTGTCTTTCTTGGGATATTTAAGGTGTACCCAAGTTGAGGTTTTTGTAAGCAGTGCAGCCCTGAATTTTTGTTTTGATCTGTCTTATTGATTTTCAGTTTTCCCAAGGTATATTCCCTAGATTGGAAGTGCCCTTGGCTCCGTAGCTCTGTTGTTTACTTGTTTTAGGGAACACAATGCACTCCTCCAGAGTGGCAGTTGGCAATTTACATCCCGCCCATCAGCATAACAAGGCTCCCTGTTCTCCAGGGCCTGTCTTGCCTTTTTGGTTTTTACACATTTTGCGGATGTCCCTTTGGACCGGTGGGAAGTGATACTTCTTTGTAGTGCAGATTTGCATTGCCCGCTTGCTTGCTTGGCCAAAAAGGGCATATGCGTTTTCTCCTGAATATATTCACGTGAAAACCCATTTGCCCTTTATGGCCATTTCCATAATTTTCGATGTTGTGATGCTTTTCCTGTGTTTAAAGGTGTTTCCAATGTACCTCTTGAAGTCTGTTTCATGCCTTTCTGCCTCATTTTCACTTCCGCCTCGTGGCTTTCCCTCATCAGATTTTTGGAAGAGAGTAGTCCTTTATAACTCTGTAGGTTAGTGAATTGCTGTGGCCCTGAGCTCCATTTTTCAACTTTCGTTTTTGTTAGCTGACCTCAAATCCACAGTTTTGCTTCTGGAACTATACTGGTTCTGGGGGGGCAGGCTGAGACTTTGGTTAATTCCTCTTCATGACGGGAAATTAGAGTGACATGTGGCCATCCAAATGCCTACAGCTATTCTCTCATTGGTTCTCTCTCTTCCCTTATATCCTCTGCACAATTTGCCAACTGTGTGAACCATTATGTTATAGGGGCTGACTCTCCAAGTTGTGAGAGTGATAGTAAAGCAGTTGGAATGTCAAACTGGAGCACAAGGATAGAAAAAATTAGTAGAATTTTAGAAAACTTTCACCATAAGTTGGTTTCCATTCTCTAGGTTCCCATACATGTTATAACTGTAGTGATATTCCCTTCTACCTGGAGAGATGGGAACCATGGAATGGGTGGCAGGCATTATTGCTTTAAAGGGTCTGCATTTTTTCACCCAATCTCACCAATCCTCTCAGTCCCAAGTGACCAGCCTTATGCCACATCCAGCTGTCATTGTAGATAGGGTCATTCCAGATTTCATCAGAAACCCTGAAGGTGTTGTGTAAGAATTTTACTGTTTTTATCTTTTGTTTTGAAATTCATTTTTATAGTGGGTTTGAGCTGATTCTCACTGCCATGTTTATGTCATTCTAGACACACTTCGTTCCCTTATGGAGACATATCAATACATAGGTGTTAAAATTCTTAGTAGTCAGATATATTTCTCTGCGGGGAATAGGGATGTTGAGTTCCATTCACTGAGGAAGGAGTAGGGCTTGTCTCTTCTGTTTTTGGATTATGGAACATTACCTGTGCTAATATCAAACTTTTGTTTTGTGCATCTCCCCACCTCTCTTTCCCCTTAAGCAAGCGTTAGAGTGTTTTCTAAATCTGAAACTCTGTTCTCTTCCCTAATTCAGTTCATATGTAGCCATGTTTACATTCCCTTCATAAGTGATATCTTATGTCAGAATGCACTATGGCTCTTGTCATAATAATGCTCCATGACCCCTGTCATCACCATGCTCCATGCCCTGGTTATCACAAAGCTCCATGTCCCTTGTCATCACAATTCTCCCAGTCCTTGACATCACAATGCTACAGGACACTTCTCATCACAATGTTACATGCTCTTGTCATCACAATTCTCCATTCACTTGACCTTGCAATGCTCCATGAACTTGTCATCACAATGCTCCATGCACTTGTCATCACAATGCTCCATGACCCCTGTCATCACAATGCTCCATGAAACCTGTCATCACAATGCTTCATGCCCCTTGTCATTACAGTGCTCCATGATGCTCGATATCACAATTACCCAAGGTCTTCTCATCACAATGCTCCACGGTTTTGCCATCACCTTGCTCCATGCCTTGTCATCTCAAAGCTCAATGTCCCTTGTCCTCAAAATTCTTCATGTCCTTGTCATTACAATGCTCCATGGCACTTCACATAACAATGTTATATGCTCTTGTCATCACAATACTCCATGCACTTGTCACAACATTGCTCCATGGCCCCTGTCATAGGAAGCTCCATGCGATTTTCATCACAATGTTTCACGACCTGGACATTAAAATTATCAATGTCCCTTGATATAACAATGCTCCATGCCCTTGTCATCACAGTGCTCCTTTACTTTGTCACAACAATCCTCCATGACACTTGGCATCACAATGCTCCATGATATTGTCATCAAACTGGAACATGACATATTTCATCACAATGCTCCCTGACAACTTTCTTCACAATAATCCATGACCTTGTTATCACAGTGCTCCATGCCCTTGTCATCACAATGTGCCATGCCCACTCTTATCACAATAATCCATGAAACTTGTCAGACTAATGCTCCATGCCACTTTTCATCTCAATGCTCCATGAATGCTGTCATCACAATGCACCATGCCCATCATCATAATGCTTCAGGCTATTGTCATCACAATGAAATCAAAATGCTCCATGACCTCTGTCATCACAATGCTCCAAACCCTTGTGACCACAATGTTCCATAACACTTGTCATCACAATGCCCCATGACGCTCTTCAGCACAATTATCCATGGTCTTCTCATGACAATGCAACATAACTTTTGTCATCACAATGCTCAATACACTTGTCATCACAATGCTCTCTGACTATTGCCGTCAGTATTCACATTGAACTCTTTCATGACAAGGCTCCATGCCATTTTCATCACAATGACCCATGCCCTTTTCATCACAATGCTCCAAGACCCCTGTGATCACAATGTTCCTTGCACTTGTCATCACAAATCTCCATGACGCATGTCATCAGAATGCTCCATGGCCTTCTCATCATAATGTGCCATGCCCTTATCATCACAATGCTCCAAGACCCCTGTAATGACAATGATCCCTGCACCTTTTCATCAGAATGCTCCATGAGACATGTCATAACAAGGTTCCATGGTCTTCACATCACAGTGCTCCAAAACCTTTTCATCACAGTGCTCCATTCCCTTGTCATCACAAAGCTACATGACCCCTGTCATCACAATACTCCATGAACATTTTCAGCCCAATGCTCCATGACACTTATCATCACAATGATTCATGCCCTTTTCATCCCAATGCTCCATGCCCCCTGTATTCCCAATGCTCTGTGACGCTTGACATCACAGTGCTCCATGACACATATCATAACAATGCTCCATGCCTTTTTCAGCAAAATGCACCATGACCTTGTCATTACGATGCTCTATGCGCTTGTCATCACAATACTCCATTACCAATGCCATCACAATCCTCCATGAACTTTGGGATCACATTGCTTCATGCCCTTGTCATCACAATGCTCCATGCTCCTTGATATCAAATGAGCCATGACCTCTGTCATCACAATGCTCCAATCCCTTGTGATCATAATGTTCCATAACACTTGTCATCACAACGCTCCATGATGCCTGTCATCACAATACTCCATGCCCTTTTCATCACAATGCTCCATGACATTGTGCTCAAAATACTCCACAAGCTTGTCATCAGAATGATCCATGACCCTTGTCATCACAATTCTCCTTGCGCTTGTCAGCACAATGCGCCTTGACCCTTGTCATCATCATGCTCCAAGCCATAGTCATCACAATGCTCCATTACATTTGTCATCAGAATCCTCCATGACACTTTGCATCACAATGCTCCATGCCGATGTCATCACAGTGGGCCATTATATATGTCATCACAATGCTCCCAGACACCTGTCTTCACAATACTGCATGACCTGGTCATCACCATGCTCCATGCCCTTGTCATCACAATGCGCCATTCCAACTGTCATCGCAATAATCCATGAAAATTATTAGACCAATGTTCCATGCCCTTGTCATCACAATGCTCCATGCCTTTGTCAGCAAAATGCTACATGACCTTGTCATTACAATGCTCTATGCACTTGTCATCACAGTACTCCATTACCATTTTCATCACAATCCTCCATGAACCTTGGGATCACATTTCTTCATGCCCTTGTCATCACAATGCTCCATGCTCCTTGAAATCAAAATGATCCATGACCTCTGTCATCACAATGCTCCAAACCCTTGTGATCACAATCTTCCATAACACTTTTCATCACAATGCTCCATGAGCCCTGTCATCACAATACCCCATGCCCTTTTCATCACAATGCTCCATGACCTTTGTGATCACAATTTTCAATACACTTGTCGTCACAATGCTCCCTGACACTTGTCGTAGAATGCTCCTTGATCCCTGTCACGAAAAGGCTCCAAGCCTTTTTCATCACAATGCCTGATGCCGTTTTCATCACAATGCTCCATGCCACTGTCATCACAATACTCCACAAGCTTGTCATCAGAATGCTCCATGACCCTTGTCATCGCAATGCTCCATGGCCACTGTCATCACAATGCTCCATACCCCTTGTCATTACAGTGCTCCATGACGCTCGTTATCACAATTATCCATGGCCTTCTCATCACAATGCTCCACCGACTTGCCATCACAATGCTCCATGCCCTGTTCATCACAATGGTCCATGTTCCCTGTCATCACAATTCTCCACATTCTTGGCATCACTATTTTCCATGACACTTATCATCACAGAGTTACATGCTTTGTCATCACAATACTCCACAAGTTTTCTTCAGAATGCTCCATGACCCTTGTCATCACAATGATCCATGATGCCTGTCATCACAATGCTCCATGACACGTGTCATCACACTGCTCCAAGCCCCTTGTCTTTACAGTGCTCCATGATGCTCGTCACCACAATTATCCATGGTCTTCTCATCACAGTGCTCCACGTTCTTGCCATCACAATGCTCCATGCCCTGGTTATCACAATGCTCCATGTCCCTTGGCCTCACCATTCTCCACGTCCTTGTCGTCACAATGCTGCATGACAGTTCTCACCACAATGTTACATGCTCTTGTCATCACAATTCTCCATGCACTTGTCATTGCAATGACCCATGACCCCTCTCATAGCAAGCTCCATGCCTTTTTCATCACAATGCTTCCCGAACTTTTCCTCAAAATTCTCAATGGCCGTTGTCACCACAATGTTCCATTCCCTTGTTATCACAATACTCCATGACCCTTGTCATCACAATGCTCCAAGCCTTTGTCATCACAATGCTCTATTACCTTTGTCATCACAATCCTCCATAAAACTTGGCATCACAATGCTCCAGAAGCTTTTCATCACAATGCTCCATAAACCTTGTCATCACAATGCTCCATGCACGTCTTATCAAAATGCTCTCTCACTACTGATATCAAAATGTTCCCTCACTAGTCATCACAATACACCCACTCCCCTGTAATCACAATGGTCCATAACCCCTGTCATGAAAATGTTCCATGACCACTGACAACACAATGTTCCATAACGCCTGTCATCAAAATGTTCCATGACAGTTTTCATCAAATTGCTCCATGACCCTGTCATCACAATGCTCCCTGCCCTTCACAACAGAATGCACCACACCCTTGTCATCAGAATTCTCCATGACCTTTGTCATCACAAAGCTCCATGACCCTTGGCATCACAATGCTGCATGCCATTGTCATCACAGTGCTCCATGAACCCTCTCATCACTTTGTTCCATGCCCTTGTCATCACAGGCTCCATGATGCTTTTCATCACAATGCTCGATGCCATTCTTCTCACAATGCCCCCAGGGCTTGTCATTACAATCCTCCATGACTCATGTATCACAGTGTACCGTGCCCTTGTCATCACAATGCTCCTTGCCTCCTCTCAACACAATAATCCATGAAACATTTCAGACCAATGCTCCATGCCCTTGTCATCACAATGCTCCATTACACCTGTCATAACAATGCTCCATGACCGCTGCCATCTGAATGTTCCACAGCCTTGTCATCACAAGGCTACATGACCCTTGTAATCACAATGCTCCAAGACCCCTGTAATCACAATGCTCCATGCCCTTGTCATCACAAAGTTCCAGGACGCATGTCATCAGAATGCTCCATGGCCTTCTAATTCACGATGCTCCATGCCCTTGTCATCCCAATGCGCCAAGACTCCTGTAATCACAATGCTCCATGCCCCTTTTCATCTCAATGATCCATGAACCCTGGCATCACAATGCACTGTGCCCATCATCATAATGCTTCATGCTATTATCATCACAATGAAATCAAAATGCTCCATGACCTCTGTCATCACAATGCTCCAAATCCTTGTGATCAATATTTTCCATAACACTTATCATCACAATGCCCCATGACGCTTGTCATCACAATTATCCATGGTCTTCTCATCACAATGCTCCATGACCTTTCTCATCACAATGCTCAATACCCTTGTCATCACAACGCTCCCTGACACTTGTTGTCAGTATGCTCCTTGAACCCTGTCATGACAAGGCTCCATGCATTTTTCATCACAATGTTCCATGCCTTTGTCATCACAAAGCTCCATGTTGCATTTCATCAGGACGCTCCATGGACTTCTCATCCCAATGCTCCATGCCCTTGTCCTCACAATGCTCCTCGACCCCGGTAATCACAATGCTCCATGCCCCTTTTCATCAGAATGTTCCATGAGGCTTGTCATCACAAGTCTCCATGGTCTTCTCATCACAATGCTCCAGTACCTTGTCATCACAATGCTCCATGATGCCTGTCATCACAATACTCCTTGAACATTTTCATCCCAATGCTCCATGACCTTCTCATCACAATGCTTCATGACCCCTGTCATCACTATGATCCATGTCACCTGTCATCACAACGCTCCTTGAACCCTGACAACACAATGATCCGGGACTCTTGTCATCACAATTCTCCATGTGCTTCTCATCACAATACTCTATGAACCTTGGGATCACATTGCTTCATGCCCTTCTCATCTCTCTCTTGCCTTTCTGGTTTTTACAGATTTTCGGATGTCCCTTTTGACCGGTGGGAAGTGACAATTCTTTGTAGTGTGGATTTGCATTGCACGCTTGCTTGATTCCCAAAAAGGGCTTATGCGTTTTCTCCTGAATATATTCAGGAGAAAAGGCATACGCCGTTTTTGGCCAAGTGCATCATTGTCGAAGTTGTGATTCTTTTCCTGTGCTTTAAAGGCGATTCCAATTTACCTCTTGAAATATGTTTTGTGCAATTCTGCCTCATTTTCAAGTCCGCTTTGTTGCCTTCCCTCAACAGATTTTTGGAAGAGAGTTATCCTTTATAACTCTGCAGGTTTGTGAATTGCTGTGCCCCTGAGCTCCAATTTTCAAATCCCATTTTTGGGAGCTGACCGCAAATCCACAATTTTGCTTCACGACCTATACTGGTTCCAGGCGTGGCTATACTGTTCCCTGTGGGTGGCTGAGGCTTTGGTTAATTCTTCTTCCTGACGTGAATTTATAGTGACAAGTGCCCGTCCAAATGCCTACATCTACTCTCTGATTGGTTCTCCCTCTTCCCTTTCATCCTCTGCACAATTAGCAAACTTTGCAAACCAGGAGGATATAGGGGCTGGCTCTTCTAAGTTGGGATTTTGATAGTAAAGCAGTTTGAATGTCAAACTGAGCACAAGGAGAGGAAAAATTAGGAGACATTTAAAAACATTTCACCATCACAGGGTGTCCATTCTCTACGTTTCCCATACATGTTATAACTGTAGTGATATTCCCTTCTACCTGGAGATTTGGGACCCATGGAATGGTGGCATGCATTGCTACGTTAAAGGGTCTGCATTTTCTCTCCCAATCTCACCAGTCCTCTCAGTCCCAAGTGTCCAGCCTTAAGTCTCATCCAGGTGTCTTTGCAGATAGGGTCATTCCAGGTTTCATCAGAACCCCTGAAGCAATTGTGTAAGAATTTCGCTGTTTTTTTGTTTTGTTTTTGAAATTGATTTTTTATAATGAGGTTGAACTGATTTTCACTGACGTGTTTATGCCGGTCAAGACACACTGGATTCCCTTACGGTGACATATCAATACATAGGTTTTAAGATTCTTACTAGTCAGATCTATTCCTCTGCGGGAAATAGGGGTTTTGAGTCCCGTTCACTGAGGAAGGTGTAGGTCTTTTCTATTCTGTATTTGGTTTATGGAATGGTACCTGTGCTAATATCAAACTCTGGTTTTATGCATCACCCCACCTCTCCTTTCCCCTTAAGAAGGCATAAGAGTGTTTTCTAAATGTGAGTCTCTGTTCTCTTTCTTAATTCAGTTCATGTGTTGTGATATTGACATTCCCTCTGTAAGTGATATCTTATGATAAGGTTCTTTTTCTGTGTGACTAATTTCACTTAGAATCATCATACCTAAATCCACTCATTATGCTGCTACTGGCCTTATGACATTGATTTCACGTCTGAGTGATATTCCACTGTACAAATTTACCACAAGTTCTTTATGCATTTCTCTTTTTCCTGGGATATTTTAGGTGTACCGAAGTTGAGGTTCTTGTATGCAGAGCAGCCCTAATCTTTGGGGTGCATGTGTCTTGTCGATATTTAGTCTTCCCAAGTTATATGCCCATGAGTTGAAGTCCCCCTTGCTCTGGGGCTTTGTATTTTAGATGTTTTAGGAAACAGCATACACTTCTTCAGAGTGGCTCTTGGATATTTATACCCCACCCATCATCGTGACTAGGATCCCTGTTCTCCATGGCCTCTCCAGCATTTCTGGTTTGTACACATTTTTTGGATGGCCTTTCTGAGCAGTGGACATTGAGACTTCTTTGTTGTGCGGATTTGCATTTCCCGCTTGCTTGGTTGGCCAAAAACTCTGTATGTGTTTTTTTCCTGAAGATATTCACGAAAAAAACGCATACACTCTTTTGCCCAACTGCATCATTTTAGAAATTCTGCTGCTTTTCATATGCTTTAAATGTGAGTACAATCTACCTTTTGAAATCTGTTTCCTGCAATTCTGCCTCTCATTCAGATCCTCTTCGTTGCCTTACCTGAATATATTTTTGGACGTTGGTTATCATTTATATCTTTGCAGATCTTTGAATTGTCTGCTCCTGAGCTCCATTTTGCAACTGGCTTTTTTTGTGAGCTGGCCGCCAAAAATTTATTGCTTCTGGCCCTATTCTGGTTCTGAGGAGGCAGGCTGAGCCTTTGGTTAATTCTTCTTCCTAATGGGAAATTAGAGTGACATGTGCCTGTCAAAACTCCTACAGCTAATCTCTCATTGGTTCCCCCTCTTCCCATTTATCCTCTGCAGAATTTGCAAACTGTGTGAAACAGGAGGTTAAAGGTGTTGATTCTCCAAGTGGGGAGATTGTTAGTAATGTGGCTGGAATGGCAAACCCCAGCACCAGGAGATCAAAAATGAGGTGCATTTTAGACACCTTTCCTGAGCATACGGTGTACATTCATCTCGGTTTCCCAGGCATGTTTTTGCTGTCAGAAGATTCCCTTGAACCTGCAGATTTGGGACCCATGGAATGGGTACCAGGCAGTATTACTTTAAAAGGTCTGCATTTCCTCACCCAGCCTCTCTAACATCTCTTAGCCTGTATAGCTACCAGCCTTATATATCATCCTGCTGTGGGTCTACATTTGTTCAATCCATGTTACATCGTAGCCCTTCAACAAAAGTTGTAAGAATTTTTGTCTGTCTTACTGTTTTTATAAAATTTTTAAATTTATTTTTATATTGGTTACAGCTGATTTTCAAAGCTCTGTTTTTTGCTGCTGTACATCCACTTGATTCATGTACTGTGAGACAACAATAAATTATTTTTCAGATGCTTACGAGTCATATGTATTATTGTCCACTGACTTGAGTGGGCTGAGTGCAGTTCTTTGAGGTACCGTGTAGGCCTTGTCAGTTATTCAATTTGGTACTTGGAATGGTATCTTCGCTAATTTCAACCTCCTGGATAATACCTCACCATTCCCCACCTTTCCCATTTAGCAGCCTTATGTCTCTTTTCTACATATTTGACTATGTTTCTGTTTTGTAGTTTATTTCATGTGTAGCCATTTTTGATTCCACCTTTAAGTGACATCTTATGATATGTGTCTTTTTCTTTCTGACATATGTCACTTAGAATGATCGTATGTAACTCCTCCAGAGTTGTTACAACTGGCCTTATTTCATGGATTTCTGGATGAGTAATATTCCACTCTACATAAGTACCCCATCTCTTTTATCCATTTTATCCTTCCAGGGACATTTAGGTTATATCTAAGTGTAGGCCCTTTTTAACAGAGAGATGGTAAATGTTAACGTGCCTGTTTTCTGTCCATTTTTGTTTTTCCCAAGGTATACGCCCATGAGTGCAAGTGCCCTATGCTCTGTAGCTCATCTTTTAGATGTTTTAGCAAACACAATACACTTCTCCAGAGTGGCCGTTGGCAAATTACATTTCCACTATCAGCCTCACAGGGCTCCCTTTTCTCCTCACCCTGTCCTGCATTTCTGGTGTTTACACTTTATGTGGATGGCCCTTCTGACGGATGTGAAGTGATACATTTTGTAGTATTGATTTTCAGTGCCCACCTGTTTGGTTGGATAAAAAGTGTGTGTGGCCTTTACTTGAATATATTCAGAAAAAATGCATACGCCCTTTTGGGCCAACTGCATCCTTGGCGATGTTCAGCCCCTTTTCTTGTGCTTTAATGGGGAGTCCTTTCTACCTCTTCAAATCTGTTTCCTGCCACTCTCCCTTGCTTACAAGTCCTTTTCTGTGACTTACCTCAAGACATTTGTCGACGATAGATATTTTCAACTCTGCAGTTTCATGAATTTTAGTGCCCCTGAGTTCCATTTTTCAACTTGGGTTTTTGGAAACTGGACACAAAACAGCGGGATTTCCTCTAGCCCTATTCTGTTCCCGTGGGCAATTCTAGCCTTTGATGTATTTGTCTTCGGATTGGAAATTAGAGTGGCATGTGCCTGTCCGAACACCTAAGACTTGTCTCTAAATTTTTCTCATCCTTCCGCTTCATCCTCTGGACAAATTCCAAACTGTGTGCAACAGGATGTTGACGGTGCTGATATCCCCAAGTGAGGAGATTGTTAGGAAAGATGCTGGAGGGGTGAACCCGAGCACCAGGCAATGAGGAGATGAGGTGCCTTTTCCAAACTCTTTCCGATCAAACGGTGTACCATCCTCTAGGTGTGACAGGCATGTTTTAGCTGTAGGAAGGGTCCCGTGCATGTAAGGAGAACACCAGGGATTTTTCCAAATCAGTGTCTCCCCGTACCACAAACTGGGGAATTTTTAATCTACGGCTACACGTATGTCCATTAAGGGCCTTGGGAAATAGGCAGAGCCCAGACTTTAGAAGATTGAAATCTTCAGGGTCAGAAGCATTCACCATCGGCCTTGCTTAGGTTACATTTTATCTGTCATTGATAGATGATGTCAATAAAAATATCGATTCTTTTTCAGATTATTTCCCCTTATAGGTGATTGCAAAATATTCAGTGTAGTTCCCTGTGCTATACAGTAGTTCCTTGTTGATGATCTATTTTATACATAACAGTGTGTATGTGTTAATCCCAAACTGTTAATTTATCCCTTCTCCTACCTTTCCCCTTTGGTAATAATAAATTATAAGATTTTATACTTCTCAGAAATGGGGGAGCTGAAAGAGAGGTATCCTTTTCAATGGAAAAGCATTCAAAACAAGATTGAAGCTTCAGCCAAGAGTATTCGATGTACATCCATGGAAATCAATCACTTCATTTCTCTAATGTTGACCTGACAAATAAGACAGACGTCTTCACTGAACTTGCTTATAGTAAAGTGATGGAAATATCAAAGGTAAGTCTTAGAAACATCTTATTTTACCCGAGCATTATACACTGCTCTATGTTAACTACAGTTTGGCTCACACATCTGTTCTTTGAAGTTACAATGTTCTCAATTTCTGTTACTGATCCTCCAGAGTGGACCCCAACAGGAGTCCCCATGCCCAGTGTCATTGGAGCCAACAGATCAAGACTGAGTTTGGTTCAGAAGCAAAGGAAACATTATTTTGAAAACAGAATGGAGAGGTGAGAGCGTGCACTCCCCCACGGGCTGTGGGCTGGGATGCTGTGTAGGGATCCCGGCAGCGTCCGTGGGTGTGAGCGGATGGAGCTCTCGAGGGCTAGGTTGGCTGCAGCTCAGGCTCTCTGCCGTGGCGTCTGCATGGGACCCCGCTAGCTGAGGTGTTGACCCAGCCATTCTGCACTAAGAAATCGGGTCTGAAGTGCCGGGTGTGGGACCTCTGCATGCGGAACCCTAGGAGCACGTGAAATTAGACAAAGCACAAAGGAAAAACAGGTTAGACTTTATTTTATTGCCCAGATTCTCTTTTTATCCCCCACTAATTTTTAATGAAAGTTGTCGGAGACGAACACCTCCTCTGCTTTTTGTTCCGTTCCTCATTCTTGGGGTGTTGACTGTGCAGACCCCTCTTTTGTAACTGCTTCATGCTGTGGTGGGAGCCCTGATACCTGGAGGGAGGGGCAAAACGTCTCTCCAAAAGCCTCCAGGTGAGGTTGATTGTCCCAAGGCCTCCTGCCTCACTTCTCGTCTGCCTGAGCACCAGCATTGGAAGTGTTATAGATTCTAATGACCTTTAAGGGTCCAGGAAAGAGATGTGCAGAGATGCTGCAGTGGCAGGTTTCACCACACCCCACATTTGTTTGGCGACCTTAGGCTGACGGTTTTTGCCAGCCTAGATGCTCTGACCAGTAGTCTGTGCTTTCTTTAATTAGGTCCCTGAATTAATGTCCAAAAGCACCATGTGTCAGAATCCTGGCCGCGCAACTCCCAGACAGTCCAGGGTCAGTGGTGATCCAGGACCATGACGTCCACTGACTCAACGGCCTTTAGAAGTAGCCAGCAGTCCAGCCGGTCATATTGGCCACCATCACCGCGGTGTCTGTAGGGTTTTCTATGGTGAAAGCATGATATACGTTTCCCCCGCCAAGCTTATTAGCTCCCCTCTGGGTGCAGTAAGTCTTGCAAGCAGTACTCTGCTCTTTCGGGGCACAGTCTTGTTGTTTTCTGAGAGAAACTCCAGGTCAAGTGATGGTCACACGAGTAATCTTGAGGGCCCGTTGACCCCGTTTGTCTCTCTAGGGGTTGGAGTTGGAGGGCCTCCTCACTCGAGGTCAGTGTGTGCACAGTGTGACCCCTGCAACTTCAGGGCATGATGGGTGGTTAGGATCACCACGTGGGGTCTTTTTCCCTTAGGAGGGAGCTGGCCTTGCGGGCTGCTGATTTCCAGCTTTTTAGATACCCCAGTATCCTGGCCTGATGAGTTGGTGGGCAAAGCCCTTGGTGACCATAGTTTATCATACCTGAAGGGCATTCTTGTGTTGCTCCATTTCAAGTGGTCCCAGTTTTTGCACTAAGGCTCCAAGGAGGATAAATCTTTGACCGGGTATGTAAAGGTCAAAGGGCTTAGCTAAATTAGGGAGTTCCTGGGCAAGGGTCTGAATTGACTGCTCTTTCCATTCTTGAAAGGCTGCTCCTGGATTCTATTCAAAAGGATCATCATCTTTTCGTGTCAGTGTTTCATGTAGAGGCCCAGCTATTAGACTGTAGTTAGGGATCCAGATGCAGAAAACCTTCGCCTCCCCAGGAACCCCTAAGCTGTCTTCTAGTTTTAGAAGAGGTAAGGCTGCAAATGGCTTCTTCCCTATCCTGGGATGCGTTTCTCCGAATATCTGTGAGAATGAAGCCCAGGCATGTCACCTGAGCCTGGGATATTTGAGCCTTTTTCTTGGACACCTTTTATCCTTTCTTGGCTACGTAGTTCAGAGGCGTCTTTAGTAGGCCTGGGGATCAGAATGTCATCTGCATATTGAAAGAGGGTTCCCTTTTACAGAGGTAGAACGTTTAGGTCTTTAGAGGACATTTCCCCAATGATGGTGTGGGGATTTTTGAACCATTGGGGCAGGACGGCCCAGAATTATTGCTTGTGTTGCATGTTGTTTCCTGCCACTCACAAGCCAAAAACTCTTGTGACTCTGAGATGAATGGAATACAGAAGAAGGCATCATTGAAGTCTAATACAGAATGCCATGGCCTGGTGGATGGTAGAATGAGCAGCACGGTGTAGGAAATAGGAGCTACTGGATGTATATCCTCGGTGGCTTCACTGACTGTCCTGATATCCTTTACCAGGTCTCCAGCAGCCCATGGGGCTCTCGTCGTCAGGCCAATCCCAAGATATGGAGCTCACCTGGGCTGCACCCCCCACCCCACAGCCCACGGGGCTCTCGTGGTCTAGTCCCTCCCAGGGTATGGAGCTCACCTGTGCAGCTACCCAGCAGCCCATGGGGCTCTCGTAGTCAGGCCCTTACCAGGATACAGAGCTCCACTGGGCAGGTACCCAAGCAGGGCTGGACACACCGGAACTGTGCACATAGCCCACCTTGCAGAGAACCCCCAGCTCACCTGTCACTCACAGCTGACACAGAACACCTCAGAGCAGGACTTGAACTAACAAACAGCAGCTCTGACAGGTCTGTGACCCTGGCTATCACTCTGTGCAGCCTCTCTCTGCCTGGTCTTCCAGACACTTCCACTGCAGCCAGGGCACCAGGCCTCTGTGTCCACCCACCATCACTCCTCTCCCTGACTCCTGGGTTCCTCTCATTAGGATAGGGTCTTCTTGAAGTTGTTTTCCACTCATGGACCAGATAAAATGATAAGAAAACAAGCCGCAGCTGCAGCCCCTTGTCTAGCCTGACTCTCAAGGGCCCACACCTGTTCCTTGGGCCTGGCCCGTTTAGCAAGGTTCATTTTCTGTAACTGTGAGGCCCTGAGGGGTGAGGATTGGCTGATTTGGGCAGCCTGACACTGCGTGCCAGCCCTCCCCAGGTGTGCCTGGGTTGAGGTCAATATAAACACCTCTCCAATCAGCAAGAGACCCTGTAGCTGTGCCTGACGCCATATTCTCTGCCCCGTCAGCAGTGTCGGGGCTGGGGTGGTGGGAGGGAGTGAGGGGCCGTGGCTTTGTGGGTGGCCCAGTGTGAGTGGGGCTCTGCTGGACTTTCTGAAGGAGTTGCCAGGCTGCCACCTGCTAAAGAAGAGGATGTGTCACCCATACCTGCCACTGGAATTTCTCCCCAGGCTGAGGTGAGGAAGTAAAAAAGCAGTGGGGGCCGTGGCAGGAGGGGTATCTCAGGCAGGGAAATGGAAAGCTTCCAGAAGAGCATCTAGGGCCAGTACCATCCTGACTGGCCTGCAGGCACCAAGTCGGCCTGCGTGCTGTCGCTGGTGTGGCTCCACAGCCCTTCCTCTAGGCTTGCAAGTGCTTGTACATATTCAGGTGTTTTACCTGGAAAGGGTGGGAAGGGTTCAGCTGCAGCAGGACTGGGGCTCAACTCACATTTACTCACAGACGCCTCGACACAGTCCCCCAGCTTTGCAATGAGGATGCTCCTTGTGTGGGGGAGCGCTGCTGACTGCATGGGGGACGACTTCCCACCTCTGACCAACTTAAGAATTTTTTACCACTGGAGCAAGTGCCCTGATACGATTTTCCTCTGTATAACTGGTTGGTTCTGTTTTTTTTTTTTTTTTCTTTTTTTCTTTTTAGTTCAAGGTATATTTTATTTATTCCTCTTTTTTTAATTTGGAGATATAAACATGGAAATAATGCATTAATATAAAGACGTCTATGTGAAGGGAAAAACTTTTTTTCTGTTTTATTTTATTAAATGTTATTTATTTATTTTTATTTTGTTAAAATTTATTTATTTCTTTTATACAGCAGGTTCTTACTGGATATCTATTTTATACATATGTGTGCACATGTGAATCCCGTCTCCCAATTCATCCCACCACCACCCTCACATGGTGTTCCCCCCTTGGTGTCCATATGTTTGTTCTCTATATCTGTGTCTCTATCTCTGCCCTGCAAACCGCTTCATCTTGTGTCATTTTTCTAGGTTACACATATATGAATTAATATACAATATTTGTTTTTCTCTTTCTGACTTACTTCACTCCGTATGACAGTCTCTAGATCCATCAAGGTCCCTACAAATGACCCAATTTCATTCCTATGTATGGCTGACTAATATTCCATTGTATATATGTACCACATCTTTATCCATTCGTCTGTCTGTGGGCACTTAGGTTGCTTTCATTACCTGGCTATTGTAAATAGTGCTGCAATGAACATTGTGGTGGATGTGTCTTTTTGATTTATGGTTTTCTCTGGGTATATGCCCAGTAGTGGGATTGCTGGATTATATGGTAATTCTATTTTTAGTTTTTTAATGAACCTCCATACTGTTCTCCATAGAGACTGTATTGATTTACATTCCCAACAATAGTGGAAGAAGGTTCCTTTTCTCCACACCCTCTCCAGCATTTGTTGTTTGTAGATTTTCTGATGATGTGACGTGATACCTTATTGTAGTTTCGATTTCCATTTCTCTAATAATTAGTGATGTTGAGCAGATTTTCATGTGCGTACTGGCCATCTCTATGTCTTCTTGGAAGAAATATCTATTTAGATCTTCTTCCATTTTTGTATTGGGTTGTTTGTTTAATTAATATTGAGCTGCATGAGCTGTTTATATATATTGGAGATTAATCATTAGTCCATTGATTCGTTTGCAAATATTCTCTGCCATTCTGAGGGTTGTCTTTTCATCTTGTTTGTAGTTTCCTTTGCTTTGCAAAAGCTTTTAAGTTTCATTAGGTCCCATCTGTTTAGTTTTCTTTTTTATTTCATTACTATAGGAGGTGGATCAAAAAAGTTCTTGCTGTGATTTACGTCAGAGTATCCTTCGTAAGTTTTCCTCTTAGAGTTTTATACTGTCCGGTCTTACATTAAGGTCTCTAATCCATTTTGAATATATTTTTATGTATGGTGTTGGGGAGTGTTCTTATTTCATTCTTTTACATGTAGCTGTCCATATTTCCCAGCACCAATGATTGAAGAGACTGTCTTATCTCCATTGTATAGTCTTGCTTCCTTTGTCATAGATTAGTTGACCATAGGTGTGTATGTTTATCCCTGGGCTTTCTTTTTTTTTTTTCCTTTTACACGTTTATTGGAGTATAATTGATTAACAATGGAGTGTTCGTTTCTGCTGTATAACAAAGTGAATCAGCTATACATATACAAGTATCACCAGATCCCCTCCCTCTTGCATCTCCCTCCCACACTCCATATCCCACCCCTTTATGTGGTCACAAAGCACCGAGCTTATCTCCCTGTTCTATATGGCTGCTTCCCAGTAGCAATCGGTGTTACATTTGGTAATGTATTTATGTCCATGCCACTCTCTCACTTCGTCCCAGCTTACCCAACCCCCTTCCGGTGTCCTCAAGTCCTTTCTCTATGTCTGTGTTCTTAATCCTGTCCTGCTACTAGGTTCTTCAAAATCTTTTTTTTTTCTTCATTAGATTCCGTATATCTCTGTGAACATACAGTATTTGTTTTTCCCTTTCTGACTTACTTCACTTTGTAGGACAGATTCTAAGTCCATCCACCTCAGTACAAATAACTCAGTTTTGCTTCTTTTTATGGCTGAGTAATATTCCATTGTATATATGTGCCAGATCGTCTTTATCCATTCATCTGTCGATGGACACTTAGGTTGCTTCCATGTCCTGGCTATTGCAAATAGAGCTGCAATGAACATTTTTTTACATAACTCTTTCTGAATTATGGTTTTTGCAAGAAATGCCCAGTAGTTGGATTGTTGTGTCGTATGGTACTTCTATTGTTAGTTATTTAAAGGAACCTCCGTACTGTTCTCCCTAGTGCCCATATCAATTTACATTCCCACCCACAGTGCAAGTGTGTTCCCTTTCCTCCAATAAAGGTCTATCCAGCATTTATTGTTTTGTAGATATTTTTGATGACTGCCACTCTGACTGCTGTGAGGTGATACCTCATGGTAGTTTTGATTTGCATTTCTCTAATGATTAGTGATGTTCAGTATCCTTTCATGTGTTTCTTGGTAATCTGTATATCTTTTTGGAGAAATGTCTATTTAGGTCTTCTGCACGTTTTTGGATTGGGTTGATTGTTTTTGTGATATTGAGCTACATGTGGTGTTTGCAAAGTTAGGAGAGTAATCCTTTGTCAATTGCTTCATTTGAAAATATTTTCTCCCATTCTAAGGGTTGTTTTTGCATCTTGTTTATGTTTTCCTGTACTGTGTAAAAGCTTTTAAGTTTCATTAGGTCCCATTTGTTGATTTCTGTTTTTATTTCCATTTCTCTAGGTGGTGGGTCAAAAAGGATCTTGCTGTGATTTATGTCATAGAGTGTTCTGCCTATGGTTTCCTCTAAGTGTTTTATAGTGTCTGGTCTTATATTTAGATCTCTAATCAATTTAGAGTTTATTTTTGTGTATGGTGTTATGGAGTGTTCTAATTTCATTCTTTTATGTGTAGGGGTCCAGTTTTCCCAGCACCAATTACTGAAGAGACTGTCTTTTCTCCACTGTATATCCTTAGCTCCTTTGTCATAGATGAGATAGCCATAGGTATGTAGGTTTATCTCTGGGCTTTCTGTCCTGTTCCATTGATCTGTTTTTATGCCAGTCTACATAAACTTGATTCCATTATGGAGACATATAAATACATAGGTTTCAAGGTTATTACCAGTCAGATATATTCCTCTTCAGTGAATAGGGTGTTTTGTGTCCAGTTCATTGAGAAAGGAGTAGGTCTTATCTATTACATATTTGGTACATGGAATGGGATCTGTGCTAATTTCAAACTCTGCTTTTACACATCACCCCACGTCACCTTTCCCCTTAAGGAGGCATAAGTGTGTTTTCTAAATGTGTAACTCTGTTCTCTTTTGAAATTCAGTTCATGTGTAGCCATGTTTACATTCCCTCTATAAGTGATATATAACAATAAGTGTCTTTTTCTTTGTGGCTCATTTCAATTAGCATCATCTTACCTAAAGCCACTCATTAAGCTGCTATTGTCCTTATGACATTGATTTTATGTCTGAGTGACATTCCATTGTATATAAGTACCACAACATCTGTATGCATTTTTTTTCCTTTCCTGGGATATTTAGTGTGTACCGAAGTCGAGGTTCTTGTAAACAGAGCAGCCCTAAACTTTGGGCTGGCTGTGTGTTGTGGATTTTTAGTTTTCCCAAAATACACGCCCATGAGTGGAAGTGTGCTATGCTCTGTAGCTCTGTTTTAGAAAACAACATACAGTTCTCCAGAGAGGCTTTGGCAATTTACATCCAGTCCTTCGGCGTAACCAGGCTCCCTTTTCTCCATGGCCTATCCTGCATTTGTGGTTTTTACACTATTTGCGGATGGCCCTTTTGAATGGAGGTAAGGAATACTTCTCTGTAGCGTGGAATTGCAATGCCTGATGGCCTGCTTAGCCAAAAAGGGCGTATGCATTTTTTCCCGAATATATTCAAGAAAATACACATACTCCCTTTTCAGCCAAGGGCAACATTGTCGAAGTTCTGTCGCTTTTCATGTGCTTTAAAGACGACTCCAATCTACCTCTAGAAATCTGTTTCCTTCATTTCTGCCTTGCATTCAAATCATCTTCACTGTCTTACCTCAATACATATCTGGATGATAGTTGTCCTTTATAACTCTGCAAGTTTGTGAATTGCTGTGCCCCTGATTTCCATTTTTCAACTCACCTATTTGTTAGATGGCTGCAATACCGCAGGATGGCTTTAGGCCCTAGTCTGGTTCTGGGGCTTCAGGCTGAGCCTTTGGTTAATTCTTCTTCCTGATGGGAAACTAGAGTGACATGTGCCCATCCAAACACCTACAGCTAATCTCTCATTTATTCCCCCTCTTCCTGTTCATCCTCTGCACAATTTGCAAACTGTGCATAACAGGAGGGTAAAGGCGCTGACACTCCAAGTGGGGATATTTTTAGTAATGCAGATGGAATGGCGAAGCCCAGCACGACAAAAGGAAAAATGAGGTACCTTTTAGAAAACTTTCCCAATTACACAGTGTACCATCCACTGGGTTTCCCATGCATGTTTTAACTGTAGGAAGATTCCCTTAAAACTGGAGAGTTGGGACCACTAGAATGGGTAGCACACAGTATTGCTCTAAGTGGTGTTCTTTTGCTCACACAACCTCAGCAATCTTGTCAGCCCCAAGTGTCCAGACTTATGTCTCATCCAGCTGTGGGTGTAAGGGTGGTCAATCCAGATTGCATCACAGGCACTGAAAGTAATTTTTAAGACTTTCTCACTGTTTCGCTGTTTTTGCATTTTGCTTTTGAAATTTATTTTTATAAGTGGGTTTAACTGAATTTCAGTGCTCTGTTCATGCCGTTATACACACACATGATTCCTTTATGGAGACATGAGAATACATATGTTTTAAAATACTTAGAGTCAGACATATTCCTCTGCAATGAATAAGGGGTGTTGAGTCCAGTTCATTGTGCTGGGAGTAGGTGTTGTGTATTACATACTTGGTTTATGTAACGGTATCTGTGCTAAATTAAAACTGTGGTTTTACGCATCACCCCACCTCGTCTTTCTCCTTAAGTAGGCAGAAGCTTGTTTTCTAAATGTGTGACTCCGTTGTGTTTGTAATTCAGTTCATGTGTAGCCATGTGTCCATTCCCGCTATGAGTGATATCTTATGATAAGATTCCTTACACTGTTATCTTTCCTAACTCAATTCATGTGTAGCCATGTTTACAGGACCTTCATAAGTGATATCTTATGATAAGTTTCTTTTTCTGTGTGACTTTTTCACTTAGAATCATCGTACCTGAATCCACTCATTTTGCTGCTACTGGCCTTATGAAATTGATTTCATGGCTGAGTGATATTCCATTGTACGTAAGTATCACAATTTCTTGAACCATTTTTGTCTTTCCTGGGATATTTAAGGTGTACCCAAGTTGAGGTTCTTGTAAGCAGTGCAGCCCTAAATTTGGAGGTGGCTCAGTCTTATTGATTTTCAGTTTTCCCAAGGTATATTCCCTAGACTGGAAGTGCCCTTGGCTCTGTAGCTCTGTTGTTTACTTGTTTTAGGGAACACAATGCACTCCTCCAGTAAGGCAGTTGGCAATTAAAATCCCGCCCATCAGCATAACAGTGTTCCCAGTTCTCCAGGGCCTGTCTTGTCTTTCTGCTTTTTACCCATTTTTTGGATGTTCCTTTGGACCGGTGGGAAGTGATACTTCTTTGTAGTGCAGATTTGTATTGCCCGCTTGCTTGCTTGGCCAAAAAGGGAGTATGTGTTTTCTCCTGAATATATTCACGAGAAAACGCATACGCCCTGTTTGGCCAAGTGCATCATTGTCGAAGTTGCGCCCCTCTTCCTGTGCTTTACAGGCGATTCCTATGTACCTCTTGAAATCTGTTTCCTGCTATTCTGCCTAGATTTCAAGTCGGCCTCGTTGCCTTCCCTCAAAAGATTTTTGAACGATCGTTGTCCTTTATTACTCTGCCAGTTTGTGTATTGCTGTGCCCCTGAGCTCCATTTTTCAACTCATTTTTTTGAGCTGAACGCAAGTCCAAAATTTTGGTTCAGTACATATACTGGTTCCCGGTGGGTGGCTGAGACTTTGGTTAATTCTTCTTCCTGCTGGGAAATTAGAGTGACATGTGCCCGTCCAAATGCCTAACAGCTACTCTAACATTGGTTCTCCCTCTTCCCTTCCATCCTCTGCCAAATTGGCAACCTTTGCGAACCAGGAGGTTAAAGGGACTGTCTCTCCATGTTGGAAGATTGATAGTAAAGCAGTCGGAAAGTCAAACCGGAGCACCACGAGAGGGACTATTCTTTGAGTTTTAGAAACCTTTCGTATTCACAATGTGTCCATTCCCTAGGTTTCCTGTAAATGTTAAAGCTGTAGTAATATTCCCTTCAACCTGGAGAGTTGCAACCCATGGAATGTGGGCCACATATTATTGCTTTAAAGCGTCTGCATTTGCTCACACAGTCTCACCAATCCGCTCAATTCCAAGTGTCCAGCCTTATGCCACATCCAGCTCTCATTGTAGATAGGGTCATTCCAGGTTTCATCAGAGACCCTGAAGGAATTGTAAAGAATTTCCCTGTTTTTTCGTTTTGTTTTTGAAATTCTTTTATATAGTGGGTTTGAGCTGATTCTCCCTGCCATGTTTATGCCAGTCTAGACACACTTGATTCCCTTATGGAGACATATCAATACATAGGTTTTAAGATTCTTACTAGTCACATATATTCCTCTGCAGGAAATATGGTGTTTTGAGTCCCTTTCACTGAGGAAGGTGTAGGTCTTGTCTATTCCATAGTTGGTTTTTGGAACGGTACCTGTGCTTATGTCAAACTCTGGTTTTATGCATCACCCCACCTCTCCTTCCCCCTTAAGCAGGCATAAGAATGTTTTCTAAATGTGAGTCTCTGTTCTCTTTCCTAACTCAGTGCATGTGTAGCCATGTTTACAGGATCTTCATAAGTGATATCTTATGATAAGTTTCTTTTTCTGTGTGACTTATTTCACTTAGAATCATCGTACCTGAATCCACTCACTTTGCTACTACTAGTCTTATGACATTGATTTCATGGCTGAGTTATATTCCATCGTACGTAAGTACCACAATTTTTTGAACAATTTTTATATTTCCTGGGATATTTAAGGTGTACCCAAGTTGTGGTTCTTGTAAGCAGTGCAGCCCTAAATTTGGGAGTAGCTCTGCCTTAATGATTTTCAGTTTTCCCAAGATATATTCCCTAGACTGGAAGTGCCCTTGGCTCTGTAGCTCTGTTGTTTACTTGTTTTAGGGAACTAATGCACTCCTCCAGTGAGGCACTTGGCAATTTACATCCCGTCCATCATCATAACAAGGCTACCTGTTCTCCAGGGCCTGTCTTGCCTTACTGGTTTTTACAGATTTTGAGGATGTCCCTTTGTACCTGTGGGAAGTGATACTTCTTTGTAGTGCAGATTTGCATTACCTGCTTGCTTGCTTGGCCAAAAAGGGCATATGCATTTTCACCTGAATATATTCACGAGAAAACGCATACGCTCTTTTTGCCCAAGTGCATCATTGTCGAAGTTGTGTCCCTCTTCCTGTGCTTTACAGGCGATTCCTACGTACCTCATGAAATCTGTTTCCTGCTATTCTGCCTAGCTTTCAAGTCGGCCTCGTTGACTTCAATCAACAGATTTTTGGACTTTTGTTGTCCTTTATTACTCTGCCAGTTGGTGAATTGCTGTGCCCCTGAGTTCCAGTTTTCAACTCGTTTTTTGTGAGCTGAACGCAAGTTCAAAATTTTGGCTCAGGACCTATACAGGTTCCCGATGGGTGGCTGAGACTTTGGTTAATTCTTCTTCCTGCCGGGAAATTAGAGTGACATGTGCCCGCCCAAATGCCTAACAGTTACTCTCTCATTGGTTCTCCCTCTTCCCTTCCATCCTCTGCCAAATTGCCAACCTGTGTGAACCAGGAGGTTAAAGGGGCTGTCTCTCCAATTTGGGAGATTGATAGTAAAGCAGTTGGAAAGTCAAACCTGAGCACCAGGAGAGGGACTATTCGTTGAGTTTTAGAAACGTTTCGTATTCACAGTGTGTCCATTCTCTAGGTTTCCCGTACATGTTATAGCTGTAGTAATATTCTCTTCAACCTGGAGAGTTGGGACCCATGGAATGGGGGCCATGCATTATTGCTTTAAAGGGTCTGCATTTGCTCACCCAACCTGATCAATACTCTCAGTCACAAGTGTCTAAAATTACGCCACATCCAGCTGTCATTGTAGATAGGGTCATTCCAGGTTTCGTCAGAGACCCTGAAGGAATTGTAAAGGATTTCCCTGTTTTTTGTTTAGTTTTTGAAATTCTTTTTATAGTGGGTTTGAGCTAATTCTCGCTGCCATGTTTATGCCAGTCTAGACACACTTGATTCACTTACGGAGAGATATCAATACATAGGTTTTATGATTCTTACTAGTCAGATCTATTCCTCTGGGGGAAATATGGGGTTTTGAGTCCCTTTCACTGAGGAAGGTGTAGGTCTTGTCTATTCCATAGTTGTTTTTGGGAACGGTACCTGTGCTTATATCAAACTCTGGTTTTATGCATCACCCCACCTCTCCTTCCCCCTTAAGCAGGCATAAGAGTGTTTTCTAAATGTGAGACTCTGCTCTCTTTCCTAAATCAGTTCATATGTCGCCATGTTTACAGGATCTTCATAAGTGATATCTTACGATAAGTTTCTTTCTCTGTGTGACTTATTTCACTTAGAATCATTGTACCTGAATCCACTCACTTTGCTGCTACTGGTCGTATGACATTGATTTCATGGCTGGGGGATATTCCATCGTATGTAAGTACCACAGTTTCTTGAAACATTTTTATATTTCCTGTGTTATTTAAGGTGTAACCAAATTGAGGTTCTTGTAAGCAGTGCAGCCCTAAATTTATTGGTGGCTCTGTCTTATTGATTTTCAGTTTTCCCAAGGTATATTCCCTAGACTGGAAGTGCCCTTGGCTCTGTAGCTCCGTTGTTTACTTGTTTTAGGGAACACAATGCACTCCTCCAGTGAGGTAGTGGGCAATTTACATCCAACCCATCATCATAACAAGGCTACCTGTTCTCCAGTGTCTGTCTTGCCTTTCTGGTTTTTACCCATTTTGTGGATGTCCCTTTGGACCGGTGGGAAGTGGTACTTCTTTGTAGTGCAGATTTGCATTGCCTGCTTGCTTGCTTGGCCAAAAAGGGCGTATGCGTTTTCTCCTGAATATATTCACGAGAAAACGCATATGCCCTGTTTGGCCAAGTGCATCATTGTCGAAGTTGTGCCCCTCTTCCTGTGCTTTACAGGCGATTCCTACATACCTCTTGAAATCTGTTTCCTGCTATTCTGCCTCGCTTTCAAGTCAGCCTCGTTGTCTTCCATCAACAAATTTTTGGACGATAGTTGTCCTTTATTACTCTGCCAGTTTGTGAATTGCTGTGCCCCTGAGCTCCATTTTTCAACTCCTTTTTTTGTGAGCTGAACGCAAGTCCCAAATTTTGGTTCAGGACCTATACTGGTTCCCGATGGGTGGCTGAGACTTTGGTTAATTCTTCTTCCTGCCGGGAAATTAGAGTGACATGTGCCCGTCCAAATGCCTAACAGCTACTCTCTCATTGGTTCTCCCTCTTCCCTTCCATTCTCTGCCAAATTTGCAAACTGTGCGAACCAGGAGGTTAAAGGGTTTGTCTCTCTAAGTTGGGAGATTGATAGTAGAGCAGGTGGAAAGTCAAACCGGAGCACCACGAGAGGGACTATTCGTTGAGTTTTAGAAACCTTTCGTATTCACACTGTGTCCATTCTCTAGGTTTCCCGTACATGATATAGCTGTAGTAATATTCCCTTCAACCTGGAGAGTTGGGACCCATGGAATGGGGGCCATGCATTATTGCTTTAAAGGGTCTGCATTTGCTCAACAAACATCATCAATCCTCTCAGTCCCAAGTGTCCAGCCTTATGCCACATCCAGCTGTCATTGTAGATAGGGTCATTCCAGGTTTCATCAGAGACCCTGAAGGAATTGAAAAGAATTTCCCTGTTTTTTTGTTTTATTTTTGAAATTCCTTTTTATAGTGGGTTTGAGCTGATTCTCACTGCCATGTTTATGCCAGTCTAGGCACACTTGATTCCCTTATGGAGACATATCAATACATAGGTTTTAAGATTCTTACTAATCAGATCTATTCCTAAGCGGCAAATATGGGGTTTTGAGTCCCTTTCACTGAGGAAGGTGTAGGTCTTCTCTATTCCATAGTTGGTTTTTGTAACGGTACCTGTGCTTATATCAAACTCTGGTTTTATGCATCACCCCACCTCTCCTTCACCCTGAATCATGCATAATAATGTTTTCTAAATGTGAGACTCTCTTCTCTTTCCTAACTCAGTTCATGTGTAGCCATGTTTACAGGATCTTCATAAGTGATATCTTATGATAAGTTTCTTTTTCTGTGTGACTTATTTCACTTAGAATCATCGTACCTGAATCCACTCACTTTATGCTACTGGTCTTATCACATTGATTTCATGGCTGAGGGATATTCCATCGTACATAAGGACCACAAATTTTTGTACCAGTTTTATATTTCCTGGGTTATTTAAGGTGTAACCAAGTTGAGGTTCTTGTAAGCAGTGCAGCCCTAAATTTGGGGTGGCACTGTCTTATTGATTTTCAGTTTTCCCAAGGTATATTCCCTAGACTGGAAGTGCCCTTGGCCCTGTAGCTCTGTTGTTTACTTGTTTTAGGGAACACAATGCACTCCTCCAGTGAGGCAGTGTGCAATTTACATCTCGCCCATCAGCATAACAAGGCTCCCTGTTCTCCAGGGCCTGTCTTGCCTTTCTGGTTTTTACACATTTTGTGGATGTCCCTTTGGACCGGTGGGAAGTGATACATCTTTGTAGTGCAGATTTGCATTGCCCGTTTGTTTGCTTTGCCAAAAAGGTCGTATGCGTTTTCTCTTGAATATATTCACGAGAAAACGCATACGCCCTGTTTGGACAAGTGCATCATTATCGAAGTTGTGCCCCTCTTCCTGTGCTTTACAGGCGATTCCTACCTACCTCTTAAAATCTGTTTCCTGCTATTCTGCCTAGATTTCAAGTCGGCCTCGTTGCCTTCCATCAACAAATTTTTAGACGATAGTTGTCCTTTATTACTCTGCCAGTTTGTGAATTGCTGTGCCCCTGAGCTCCATTTTTCAACTCGTTTTTTGTGAGCTGAACGCAAGTCCAAAATTTTGGTTCAGGACCTATACTGGTCTCCGATGTGTGGCTGAGACTTTGGTTAATTCTTCTTCCTGCCTGGAAATTAGAGTGACATGTGCCCGTCCAAATGCCTAAGAGCTACTCTCTCATTGGTTCTCCCTCTTCCCTTCCATGCTCTCCAAAATTGGAAACCTGTGCGAAGCAGGAGGTTAAAGGGGTTGTCTCTCCAAGTTGGGAGATTGATAGTAAAGCAGTCGGAAAGTCAAACCGGAGCACCACGAGAGGGACTATTCGTTGAGTTTTAGAAACCTTTCGTATTCACAGTGTGTACATTCTCTAGGTTTCCCGTTCATGTTATAGCTGTAGTAATATGCCCTTCAACCTGGAGAGTAGGGTCCCATGGAATGGGGGCCATGCATTATTGCTTTAAAGGGTCTGCATTTGCTCACCCAACCTCATCAATCCTCTCAGTCCCAAGTGTCCAGCCTTATGCCACATCCAGCTGTCATTGTAGATACGGCCATTACAGGTTTCATCAGAGACCCTGAAGGAATTGTAAAGAATTTCCCTGTTTTTTTGTTTTGTGTTTGAAATTCCTTTTTATAGTGGGTTTGAGCTGATTCTCACTGCCATGTATAAGCCAGTCTAGACACACTTGATTCCCTTACGGAGACATATCAATACATAGGTTTTATGATTCTTATTAGTCAGATCTATTCTTCTGCGGGAAATATGGGGTTTGAGTCCCTTTCACTGCGGAAGGTGTAGGTCTTGTCTCTTCCATAGTTGGTTTTTGGAACGGTACCTGTGCTTATATCAAACTTTGGTTTTATGCATCACCCCACCTCTCCTCCCCCCTTAAGCAGGCATAAGAGTGTTTTCTAAATGTGAGACACTGCTCTGTTTCCTAACTCAGTTCATGTGTAGCCATGTTTACAGGATCTTCATAAGTGATATCTCATGATAAGTTTCTTTTTCTGTGTGACTTATTTCACTTAGAATCATCGTACCTGAATCCACTCACTTTGCTGCTACTGGTCTTATGAAATTGATTTCATGGCTGAGGGATATTCCATCATACGTAAGTACCACAATTTTTTGAACCATTTTTACATTTCCTGGGATATTTAAGTTGTACCGAAGTTGAGGTTCTTGTAAGCAGTGCAGCCCTAAATTTGGTGGTGGCTCTGTCTTACTGATTTTCAGTTTTCCCAAGGTATATTCCCTAGACTGGAAGTGCCCTTGGATCTGTAGCTCTGTTGTTTACTTGTTTTAGGGAACACAATGCACTCCTCCAGTGAGGCAGTGGGCAATTTATATCCCGCCCATCATCATAACAAGGCTACCTGTTTTCCAGGGCCTGTCTTGCCTTTCTGGTTTTTACCCATTTTGTGGATGTCCCTTTGGACCTGTGGGAAGTGATACTTCTTTGTAGTGCAGATTTGCATTGCCCGCTTGCTTGCTTGGCCAAAAAGGGCGTATGCGTTTTCTCCTGAATATATTCACGAGAAAACACATATGCTCTTTTTGGCCCAGTGCATCATTGTCGAAGTTGTGTCCCTTTTCCTATGCTTTACAGGCAATTCCTATGTACCTCTTGAAATCTGTTTCCTGCTATTCTGCCTAGCTTTCAAGTCGGCCTCGTTGCCTTCCCTGAACAGATTTTTGGACGATAGTTGTCCTTTATTTCTCTGCAATTTTGTGAATTGCGGTGCCCCTGAGCTCCATTTTTCAACTCATTTTTTGTGAGCTGAACGCAAGTCCAAAATTTTGGTTCAAGACGTATACTGGTTCCCCGTGGGTAGCTGAGACTTTGGTTAATTCTTTATTCTGCCGGGAAATTAGAGTGACATGTGCCCTTCCAAATGCCTAACAGCTACTCTCTCATTGGTTCTCCCTCTTCCCTTCCATCCTCTGCCAATTTGGCAACCTGTGCGAACAAGGAGGTTAAAGGGTCTGTCTCTCCAAGTTGGGAGATTGATAGTAAAGCAGTTGGAAAGTCAAACCGGAGCACCGCGAGAGGGACTATTCGTTGAGTTTTAGAAACCTTTCATATTCACAGTGTGTCCATTTTCTAGGTTTCCCGTACATGTTATAGCTGTAGTAATATTCCCTTCAACCTGGAGAGTTGGGACCCATGGAATGGGTGCCATGCATTATTGCTTTAAAGGGTCTGCATTTGCTCACCCAACCTCATCAATCCTCTCAGTCCCAAGTGTCCAGCCTTATGCCACATCCAGCTGTCATTGTAGATATGGTCATTCCAGGTTTCATCAGAGACCCTGAAGGAATTGTAAAGAATTTCCCTGTTTTTTTGTTTTGTTTTTGAAATTCCTTTTTATAGTGGGTTTGAGCTGATTCTCGCTGCCATGTTTATGCCAGTCTAGGCACACTTGATTCCCTTACGGAGACATATCAATACATAGGTTTTATGATTCTTATTAGTCAGATCTATTCTTCTGCGGGAAATATGGGGTTTGAGTCCCTTTCACTGCGGAAGGTGTAGGTCTTGTCTCTTCCATAGTTGGTTTTTGGAACGGTACCTGTGCTTATATCAAACTTTGGTTTTATGCATCACCCCACCTCTCCTCCCCCCTTAAGCAGGCATAAGAGTGTTTTCTAAATGTGAGACACTGCTCTGTTTCCTAACTCAGTTCATGTGTAGCCATGTTTACAGGATCTTCATAAGTGATATCTCATGATAAGTTTCTTTTTCTGTGTGACTTATTTCACTTAGAATCATCGTACCTGAATCCACTCACTTTGCTGCTACTGGTCTTATGAAATTGATTTCATGGCTGAGGGATATTCCATCATACGTAAGTACCACAATTTTTTGAACCATTTTTACATTTCCTGGGATATTTAAGTTGTACCGAAGTTGAGGTTCTTGTAAGCAGTGCAGCCCTAAATTTGGTGGTGGCTCTGTCTTACTGATTTTCAGTTTTCCCAAGGTATATTCCCTAGACTGGAAGTGCCCTTGGATCTGTAGCTCTGTTGTTTACTTGTTTTAGGGAACACAATGCACTCCTCCAGTGAGGCAGTGGGCAATTTATATCCCGCCCATCATCATAACAAGGCTACCTGTTTTCCAGGGCCTGTCTTGCCTTTCTGGTTTTTACCCATTTTGTGGATGTCCCTTTGGACCTGTGGGAAGTGATACTTCTTTGTAGTGCAGATTTGCATTGCCCGCTTGCTTGCTTGGCCAAAAAGGGCGTATGCGTTTTCTCCTGAATATATTCACGAGAAAACACATATGCTCTTTTTGGCCCAGTGCATCATTGTCGAAGTTGTGTCCCTTTTCCTATGCTTTACAGGCAATTCCTATGTACCTCTTGAAATCTGTTTCCTGCTATTCTGCCTAGCTTTCAAGTCGGCCTCGTTGCCTTCCCTGAACAGATTTTTGGACGATAGTTGTCCTTTATTTCTCTGCAATTTTGTGAATTGCGGTGCCCCTGAGCTCCATTTTTCAACTCATTTTTTGTGAGCTGAACGCAAGTCCAAAATTTTGGTTCAAGACGTATACTGGTTCCCCGTGGGTAGCTGAGACTTTGGTTAATTCTTTATTCTGCCGGGAAATTAGAGTGACATGTGCCCTTCCAAATGCCTAACAGCTACTCTCTCATTGGTTCTCCCTCTTCCCTTCCATCCTCTGCCAATTTGGCAACCTGTGCGAACAAGGAGGTTAAAGGGTCTGTCTCTCCAAGTTGGGAGATTGATAGTAAAGCAGTTGGAAAGTCAAACCGGAGCACCGCGAGAGGGACTATTCGTTGAGTTTTAGAAACCTTTCATATTCACAGTGTGTCCATTTTCTAGGTTTCCCGTACATGTTATAGCTGTAGTAATATTCCCTTCAACCTGGAGAGTTGGGACCCATGGAATGGGTGCCATGCATTATTGCTTTAAAGGGTCTGCATTTGCTCACCCAACCTCATCAATCCTCTCAGTCCCAAGTGTCCAGCCTTATGCCACATCCAGCTGTCATTGTAGATATGGTCATTCCAGGTTTCATCAGAGACCCTGAAGGAATTGTAAAGAATTTCCCTGTTTTTTTGTTTTGTTTTTGAAATTCCTTTTTATAGTGGGTTTGAGCTGATTCTCGCTGCCATGTTTATGCCAGTCTAGGCACACATGATTCCCTTACGGAGACATATCAATACATAGGTTTTAAGATTCTTACTAGTCAGATCTATTCCTCTGCGGGAAATATGAGGTTTTGAGTCCCTTTCACTGAGGAAGGTGTAGGTCTTGTCTATTCCATAGTTGGTTTTTGGAAGGGTACCTGAGCTTATATCAAACTCTGGTTTTATGCATCACCCCACCTCTCCTTCCCCCTTAAGCAGGCATAAGAGTGTTTTCTAAATGTGAGACTCTGTTCTCTTTCCTAACTCAGTTCATGTGTAGCCATGTTTACAGGAACTTCATAAGTGATATCTTATGATAAGTTTATTTTTCTGTGTGACTTATTTCACTTAGAATCATCGTACCTGAATCCACTCACTTTGCTGCTACTGGTCTTATGACATTGATTTCATGGCTGAGGGATATTCCATCCTACGTAAGTACCACAATTTTTGATCCATTTTTATATTTCCTGGGATATTTAAGGTGTACCCAAGTTGAGGTTCTTGTAAGCAGTGCAGCCCTAAATTTGGGTTTGCTCTGTCTTATTGATTTTCAGTTTTCCCAAGGTATATTCCCTAGACTGGAAGTGCCCTTGGCTCTGTAGCTCTGTTGTTTACTTGTTTTAGGTAACAAAATTCACTCCTCCATTGAGGCAGTGGGTAATTTACATCCCGCCCATCAGCATAACAAGGCTACCTGTTCTCCAGGGCCTGTCTTGCCTTTCTGGTTTTTACACATTTTGTGGATGTCCCTTTGAACCGTTGGGAAGTGATACATCTTTGTAGTGCAGATTTGCATTGCCCGCATGCTTGCTTGGCCAAACAGGGCATATGCGTTTTCTCCTGAATATATTCACGTGAAAATGCATACACCCTGTTTGGCCAAGTGCATCATTGTCAAAGTTGTGCCCCTCTTCCTGTCCATTACAGGCGATTCCTACGTACCTCTTGAAATCTGTTTCCTGCTATTCTGCCTAGCTTTCCAGTCGGCCTCGTTGCCTTCCCTGAACAGATTTTTGGACTATAGTTGTCCTTTATTACTCTGCAAGTTTGTGAATTGCTGTGCCCCTGAGCTCCAGTTTTCAACTCGTTTTTTGTGAGCTGAACGCAAGTCCAAAATTTTGGTTCAGGACCTATACTTTTTCCCGATGTGTGGCTGAGACTTTGGTTAATTCTTCTTCCTGCCGGGAAATTAGAGTGACATGTGCCCGTCCAAATGCCTAACAGCTACTCTCTCATTGGTTCTCCTTCTTGCCTTCCATCCTCTCCAAAATTGGCAACCTCTGTGAAACAGGAGTTTAAAGGGCTTGTCTCTCCAAGTTGGGAGATTGATAGTAAAGCAGTTGGAAAGTCAAACCGGAGCAACACGAGAGGGGGTATCCGTTGAGATTTAGAAACCTTTCGTATTCACAGTGTGTCCATTCTCTAGGTTTCCCATACATGATATAGCTGTAGTAATACTCCTTTCAACCTGGAGATTTGGGAGCCATGGAATGGGGGCCATGCATTATTGCTTTAAAGGGTCTGCATTTGCTCACCCAACCTCATCAATCCTCTCAGTCCCAAGTGTCCAGCCTTATGCCACATCCAGCTGTCATTGTAGATAGGGACATTCCACGTTTCATCAGAGACCCTGAAGGAATTGTAAAGATTTTCTTTTTTTTTTTGTTTTGCTTTTGAAATTCCTTTTTATAGTGGGTTTGAGCTGATTCTCACTGCCATGTTTATGCCAGTCTAGGCACACTTGATTCCCTTATGGAGACATATCAATACATAGGTTTTAAGATTATTACTAGTCAGATCTATTCCTCTGCGGGAAATATGGGGTTTTGAGTCCCTTTCACTGAGGAAGGTGTAGGTCTAGTCTATTCCATAGTTTGTTTTTGGAACGGTACCTGTGCTTATATCAAACTCTGGTTTTATGCATCACCCCACCTCTCCTTCCCCATTAAGCAGGCATAAGAGTGTTTTCTAAATGTGAGACTCTGTTCTCTTTGCTAACTCAGTTCATGTGTAGCCATGTTTACAGGATCTTCATAAGTGATATCTTATGATAAGTTTCTTTTTCTGTGTGACTTATTTCACTTAGAATCATCGTACATGAATCCACTCACTTTGTTGCTACTGGTCTTATGACATTGATTTCATGGCTGAGTTATAGTCCATCATAGGTAAGTACCACAATTCTTTGAACCATTTTTATATTTCTTGGGATGTTTAAGGTGTACCCAAGTTGAGGTTCCTGTCAGCAGTGCAACCCTAAATTTGGGCGTGGCTCTGTCTTATTGATTTTCAGTTTTCCCAAGGTATATTCCCTAGACTGGAAGTGCCCTTGGCTCTGTAGCTCAGTTGTTTACTTGTTTTAGGGAACACAATGCACTCCTCCAGTGAGGCAGTGGGCAATTTACATCCCGCTCATCAGCATAACAAGGCTCCCTGTTCTCCAGGGCCTGTCTTGCCCTTCTGCTTTTTACACATTTTGTGGATGTCCCTTTGGACCGGTTGAAGTGATACTACTTTGTAGTGCAGATTTGCATTGCCCTCTTGCTTGCTTGGCCAAAAAGGGCGTATGCGTTTTCTCCTAAATATATTCAGGAGAAAACACATACGCCCTTTTTGGCCAAGTGCATCATTGTCGATGTTGTGCCCAACTTCCTGTGTTTAAAGGCGATTCCTAAGTACCTCTTGAAATCTGTTTTCCTGCTCTTCTGCCTCGATTTCAAGTCAGCCTCGTTGCCTTCCCTCAACAGATTTTTGGATGACAGTTGTCCTTTATTACACTGCCAGTTTGTGAATTGCTGTGCCCCTGAGCTCCATTTTTCAACTCGTTTTTTGTGAGGTGAACACAAGTCCAAAATTTTGGTTCAGGACGTATACTGGTTCCCCGTGGGTGATGAGACTTTGGTTAATTCTTCTTCCTGCTGGGAAATTAGAGTGACATGTGCCCGTTCAAATGCCTTACAGCTACTCTCTCATTGGTGCTCCTCTTCCCTTCCATCCTCTGCCAAATGGGCAACCTGTGTGAACCAGGAGGTTAAAGGGGCTGTCTCTCCAAGTTGGGAGATTGATAGTAAAGCAGTCGGAAAGTCAAACCGGAGCACCACGAGAGGGACTCTTAGTGGAGTTTTAGACACATTTCGTATTAACAGTGTGTCCATTCTCTAGGTTTCCCGTACATGTTATAGCTCTGGTAATATTCCCTTCAACCTGGAGAGTTGGGACACATGGAATGGGGGCCATGCATTATTGCTATAAAGGGTCTGAATTTGCTCACCCAACCTCATCAATCCTCTCAGTCCCAAGTGTCCAGCCTTATGCCACATCCAGCTGTCATAGTAGATAGGGTCATTCCAGGTTTCATCAGAGACCCTGACGGAATTGTAAAGAATTTCCCTGTTTTTTTTTTTTGTTTTGTTTTTGAAATTCCTTTTTATAGTGGGTTTGATCTGATTCTCGCTGCCATGTTTATGCCAGTCTAAGCACACTTGTTTCCCTTATGGAGACAAATCAATACATAGGTTTTAAGATTCTTACTAGTCAGATCTATTCCTCTGCGGGAAATATGGGGTTTTGAGTCCCTTTCACTGAGGAAGGCGTAGGTCTTGTCTATTCCATAGTTGGTTTTTGGAACGATACCTGTGCTTATATCCAACTCTGGTTTTATGCATCACCCCACCTCTCCTTCCCCCTTAAGCAGGCATAAGAGTGTTTTCTAAATGTGAGACTCTGTTCTCTTTCCTAACTCAGTTTATGTGTAGCCATGTTTACAGGAACTTCATAAGTGATATCTTATGATAAGTTTATTTTTCTGTGTGACTTATTTCACTTAGAATCATCGTACCTGAATCCACTCACTTTGCTGCTACTGGTCTTATGACATTGATTTCATGGCTGAGGGATATTCCATCGTACGTAAGTACCACAATTTTTCAACCATTTTTATATTTCCTGGGATATTTAAGGTGTACCCAAGTTGAGGTTCTTCTAAGCAGCACAGCCCTAAATTTGGGGGTGTCTCTGTCTTATTGATTTTCAGTTTTCCCAAGGTATATTCCCTAGACTGAAGTGCCCTTGGCTCTGTAGCTCTGTTGTTTACTTGTTTTAGGGAACACAATGCACTCTTCCAGTGAGGCAGTGGGTAATTTACATCCCGCCCATCATCATAACAAGGCTACCTGTTTTCCAGGGCCTGTCTTGCCTTTCTGGTTTTTACCCATTTTATGGATGTCCCTTTGGACCGGTGGGAAGTGATACTTCTTTGTAGTGCAGATTTGCATTGCCCGCTTGCTTGCTTGGCCAAAAAGGGCGTATGCGTTTTCTCCTGAATATATTCACGAGAAAACGCATACGCCCTGTTTGGCCAAGTGAATCATTTTCAAAGTTTTGCCCCTCTTCCTGTGCTTTACAGGCGATTCCTACGTAACTCTTGAAATCTGTTTCCTGCTATTCTGCCTAGCTTTCAACTCGGCCACGTTGCCATCCCTTAACAGATTTTTGGACGATAGTTGTCCTTTATTACTCTGCCAGTTTGTGAATTGCTGTGCCCCTGAGCTCCATTTTTCATCTCGTTTTTTGTGAGCTGAACGCAAGTCCAAAATTTTGGTCCAGGACGTATACAGGTTCCCCGTGGGTGGCTGAGACTTTGGTTAATTCTTCTTCCTGCCGGGAAATTAGAGTGATATGTGCCCGTCCAAATGCCTAACAGCTACTCTCTCATTGGTTCTCCCTCTTCCCTTCCATCCTCTGCCAAATTAGCAACCTATGCGAACCAGGAGGTTAAAGCGGCTGTCTCTCCAAGTTGGGAGATTGATAGTAAAGCAGTTGGAAAGTCAAACCGCAGCACCACGAGAGGGACTATTCGTTGAGTTTTAGAAACCTTCCGTATTCACAGTGTATCCATTCTCTAGTTTTCCCGTACATGTTATAGCTGTAGTAATATTCCCTTCAACGTGGAGAGTTGGAACCCATGGAATGGGGGCCATGCATTATTGCTTTAAAGGGTCTGCGTTTGCTCACCCAACCTCATCAATCCTCTCAGTCCCAAGTGTTCAGCCTTATGCCACATCCAGCTTTCATTGTAGATAGGGTCATTCCAGGTTTCATCAGAGACCCTGAAGGAATTGTAAAGAATTTCCCTGTTTTTTTGTTTTGTTTTTGAAATTCCTTTTTATATTGGGTTTGAGCTGATTCTCACTGCCATGTTTATGCCAGTCTAGGCACACTTGATTCCCTTATGGAGACATATCAATACATAGATTTTAAGATTCTTACTACTCAGATCTATTCCTCTGTGGGAAATATGGGGTTTTGAGTCCCTATCACTGAGGAAGGTGTAGGTCTTGTCTATTCCATAGTTGGTTTTTGGAACGGTACCTTTGCTTATATCAAACTCTGGTTTTATGCATCACCCCACCTCTCCTTCCCCCTTAAGCAGGAATAAGAATGTTTTCTAAATGTGAGACTCTGTTCTCTTTCCTATCTCAGTTCATGTGTAGCCATGTTTACAGGATCTTCATAAGTGATATCTTATGATAAGTTTCTTTTTCTGTGTGACATATTTCACTTAGAATCATCGTACCTGAATCCACTCACTTTGCTGCTACTGCTCTTATGACATTGATTTCATGGCTGAGCGATATTCCATCGTATGTAAGTACCACAATTTTTTGAACCATTTTTATATTTCCTGGGATATTTAAGGTGTACCCAAGTTGAGGTTCTTCTAAGCAGCACAGCCCTAAATTTGGGGGTGGCTCTGTCTTATTGATTTTCAGGTTTCCCAAGGTATATTCCCTAGACTGGAAGTGCCCTTGGCTCTGTAGCTCTGTTGTTTACTTGTTTTAGGGAACACAATGCACTCTTCCAGTGAGGCAGTGGGTAATTTTCATCCCGCACATCAGCATAACAAGGCTACCTGTTCTGCAGGGCCTGTCTTGCCTTTCTGGTTTTTACACATTTTGTGGATGTCCCTTTGGACCAGTGGGAAGTGATACTTCTTTGTAGTGCAGATTTGCATTGCCCGCATGCTTGCTTGGCCAAACAGGGCATATGCGTTTTCTCCTCAATATATTCACGAGAGAACACATTCACCCTGTTTGGCCAAGTGCATCATTGTCGAAGTTGTGCCCCTCTTCCTGTGCTTTACAGGCGATTCCTACGTACCTCATGAAATCTCTTTCCTGTTATTCTGCCTAGCTTTCAAGTCGGCCTCGTTGCCTTCCATCAACAAATTTTTGGAAGAGAGTTTTCCTTTATTACTCTGCCAGTTTGTGAATTGCTGTGCCCCTGAGCTCCATTATTCAACTCGTTTTTTGTGAGCTGAACGCAAGTCCAAAAGTTTGGCTCAGGACCTATACTGCATCCCGATGGGTGGCTGAGACTTTGGTTAATTCTTCTTCCTGCAGGGAATTTAGAGTGACATGTGCCCGTCCAAATGTCTAACAGCTACTGTCTCATTGGTTCTCCATCTTCCCTTCCATTCTCTGCCAAATTGGCAACCTGTGCGAACCAGGAGTTTAAAGTGACTGTCTCTCCAAATTGGGAGATTGATAGTAAAGCAGTCGGAAAGTCAAACCGGAGCACCACGAGTGGGACTATTCGTTGAGTTTTAGAAACCTTTCGTATTCACAGTGTGTTCATTCTCTAGGTGTCCAGTACATGTTATATCTGTAGTAATATTCCCTTCAACGTGGAGAGTTGGGAGCAATGGAATGGGGGCCATGCATTATTGCTTTAAAGGGTCTGCATTTGCTCACCCAACCTCATCAATCCTCTCAGTCCCAAGTGTCCAGCCTTATGCCACATCCAGCTGTCATTGTAGATAGGGTCATTCCAGGTTTCATCAGAGATCCTGAAGGAATTGTAAAGAATTTCCCTATTTTTATGTTTTGTTTTTGGAATTCCTTTTTATAGTGGGTTGGAGCTGATTCTCACTGCCATTTTTATGCCAGACTAGACACACTTGATTCCCTTATGGAGACATATCAATACATAGGTTTTAAGATTCTTACTAGTCAGATCTATTCCTCTGTGGGAAATATGGGGTTTTGAGTCGCTTTCACTGAGGAAGGTGTAGGTCTTGTCTATTCCATTGTTGATTTTTGGAACGGTACCTGTGCTTATATCAAACTCTGCTTTTTTGCATCACCCCACCTCTCCTTCACCGTTAAGAAGGAATAAGAGTGTTTTGTAAATGTGAGACTCTGTTCTCTTTCCTAACTCAGTTCATGTGTAGCCATGTTTACAGGATCTTCATAACTGATATCTTATGATAAGTTTCTTTTTCTGTGTGACTTATTTCACTTAGAATCATTGTACCTGAATCCACTCACTTTGCTGCTACTGGTCTTATGACACTGATTTCTTGGCTGAGGGATATTCCATCGTATGTAAGTACCACAATTTTTTGAACCATTTTTATATTTCCTGGGATATTTAAGGTGTACCCAAGTTGAGGTTCTTGTAAACAGTGCAGCCCTAAATTTGGGGGTGGCTCTGTCTTATTGATTTTCAGTTTTCCCAAGGTATATTCCCTAGACTGCATGTGGCCTTGGCTTTGTAGCTCTGTTGTTTTCTTGTTTTAGGGAACACAATGCACTCTTCCAGTGAGGCAGTGGGCAATTTACATCCCGCCCATCAGCATAACAAGGCTACCTTTTCTCCAGGGCCTGTCTTGCCTTTCTGATTTTTACACATTTTGTGGATGTCGCTTTGGACCGGTGGGAAGTGATACTTCTTTGTAGTGCAGATTTGCATTGCCCGCTTGCTTGCTTGGCCAAAACGGGCGTATGCGTTTTCTCCTGTATATATTCACGAGAAAACGCATACGCCCTGTTTGGCCAAGTGAATCATTTTCAAAGTTGTGCCCCTCTTCCTGTGCTTTACAGGTGATTCCTACGTAACTCTTGAAATCTGTTTCCTGCTATTCTGCCTAGCTTTCAAGTCGGCCACGTTGCCATCCCTTAACAGATTTTTGGACGATAGTTGTCCTTTATTACTCTGCCAGTTTGTGAATTGCTGTGCCCCTGAGCTCCATTTCTCAACTCGTTTTTTGTGAGCTGAACGCAAGTCCAAAATTTTGGTCCGGGACGTATACAGGTTCGCCGTGGGTGGCTGAGACTTTGGTTAATTCTTCTTCCTGCCGGGAAATTAGAGTGATATGTGCCCGTCCAAATGCCTAACAGCTACTCTCTCATTGGTTCTCCCTCTTCCCTTCATTCCTCTGCCAAATTAGCAACCTATGCGAACCAGGAGGTTAAAGGGGCTGTCTCTCCAAGTTGGGAGATTGATAGTAAAGCAGTTGGAAAGTCAAACCGCAGCACCACAAGAGTGACTACACTTTGAGTTTTAGAAACCATTCGTATTCACAGTGTGTCCATTCTCTAGGTTGCCCGTACATGTTATAGCTGTAGTAATATTCCCTTCAACCTGGAGAGATGGGACCCATGGAATGGAGGCCATGCATTATTGCTTTAAATGGTCTGCATTTGCTCACCCAATCTCACCAATCCTCTCAGTCACAAGTGTCCAGCCTTATGCCACATCCAGCTCTCATTGTAGGTAGGGTCATTCCAGGTTTCATCAGAAACCCTGAAGGAATTGTAAAGAATTTCCCTGTTTTTTTTGTTTTGTTTTGTTTTTGAAATTCCTTTTTATAGTGGGTTTGATCTGATTCTCGCTGCCATGTTTATGCCAGTCTAAGCACACTTGATTCCCTTATGGTGCCAAATCAATACATAGGTTTTAAGATTCTTACGAGTCAGATCTATTCCTCTGCGGGAAATATGTGGTTTTGAGTCCCTTTCACGGAGGAAGGTGTAGGTCTTGTCTATTCCATAGTTGGTTTTTGGAACGGTACCTGTGCTTATATCCAACTCTGGTTTTATGCATCACCCGACCTCTCCTTCCCCCTTAAGCAGGCATAAGAGTGTTTTCTAAATGTGAGACTCTGTTCTCTTTCCTAACTCAGTTCATGTGTAGCCATGTTTACAGTAACTTCATAAGTGATATCTTATGATAAGTTTCTTTTTCTGTGTGACTTATTTCACTTAGAATCATCGTACCTGAATCCACTCACTTTGCTGCTACTGGTCTTATGACATTGATTTCATGGCTGACGGATATTCCATCGTACGTAAGTACCACAATTTTTCAACCATTTTTATATTTCCTGGGATACTTAAGCTGTACCCAAGTTGAGGTTCTTGTAAAAAAAAAGCAGTGCAGCCCTGAATTTTGGGGTGGCTCTGTCTTATTGATTTTCAGTTTTCCCAAGATATATTCCCGAGACTGGAAGTGCCCTTGGATCTGTAGCTCTGTTGTTTACTTGTTTTAGGGAACACAATGCACTCCTCCAGTGAAGCAGTGGGCAATTTACATCCCGCCCATCATCATAACAAGGCTACCTCTTCTCCAGGGCCTGTCTTGCCTTTCTGGTTTTTACCCATTTTGTGGATGTCCCTTTGGACCGGTGGGAAGTGATACATCTTTGTATTGCAGATTTGCATTGCCCGCTTGCTTGCTTGGCCAAAAAGGGCGTATGCGTTTTCTCTTGAATATATTCAGGAAAAAACGCATACGCCCTTTTTGGCCAAGTGCATCATTGTCGAAGTTGTGCCCCTCTTCCTGTGCTTTACAGGCGATTCCTACGTACCTCTTGAAATCTGTTTCCTGCTATTCGGCCTAGCTTTCAAGTCGGCCTCGTTGCCTTCCATCAACAAATTTTTGGACGATAGTTGTCCTTTATTACTCTGCCAGTTTGTGAATTGCTGTGCCCCTGAGCTCCATTTTTCAACTCGTTTTTGGTGAGCTGAGCACAAGTCCAAAATTTTGGTTCAGGACGTATACTGGTTACCGATGGGTGGCTGAGACTTTGTTTAATTCTTCTTCCTGCCGGAAAATTAGAGTGGCATGTGCCCGTCCAAATGCCTAACAGCCACTCTCTCATTGGTTCTCCCTCTTCCCTTCCATCCTCTGCAAAATTGCCAACCTGGGAGGAACCAGGAGGTTAAAGGGGTTGTCTCTCCAAGTTAGGAGATTGATAGTAAAGCAGTTGGAAAATCAAACCGGAGCACCACGAGAGGGACTATTCGTTGAGTTTTAGAAACCTTTCGTATTCACAGTGTGTCCATTTTCTAGGTTTCCCGTACATGTTATAGCTGTAGTAATATTCCCTTCAACGTGGAGAGTTGGAACCCATGGAATGGGGGCCATGCATTATTGCTTTAAAGGGTCTGCGTTTGCTCACCCAACCTCATCAATCCTCTCAGTCCCAAGTGTTCAGCCTTATGCCACATCCAGCTTTCATTGTAGATAGTGTCATTCCACGTTTCATCAGAGACCCTGAAGGAATTGTAAAGAATTTCCCTGTTTTTTTGTTTTGTTTTAGAAATTCCTTTTTATATTGGGTTTGAGCTGATTCTCACTGCCAAGTTTATGCCAGTCTAGGCACACTTGATTCCCTTATGGAGACATATCAATACATAGATTTTAAGATTCTTACTAGTCAGATCTATTCCTCTGTGGGAAATATGGGGTTTTGAGTCCCTTTCACTGAGGAAGGTGTAGGTCTTGTCTATTCCATAGTTGGTTTTTGGAACGGTTCCTGTGCTTATATCAAACTCTGGTTTTATGCATCACCCCACCTCTCCTTCACCCTTAAGCAGGAATAAGAATGTTTTCTAAATGTGAGTCTCTGTTCTCTTTCCTAACTCAGTTCATGTGTAGCCATGTTTACAGGATCTTCATAAGTGATATCTTATGATAAGTTTCTTTTTCTGTGTGACTTATTTCACTTAGAATCATCGTACCTGATTCCACTCACTTTGCTGCTACTGGTCTTATGACATTGATTTCATGGCTGAGGGATATTCCATCGTATGTATGTACCACAATTTTTTGAACCATTTTTTATTTCCTGGGATATTTAAGGTGTACCCAAGTTGAGGTTCTTCTAAGCAGCACAACCCTAAATTTGGGGGTGGCTCTGTCTTATTGATTTTCAGTTTTCCCAAGGTATATTCCCTAGACTGAAGTGCCCTTGACTCTGTAGCTCTGTTGTTTACTTGTTTTAGGGAACACAATGCACTCTTCCAGTGAGGCAATGGGTAATTTACATCCCGCCCATCAGCATAACAAGGCTACCTGTTCTCCAGGGCCTGTCTTGCCTTTCTGGTTTTTACAAATTTTGTGGATGTCCCTTTGGACCGGTGGGAAGTGATACTTCTTTGTAGTGCAGATTTGCATTGCCCGCTTGCTTGCTTGGCCAAAAAGGGCGTATGCGTTTTCTCCTGAATATATTCACGAGAAAACGCATACGCCCTGTTTGGCCAAGTGAATCATTTTCAAAGTTGTGCCCCTCTTCCTGTGCTTTACAGGCGATTCCTACGTAACTCTTGAAATCTGTTTCCTGCTATTCTGCCTAGCTTTCAACTCGGCCACGTTGCCATCCCTTAACAGATTTTTGGACGATAGTTGTCCTTTATTACTCTGCCAGTTTGTGAATTGCTGTGCCCCTGAGCTCCATTTTTCATCTCGTTTTTTGTGAGCTGAACGCAAGTCCAAAATTTTGGTCCAGGACGTATACAGGTTCCCCGTGGGTGGCTGAGACTTTGGTTAATTCTTCTTCCTGCCGGGAAATTAGAGTGATATGTGCCCGTCCAAATGCCTAACAGCTACTTTCTCATTGGTTCTCCCTCTTCCCTTCCATCCTCTGCCAAATTAGCAACCTATGCGAACCAGGAGGTTAAAGCGGCTGTCTCTCCAAGTTGGGAGATTGATAGTAAAGCAGTTGGAAAGTCAAACCGCAGCACCACGAGAGGGACTATTCGTTGAGTTTTAGAAACCTTCCGTATTCACTGTGTGTCCATTCTCTGGTTTTCCCGTACATGTTATAGCTGTAGTAATATTCCCTTCAACGTGGAGAGTTGGAACCCATGGAATGGGGTCCATGCATTATTGCTTTAAAGGGTCTGCGTTTGCTCACCCAACCTCATCAATCCTCTCAGTCCCAAGTGTTCAGCCTTATGCCACATCCAGCTTTCATTGTAGATAGGGTCATTCCACGTTTCATCAGAGACCCTGAAGGAATTGTAAAGAATTTCCCTGTTTTTTTGTTTTGTTTTTGAAATTCCTTTTTATATTGGGTTTGAGCTGATTCTCACTGCCATGTTTATGCCAGTCTAGGCACACTTGATTCCCTTATGGAGACATATCAATACATAGATTTTAAGATTCTTACTAGTCAGATCTATTCCTCTGTGGGAAATATGGGGTTTTGAGTCCCTATCACTGAGGAAGGTGTAGGTCTTGTCTATTCCATAGTTGGTTTTTGGAACGGTACCTTTGCTTATATCAAACTCTGGTTTTATGCATCACCCCACCTCTCCTTCCCCCTTAAGCAGGAATAAGAATGTTTTCTAAATGTGAGACTCTGTTCTCTTTCCTATCTCAGTTCATGTGTAGCCATGTTTACAGGATCTTCATAAGTGATATCTTATGATAAGTTTCTTTTTCTGTGTGACATATTTCACTTAGAATCATCGTACCTGAATCCACTCACTTGGCTGCTACTGGTCTTATGACATTGATTTCATGGCTGAGCGATATTCCATCGTATGTAAGTACCACAATTTTTTGAACCATTTTTATATTTCCTGGGATATTTAAGGTGTACCCAAGTTGAGGTTCTTCTAAGCAGCACAGCCCTAAATTTGGGGGTGGCTCTGTCTTATTGATTTTCAGTTTTCCCAAGGTATATTCCCTAGACTGGAAGTGCCCTTGGCTCTGTAGCTCTGTTGTTTACTTGTTTTTGGGAACACAATGCACTCTTCCAGTGAGGCAGTGGGTAATTTTCATCCCGCACATCAGCATAAAAAGGCTACCTGTTCTCCAGGGCCTGTCTTGCCTTTCTGGTTTTTACACATTTTGTGGATGTCCCTTTGGACCAGTGGGAAGTGATACTTCTTTGTAGTGCAGATTTGCATTGCCCGCATGCTTGCTTGGCCAAACAGGGCATATGCGTTTTCTCCTCAATATATTCACGAGAGAACACATACACCCTGTTTGGCCAAGTGCATCATTGTCGATGTTGTGCCCCTCTTCCTGTGCTTTACAGGCGATTCCTACGTACCTCATGAAATCTCTTTCCTGTTATTCTGCCTAGCTTTCAAGTCGGCCTCGTTGCCTTCCATCAACAAATTTTTGGACGAGAGTTTTCCTTTATTACTCTGCCAGTTTGTGAATTGCTGTGCCCCGGAGCTCCATTATTCAACTCGTTTTTTGTGAGCTGAACTCAAGTCCAAAATTTTGGCTCAGGACCTATACTGCATCCCGATGGGTGGCTGAGACTTTGGTTAATTCTTCTTCCTGCAGGGAATTTAGAGTGACATGTGCCCGTCCAAATGTCTAACAGCTACTGTCTCATTGGTTCTCCATCTTCCCTTCCATTCTCTGCCAAATTGGCAACCTGTGCGAACCAGGAGTTTAAAGTGACTGTCTCTCCAAATTGGGAGATTGATAGTAAAGCAGTCGGAAAGTCAAACCGGAGCACCACGAGTGGGACTATTCGTTGAGTTTTAGAAACCTTTCGTATTCACAGTGTGTTCATTCTCTAGGTGTCCCGTACATGTTATATCTGTAGTAATATTCCCTTCAACGTGGAGAGTTGGGAGCAATGGAATGGGGGCCATGCATTATTGCTTTAAAGGGTCTGCATTTGCTCACCCAACCTCATCAATCCTCTCAGTCCCAAGTGTCCAGCCTTATGCCACATCCAGCTGTCATTGTAGATAGGGTCATTCCAGGTTTCATCAGAGACCCTGAAGGAATTGTAAAGAATTTCCCTATTTTTATGTTTTGTTTTTGGAATTCTTTTTATAGTGGTTTGGAGCTGATTCTCACTGCCATTTTTATGCCAGACTAGACACACTTGATTCCCTTATGGAGACATATCAATACATAGGTTTTAAGATTCTTACTAGTCAGATCTATTCCTCTGTGGGAAATATGGGGTTTTGAGTCGCTTTCACTGAGGAAGGTGTAGGTCTTGTCTATTCCATTGTTGATTTTTGGAACGGTACCTGTGCTTATATCAAACTCTGCTTTTTTGCATCACCCCACCTCTCCTTCACCGTTAAGAAGGAATAAGAGTGTTTTGTAAATGTGAGACTCTGTTCTCTTTCCTAACTCAGTTCATGTGTAGCCATGTTTACAGGATCTTCATAACTGATATCTTATGATAAGTTTCTTTTTCTGTGTGACTTATTTCACTTAGAATCATTGTACCTGAATCCACTCACTTTGCTGCTACTGGTCTTATGACACTGATTTCTTGGCTGAGGGATATTCCATCGTATGTAAGTACCACAATTTTTTGAACCATTTTTATATTTCCTGGGATATTTAAGGTGTACCCAAGTTGAGGTTCTTGTAAACAGTGCAGCCCTAAATTTGGGGGTGGCTCTGTCTTATTGATTTTCAGTTTTCCCAAGGTATATTCCCTAGACTGGATGTGGCCTTGGCTCTGTAGCTCTGTTGTTTTCTTGTTTTAGGGAACACAATGCACTCTTCCAGTGAGGCAGTGGGCAATTTACATCCCGCCCATCAGCATAACAAGGCTACCTTTTCTCCAGGGCCTGTGTTGCCTTTCTGATTTTTACACATTTTGTGGATGTCCCTTTGGACCGGTGGGAAGTGATACTTCTTTGTAGTGCAGATTTGCATTGCCCGCTTGCTTGCTTGGCCAAAACGGGCGTATGCATTTTCTCCTGTATATATTCACGAGAAAACGCATACGCCCTGTTTGGCCAAGTGAATCATTTTCAAAGTTGTGCCCCTCTTCCTGTGCTTTACAGGCGATTCCTACGTAACTCTTGAAATCTGTTTCCTGCTATTCTGCCTAGCTTTCAAGTCGGCCACGTTGCCATCCCTTAACAGATTTTTGGACGATAGTTGTCCTTTATTACTCTGCCAGTTTCTGAATTGCTGTGCCCCTGAGCTCCATTTTTCAACTCGTTTTTTGTGAGCTGAACGCAAGTCCAAAATTTTGGTCCAGGACGTATAAAGGTTCCCCGTGGGTGGCTGAGACTTTGGTCAATTCTTCTTCCTGCCGGGAAATTAGAGTGATATGTGCCCTTCCAAATGCCTAACAGCTACTCTCTCATTGGTTCTCCCTCTTCCCTTCCATCCTCTGCCAAATTAGCAACCTATGCGAACCAGGAGGTTAAAGGGGCTGTCTCTCCAAGTTGGGAGATTGATAGTAAAGCAGTTGGAAAGTCAAACCGCAGCACCACAAGAGTGACTACCCTTGAGTTTTAGAAACCATTCGTATTCACAGTGTGTCCATTCTCTAGGTTGCCCGTACATGTTATAGCTGTAGTTATATTCCCTTCAACCTGGAGAGATGGGACCCATGGAATGGCGGCCATGCATTATTGCTTTAAATGGTCTGCATTTGCTCACCCAATCTCACCAATCCTCTCAGTCACAAGTGCCCAGCCTTATGCCACATCCAGCTCTCATTGTAGGTAGGGTCATTCCAGGTTTCATCAGAGACCCTGAAGGAATTGTAAAGAATTTCCCTGTTTTTTTTTGTTTTGTTTTTGAAATTCCTTTTTATAGTGGGTTTGATCTGATTCTCGCTGCCATGTTTATGCCAGTCTAAGCACACTTGATTCCCTTATGGTGACAAATCAATACATAGGTTTTAAGATTCTTACTAGTCAGATCTATTCCTCTGCAGGAAATATGTGGTTTTGAGTCCCTTTCACTGAGGAAGGTGTAGGTCTCGTCTATTCCATAGTTGCTTTTTGGAACGGTACCTGTGCTTATATCCAACTCTGGTTTTATGCATCACCCGACCTCTCCTTCCCCCTTAAGCAGGCATAAGAGTGTTTTCTAAATGTGAGACTCTGTTCTCTTTCCTAACTCAGTTCATGTGTAGCCATGTTTACAGTAACTTCATAAGTGATATCTTATGATAAGTTTCTTTTTCTGTGTGGCTTATTTCACTTAGAATCATCATACCTGAATCCACTCACTTTGCTGCTACTGGTCTTATGACATTGATTTCATGGCTGAGGGATATTCCATCGTACGTAAGTACCACAATTTTTCAACCATTTTTATATTTCCTGGGATACTTAAGCTGTACCCAATTTGAGGTTCTTGTAAAAAAAAAAGCAGTGCAGCCCTGAATTTTGGGGTGGCTCTGTCTTATTGATTTTCAGTTTTCCCAAGATATATTCCTGAGACTGGAAGTGCCCTTGGATCTGTAGCTCTGTTGTTTACTTGTTTTAGGGAACACAATGCACTCCTCCAGTGAAGCAGTGGGCAATTTACATCCCGCCCATCATCATAACAAGGCTACCTGTTCTCCAGGGCCTGTCTTGCCTTTCTGGTTTTTACCCATTTTGTGGATGTCCCTTTGGACCGGTGGGAAGTGATACATCTTTGTATTGCAGATATGCATTGCCCGCTTGCTTGCTTGGCCAAAAAGGGCGTATGCGTTTTCTCCTGAATATATTCAGGAGAAAACGCATACGCCCTTTTTGGCCAAGTGCATCATTGTCGAAGTTGTGCCCCTCTTCCTGTGCTTTACAGGCGATTCCTACGTACCTCTTGAAATCTGTTTCCTGCTATTCGGCCTAGCTTTCAAATCGGCCTCGTTGCCTTCCATCAACTAATTTTTGGACGATAGTTGTCCTTTATTACTCTGCCAGTTTGTGAATTGCTCTGCCCCTGAGCTCCATTTTTCAACTCGTTTTTGGTGAGCTGAGCACAAGTCCAAAATTTTGGTTCAGGACGTATACTGGTTACCGATGGGTGGCTGAGACTTTGTTTAATTCTTCTTCCTGCCGGAAAATTAGAGTGGCATGTGCCCGTCCAAATGCCTAACAGCCACTCTCTCATTGGTTCTCCCTCTTCCCTTCCATCCTCTGCAAAATTGCCAACCTGGGAGGAACCAGGAGGTTAAAGGGGTTGTCTCTCCAAGTTAGGAGATTGATAGTAAAGCAGTTGGAAAGTCAAACCGGAGCACCACGAGAGGGACTATTCGTTGAGTTTTAGAAACCTTTCGTATTCACAGTGTGTCCATTTTCTAGGTTTCCCGTACATGTTATAGCTGTAGTAATATTCCCTTTAACATGGAGAGTTGGAACCCATGGAATGGGGGCCATGCATTATTGCTATAAAGGGTCTGCGTTTGCTCACCCAACCTCATCAATCCTCTCAGTCCCAAGTGTTCAGCCTTATGCCACATCCAGCTTTCATTGTAGATAGTGTCATTCCACGTTTCATCAGAGACCCTGAAGGAATTGTAAAGAATTTCCCTGTTTTTCTGTTTTGTTTTAGAAATTCCTTTTTATATTGGGTTTGAGCTGATTCTCACTGCCAAGTTTATGCCAGTCTAGGCACACTTGATTCCCTTATGGAGACATATCAATACATAGATTTTAAGATTCTTACTAGTCAGATCTATTCCTCTGTGGGAAATATGGGGTTTTGAGTCCCTTTCACTGAGGAAGGTGTAGGTCTTGTCTATTCCATAGTTGGTTTTTGGAACGGTTCCTGTGCTTATATCAAACTCTGGTTTTATGCATCACCCCACCTCTCCTTCCCCCTTAAGCAGGAATAAGAATGTTTTCTAAATGTGAGACTCTGTTCTCTTTCCTAACTCAGTTCATGTGTAGCCATGTTTACAGGATCTTCATAAGTGATATCTTATGATAAGTTTCTTTTTCTGTGTGACTTATTTCACTTAGAATCATCGTACCTGAATCCACTCACTTTGCTGCTACTGGTCTTATGACATTGATTTCATGGCTGAGCGATATTCCATCGTATGTAAGTACCACAATTTTTTGAACCATTTTTATATTTCCTGGGATATTTAAGGTGTACCCAAGTTGAGGTTCTTCTAAGCAGCACAGCCCTAAATTTGGGGGTGGCTCTGTCTTATTGATTTTCAGTTTTCCCAAGGTATATTCCCTAGACTGAAGTGCCCTTGGCTCTGTAGCTCTGTTGTTTACTTGTTTTAGGGAACACAATGCACTCTTCCAGTGAGGCAGTGGGTAATTTACATCCCGCCCATCAGCATAACAAGGCTACCTGTTCTCCAGGGCCTGTCTTGCCTTTCTGGTTTTTACAAATTTTGTGGATGACCCTTTGGACCGGTGGGAAGTGATACTTCTTTGTAGTGCAGATTTGCATTACCCGCTTGCTTGATTGGCCAAAAAGGGCGTATGTGTTTTCTCCTGAATTTATTCACGAGAAAACGCATATGCCCTGTTTGGCCAAGTGAATCATTTTCAAAGTTGTGCCCCTCTTCCTGTGCTTTACAGGCGATTCCAACGTAACTCTTGAAATCTGTTTCCTGCTATTCTGCCTAGCTTTCAACTCGGCCACGTTGCCATCCCTTAACAGATTTTTGGACAATAGTTGTCCTTTATTACTCTGCCAGTTTGTGAATTGCTGTGCCCCTGAGCTCCATTTTTCATCTCGTTTTTTGTGAGCTGAACGCAAGTCCAAAATTTTGGTCCAGGACGTATACAGGTTCCCCGTGGGTGGCTGAGACTTTGGTTAATTCTTCTTCCTGCCGGGAAATTAGAGTGATATATGCCTGTCCAAATGCCTAACAGCTACTCTCTCATTGGTTCTCCCTCTTCCCTTCCATCCTCTGCCAAATTAGCAACCTATGCGAACCAGGAGGTTAAAGCGGCTGTCTCTCCAAGTTGGGAGATTGATAGTAAAGCAGTTGGAAAGTCAAACCGCAGCACCACGAGAGGGACTATTTGTTGAGTTTTAGAAACCTTTCGTATTCACAGTGTGTCCATTCTCTAGGTTTCCCGTACATGTTATAGCTGTAGTAATATTCCCTTCAACGTGGAGAGTTGGAACCCATGGAATGGGGGCCATGCATTATTGCTTTAAATGGTCTGCGTTTGCTCACCCAACCTCACCAATCCTCTCAGTCACAAGTGTCCAGCCTTATGCCACATCCAGCTCTCATTTTAGGTAGTGTCATTCCAGGTTTCATCAGAGACCCTGAAGGAATTGTAAAGAATTTCCCTGTTTTTTTGTTTTTTGTTTGAAATTCCTTTTTATAGTGGGTTTGAGCTGATTCTCGCTGACATGTTTATGCCAGTCTAGACACACTTGATTCTCTTACGGAGACATATCAATACATAGGTTTTAAGATTCTTACTAGTCAGATCTATTCCTCTGCGGCAAATATGGGGTTTTGAGTCCCTTTCACTGAGGAAGGTGTTTGTCTTGTCTATTCCATAATTGGTTTTTGGAATGGTACCTGTGCTTATATCAAACTCTGGTTTTATGCATCACCCCACCTCTCCTTCCCCCTTAAGCAGGCATAAGAGTGTTTTCTAACTATGAGACTCTGTTCTCTTTCCTAACTGAGTTCATGTGTAGCCATGTTTAGAGGATCTACATAAGTGATATCTTATGATAAGTTTCTTTTTCTGTGTGACTTATTTCACTTAGAATCATCGTACCTGAATCCACTCACTTTGCTGCTACTGGTCTTATGACATTGATTTCATGGCTGAGGGATATTCCATCATACGTAAGTACCACAATGTTTTGAACCATAATTATATTTCCTGGGATATTTAAGGTGTACCGAAGTTGAAGTTCTTGTAAGCAGTGCAGCCCTAAATTTGGTGCTGGCTCTATCTTATAGATTTTCAATTTTCCCAAGGTATATTCGCGAGACTGGATGTGTCCTTGTGTCTGTAGCTCTGTTGTTAACATGTTTTATGGAACACAATGTACTCCTCCACTGAGGCAGTTGGCAATTTACATCCCGCCCATCAGCATAACAAGGCTACCTGTTTTCCAGGGAATGTGTTGCCTTTCTGGTTTTTACCCAGTTTGTGGATGTACCTTTGGACCGGTGGGAAGTGACACTTTTTTGTAGTGCAGATTTGCATTGCCCGCTTGCTTGCTTGGCCAAAAAGGGCGTATTCGTTTTCTCCTGAATATATTCACGAGAATACGCATACACCCTTTTTGGCCAAGTGCATCATTGTCGAAGTTCTGCCCCTCTTCCTGTGCTTTACAGGCGATTCCTATGTACCTATTCAAATCTGTTTCCTGCTATTCTCTCTCGCTTTCAAGTCAGCCTAATTGCCTTCCCTCAAAGATTTTTGGACGATAGTTGCCCTTTATTACTCTGCTAGTTTGTGAATTGTTGTGTCCCTGAGCTCCATTTCTCAACTCATTTTTTGTGAGCTGAACGCAAGTCCAAAATTTTGGTTCAGGACCTATACTTGTTCCCGATGTGTGGCTGAGACTTTGGTTAATTCTTCTTCCTGCCGGGAAAGTAGAGTGACATGCGCCCGTCCAAAGGCCTAACAGCTACTCTCTCATTGGTTCTCCCTCTTCCCTTCCATCCTTGGTGAAATTGGCAACCTGTGCGAACCAGGAGGTTAAAGGGGCTGTATCTCCAAGTTGGGAGATTGATAGTAAAGCCGTTGGAAAGTCAAACCGGAGCACCACGAGAGGGACTATTCGTTGAGTTTTAGAAACCTTTCGTATTCACAGTGTATCCATTCTCTATGTTTCCTGTACATGTTATAGCTGTAGTAATATTCCCTTCAACTTGGAGAGTTGGGACCCATGGAATGGGGCCATGCATTATTGCTTTAATGGGTCTGCATTTGCTCACCCAATCTCACCAATCCTCTCAGTCCCAAGTGTCCAGCCTTATGCCACATCCAGCTGTCAGTGTAGATAGGGTCATTCCAGGTTTCATCAGAGACCCTGAAGGAATTGTAAAGAATTTCCCTTTTTTTGTTTTGTTTTTGAAATTCCTTTTTATAGTCGGTTTGAGCTGATTCTCACTGCCATGTTTAAGCCAGTCTAGACACACTTGATTCCTTTATGGAGACATATCAATACATAGGTTTTAAGATTCTTACTAGTCAGATGTATTCCTCTGCGGGAAATATGGGGTTTTGAGTCCCTTTCACTGAGGAAGGTGTAGGTCTTGTCTATTCCATAGTTGGTTTTTGGAACGGTACCTGTGCTTATATCAAACTCTGGTTTTATGCATCACCCCACCTCTCCTTCCCCCTTAAGGAGGCTTAAGAGTGTTTTCTAAATGTGAGACTCTGTTCTCTTTCCTAACTCAGTTCATGTGTAGCCATGTTTACAGGATCTTCATAAGTGATATCTTATGATAAGTTTCTTTTTCTATGTGACTTATTTCACTTAGAATCATCGTACCTGAATCCACTCACTTTGCTGCTACTGGTCTTATGACATTGATTTCATGGCTGAGGAATATTCCATCATACGTAAGTACCAAAATTTTTGGAACCATTTTTATATTTCCTGGGCTATTTAAGGTGTACCCAAGTTGAGGTTCTTGTAAGCAGTGCAGCCCTGAATTTGGGGGTGGCTCTGTCTTATTGATTTTCAGTTTTCCCAAGGTATATTCCCTAGACTGGAAATGCCCTTGGCTCTGTAGCTCTGTTGTTTACTTATTTTAGGGAACACAATGCAATCCTCCAGTGCAGCAGTGGGCAATTTACTTCCCGCCCATCATCATAACAAGGCTACCTGTTCTCCAGGGCCTGTCTTGCCTTTCTGGTGTTTACCCATTTTGTGGATGTTGCTTTGGACCGGTGGGAAGTGATACTTCTTTGTAGTGCAGATTTGCATTGCCTGCTTGATTTCTTGTCAAAAATGGCGTATGCATTTTCTCCTCAATATATTCAGGAGAAAATGCATACGCCCTTTTTGGCCAAGTGCATCATTGTCGAAGTTTTCCCCCTCTTCCTTTGCTTTACATGTGATTCCTAAGTAACTCTTGAAATCTGTTTCCTGCTATTCGGCCTTGCTTTCAAGTCCGCATCGGTGCCTTCCCTCAACAGATTTTTGGATGATAGTTGTCCTTTATAATCTGCCAGTTTGTGAATTGCTGTGCCCCTGAGGTCCAGTTTTCAACTCGTTTTTTGTGAGCTGAATGCAAGTCCAAAATATTGCTTCACGACCTATGCTGGTACACAGTGCGTTGCTGAGACTTTGTGTAATTCTGCTTCCGGCCGGGAAATTAGAGTGACATGTGCCCATCCAAATGCCTAACAGCTACTCTCTCATTGGTTCTCCCTCTTCCCTTTCATCCTCTGCCAATTTGGCAACCTGTGAGAAGCAGGAGGTTAAAGGGGCAGTCTCTCCAACTTGGGAGATTGATAGTAATGCAGTTGGAAATACAAACCGGAGCACCAGGAGAGGGACTATTCGTTGAGTTTTAGAAACCTTTCGTATTCACAGTGTGTCCATTCTCTAGGTTTCCCGTACATGTTATACCTGTAGTAATATTCCCTTCAACCAGCAGAGTTGGGACCAATGGAATGGGTGCCACTCATTATTGCTTTAAAGAGTCTGCATTTGCTCACACAATCTCTTCAATCCTCTTAGTCCCAAGTGTCCAGCCTTATGCCACATCCAGCTGTCATTGTAGATAGGGTCATTCCCGGTTTCATCAGAGACCCTGAAGGAATTGTAAGAAATTTCCCTTTTTTTTGTTTTGTTTTTGAAATTCCTTTTTATAGTGGGTTTGTGCTGATTCTCACTGCCATGTTTATGCCAGTCTAGACACACTTGTTTCCCTTATGGTGACATATCAATACATAGGTATTAAGATTCTTACTAGTAAGATATATTACTCTGTTGTGAATATGAGGTGTTGAGTCCCTTTCATTGAGGAAGGAGTAGGTCTTTTCTATTCCATATTTGGTTTTTGGAACGGTACATGTACTAATATCAAACTCTGGTTTTATGCATCACCCCACCTCTCCTTCCCCCTTAAGAAGGCATAAGGGTGTTTTCTAAATGTGAGACTCTCTTTTCTTTCCTAACTCAGTTCATGTGTAGCCATGTTTACAGGATCTTCATAAGTGATATCTTATGATAAGTTTCTTTTTCTGTGTGACTTATTTCACTTAGAATCATCGTACCTGAATCCACTCATTTTGCTGCTACTGGCCTTATGACATTGATTTTATGGCTCAGGGATATTCCATCGTACGTAAGTACCACAATTTCCTGAACCATTTTTTTCTTTCCTGGGATATTTAATGTGTACCCATGTTGAGGTTTTTGTAAGCAGTGCAGCCCTGAATTTTTGTGTGGATCTGTCTTATTGATTTTCAGTTTTCCCAAGGTATATTCCCTAGATTGGAAGTGCCCTTGGCTCCGTAGCTTTGTTGTTTACTTGTTTTAGGGAACACAATGCACTCCTCCAGTGAGGCAGTTGGCAATTTACATCCCACCCATCAGCCTTACAAGGCTCCCTGTTCTCCAGGGCCTGTCTTGCCTTTCTGGTTTTTACACATTTTGTGGATGTCCTGTTTGACCGGTGGGAAGTGATACTTCATTGTAGTGCAGATTTGCATTGCCCGCTTGCTTGCTTGTCTGAAAAGGGCATATGCGTTTTCTCCTGAATATATTCACGTGAAATCCCATATGCCCTTTATGGCCATTTCCATAATTTTCGAAGTTGTGATGCTTTTCCTGTGTTTAAAGGCCATTCCAATGTACCTCTTGAAATCTGTTTCATGCCAATCTGCCTCATTTTCACTTCCGCCTCGTGGCTTTCCGTCAACAGATTTTTGGAAGAGAGTAGTCCTTTATAACTCTGCAGGTTAGTGAATTGCTGTGGCCCTGAGCTCCATTTTTCAACTTGCATTTTTGTTAGCTGACCGCAGATCCACAATTTTGCTTCTGGAAGTATACTGGTTCTGGGGGGCAGGCTGAGACTTTGGTTAATTCCTCTTCGTGACGGGAAATTAGAGTGACATGTGGCCATCCAAATGCCTACAGCTACTCTCTCTTTGGTTCTCTCTCTTCCCTTATATCATCTGCAGAATTTGCCAACTGTGTGAACCATGAGGTTATAGGGGCTGACTCTCCAAGTTGTGAGAGTGATAGTAAAGCAGTTGGAATGTCAAACTGGAGCACAAGGAGAGAAAAAAGTAGTAGAGTTTTAGAAACCTTTCACCATAAGTCGGTTTCCATTCTCTAGGTTCCCATACATGTTATAACTGTAGTGATATTCCCTTCTACCTGGAGAGATGGGAACCATCGAATGGGTGGCAGGCATTATTGCTTTAAAGGGTCTGCATTTTTTCACCCAATCTCACCAATCCTCTCAGTCCCAAGTGACCAGCCTTATGCCACATCCAGCTGTCATTGTAGATAGGGTCATTCCAGGTTTCATCAGAACCCCTGAAGGTATTGTGTAAGAATTTTACTGTTTTTATCTTTTGTTTTGAAATTCATTTTTATAGTGGGTTTGAGCTGATTCTCACTTCCATGTTTATGTCGTTCTAGACACACTTCGTTCCCTTATGGAGACATATCAATACATAGGTGTTAAAATTCTTAGTAGTCAGATATATTTCTCTGTGGGGAATAGGGATGTTGAGTTCCGTTCACTGAGGAAGGAGTAGGGCTTGTCTCTTCTGTTTTTGGATTATGGAACATTACCTGTGCTAATATCAAACTTTTGTTTTGTGCATCTCCCCACCTCTCTTTCCCCTTAAGCAAGCGTTAGAGTGTTTTCTAAATCTGAAACTCTGTTCTCTTCCCTAATTCAGTTCATATGTAGCCATGTTTACATTCCCTTCATAAGTGATATCTTATGCCAGAATGCACTATGGCTCTTGTCATAATAATGCTCCATGACACCTGGCTTCACAATGCTCCATGATATTGTCATCAAACTGGAACATGACATATTTCATCACAATGCTCCCTGACAACTTTCTTCACAATAATCCATGACCTTGTTATCACAGTGCTCCATGCCCTTGTCATCAAATTGTGCCATGCCCACTCTTATCACAATAATCCATGAAACTTGTCAGACTAATGCTCCATGCCACTTTTCATCTCAATGCCCCATGAACGCTGTCATCACAATGCACCATGCCCATCATCATAATACTTCAGGCTATTGTCATCACAATGAAATCAAAATGCTCCATGACCTCTGTCAACACAATGCTCCCAACCCTTGTGACCACAGTGTTCCATAACACTTGTCATCACAATGCCCCATGACGCTGTACAGCACAATTATGCATGGTCTTCTCATCACAATGCACCATGTCCTTGTCATCAAAATGCTCCATGACTGTTCAGCAGAAAGCTCCATGACCCCTGGCATCACAATGCTAAATGTCATTGTCATCACAATGCTCCATGAACCCTCTCATAACATTGCTCAATGCCCTTGTCATCACGAAGCTCCATGACACTTGTCATCACAATGTTCGATGCCCTTCTCATCACAATGCTCCATGCCTTTGTCATTACAATCCTGCATGACGAATGTATCATAGTGTTCTGTACCCTTGTCATCACAATGCTCCATGCCCACTCTCATCACAAAAATCCATGAAATATTTCAGACCAATGTTCCATGCCCTTCTCATCACAATGCTCCATTACCTCCGTCATAAAAATCACCATGAACCCTGCCATCACAATGTTCCACGGCCTACTCTTCACAATGTTCCATGACTCTTGTCATCACAATGTTGAAAACCACTGTAATCACAATGCTCCATGCCCTTCTAATCACAAAACTCCATGACGCATGTCATCAGAATGTTCCATGGCCTTCTCATCACAATGCTCCATGCACTTGTCATCACAATGCTCCAAGAACCTTGTAAACACAATGCTCCATGCCCTTTTTCATCTCAATGCTCCATGAACCCTGTCATCACAGTGCATGATGCCCATAATCATAATACTTCAGTCTATTGTCATCACAATGAAATCACTATTCTCCATGACCTCTGACATCATAATGCTCCAAACCCTTGTGATCACAATGTTCCATAAAACTTATCATCACAGCACCACATGAGGCTTATCATCACAATTATCCATGGTCTTCTCATCACAATGCTCCATGATCTTTGTCATCACGATGCTCAATACACTTGTCATCACAATGCTCCCTGACACTTGTCGTCAGTATTCTCCTTGAACCCTGTCATGACAAGGCTCCATGCATTTTTCATCACAATAATCCATGCCCTTTTCATCACAATGCTCCAAGATCCCTGTAATCACAATGCTTCTTGGCCTTGTCATCAAAAAGCTCCATGAGGCATGTCATCAGAATGTTTCCTGGCATTCTCATCACAATGCGCCATGCCCTTGTCATCACAATGCTCCATGACCACTTTCATCACAATAATCCATGAACATTTTCAGCCCAATTCTCCACGACCTTCTCATCACAATGCACCATGCCCACTCTCATCACAATAATCTTTGAAACTTGTCAGACCAATGCTCCATGCCACTGTCATCACAATGCTCCATGCCCTTGTCATCACAATGGTCCATGACCCCTGTCATCACAATGCTCCGTGACTCCAGTCATCACAATGCTTCATAACGTTTGTCATCACAATGGTCCATGCCCACGTCATCACAAGGCTCTGTGACCTTTGTAACCACAATGCTCCATGAACTTTTCATCACAATTCTCTGAGAAACTTGTCATCACAATGCTCCATGTCTTTGTCAGAACAATGCTCCATGACCATTGTCATCACAATGTGCCACGTGCATTTCATCACAACGTTCCAAACCTTGTCATTGCAATGCTCCATAAACCTTGTAATCACAATGGTCCATGCACTTCTCATCAAAATGCTCTCTCACCAGAGATATCACAATGTTCCATCACTAGTCATCACAATACACCCTCACCCTTGTAATCACAATGTTCCATGACCCTGTCATCACAATGCTACATCCCCTTATCATCACAATGTTCCATGACCCTTGCCATCACAATATTCCATAAACCCTGTCCTCAAAATGCTCCATGACCCTTTCCATCCCAAAGCTCCAAGACCCCTGACATCACAATGTTCTATAAACCCTGCCATCAAAATGTTCCATTATACTTTTTATCAAATTGCTGCATGAGCTGGTCATTAAAATGCTCCCTGCCCTTCTAATCAAAATGCTCCATGACATGTCATCACAAAGCTCCAAGACACTTGGAATCACAATGCTCCATGTCATTGTCATCACAATGCTACTTGAACCCTCTCATCACATTGCTCCATGCCCTTGTCCTCACAAAGCTCCATGACACTTGTCATCACAATGCTCGATGCCCTTCTCATCACAGTGCTACATGCCCTTGTCATTACAGTCCTGCATGACCCATGTATCACAGTGTTCCGTGCCCTTGTCATCACAATGCTCCATGCCTACTCTCATCACAATAATCCATGAAACATTTCCGACCAAAGTTCCATACCCTTCTCATCACAATGCTCCATTACCCCTGTCATAACAATGCACCCTGAAACCTGCCATCACAATGTTCCACGGCCTAGTCATCACAAGGTTCCATGATACTTTTTATCACAATACTCAAGACCTCTGAAATCACAATGCTCTATGCGTTTGTCATCACAAAGCTCCATGACGCATGTCATCAGAATGTTCCATGGCCTTCTCATCAAAATGCTCCATGCCCTTGTCATCACAATGCTCCAAGACCCTTGTAATCAAAATGCTCCATGCCCCTTTTCATCTCAATGCTCCATGAAATCTGTCATCACAATGCTCCAAGACCCTTGTAATCACAATGCTCCATGCCCCTTTTCATCTTAGTGCTCCATGAACCCTGTCATCACAATGCACCTACCCATTATCATAATGCTTCACGCTGTTGTCATCACAATGAAATCAATATTCTTCATGACCTCTGTCATCATAATGCTCCAAACCCTTGTGATCACAATGTTGCATAACACATATCATCACAACACCCCATGACGCTAATCATCACAATTATCCATGGTCTTCTCATCACAATGCTCAATGATCTTTGTCATCACAATTCTCAATACATTTGTCATCACAATGCTCCCTGAGACTTGTCGTCAGTATGCTCGTTGAAACCTGTCATGACAAGGCTCCATGCATTTTTCATCACAATGATCCATGACCATTTCATCACAATGCCCCAAGGTCCCTGTAATCACAATGCTCCATGCCCTTGTCATCACAAAACTCCATGACGCATGGCATCAGAATGCTCCATGGCCTTCTCATCACAATGCTCTATGCCCTAGTCATCACAATGCTCCTAGACCCCTGTAAGCACAATGCTTCATGCCCCTTTTCATCAGAATGCTCCGAGACTTGCCATCACAAGTCTCCATGGTCTTCTCATCACAATGCTCCAGGACCTTTTCATCACCATGATCCATTCCCTTGTCATCACAATTCTTCATGACCTCTGTCATCACAGTAATCCATGAACATTTTCAGCCCAATGCTCCACGACCTTCTCATCACAATGCTCCATGGCCAATATCATCACAATGCTCCATGACCACACTCATCACAACACTCCATGACACCTGACAACACAATGATCCAGGACTTTTGTCATCACAAAGCTCCATTCCCTTGTCGTCACAATGCTACATGACACCTGTCATCACAACTCTCCATGAACATTTTCAGCCCCGTGCTCCATGACCCTTGTCATCACAATGATCCATGCCCTTGTCATCCCAATGCTCCATGACCCCAGTATTCACAATGCTCCTTGATGCTTGTCCTCACAGTGCTCCATGACACATGACATCACAATGCTCCATGCCTTTGTCAGCAAAATGCTACATGACTTTGTCATTACAATGCTCTATGCACTTGTCATCACAATACTCCTTTTCCATTGTCATCACAACCCTCCATTAACTTTGGGATCACATTGCTTCAGGCCCTTGTCATCACAATGCTCCATGCTCCTTGAAATCAAAATGATCCATGACCTCTGTCATCACAATGCTCCGAACTCTTGTGATCACAATGTTACATAACACTTGTCATCACAACGCTCCATGATGCCTGTCATCACAATACTCCATGCTCTTTTCATCGCAATGCTCTGTGACCATTGTCACCACAATTCTCAATACACTTGTCATCACAATGCTCCCTGACACTTGTCATCAGAATGCTCCTTGAACCCTGTCACGAAAAGGCTCCATGCCTTTTTCATCACAATGCCCCATGCCATTTTCATCAAAATGCTCCATGCCATTGTCATCAAAATACACCACAAGCTTGTCATCAGAATGCTCCATGACCCTTGTCATCACAATGTGCCACGTGCATTTCATCACAACGTTCCAAACCTTGTCATTGCAATGCTCCATAAACCTTGTAATCACAATGGTCCATGCACTTCTCATCAAAATGCTCTCTCACCAGAGATATCACAATGTTCCATCACTAGTCATCACAATACACCCTCACCCTTGTAATCACAATGTTCCATGACCCTGTCATCACAATGCTACATCCCCTTATCATCACAATGTTCCATGACCCTTGCCATCACAATATTCCATAAACCCTGTCCTCAAAATGCTCCATGACCCTTTCCATCCCAAAGCTCCAAGACCCCTGACATCACAATGTTCTATAAACCCTGCCATCAAAATGTTCCATTATACTTTTTATCAAATTGCTGCATGAGCTGGTCATTAAAATGCTCCCTGCCCTTCTAATCAAAATGCTCCATGACATGTCATCACAAAGCTCCAAGACACTTGGAATCACAATGCTCCATGTCATTGTCATCACAATGCTACTTGAACCCTCTCATCACATTGCTCCATGCCCTTGTCCTCACAAAGCTCCATGACACTTGTCATCACAATGCTCGATGCCCTTCTCATCACAGTGCTACATGCCCTTGTCATTACAGTCCTGCATGACCCATGTATCACAGTGTTCCGTGCCCTTGTCATCACAATGCTCCATGCCTACTCTCATCACAATAATCCATGAAACATTTCCGACCAAAGTTCCATACCCTTCTCATCACAATGCTCCATTACCCCTGTCATAACAATGCACCCTGAAACCTGCCATCACAATGTTCCACGGCCTAGTCATCACAAGGTTCCATGATACTTTTTATCACAATACTCAAGACCTCTGAAATCACAATGCTCTATGCGTTTGTCATCACAAAGCTCCATGACGCATGTCATCAGAATGTTCCATGGCCTTCTCATCAAAATGCTCCATGCCCTTGTCATCACAATGCTCCAAGACCCTTGTAATCAAAATGCTCCATGCCCCTTTTCATCTCAATGCTCCATGAAATCTGTCATCACAATGCTCCAAGACCCTTGTAATCACAATGCTCCATGCCCCTTTTCATCTTAGTGCTCCATGAACCCTGTCATCACAATGCACCTACCCATTATCATAATGCTTCACGCTGTTGTCATCACAATGAAATCAATATTCTTCATGACCTCTGTCATCATAATGCTCCAAACCCTTGTGATCACAATGTTGCATAACACATATCATCACAACACCCCATGACGCTAATCATCACAATTATCCATGGTCTTCTCATCACAATGCTCAATGATCTTTGTCATCACAATTCTCAATACATTTGTCATCACAATGCTCCCTGAGACTTGTCGTCAGTATGCTCGTTGAAACCTGTCATGACAAGGCTCCATGCATTTTTCATCACAATGATCCATGACCATTTCATCACAATGCCCCAAGGTCCCTGTAATCACAATGCTCCATGCCCTTGTCATCACAAAACTCCATGACGCATGGCATCAGAATGCTCCATGGCCTTCTCATCACAATGCTCTATGCCCTAGTCATCACAATGCTCCTAGACCCCTGTAAGCACAATGCTTCATGCCCCTTTTCATCAGAATGCTCCGAGACTTGCCATCACAAGTCTCCATGGTCTTCTCATCACAATGCTCCAGGACCTTTTCATCACCATGATCCATTCCCTTGTCATCACAATTCTTCATGACCTCTGTCATCACAGTAATCCATGAACATTTTCAGCCCAATGCTCCACGACCTTCTCATCACAATGCTCCATGGCCAATATCATCACAATGCTCCATGACCACACTCATCACAACACTCCATGACACCTGACAACACAATGATCCAGGACTTTTGTCATCACAAAGCTCCATTCCCTTGTCGTCACAATGCTACATGACACCTGTCATCACAACTCTCCATGAACATTTTCAGCCCCGTGCTCCATGACCCTTGTCATCACAATGATCCATGCCCTTGTCATCCCAATGCTCCATGACCCCAGTATTCACAATGCTCCTTGATGCTTGTCCTCACAGTGCTCCATGACACATGACATCACAATGCTCCATGCCTTTGTCAGCAAAATGCTACATGACTTTGTCATTACAATGCTCTATGCACTTGTCATCACAATACTCCTTTTCCATTGTCATCACAACCCTCCATTAACTTTGGGATCACATTGCTTCAGGCCCTTGTCATCACAATGCTCCATGCTCCTTGAAATCAAAATGATCCATGACCTCTGTCATCACAATGCTCCGAACTCTTGTGATCACAATGTTACATAACACTTGTCATCACAACGCTCCATGATGCCTGTCATCACAATACTCCATGCTCTTTTCATCGCAATGCTCTGTGACCATTGTCACCACAATTCTCAATACACTTGTCATCACAATGCTCCCTGACACTTGTCATCAGAATGCTCCTTGAACCCTGTCACGAAAAGGCTCCATGCCTTTTTCATCACAATGCCCCATGCCATTTTCATCAAAATGCTCCATGCCATTGTCATCAAAATACACCACAAGCTTGTCATCAGAATGCTCCATGACCCTTGTCATCACAATTCTCCATGCACTTGTCAGCACAATGCTCCCTGACCCTTGTCATCACAATGCTCCAAGCCATTGTCATCACAATGCTCCATTACCTTTGTCATCAGAATCCTCCCTGACACTTGGCATCACAGTGCTGCATGCAATCCTCATCACAATGGGCCATTACATATGTGATCACAATGCTCCCTGTCACCTGTCTTCACAATACGGCATGACCTGGTCATCACAATGCTCCATGCCCTTGTCATCACAGTGTGCCATTCCAACTCTCATCGCAATACTCCATGAAAGTTATTAGACCAATGTTCCATGCCCTTGTTATCAGAATGCTCCATGACCCCTGTCATCACAATGCTCAGTGACTCCAGTCATCACAATGCTTCATGACCTTTGTCATCACAATGGTCCATGCCCTCGTCATCAACAGTCTCTGTGACCTTTTTAACCACAATGCTCCATGAACTTTTCATCACAATTCTCTGAGAAACTTGTCATCACAATGCTCCATGTCTTTGTCAGAACAATGCTCCATGACCATTGTCATCACAGTGTGCCACGCGCATTTCATCACAATGGTCCACAACCTTGTCATTGCAATGCTCCATAAACCTTGTAATCACAATGGTCCATGCACTTCTCATCAAAATGCTCTCTCACCAGAGATATCACAATGTTCCATCACTAGTCATCACAATACACCCTCACCCTTGTAATCACAATGTTCCATGACACTGTCATCACAATGCTACATCACCTTATCATCACAATGTTCCATGACCCCTGCCATCACAATGTTCCATAAGCCCTGTCATCAAAATGCTCCATGACCCATTCCATCCCAAAGCTCCAAGACCCCTGCCATCACAATATTCTATAACACCTGCCATCAAAATGTTCCATTACACTTTTTATCAAATTGCTGCATGACCCGGTCATCAAAATGCTCCCTGCCCTTCTCATCAAAATGCTCCATGACTTGTCATCACAAAGCTCCAAGACCCTTGGCATCACAATGCTCCATGTCATTGTCATCACAATGCTCCATGAACCCTCTCATCACATTGCTCCATGCCATGTCATCACACAGCTCCATGACACTTGTCATCACAATGCTCGATGCCCTTCTCATCACAATGCTCCATGCCCTTGTCATTACAGTCCTGCATGACCCATGTATCACAGTGTTCCGTGCCCTTGTCATCACAATGCTCCATGCCCACTCTCATCACAATAATCCATGAAACATTTCAGACCAAAGTTCCATACCCTTCTCATCACAATGCTCCATTACCCCTGTCATAACAATGCACCATGACACCTGTCATCACAATGATCCACGGCCTAGTCATCACAAGGTTCAATGATAATTCTCATCACAATGCTCAAGACCCCTGATATCACAATGCTCCATGCCCTGGTCATCACAAAGCTCCATGAGGCATGTCATCAGAATGTTCCATGGCCTTCTCATCACAATGCTCCATGCCCTTGTCATCACAATGCTCCAAGACACTTGTCATCACAATGTTCCATGCCCATTTCATCTCAATGCTCCATGAAATCTGTCATCACAATGCTCCAAGACCCTTGTAATCACAATTCTCCATGCCCCTTTTCATCTCAATTCTCCATGAACCCTGTCATCACAATGCACCATGCCCATCATCATAATGCTTCATGGTATTGTCATCACAATGAAATCAATATTCTCCATGACCTCTGTCATCATAATGCTCGAAACCCTTGTGATCACAATGCTGCATAACACGTATCATCACAACACCCCATGACGCTCATCATCACAAATATCCATGGGCTTCTCATCACAATGCTCCATGATCTTTGTCATCACAATGCTCAATACACTTGTCATCACAATGCTCCCTGACCCTTGTCGTCAGTATGCTCCTTGAACCCTGTCATGACAAGTTTCCATGCATTTTTCATCACAATGATCCATGACCATTTCATCACAATGCACCAAGGTCCCTGTAATCACAATGCTCCATGCCCTTGTCATCACAAATCTCCATGACGCATGTCATCACAATGCTCCATGGACTTCTCATCACAGTGCTCTATGCCCTAGTCATAACAATGCTCCAAGACCCCTGTAATCACAATGCTCCATGCCCCTTTTCATCAGAATGCTCCATGAGACTTGTCATCACAAGGCTCCATGGTTTTGTCATCGCAATGCTCCAGGACCTTTTCATCACAATGCTTCACGACCTTGTCATCAAATTTTTCAATGGCCCTTGTCATCATAATGCTCCAAACCCTAATCATCACAATGCTCCATTATATTTGTCATCACAATCCTCCATTACATTTGGTATCACAAAGCTCCATGTCATTGTCATCGCCATGGACCATGACATATGTCATCACAATGCTCCCTGACACCTGTCTTCACAATACTCCATGACCTTATCATCACAATGTTCCATGCCCTTGTCATCACAATGCACCATGCCCACTCTCATCACAATAATCTATGAATCTTGTCAGACCAATGCTCCATGCCACTGTCATCACAATGCTCCATGCCCTTGTCATCACAATGCAACATGACCCCTGTCATCACAATGCTCCGTGACTCCAGTCATCACAATGCTTTGTAATGTTTGTCATCACAATGGTCCATGCCCGCGTCATCACAAGGCTCTGTGACCTTTGTAACCACAATGCTCCATGAACTTTTCATCACAATTCTCTGAGAAACTTGTCATCACAATGCTCCATGTCTTTGTCAGAACAATGCTCCATGACCATTGTCATCACAATGTGCCACGCGCATTTCATCACAACGTTGCAAACCATGTCATTGCAATGCTCCATAAACCTTGTAATCACAATGGTCCATGCACTTCTCATCAAAATGCTCTCTCACCAGACATATCACAATGTTCCATCACTAGTCATCACAATACACCCTCGTCCTTGTAATCACAATGTTCCATGACACTGTCATCACAATGCTACATCCCCTTATCATCACAATGTTCCAGGACCCCTGCCATCACAATGTTCCATAAGCCCTGTCATCAAAATGCTCCATGACCCTTTCCATCCCAAAGCTCCAAGACCCCTGACATCACAATGTTCTATAACCCCTGCCATCAAAATGTTCCATTACACTTTTTATCAAATTGCTGCATGACCCGGTCATCAAAATGTTCCTTGCCCTTCTCATCAAAATGCTCCATGACTTGTCATCACAAACCTCCATGACGCATGTCATCAGAATGCTCCATGGATTTCTCATCACAGTGCTCTATGCCCTAGTCATAACAATGCTCCAAGACCCGTGTAATCACAATGCTCCATGCCCCTTTTCATCAGAATGCTCCATGAGACTTGCCATCACAAGTCTCCATGGTCTTCTCATCACAATGTTCCAGGACCTTGACATCACCATGATCCATTCCCTTGTCATCACAATGCTCCATGACCCCTGTCATCACAATAATCCATGAACATTTTCAGCCCAATGCTCCACGACATTCTCATCACAATGCTCCATTGCCAATATCATCACAATGCTCCATGACCACTGTCATCACAACAATCCATGACACCTTACAACACAATGATCCAGGACTCTTGTCATCACAAAGCTCCATTCCCTTGTCGTCACAATGCTACCTGACACCTGTCATCACAACTCTCCATGAACATTTTCAGCCTAGTGCTCCATGACCCTTGTCATCACAATGATCCATGCCCTTGTGATCACAATGTTCCATAACACTTGTCATCACAACGCTCCATGATGCCTGTCATCACAATACTCCATGCCCTTTTCATCGCAATGCTCTGTGACCATTGTCACCACAGTTCTCAATACACTTGTCATCACAATGCTCCCTGACACTTGTCATCAGAATGCTCCTTGAACCCTGTCACGAAAAGGCTCCATGCGTTTTTCATCACAATGCCCCATGCCATTTTCATCACAATGCTCCATGCCATTGTCATCAAAATACTCCACAAGCTTGTCATCAGAATGCTCCATGACCCTTGTCATCACAATTCTCCATGCACTTGTCAGCACAATGCTCCCTGACCCTTGTCATCACAATGCTCCAAGCCATTGTCATCACAATGCTCCATTACCTTTGTCATCAGAATCCTCCCTGACACTTGGCAGCACAATGCTCCATGCCATCCTCATCACAATGGGCCATTACATATGTGATCACAATGCTCCCTGTCACCTGTCTTCACAATACGGCATGACCTGGTCATCACAATGCTCCATGCCCTTGTCATCACAGTGTGCCATTCCAACTCTCATCGCAATACTCCATGAAAGTTATTAGACCAATGTTCCATGCCCTTGTTATCAGAATGCTCCATGACCCCTGTCATCACAATGCTCCGTGTCTCCAGTCATCACAATGCTTCATGACCTTTGTCATCACAATGGTCCATGCCCTCGTCATCAACAGTCTCTGTGACTTTTTAACCACAATGCTCCATGAAGTTTTCTTCACAATGCACTTTGACCCTTGTCATCACAATGCTCTATGCCTTTCTCAGCACAATGCTCCATGACCCTTGTGATCACAATGCTCCATGCGCTTGTCAGCACAATGCTCCCTGACACATGTCATCACAATGCACCATGCTCTTGTCATCACAGTGCTCCACAACATTGTCATCACAATGCTCCATAAAATTTGTCATCACAATGCTCCATGCACTTCTCATCAAAAGGCTCTCTCACCACTGATATCACAATGCTACATCACTATTTGTCACAATACTCCTTCACCCCTGTCATCACAATGTCCCATGACTCCCGTCATCACAATGCTACATGCACTTATCATCAAATGTTCGATGATCCCTGAAATCACAATGTTCCATAACACCTGTCATCAAAATGTTCCGTGACACTTTTCATCAAATTGCTCCATGACCCTGTCATCAGAATGCTCCCTACCCTTCTCATCACAATGCACAACGCCCTTGCCATCAAAATGCTCCATGACCTTTGTCATCACAAAGATCTATGACCCTTGGCATCACAGTGCTCCATGTCATTGTCATCACAATGCTCCATGAACGATCTCATCACATTGCTCCATGCCCGTGTCTTCACATAGCTCCATGACACATGTCATCAGAATGCTCCATGGCCTTCTCATCACAATGCTCCATGCCCTTGCCATCAAAATGCTCCATTACCCCTGTCATAACAATGCTCCATGACCCCTGCCATCACGATGTTCCATGGCCTTGTCATCACAAGGCTCCATGACCCTTCTCATCACAATGCTCCAAGAACACTGTAATCACAATGCTCTATGCCCCTTTTCATCTCAATGATCCATGAACCCTGTCATCACAATGCACTATGCCCATCATCATAATGCTTCATGCTATTGTCATAACAACGAAATCAAAATGTTCCATGACCTCTGTCATAACAATGCTCCAAACCCTTGTGATCACAATATTCCATAACACTTGTCATCACAATGCCCTAGGATGCTCGTCATCACAATTATCCATGGTCTTCTCATCACAATGCTCCATGACCTTCGTCATCACAATGCTCAATACACTTGTCATCAACATGCTCCCTGACACTTGTTGTCTGTATGCTCCTTGAACCCTGTCATGACAAGGCTCCATGCCTTTTTCATCACAATGATCCATGCCCTTTTCATCACAATGCTCCAAGTCCCATGTAATCACAATGGTCCATGCCAATGTCATCACAAAGCTCAATGACGCATGCCATCAGAATGCTCCTTGGTCTTCTCCTCACAATGTTCCATGCCCTTGTCTTCACAATGTTCCAAGACCCCTGAAATCACAATGCTCTATTCCCCTTTTAATCAGTATGCTCCATGAGACTTGTCATCACAAGGCTCCATGGTTTTGTCATCACAATGATCCAGGACCTTGTCATCACAATGCTTCACGACCTTGTCATCAAATTTTTCAATGGCCCTTGTCATCATAATGCTCCAAACCCTAATCATCACAATGCTCCATTATATTTGTCATCACAATCCTCCATTACATTTGGTATCACAAAGCTCCATGCCATTGTCATCGCCATGGACCATGACATATGTCATCACGATGCTCCCTGACACCTGTCTTCACAATACTCCATGACCTTATCATCACAATGCTCCATGCCCTTGTCATCACAATGCACCATGCCCACTCTCATCACAATAATCTATGAAACTTGTCAGACCAATGTTCCATGCCACTGTCATCACAATGCTCCATGCCCTTGTCATCACAATGCTCCATGTCCCCTGTCATCACAATGCTCCGTGACTCCAGTCATCACAATGCTTCATGACGTTTGTCATCACAATGGTCCATGCCCGCGTCATCACAAGGCTCTGTGACCTTTGTAACCACAATGCTCCATGAACTTTTCATCACAATTCTCTGAGAAACTTGTCATCACAATGCTCCATGTCTTTGTCAGAACAATGCTCCATGACCATTGTCATCACAATGTGCCACACGCATTTCATCACAACGTTCCAAACTTTGTCATTGCAATGCTCCATAAACCTTGTAATCAAAATGGTCCATGCACTTCTCATCAAAATGCTCTCTCACCAGAGATATCACAATGTTCCATCACTAGTCATCACAATACACCCTCGTCCTTGTAATCACAATGTTCCATGACACTGTCATCACAATGCTACATCCCCTTATCATCACAATGTTCCATGACACCTGCCATCACAATGTTCCATAAGCCCTGTCATCAAAATGCTCCATGACCCATTCCATCCCAAAGCTCCAAGACCCCTGCCATCACAATATTCTATAACACCTGCCATCAAAATGTTCCATTACCCTTTTTATCAAATTGCTGCATGACCAGGTCATCAAAATGCTCCCTGCCCTTCTCATCAAAAGGCTCCATGACTTGTCATCACAAAGCTCCAAGACCCTTGGCATCACAATGCTCCATGTCATTGTCATCACAATGCTCCATGAACCCTCTCATCACATTGCTCCATGCCCTTGTCATCACAAAGCTCCATGACACTTGTCATCACAATGCTCGATGCCCTTCTCATCACAATGCTCTATGCCCTAGTCATAACAATGATCCAAGACCACGGTAATCACAATGCTCCATGCCCCTTTTCATCAGAATGCTCCATGAGACTTGCCATCACAAGTCTCCATGGTCTTCTCATCACAATGTTCCAGGACCTTGACATCACCATGCTCCATTCCCTTGTCATCACAATGCTCCATGACCCCTGTCATCACAATAATCCATGAACATTTTCAGCCCCATGCTCCACGACCTTCTCATCACAATGCTCCATTGCCAATATCATCACAATGCTCCATGACCACTGTCATCACAACACTCCATGAACATTTTCAGCCTAGTGCTCCATGACCCTTGTCATCACAATGATCCATGCCCTTGTCATCCCAATGCTCCATGACCCCAGTATTCACAATGCTCCTTGACGCTTGTCCTCACAGTGCTCCATGACACATGACATCACAATGCTCCATGCCTTTGTCAGCAAAATGCTACATGACCTTGTCATTCCAATGCTCTATGCACTTGTCATCACAATACTCCATTTCCATTGTCATCACAATCCTCCATGAACTTTGTGATCACATTGCTTCATGCCCTTGTCATCACAATGCTCCATGCTCCTTGAAATCAAATGATCCATGACCTCTGTCATCACAATGCTCCAAACCCTTGTGATCACAATGTTCCATAACACCTGTCATCACAACGCTCCATGATGCCTGTCATCACAATACTCCATGCTCTTTTCATTGCAATGCTCTGTGACCATTGTCACCACAATTCTCAATACACTTGTCATCACAATGCTCCCTGACACTTGTCATCAGAATGCTCCTTGAACCCTGTCACGAAAAGGCTCCATGCCTTTTTCATCACAATGCCCCATGCCATTTTCATCACAATGCTCCATGCCATTGTCATCAAAATACTCCACAAGCTTGTCATCAGAATGCTCCATGACCCTTGTCATCACAATTCTCCATGCACTTGTCAGCACAATGCTCCCTGACCCTTGTCATCACAATGCTCCAAGCCATTGTCATCACAATGCTGCATTACCTTTGTCATCAGAATCCTCCAGGACACTTGGCAGCACAATGCTCCATGCCATCCTCATCACAATGGGCCATTACATATGTGATCACAATGCTCCCTGTCACCTGTCTTCACAATACGGCATGACCTGGTCATCACAATGCTCCATGCCCTTGTCATCACAGTGTGCCATTCCAACTCTCATCGCAATACTCCATGAAAGTTATTAGACCAATTTTCCATGCCCATGTTATCAGAATGCTCCATGACCCCTGTCATCACAATGCTCCGTGACTCCAGTCATCACAATGCTTCATGACCTTTGTCATCACAATGATCCATGCCCTCGTCATCAACAGTCTCTGTGACCTTTTTAACCACAATGCTCCATGAACTTTTCATCACAATGCTCTTTGACCCTTGTCATCACAATGCTCTATGCCTTTCTCAGCACAATGCTCCATGACACTTGTCATCACAATGCTCCATGCGCTTGTCAGCACAATGCTCCCTGACACATGTCATCACAATGCACCATGTGCTTGTCATCACAGTGCTCCACAACATTGTGATCACAATGCTCCATAAAATTTGTCATCACAATGCTCCATGCACTTCTCATCAAAATGATCTCTCACCACTGATATCACAATGCTACATCACTATTTGTCACAATACTCCTTCACCCCTGTCATCACAATTTCCCATGACTCCTGTCATCACAATGCTACATGCACTTATCATCAAATGTTCGATGATCCCTGAAATCACAATGTTCCATAACACCTGTCATCAAAATGTTCCATGACACTTTCCATCAAATTGCTCCATGACCCTGTCATCAGAATGCTCCCTACCCTTCTCATCACAATGCACAACGCCCTTGCCATCAAAATGCTCCATGACCTTTGTCATCACAAAGATCTATGACACTTGGCATCACAGTGCTCCATGTCATTGTCATCACAATGCTCCATGAACGATCTCATCACATTGCTCCATGCCCTTGTCTTCACATAGCTCCATGACACATGTCATCACAATGCTCCATGGCCTTCTCATCACAATGCTCCATGCCCTTGCCATCACAATGCTCCATTACCCCTGTCATAACAATGCTCCATGACCCCTGCCATCACGATGTTCCATGGCCTTGTTATCACAAGGCTCCATGACCCTTCTCATCACAATGCTCCAAGAACACTGTAATCACAATGCTCTATGCCCCTTTTCATCTCAATGATCCATGAACCCTGTCATCACAATGCACTATGCCCATCATCATAATGCTTCATGCTATTGTCATAACAATGAAATCAAAATGTTCCATGACCTCTGTCATAAAAATGCTCCAAACCCTTGTGATCACAATATTCCATAACACTTGTCATCACAATGCCCCAGGATGCTCGTCATCACAATTATCCATGGTCTTCTCATCACAATGCTCCATGACCTTCGTCATCACAATGCTCAATACACTTGTCATCAACATGCTCCCTGACACTTGTTGTCTGTATGCTCCTTGAACCCTGTCATGAGAAGGCTCCATGCCTTTTTCATCACAATGATCCATGCCCTTTTCATCACAATGCTCCAAGTCCCATGTAATAACAATGGTCCATGCCAATGTCATCACAAAGCTCAATGACACATGCCATCAGAATGCTCCTTGGTCTTCTCCTCACAATGCTCCATGCCCTTGTCTTCACAATGTTCCAAGACCCCTGAAATCACAATGCTCTATTCCCCTTTTAATCAGTATGCTCCATGAGACTTGTCATCACAAGGCTCCATGGTTTTGTCATCACAATGCTCCAGGACCTTGTCATCAGAATGCTTCACGACCTTGTCATCAAATTTTTCAATGGCCCTTGTCATCATAATGCTCCAAACCCTAATCATCACAATGCTCCATTATATTTGTCATCACAATCCTCCATTACATTTGGTATCACAAAGCTCCATGCCATTGTCATCGCCATGGACCATGACATATGTCATCACAATGCTCCCTGACACCTGTCTTCACAATACTCCATGACCTTATCATCACAATGCTCCATGCCCTTGTCATCACAATGCACCATGCCCACTCTCATCACAATAATCTATGAAACTTGTCAGACCAATGCTCCATGCCACTGTCATCACAATGCTCCATGCCCTTGTCATCACAATGCTCCATGACCCCTGTCATCACAATGCTCCGTGACTCCAGTCATCACAATGCTTCATAACGTTTGTCATCAAAATGGTCCATGCCCTCGTCATCACAAGGTTTTGTGACCTTTGTAACCACAATGCTCCATGAACTTTTCATCACAATTCTCTGAGAAACTTGTCATCACAATGCTCCATGTCTTTGTCAGAACAATGCTCCATGAACATTGTCATCACAATGTGCCACGCGCATTTCATCACAACGTTGCAAACCATGTCATTGCAATGCTCCATAAACCTTGTAATCACAATGGTCCATGCACTTCTCATCAAAATGCTCTCTCACCAGAGATATCACAATGTTCCATCACTAGTCATCACAATACACCCTCGTCCTTGTAATCACAATGGTCCATGACACTCTCATCACAATGCTACATCCCCTTATCATCACAATGTTCCATGACCCCTACCATCACAATGTCCAATAAGCCCTGTCATCAAAATGCTCCATGATCCTTTCCAACCCAAAGCTCCAAGACCCCTGACATCACAATGTTCTATAACCCCTGCCATCAAAATGTTCCATTACACTTTTTATCAAATTGCTGCATGACCCGGTCATCAAAATGTTCCCTGCCCTTCTCATCAAAATGCTCCATGACTTCTCATCACAAAGCTCCAAGACCCTTGGCATCACAATACTCCATGTCATTGTCATCACAATGCTCCATGCTCCTTGAAATCAAAATGATCCATGACCTCTGTCATCAAAATGCTCCAAACCCTTGTGATCACAATGTTCCATAACACTTGTCCTCACAACGCTCCAAGATGCCTGTCATCACAATACTCCATGCCCTTTTCATCACAATGCTCCATGACCTTTGTCACCACAATTCTCAATACACTTGTCATCACAATGCTCCCTGACAATTGTCATCAGAATGCTCCTTGAACCCTGTCACGAAAAGGCTCCATGCCTTTTTCATCACAATGCCCCATGCCATTTTCATCACAATGCTCCATGCCATTGTCATCAAAATACTCCACAAGCTTGTCATCAGAATGCTCCATGTCCCTTGTCATCACAATTCGCCATGCACTTGTCAGCACAATGCTCCCTGACCCTTGTCATTGCAATGCTCCAAGCCATTGTCATCACAATGCTCCATTACCTTTGTCATCAGAATCCTCCCTGACACTTGGCATCACAATGCTCCATGCCATCCTCATCAAAATGGACCATTACATACGTGATCACAATGCTCCCTGACACGTGTCTTCACAGTATGGCATGACCTGGTCATCACAATGCTCCATGCCCTTGTCATCACCGTGTGCCATTCCAACTCTCATCGCAATACTCCATGAAAGTTATTAGACCAATGTTCCATGCCCTTGTCATCACAATGCTCCATGCCCTTGTTTCACAATGCTCCATGACCCCTGACATCAAAATGCTCTGTGACTCCAGTCATCACAATGCTTTATGACATTTGTCATCACAATGGTCCTTGCCCTCGTCATCAACAGTCTCTGTGACCTTTTTAACCACAATGCTCCATGAACTTTTCATCACAATACTCTTTGACCCTTGTCATCACAATGCTCTATGCCTTTCTCAGCACAATGCTCCATGAACTTTGTCATCACAATGCTCCATGCGCTTGTCAGCACAGTGCTCCATGACACATGTCATCACAATGCACCATGCGCTTGTCATCACAGTGATCCACAACATTGTCATCACAATGCTCCATAAAATTTGTCATCACAATGTTCCATGCACTTCTCATCAAAATGCTCTCTCACCACTGATATCACAATGCTACATCACTATTTGTCACAATACTCCCTCACCCCTGTCATCACAATGTTCCATGACTCCTGTCATCACAATGCTACATGCACTTATCATCACAATGTTCGATGACCCCTGAAATCACTATGTTCCCTAACACCTGTCGTCAAAATGTTCCATGACACTTTTCATCAAATTGCTCCATGACCCTGTCATCAGAATGCTCCCTGCCCTTCTCATCACAATGCACAACGCCCTTGCCAACAAAATGCTCCATGACCTTTGTCATCACAAAGATCCATGACTCTTGGCATCACAATGCTCCATGTCATTGTCATCTCAATGCTCCATGAACGCTCTCATCACATTGCTCCATGCCCTTGTCTTCACATAGCTCCATGACACATGTCATCAGAATGCTCCATGGCCTTCTCATCACAATGCTCCAAGCCCTGGCCATCACAATGATCCATTACACCTGTCATAACAATGCTCCATGACCACTGCCATCACGATGATCCATGGCCTTGTCATCACAAGGCTCCATGACCCTTCTCATCACAATGCTCTATGCCCCTTTTCATCTCAATGATCCATGAACCCTGTCATCACAATGCACTATGCCCATCATCATAATGCTTCATGCTATTGTCATAACAACGAAATCAAAATGTTCCATGACCTCTGTCATAACAATGTTCCAAACCCTTGTGATCACAATATTCCAAAACTCTTGTCATCACAATGCCCCAGGATGCTCGTCATCACAATTATCCATGGTCTTCTCATCACAATGCTCCATGACCTTCGTCATCACAATGCTCAATACACTTGTCATCAACATGCTCCCTGACACTTGTGGTCTGTATGCTCCTTGAACCCTGTCATGACAAGGCTCCATGCCTTTTTCATCACAATGATCCATGCCCTTTTCATCACAATGCTCCAAGTCCCATGTAATCAAATTGGTCCATGCCATTGTCATCACAAAGCTCAATGACGCATGCCATCAGAATGCTCCTTGGTCTTCTCCTCACAATGCTCCATGCCCTTGTCTTCACAATGTTCCAAGACCCCTGTAATCACAATGCTCCATTCCCCTTTTAATCAGTATGCTCCATGAGACTTGTCATCACAAGGCTCCATGGTTTTGTCATCACAATGCTCCAGGACCTTGTCATCACAATGCTTCACGACCTTGTCATCAAAATTTTTTATGTCCCTTGTCATCATAATGTTCCAAACCCTAATCATCACAATGCTCCATTATATTTGTCATCACAATCCTCCATTACATTTGGTATCACAAAGCTCCATGCCATTGTCATCGCCATGGACCATGACATATGACATCACAATGCTCCCTGACACCTGTCTTCACAATACTCCATGACCTTATCCTCACAATGCTCCAAGCCTTTGTCATCACAATGCACCATGCCCACTCTCATCACAATAATCTATGAAATTTGTGAGACCAATGCTCATTGCCACTGTCATCACAATGCTCCATGCCCTTGTCATCACAATGCTCCATGACCCATGTCATCAAAATGCTCCGTGAATCCAGTCATCACAATGCTTCATAACGTTTGTCATCACAATGGTCCATGCCCACGTCATCACAAGGCTCTGTGACCTTTGTAACCACAATGCTCCATGAACATTTCATCACAATTCTCTGAGAAACTTGTCATCACAATGCTCCATGTCTTTGTCAGAACAATGCTCCATGACAATTGTCATCACAATGTGCCACGCGCATTTCATCACAACGTTCCAAACCTTGTCATTGCAATGCTCCATAAACCTTGTAATCACAATGGTCCATGCACTTCTCATCAAAATGCTCTCTCACAAGAGATATCACAATGTTCCATCAGTAGTCATCACAATACACCCTCGTCCTTGTATTCACAATGTTCCATGACACTGTCATCACAATGCTACATCCCCTTATCATCCCAATGTTCCATGACCCCTGCTATCACAATGTTCCATAAGCCCTGTCATCAAAATGCTCCATGACCCTTTCCATCCCGAAGCTCCAAGACCCCTGACATCACAATGTTCTATAACCCCTGCCATCAAAATGTTCCATTACACTTTTTATCAAATTGCTGCATGACCCGGTCATCAAAATGTTCCCTGCCCTTCTCATCAAAATGCTCCATGACTTGTCATCACAAAGCTCCAAGACCCTTGGCATCACAATGCTCCTTGTCATTGTCATCACAATGCTCCATGAACCCTCTCATCACATTGCTCCATGCCCTTGTCATCACACAGCTCCGTGACACTTGTCGTCACAATGCTCGATGCCTTTCTCATCACAATGCTCCATGCCCTTGTCATTACAGTCCTGAAAGACCCATGTATCACAGTGTTCCGTGCCCTTGTCATCACAATGCTCCATGCCCACTCTCATCACAATAATCCATGAAACATTTCAGACCAAATTTCTATACCCTTCTCATCACAATGCTCCATTACCCCTGTCATAACAATGCACCATGACACCTGCCATCACAATGCACCATGACACCTGCCATCACAATGATCCACGGCCAAGTCATCACAAGGTTCCATGATAATTCTCATCACAATGCTCAAGCCACCTGATATCACAATGCTCCATGCCCTTGTCATCACAAAGCTCCATGACGCATGTCATCAGAATGTTCCATGGCTTTCTCATCACAATGCTCCATGCCCTTGTCATCACAATGCTCCAAGACCCTTGTCATCACAATGCTCAATAGCCAATATCATCACAATGCTCCATGACCACTGTCATCACAACACTCCATGACACCTGACAGCACAATGATCCAGGACTCTTGTCATCACAATGCTCCATTCCCTTGTCGTCACAATGCTACATGACACCTGTCATCACAACTCTCCATGAATATTTTCAGCCCAGTGCTCCATGACCCTTGTCATCACAATGCTCCATGCCCCATTTCATCTCAATGCTCCATGAAATCTGTCATCACAATGCTCCAAGACCCTTGTAATCACAATGCTCCATGCCCCGTTTCATCTCAATGCTCCATGAACCCTGTCATCACAATGCACCATGCCCATCATCATAATGCTTCAGGCTATTGTCATCACAATGAAATCAATATTCTGAATGACCTCTGTCATCATAATGCTCCAAACGCTTGTGATCACAATGTTGCATAACACGTATCATCACAACACCCCATGACGCTCATCATCACAATTATCCATGGTCTTCTCATCACAATGCTCCATGATCTTTTTCATCACAATTCTCAATACACTTGTCATCACAATGCTCCCTGACCCTTGCCGTCAGTATGCTCCTTGAACCCTGTCATGACAAGGTTCCATGCATTTTTCATTACAATGATCCATGACCATTTCATCACAATGCTCCAAGGTCCCTGTAAACACAATGCTCCATAACCTTGTCATCACATAACTCCATGACGCATGTCATCAGTATGCTCCATGGCTTTCTCATCACAATGCTCTATGCCCTAGTCATAACAATGCTCCAAAACCCCTGTAATCACAATGTTCCATGCCCCTTTTCATCAGAATGCTCCATGAGACTTGCCATCACAAGTCTCCATGGTCTTCTCATCACAATGTTCCAGGACCTTGACATCACCATGATCCATTCCCTTGTCATCACAATGCTCCATGACCCCTGTCATCACAATAATCCATGAACATTTTCAGCCCAATGCTCCACGACCTTCTCATCACAATGCTCCATTGCCAATATCATCACAATGCTCCATGACCACTGTCATCACAACAGTCCATGACACCTGACAACACAATGATCCAGGACTCTTGTCATCACAATGCTCCATTCCCTTGTCGTCACAATGCTACATGACACCTGTCATCACAACTCTCCATGAACATTTTCAGCCCAGTGCTCCATGACCCTTGTCATCACAATGATCCATGCCCTTGTCATCCCAATGCTCCATGACACCTGTATTCAAAATGCTCCTTGACGCTTGTCATCACAGTTCTCCATGAAACATGTCATCACAATGCTCCATGCCTTTGTCAGCAAACTGCTACATGACCTTGTCATTACAATGCTCTATGCACTTGTCATCACAATACTCCATTTCCATTGTCATCACAATCCTCCATGAACTTTGGGATCACATTGCTTCATGCCGTTGTCATCACAATGCTCCATGCTCCTTGAAATCAAAATGATCCATGACCTCTGTCATCACAATGCTCCAAACCCTTGTGATCACAATGTTCCATAACACTTGTCATCACAACGCTCCATGATGCCTGTCAACACAATACTCCATGCGCTTTTCATCGCAATGCTCCGTGACCTTTGTCACCACAATTCTCAATACACTTGTCATCACAATGCTCCCTGACACTTTTCATCAGAATGCTCCATGAACCCTGTCACGAAAAGGCTCCATGCCTTTTTCATCACAATGCCCCATGCCATTTTCATCACAATGCTCCATGCCATTGTCATCAAAATACTCCACAAGCTTGTCATCAGATTGCTCCATGACCCTTGTCATCACAATTCTTCTTGCACTTGTCAGCACAATGCTCCCTGACCCTTGTCATCACAATGCTCCAAGCCATTGTCATCACAATGCTCCATTACCTTTGTCATCAGAATCCTCCCTGACACTTGGCATCACAATGCTCCATGCGATCCTCATCACAATGGGCCATTACATATGTGATCACAATGCTCACTGACACCTGTCTTCACAATAAGGCATGACCTGGTCATCACAATGCTCCATGCCCTTGTCATCACAGTGTGCCATTCCAACTCTCATCGCAATACTCCATGAAAGTTATTAGACCAGTGTTCCATGCCCTTGTCATCACAATGCTCCATGTCCTTGTTATCACAATGCTCCATGACCCCTGTCATCACAATGCTCCGTGTCTCCAGTCATCACAATGCTTCATGACCTTTGTCATCACAATGCTCCATGCCCTTGTCTTCACAATGTTCCAAGACCCCTGTAATCACAATGCTCCATTCCCCTTTTAATCAGTATGCTCCATGAGACTTGTCATCACAAGGCTCCATTGTTCTGTTATCACAATGCTCCAGGACCTTGTCATCACAATGCTTCACGACATTGTCATCAAAATTTTCAATGGCCCTTGTCATCATAATGCTCCAAACCCTAATCATCACAATGCTCCATTATATTTGTCATCACAATCCTCCATTATATTTGGTATCACAAAACTCCATGCCATTGTCATCGCCATGGACCATGACATATGTCATCACAATGCTCCCTGACACCTGTCTTCACAATACTCCATGACCTTATCATCACAATGCTCCATGCCCTTGTCATCACAATGCACCATGCCCACTCTCATCACAATAATCTATGAAACTTGTCAGACCAATGCTCCATGCCACTGTCATCACAATGCTCCATGCCCTTGTCATCACAATGCTCCATGACCCCTGTCATCACAATGCTCCGTGACTCCAGTCATCACAATGCTTCATAACGTTTGTCATCACAGTTGTCCATGCCCGCATCATCACAAGGCTCTGTGACCTTTGTAACCACAATGCCCCATGAACTTTTCATCACAATTCTCTGAGAAACTTGTCATCACAATGCTCCATGTCTTTGTCAGAACAATGCTCCATGACAATTGTCATCACAATGTGCCACGCACATTTCATCACAACGTTCCAAACCTTGTCATTGCAATGCTCCATAAACCTTGTACTCACAGTGGTCCATGCAGTTCTCATCAAAATGCTCTCTCACCAGAGATATCACAATGTTCCATCATTAGTCATCACAATACACCCTCATCCTTGTAATCACAATTTTCCATGACACTGTCATCACAATGCTGCATCCCCTTATCATCACAATGTTCCATGACCCCTGCCATCACAATGTTCCATAAGCCCTGTCATCAAAATGCTCCATGACCCTTTCCATCCCAAAGAGCCAAGACCCCTGACATCAAAATGTTCTATAACCACTGCCATCAAAATGTTCCATTACACTTTTTATCAAATTGCTGCATGACCCGGTCATCAAAATGCTCCCTGCCCTTCTCATCAAAATGCTCCATGACTTGTCATCACAAAGCTCCAAGACACTTGGAATCACAATGCTCCATGTCATTGTCATCACAATGCTCCATGAACCCTCTCATCACATTGCTCCATGCCCTTGTCATCACACAGCTCCATGACACTTGTCATCACAATGCTTGATGCCCTTCTCATCACAATGCTCCATGCCCTTGTCATTACAGTCCTACATGACCCATGTATCACAGTGTTCCGTGCCCTTGTCATCACAATGCTCCATGCCCACTCTCATCACAATAATCCATGAAACATTTCAGACCAAAGTTCCATACCCTTCTCATCACAATGCTCCATTACCCCTGTCATAACAATGCACCATGACACCTGGCATCACAATGATCCACGGCCTAGTCATCACAAGGTTCCATGATAATTCTCATCACAATGCTCAAGACCCCTGATACCACAATGCTCCATGCCCTTGTCATCACAAAGCTCCATGACGCATGTCATCAGAATGTTCCATGGCCTTATCATCACAATGCTCCATGCCCTTGTCATCACAATGCTCCAAGACCCTTGTCATCACAATGCTCCATGCCCCATTTCATCTCAATGCTCCATGAAATCTGTCATCACAATGCTCCGAGACCCTTGTAATCACAATGCTCCATGCCCCTTTTCATCTCAATGCTTCATGAACCCTGTCATCACAATGCACCATGCCCATCATCATAATGCTTCAGGCTATTGTCATCACAATGAAATCAATATTCTGCATGACCTCTGTCATCATAATGCTCCAAACCCTTGTGATCACAATGTTGCATAACATGTATCATCACAACACCCCATGACGCTCATCATCACAATTATCCATGGTCTTCTCATCACAATGCTCCATGATCTTTGTCATCACAATGCTCAATACACTTGTCATCACAATGCTCCCTGCCCTTTGTCGTCAGTATGCTCCTTGAAGCCTGTCATGACAAGTTTCCATGCATTTTTCATTACAATGATCCATGACCATTTCATCACAATGCTCCAAGGTCCCTGTAATCACAATGCTCCATGCCCTTGTCATCACAAAACTCCATGACGCATGTCATCAGAATGCTCCATGGCCTTCTCATCACAATGCTCTATGCCATAGTCATAACAATGCTCCAAGACCCCTGTAAACACAATGCTCCATGCCCCTTTTCATCAGAATGCTCCATGAGACTTGCCATCACAAGTCTCCATGGTCTTCTCATCACAATGTTCCTGGACCTTGACATCACCATGATCCATTCCCTTGTCATCACAATGCTCCATGACCCCTGTCATCACAATAATCCATGAACATTTTCAGCCCAATGCTCCACGACTTTCTCATCACAATGCTCCATTGCCAATATCATCACAATGCTCCATGACCACTGTCATCACAACACTCCATGACACCTGACAACACAATGATCCAGGACTCTTGTCATCACAATGCTCCATTAACTTGTCGTCACAATGCTACATGACACCTGTCATCACATCTCTCCATGAACATTTTCAGCCCAGTGCTCCATGACCCTTGTCATCGCAATGATCCATGCCCTTGTCATCCCAATGCTCCAAGACCCCTGTATTCACAATGCTCCTTGACGCTTGTCATCACAGTGCTCCATGAAACATGTCATCACAATGCTCCATGCCTTTGTCAGCAAAATGCTACATGACCTTGTCATTGCAATGCTCTATGCACTTGTCATCACAATACTCCATTTCCATTGTCATCACAATCCTCCATGAACTTTGGGATCACATTGCTTCATGCCCTTGTCATCACAATGCTCCATGCTCCTTGAAATCAAAATGATCCATGACCTCTGTCATCACAATGCTCCAAACCCTTGTGATCACAATGTTCCATAACACTTGTCATCACAACGCTCCATGATGCCTGTCATCACAATACTCCATGCCCTTTTCATCACAATGCTCCATGACTTTTGTCACCACAATTCTCAATACACTTGTCATCACAATGCTCCCTGACACTTGTCATCAGAATGCTCCTTGAACCCTGTCACGAAAAGGCTCCATGCCTTTTTCATCACAATGCCCCATGCTATTTTCATCACAATGCTCCATGCCATTGTCATCAAAATACTCCACAAGCTTGTCATCAGAATGCTCCATGACCCTTGTCATCACAATTCTCCATGCACTTGTCAGCACAATGCTCCCTGACCCTTATCATCACAATGCTCCAAGCCATTGTCATCACAATGCTCCATTACCTTTGTCATCAGAATCCTCCCTGACACTTGGCATCACAATGCTCCATGCCATCCTCATCACAATGGGCCATTACATATGTGATCACAATGCTCCCTTACACCTGTCTTCACAATACGGCATGATCTGGTCATCACAATGCTCCATGCCCTTGTCATCACAGTGTGCCATTCCAACTCTCATCGCAATACTCCATGAAAGTTATAAGACCAATGTTCCATGCCCTTGTTATCCGAATGCTCCATGACCCCTGTCATCACAATGCTCCGTGTCTCCAGTCATCACAATGCTTCATGACCTTTGTCATCACAATGGTCCATGCCCTCGTCATCAACAGTCTCTGTGACATTTTTAGCCACAATGCTCCATGAAATTTTCATCACAATGCTCTTTGACCCTTGTCATCACAATACTCTATGCCTTTTTCAGCACAATGCTCCATGACCCATGTCATCACAATGCTCCATGTGCTTGTCAGCACAATGCTCCATGACACATGTCATCACAATGCACCATGCGCTTTTCATCACAGTGCTCCACAACATTGTCATCACAATGCTCCATAAAATTTGTCATCACAATGCTCCATGCATTTCTCATCAAAATGCCCTCTCACCACTGATATCACCATGCTACATCACTATTTGTCACAATACTCCCTCACCCCTGTCATCACAATGTTCCATGACTCCTGTCATCACAATGCTACATGCACTTATCATCACAATGTTCGATGATCCCTGAAATCACAATGTTCCATAGCACCTGTCATCAAAATGTTCCATGACACTTTTCATCAAATTGCTCCATGACCCTGTCATCAGAACGCTCCCTGCCCTTCTCATCACAATGCACAACGCCCTTGCCATCAAAATGCTCCATGACCTTTGTCATCACAAAGATCCATGACCCTTGGCATCACAGTGCTCCATGTCATTGTCATCACAATGCTCCATGAACGATCTCATCACATTGCTCCATGCCCTTGTCTTCACATAGCTCCATGACACATGTCATCAGAATGCTCCATGGCCTTCTCATCACAATGCTCCATGCCCTTGCCATCACAGTGCTCCATTACCACTGTCATAACAATGCTCCATGACCCCTGCCATCACGATGTTCCATGGCCTTGTCATCACAAGGCTCCATGAACCTTCTCATCACAATGCTCCAAGAACACTGTAATCACAATACTCTATGCCCCTTTTCATCTCAATGATCCATGAACCCTGTCATCACAATGCACTATGCCCATCATCATAATGCTTCATGCTATTGTCATAACAATGAAATCAAAATGTTCCATGACCTCTGTCATAACAATGCTCCAAACCCTTGTGATCACAATATTCCATAACACTTGTCATCACAATGCCCCAGGATGCTCGTCATCACAATTATCCATGGTCTTCTCATCACAATGCTCCATGACCTTCGTCATCACAATGCTCAATACACTTGTCATCAACATGCTCCCTGATACTTGTTGTCTGTATGCTCCTTGAACCCTGTCATGACAAGGCTCCATGCCTTTTTCATCACAATGATCCATGCACTTTTCATCACAATGCTCCAAGTCCCATGTAATCACAATGGTCCATGCCATTGTCATCACAAAGCTCAATGATGCATGCCATCAGAATGCTCCTTGATCTTCTCCGCACAATGCTCCATGCCCTTGTCTTCACAATGTTCCAAGACCCCTGTAATCACAATGCTCCATTCCCCTTTTAATCAGTATGCTCCATGAGACTTGTCATCACAAGGCTCCATTGTTCTGTTTTCACAATGCTCCAGGACCTTGTCATCACAATGCTTCACGACCTTGTCATCAAAATTTTCAATGGCCCTTGTCATCATAATGCTCCAAACCCTAATCATCACAATGCTCCATTATATTTGTCATCACAATCCTCCATTACATTTGGTATCACAAAGCTCCATGCCATTGTCATCGCCATGGACCATGACATATGTCATCACAATGCTCCCTGACACCTGTCTTCACAATACTCCATGACCTTATCATCACAATGCTCCATGCCCTTGTCATCACAATGCACCATGCCCACTCTCATCACAATAATCTATGAAACTTGTCAGACCAATGCTCCATGCCACTGTCATCACAATGCTCCATGCCCTTGTCATCACAATGCTCCATGACCCCTGTCATCACAATGCTCCGTGACTCCAGTCATCACAATGCTTCATAACGTTTGTCATCACAGTTGTCCATGCCCGCGTCATCACAAGGCTCTGTGACCTTTGTAACCACAATTCTCCATGAACTTTTCATCACAATTCTCTGAGAAACTTGTCATCACAATGCTCCATGTCTTTGTCAGAACAATGCTCCATGACCATTGTCATCACAATGTGCCACGCACATTTCATCACAACGTTCCAAACCTTGTCATTGCATTGCTCCATAAACCTTGTAATCACAGTGGTCCATGCACTTCTCATCAAAATGCTCTCTCACCAGAGATATCACAATGTTCCATCATTAGTCATCACAATACACCCTCATCCTTGTAATCACAATGTTCCATGACACTGTCATCACAATGCTACATCCCCTTATCATCACAATGTTCCATGACCCCTGCCATCACAATGTTCCATAAGCCCTGTCATCAAAATGCTCCATGACCCTTTCCATCCCAAAGAGCCAAGACCCCTGACATCAAAATGTTCTATAACCACTGCCATCAAAATGTTCCATTACACTTTTTATCAAATTGCTGCATGACCAGGTCATCAAAATGCTCCCTGCCCTTCTCATCAAAAGGCTCCATGACTTGTCATCACAAAGCTCCAAGACCCTTGGCATCACAATGCTCCATGTCATTGTCATCACAATGCTCCATGAACCCTCTCATCACATTGCTCCATGCCCTTGTCATCACACAGCTCCATGACACTTGTCATCACAATGCTTGATGCCCTTCTCATCACAATGCTCCATGCCCTTGTCATTACAGTCCTGCATGACCCATGTATCACAGTGTTCCGTGCCCTTGTCATCACAATGCTCCATGCCCACTCTCATCACAATAATCCATGAAACATTTCAGACCAAAGTTCCATACCCTTCTCATCACAATGCTCCATTACCCCTGTCATAACAATGCACCATGACACCTGGCATCACAATGATCCACGGCCTAGTCATCACAAGGTTCCATGATAATTCTCATCACAATGCTCAAGACCCCTGATACCACAATGCTCCATGCCCTTGTCATCACAAAGCTCCATGACGCATGTCATCAGAATGTTCCATGGCCTTCTCATCACAATGCTCCATGCCCTTGTCATCAAAATGCTCCAAGACCCTTGTCATCACAATGCTCCATGCCCCATTTCATCTCAATGCTCCATGAAATCTGTCATCACAATGCTCCGAGACCCTTGTAATCACAATGCTCCATGCCCCTTTTCATCTCAATGCTTCATGAACCCTGTCATCACAATGCACCATGCCCATAATCATAATGCTTCAGGCTATTGTCATCACAATGAAATCAATATTCTGCATGACCTCTGTCATCATAATGCTCCAAACCCTTGTGATCACAATGTTGCATAACACGTATCATCACAACACCCCATGACGCTCATCATCACAATTATCCATGGTCTTCTCATCACAATGCTCCATGATCTTTGTCATCACAATTCTCAATACACTTGTCATCACAATGCTCCCTGCCCCTTGTCGTCAGTATGCTCCTTGAAGCCTGTCATGACAAGTTTCCATGCATTTTTCATTACAATGATCCATGACCATTTCATCACAATGCTTCAAGGTCCCTGTAATCACAATGCTCCATGCCCTTGTCATCACAAAACTCCATGACGCATGTCATCAGAATGCTCCATGGCCTTCTCATCACAATGCTCTATGCCCTAATCATAACAATGCTCCAAGACCCCTGTAATCACAATGCTCCATGCCCCTTTTCATCAGAATGCTCCATGAGACTTGCCATCACAAGTCTCCATGGTCTTCTCATCACAATGTTCCTGGACCTTGACATCACCATGATCCATTCCCTTGTCATCACAATGCTCCATGACCCCTGTCATCACAATAATCCATGAACATTTTCAGCCCAATGCTCCACGACTTTCTCATCACAATGCTCCATTGCCAATATCATCACAATGCTCCATGACCACTGTCATCACAACACTCCATGACACCTGACAACACAATGATCCAGGACTCTTGTCATCACAATGCTCCATTAACTTGTCGTCACAATGCTACATGACACCTGTCATCACAACTCTCCATGAACATTTTCAGCCCAGTGCTCCATGACCCTTGTCATCGCAATGATCCATGCCCTTGTCATCCCAATGCTCCAAGACCCCTGTATTCACAATGCTCCTTGACGCTTGTCATCACAGTGCTCCATGAAACATGTCATCACAATGCTCCATGCCTTTGTCAGCAAAATGCTACATGACCTTGTCATTACAATGCTCTATGCACTTGTCATCACAATACTCCATTTCCATTGTCATCACAATCCTCCATGAACTTTGGGATCACATTGCTTCATGCCCTTGTCATCACAATGCTCCATGCTCCTTGAAATCAAAATGATCCATGACCTCTGTCATCACAATGCTCCAAACCCTTGTGATCACAATGTTCCATAACACTTGTCATCACAACGCTCCATGATGCCTGTCATCACAATACTCCATGCCCTTTTCATCACAATGCTCCATGACTTTTGTCACCACAATTCTCAATACACTTGTCATCACAATGCTCCCTGACACTTGTCATCAGAATGCTCCTTGAACCCTGTCACGAAAAGGCTCCATGCCTTTTTCATCACAATGCCCCATGCCATTTTCATCACAATGCTCCATGCCATTGTCATCAAAATACTCCACAAGCTTGTCATCAGAATGCTCCATGACCCTTGTCATCACAATTCTCCATGCACTTGTCAGCACAATGCTCCCTGACCCTTGTCATCACAATGCTCCAAGCCATTGTCATCACAATGCTCCATTACCTTTGTCATCAGAATCCTCCCTGACACTTGGCATCACAATGCTCCATGCCATCCTCATCACAATGGGCCATTACATATGTGATCACAATGCTCCCTGACACCTGTCTTCACAATACGGCATGACCTGGTCATCACAATGCTCCATGCCCTTGTCATCACAGTGTGCCATTCCAACTCTCATCGCAATACTCCATGAAAGTTATAAGACCAATGTTCCATGCCCTTGTTATCAGAATGCTCCATGACCCCTGTCATCACAATGCTCCGTGTCTCCAGTCATCACAATGCTTCATGACCTTTGTCATCACAATGGTCCATGCCCTCGTCATCAACAGTCTCTGTGACATTTTTAGCCACAATGCTCCATGAAATTTTCATCACAATGCTCTTTGACCCTTGTCATCACAATACTCTATGCCTTTTTCAGCACAATGCTCCATGACCCATGTCATCACAATGCTCCATGTGCTTGTCAGCACAATGCTCCATGACACATGTCATCACAATGCACCATGCGCTTGTCATCACAGTGCTCCACAACATTGTCATCACAATGCTCCATAAAATTTGTCATCACAATGCTCCATGCATTTCTCATCAAAATGCTATCTCACCACTGATATCACAATGCTACATCTCTATTTGTCACAATACTCCATCACCCCTGTCATCACAATGTTCCATGACTCCTGTCATCACAATGCTACATGCATTTATCATCACAATGTTCGATGATCCCTGAAATCACAATGTTCCATAGCACCTGTCATCAAAATGTTCCATGACACTTTTCATCAAATTGCTCCATGACTCTGTCATCAGAATGCTCCCTGCCCTTCTCATCACAATGCACAACGCCCTTGCCATCCAAATGCTCCATGACCTTTGTCATCACAAAGATCCATGACCCTTGGCATCACAGTGCTCCATGTCATTGTCATCACAATGCTCCTTGAACGATCTCATCACATTGCTCCATGCCCTTGTCTTCACATAGCTCCAGGACACATGTCATCAGAATGCTCCATGGCCTTCTCATCACAATGCTCCATGCCCTTGCCATCACAGTGCTCCATTACCACTGTCATAACAATGCTCCATGACCCCTGCCATCACGATGTTCCATGGCCTTGTCATCACAAGGCTCCATGACCCTTCTCATCACAATGCTCCAAGAACACTGTAATCACAATACTCTATGCCCCTTTTCATCTCAATGATCCATGAACCCTGTCATCACAATGCACTATGCCCATCATCATAATGCTTCATGCTATTGTCATAACAACGAAATCAAAATGTTCCATGACCTCTGTCATAACAATGCTCCAAACCCTTGTGATCACAATATTCCATAACACTTGTCATCACATTGCCCCAGGATGCTCGTCATCACAATTATCCATGGTCTTCTCATCACAATGCTCCATGACCTTCGTCATCACAATGCTCAATACACTTGTCATCAACATGCTCCCTGATACTTGTTGTCTGTATGCTCCTTGAACCCTGTCATGACAAGGCTCCATGCCTTTTTCATCACAATGATCCATGCCCTTTTCATCACAATGCTCCAAGTCCCATGTAATCACAATGGTCCATGCCATTGTCATCACAAAGCTCAATGACGCATGCCATCAGAATGCTCCTTGATCTTCTCCGCACAATGGTCCATGCCCTTGTCTTCACAATGTTCCAAGACCCCTGTAATCACAATGCTCCATTCCCCTTTTAATCAGTATGCTCCATGAGACTTGTCATCACAAGGCTCCATAGTTCTGTTATCACAATGCTCCAGGACCTTGTCATCACAATACTTCACGACCTTGTCATCAAAATTTTCAATGGCCCTTGTCATCATAATGCTCCAAACCCTAATCATCACAATGCTCCATTATATTTGTCATCACAATCCTCCATTACATTTGGTATCACAAAGCTCCATGCCATTGTCATCGCCATGGACCATGACATATGTCATCACAATGTTCCCTGACACCAGTCTTCACAATACTCCATGACCTTATCATCACAATGCTCCATGCCCTTGTCATCACAATGCACCATGCCCACTCTCATCACAATAATCTATGAAACTTGTCAGACCAATGCTCCATGCCACTGTCATCACAATGCTCCATGCCCTTGTCATCACAATGCTCCATGACCCCTGTCATCACAATGCTCCGTGACTCCAGTCATCACAATGCTTCATAACGTTTGTCATCACAGTTGTCCATGCCCGCGTCATCACAAGGCTCTGTGACCTTTGTAACCACAATGCTCCATGAACTTTTCATCACAATTCTCTGAGAAACTTGTCATCACAATGCTCCATGTCTTTGTCAGAACAATGCTCCATGACAATTGTCATCACAATGTGCCACGCGCATTTCTTCACAACGTTCCAAACCTTGTCATTGCAATGCTCCATAAATCTTGTAATCACAAAGGTCCATGCACTTCTCATCAAAATGCTCTCTCACCAGAGATATCACAATGTTCGATCACTAGTCATCACAATACACCATCGTCCTTGTAATCACAATGTTCCATGATACTGTCATCACAATGCTACATCCCCTTATCATCACAATGTTCCATGACCCCTGCCATCACAATGTTCCATAAGCCCTGTCATCAAAATGCTCCATGACCCTTTTCATCCCAAAGCTCCAAGACCCCTGACATCACAATGTTCTATAACCCCTGCCATCAAAATGTTCCATTACACATTTATCAAATTGCTGCATGACACGGTCATCAAAATGTTCCCTGACCTTCTCATCAAAATGCTCCATGACTTGTCATCACAATGCTCCAAGACCCTTGGCATCACAATGCTCCATGTCATTGTCATCACAATGCTCCATGAACACTCTCATCACATTGCTCCATGCCCTTGTCGTCACACAGCTCCGCGACACTTGTCATCACAATGCTCGATGCCTTTCTCATCACAATGCTCCATGCCCTTGTCATTACAGTCCTGCATGACCCATGTATCACAGTGTTCCGTGCCCTTGTCATCACAATGCTCCATGCCCACTCTCATCACAATAATCCATGAAACATTTCTGACCAAATTTCTATACCCTTCTCATCACAATGCTCCATTACCCCTGTCATAACAATGCACCATGACACCTGCCATCACAATGCACCATGACACCTGCCATCACAATGATCCACGGCCTAATCATTACAAGGTTCCATGATAATTCTCGTCACAATGCTCAAGACCCCTGATATCACAATGCTCCATGCCCTGGTCATCACAAAGCTCCATGACGCATGTCATCAGAATGTTCCATGGCCTTCTCATCACAATGCTCCATGCCCTTGTCATCACAATGCTCCAATACCCTTGTCATCACAATGCTCCATGCCCCATTTCATCTCAATGCTCCATGAAATCTGTCATCACAATGCTCCAAGCCCCTTGTAATCACAATGCTCCATGCCCCTTTTCATCTCAATGCTCCATGAACCCTGTCATCACAATGCACCATGCCCATCATCATAATGCTTCAGGCTATTGTCATCACAATGAAATCAATATTCTGCATGACCTCTGTCATCATAATGCTCCAAACACTTGTGATCACAATGTTGCATAACACGTATCATCACAACACCCCATGACGTTCATCATCACAATTATCCATGGACTTCTCATCACAATGCTCCATGATCTTTGTCATCACAATGCTCAATACACTTGTCATCACAATGCTCCCTGACCCTTGCCGTCAGTATGCTCCTTGAACCCTGTCACGACAAGTTTCCATGCATTTTTCATCACAATGATCCATGACCATTTCATCACAATGCTCCACTGTCCCTGTAAACACAATGCTCCATACCCTTGTCATCACAAAACTCCATGACACATGTCATCAGAATGTTCCATGGCTTTCTCATCACAATGCTCTATGCCCTAATCATAACAATGCTCCAACACCCCTGTAATCACAATGTTCCATGCCCCTTTTCATCAGAATGCTCCTTGAGACTTGCCATCACAAGTCTCCATGGTCTTCTCATCACAATGTTCCAGGACCTTGACATCACCATGATCCATTCCCTTGTCATCACAATGCTCTATGACCCCTGTCATCACAATAATCCATGAACATTTTCAGCCCAATGCTCCACGACCTTCTCATCACAATGCTCCATGGCCAATATCATCACAATGCTCCATGACCACTGTCATCACAACACTCCATGACACCTGACAACACAATGATCCAGGACTCTTGTCATCACAATGCTCCATTAACTTGTCGTCACAATGGTACATGACACCTGTCATCACAACTCTCCATAAACATTTTCAGCCCAGTGCTCCACGACCCTTGTCATCACAATGATCCATGCCCTTGTCATCCCAATGCTCCATGACCCCTGTATTCACAATGTTCCGTGACGCTTGTCAACACAGTGCTCCATGACACATGTCATCACAATGTTCCATGCCTTTGTCAGCAAACTGCTACCTGACCTTGTCATTACAATGCTCTATGCACTTTTCATCACAATACTCCATTTCCATTGTCATCACAATCCTCCATGAACTTTGGGATCACATTGCTTCATGCCGTTGTCATCACAATGCTCCATGCTCCTTGAAATCAAAATGATCCATGACCTCTGTCATCACAATGCTCCAAACCCTTGTGATCACAATGTTCCATAACACTTGTCATCACAACGCTCCATGATGCCTGTCATCACAATACTCCATGCCCTTTTCATCACAATGCTCCATGACTTTGTCACCACAATTCTCAATACACTTGTCATCACAATGCTCCCTGACACTTTTCATCAGAATGCTCCTTGAAACCTGTCACGAAAAGGCTCCATGCCTTTTTCATCACAATGCCCCATGCCATTTTCATCACAATGCTCCATGCCATTGTCATCAAAATACTCCACAAGCTTGTCATCAGAATGCTCCATGTCCCTTGTCATCACAATTCGCCATGCACTTGTCAGCACAATGCTCCCTGACCCTTGTCATTGCAATGCTCCAAGTCATTGTCATCACAATGCTCCATTACCTTTGTCTTCAGAATCCTCCCTGACACTTGGCATCACAATGCTCCATGCCATCCTCATCACAATGGGCCATTACATATGTGATCACAATGCTCCCTGACACCTGTCTTCACAATACTCCATGACCTTATCATCACAATGCTCCATGCCCTTGTCCTCACAATGCACCATGCCCACTCTCATCACAATAATCTATGAAACTTGTCATACCAATGCTCCATGCCACTGTCATCACAATGCTCCATGCCCTTGTTATCACAATGCTCCATGACCCCTGTCATCACAATGCTCCGTGACTCCAGTCATCACAATGCTTCATGACCTTTGTCATCACAATGGTCCATGCCCTCGTCATCAACAGTCTCTGTGACATTTTTAACCACAATGCTCAATGAAATTTTCATCACAATGCTCTTTGACCCTTGTCATCACAATGCTCTATGCCTTTCTCAGCACAATGCTCCATGACCCTTGTCATCACAATGCTCCATGCGCTTGTCAGCACAATGCTCCATGACACATGTCATCACAATGCACCATGCGCTTGTCATCACAGTGCTCCACAACATTGTCATCACAATGCTCCATAAAATTTGTCATCACAATGTTCCATGCACTTCTCATCAAAATGCTCTCTCACCACTGATATCACAATGCTACATCACTATTTTTCACAATACTCCCTCACCCCTGTCATCACAATGTTCCATGACTCCAGGCATCACAATGCTACATGCACTTATCATCACAATGTTCGATGACCCCTGAAATCACAATGTTCCATAACACCTGTCATCAAAATGTTCCATGACACTTTTCATCAAATTGCTCCATGAACCTGTCATCAGAATGCTCCCTGTCCTTCTCATCACAATGCACAACGCCCTTGCCATCAAAATGCTCCATGACCTTTGTCATCACAAAGATCCATGACCCTTGGCATCACAATGCTCCATGTCATTGTCATCACAATGATCCATGAATGCTCTCATCACATTGCTCCATGCCCTTGTCTTCACATAGCTCCATGACACATGTCATCAGAATGCTCCATGGCCTTCTCATCACAATGCTCCAAGCCATGGCCATCACAATGCTCCATTACACCTGTCATAACAATGCTCCATGACCCTTGCCATCACGATGATCCATGGCCTTGTCATCACAAGGCTCCATGACCCTTCTCATCACAATGCCCCAAGAACACTGTACTCACCATGCTCTATGCCCCTTTTCATCTCAATGATCCATGAACCCTGTCATCACAATACACTATGCCCATCATCATAATGCTTCATGCTATTGTCATAACAACGAAATCAAAATGTTCCATGACTTCTGTCATAACAATGCTCCAAACCCTTGTGATCACAATATTCCATAACACTTGTCATCACAATGCCCCAGGATGCTCGTCATCACAATTATCCATGGTCTTCTCATCACAATGCTCCATGACCTTCGTCATCACAATGCTCAATACACTTGTCATCAACATGCTCCCTGACACTTGTTGTCTGTATGCTCCTTGAACCCTGTCATGACAAGGCTCCATGCCTTTTTCATCACAATGATCCATGCCCTTTTCTTCACAATGCTCCAAGTCCCATGTAATCACAATGGTCCATGCCATTGTCATCACAAAGCTCAATGACGCATGCCATCAGAATGCTCCTTGGTCTTCTCCTCACAATGCTCCATGCCCTTGTCTTCACAATGTTCCAAGACCCCTGTAATTACAATGCTCCATTCCCCTTTTAATCAGTATGCTCCATGAGACTTGTCATCACAAGGCTCCACGGTTTTGTCATCACAATGCTCCAGGACCTTGTCATCACAATGTTTCACGACCTTGTCATCAAAATTTTCTATGGCCCTTGTCATCATAATGTTCCAAACCCTAATCATCACAATGCTCCATTATATTTGTCATCACAATCCTCCATTACATTTGGTATCACAAAGCTCCATGCCATTGTCATCGCCATGGACCATGACATATGACATCACAATGCTCCCTGACACCTGTCTTCACAATACTCCATGACCTTATCATCACAATGCTCCATGCCTTTGTCATCACAATGCACCATGCCCTCTCATCACAATAATCTATGAAACTTGTGAGACCAATGCTCCATGCCACTGTCATCACAATGCTCCATGCCCTTGTCATCACAATGCTCCATGACCCCTGTCATCAAAATGCTCTGTGACTCCAGTCATCACAATGCTTCATAACGTTTGTCATAACAATGGTCCATGCCCGCGTCATCACAAGGCTCTGTGACCTTTGTAACCACAATACTCCATGAAATTTTCATCACAATTCTCTGAGAAACTTGTTTTCACAATGCTCCATGTCTTTGTCAGAACAATGCTCCATGACAATTGTCATCACAATGTGCCACGCGCATTTCATCACAACGTTCCAAACCTTGTCATTGCAATGCTCCATAAACCTTGTAATCACAATGGTCCATGCACTTTTCATCAAAATGGTCTCTCACCAGAGATATCACAATGTTCCATCACTAGTCATCACAATACACCCTCGTCCTTGAAATCACAATGTTCCATGACACTGTCATCACAATGCTACATCCCCTTATCATCACAATGTTCCATGACCCCTGCCATCACAATGTTCCATAAGCCCTGTCATCAAAATGCTCCATGACCCTTTCCATCCCAAAGCTCCAAGACCCCTGACATCACAATGTTCTATAACCCCTGCCATCAAAATGTTCCATTACACTTTTTATCAAATTGCTGCATGACACGGTCATCAAAATGGTCCCTGCCCTTCTCATCAAAATTCTCCATGACTTGTCATCACAAAGCTCCAAGACCCTTGGCATCATAATGCTCCATGTCATTGTCATTACAATGCTCCATGAACCCTCTCATCACATTGCTCCATGCCCTTGTCATCACACAGCTCCGTGACACTTGTCATCACAATGCTCGATGCCTTTCTCATCACAATGCTCCATGCCCTTGTCATTACAGTCCTGCAAGACCCATGTATCACAGTGTTCCGTGCCCTTGTCATCACAATGGTCCATGCCCACTCTCATCACAATAATCCATGAAACATTTCAGACCAAATTTCTATACCCTTCTCATCACAATGCTCCATTACCCCTGTCATAACAATGCACCATGAAACCTGCCATCACAATGCACCATGACAAAACCATCACAATGATCCACGGCCTAGTCATAACAAGGTTCCATGATAATTCTCATCACAATGCTCAAGACCCCTGATATCACAATGCTCCATGCCCTTGTCATCACAAAGCTCCATTACGCATGTCATCAGAATGTTCCATGGCCTTCTCATCACAATGCTCCATGCCCTTGTCATCACAATGCTCCATGCCCCATTTCATATCAATGCTCCAAGAAATCTGTCATCACAATGCTCCAAGACCCTTGTAATCACAATGCTCCATGTCCCTTTTCATCTCAATGCTCAATGAACCCTGTCATCACAATGCACCATGCCAATCATCATAATGCTTCAGGCTATTGTCATCACAATGAAATCAATATTCTTCATGACCTCTGTCATCATAATGCTCCAAACGCTTGTGATCACAATGTTGCATAACACGTATCATCACAACACCCCATGACGCTCATCATCACAATTATCCATGGTCTTCTCATCACAATGCTCCATGATCTTTGTCATCACAATGCTCAATACACTTGTCATCACAATGCTCCCTGACCCTTGTCGTCAGTATGTTCCTTGAACCCTGTCATGACAAGTTTCCATGCATTTTTCATCACAATGATCCATGACCATTTCATCACAATGCTCCAAGGTCCCTGTAATCACAATGCTCCATGCCCTTGTCATCACAAAACTCCATGACGCATGTCATCAGAATGCTCCATGGCTTTCTCATCACAATGCTCTATGCCCTAATCATAACAATGCTCCAAGACCCCTGTAATCACAATGCTCCATGCCCATTTTCATCAGAATGCTCCATGAGACTTTCCATCACAAATCTCCATGGTCTTCTCATCACAATGTTCCAGGACCTTGACATCACCATGATCCATTCCCTTGTCATCACAATGCTCCATGACCCTTGTCATCACAATAATCCATGAACATTTTCAGCCCAATGCTCCACGACCTTCTCATCACAATGCTCCATAGCCAATATCATCACAGTGCTCCATGACCACTGTCATCAAAACACTCTATGACACCTGACAACACAATGATCCAGGACTCTTGTCATCACAATGCTCCATTCCCTTGTCGTCACAATGCTACATGACACCTGTCATCACAACTCTCCTTGAACATTTTCAGCCCAGTGCTCCATGACCCTTGTCATCACAATGATCCATGCCCTTGTCATCCCAATGCTCCATGACACCTGTATTCACAATGCTCCTTGACGCTTGTCATCACAGTGCTCCATGAAACATGTCATCACAATGCTCCATGCCTTTGTCTGCAAACTGCTACATGACCTTGTCATTACAATGCTCTATGCACTTGTCATCACAGTACTCCATTTCCATTGTCATCACAATCCTCCATGAAATTTGGGATCACATTGCTTCATGCCCTTGTCATCACAATGCTCCATGCTCCTTGAAATCAAAATGATCCATGACCTCTGTCATCACAATGCTCCAAACCCTTGTGATCACAATGTTCCATAACACTTGTCCTCACAACGCTCCATGATGCCTGTCATCACAATACTCCATGCCCTTTTCATCACAATGCTCCATGACCTTTGTCACCACAATTCTCAATACACTTGTCATCACAATGCTCCCTGACAATTGTCATCAGAATGCTCCTTGAACCCTGTCACGAAAAGGCTCCATGCCTTTTTCATCACAATGCCCCATGCCATTTTCATCACAATGCTCCATGCCATTGTCATCAAAATACTCCACAAGCTTGTCATCAGAATGCTCCATGACCCTTGCCATCACAATTCTCCATGCACTTGTCAGCACAATGCTCCCTGACCCTTGTCATCACAATGCTGAAAGCCATTGTCATTCACAATGCTCCATTACCTTTGTCATCAGAATCCTCCCTGACACTTGGCATCACAATGCTCCATGCCATCCTCATCACAATGGGCCATTACATATGTGATCACAATGCTCCCTGACACCTGTCTTCACAATACGGCATGACCTGGTCATCACAATGCTCCATGCCCTTGTCATCACAGTGTGCCATTCCAACTCTCATCGCAATACTCTATGAAATTTATTAGACCAATGTTCCATGCCCTTGTCATCACAATGCTCCATGCCCTTGTTATCACAATGCTCCATGACCCCTGTCATCACAATGCTCCGTGACTCCAGTCATCACAATGCTTCATGACCTTTGTCATCACAATGGTCCATGCCCTCGTCATCAACAGTCTCTGTGACCTTTTTAACCACAATGCTCCATGAACTTTTCATCACAATGCTCTTTGACCCTTGTCATCACAATGCTCTATGCCTTTCTCAGCACAATGCTCCATGACCCTTGTCATCACAATGCTCCATGTGCTTGTCAGCACAATATCTCCATGACACATGTCATCACAATGCACCATGCGCTTGTCATCACAGTGCTCCACAACATTGTCATCACAATGCTCCATAAAATTTGTCATCACAATGCTCCATGCACTTCTCATCAAAATGCTCTCTCACCACTGATATCACAATGCTACATCACTATTTGTCACAATACTCCCTCAACCCTGTCATCACAATGTTCCATGACTCCTGTCATCACAATTCTACATGCACTTATCATCACAATGTTCGATGATCCCTGAAATCACAATGTTCCATAACACCTGTCATCAAAATGTTCCATGAAACTTTTCATCAAATTGCTCCATGACCCTGTCATCAGAATGCTCCCTGCCCTTCTCATCACAATGCACAACGCCCTTGCCATCAAAATGCTCCATGACCTTTGTCATCACAAATATCCATGACCCTTGGCATCACAGTGCTCCATGTCATTGTCATCACAATGCTCCATGAACGCTCTCATCACATTGCTCCATGCCCTTGTCTTCACATAGCTCCATGACACATGTCATCAGAATGCTCCATGGCCTTCTCATCACAATGCCCCAAGCCGTGGCCATCACAATGCTCCATTATCCGTGTCATAACAATGCTCCATGACCCCTGCCATCACGATGTTCCATGGCCTTGTCATCACAATGCACCATGACACCTGCCATCACAATGATCCACGGCCTAGTCATCACAAGGTTCCATGATAATTCTCATCACAATGCTCAAGACCCCTGATATCACAATGCTCCATGCCCTTGTCATCACAAAGCTCCATGACGCATGTCATCAGAATGTTCCATGGCCTTCTCATCACAATGCTCCATGCCCTTGTCATCAAAATGATCCAAGACCCTTGTCATCACAATGCTCCATGCCCCATTTCATCTCAATGCTCCATGAACCCTGTCATCACAATGCACCATGCCCATCATCATAATGCTTCAGGCTATTGTCATCACAATGAAATCAATATTCTGCATGACCTCTGTCATCATAATGCTCCAAACGCTTGTGATCACAATGTTGCATAACACGTATCATCACAACACCCCATGACGCTCATCATCACAATTATCCATGGTCTTCTCATCACAATGCTCCATGATCTTTGTCATCACAATGCTCAATACACTTGTCATCACAATGCTCCCTGACCCTTGTCGTCAGTATGTTCCTTGAACCCTGTCATGACAAGTTTCCATGCATTTTTCATCACAATGATCCATGACCATTTCATCACAATGCTCCAAGGTCCCTGTAATCACAATGCTCCATGCCCTTGTCATCACAAAACTCCATGACGCATGTCATCAGAATGCTCCATGGCTTTCTCATCACAATGCTCTATGCCCTAATCATAACAATGCTCCAACACCCCTGTAATCACAATGCTCCATGCCCCTTTTCATCAGAATGCTCCATGAGACTTTCCATCACAAATCTCCATGGTCTTCTCATCACAATGTTCCAGGACCTTGACATCACCATGATCCATTCCCTTGTCATCACAATGCTCCATGACCCCTGTCATCACAATAATCCATGAACATTTTCAGCCCAATGCTCCACGACCTTCTCATCAGAATGCTCCATAGCCAATATCATCACAGTGCTCCATGACCACTGTCATCACAACACTCCATGACACCTGACAACACAATGATCCAGGACTCTTGTCATCACAATGCTCCATTCCCTTGTCGTCACAATGCTACATGACACCTGTCATCACAACTCTCCATGAACATTTTCAGCCCAGTGCTCCATGACCCTTGTCATCACAATGATCCATGCCCTTGTCATCCCAATGCTCCATGACACCTGTATTCACAATGCTCCTTGACGCTTGTCATCACAGTGCTCCATGAAACATGTCATCACAATGCTCCATGCCTTTGTCAGCAAACTGCTACATGACCTTGTCATTACAATGCTCTATGCACTTGTCATCACAGTACTCCATTTCCATTGTCATCACAATCCTCCATGAAATTTGGGATCACATTGCTTCATGCCCTTGTCATCACAATGCTCCATGCTCCTTGAAATCAAAATGATCCATGACCTCTGTCATCAATATGCTCCAAACCCTTGTGATCACAATGTTCCATAACACTTGTCCTCACAACGCTCCATGATGCCTGTCATCACAATACTCCATGCCCTTTTCATCACAATGCTCCATGACCTTTGTCACCACAATTCTCAATACACTTGTCATCACAATGCTCCCTGACAATTGTCATCAGAATGCTCCTTGAACCCTGTCACGAAAAGACTCCATGCCTTATTCATCACAATGCCCCATGCCATTTTCATCACAATGCTCCATGCCATTGTCATCAAAATACTCCACAAGCTTGTCATCAGAATGCTCCATGACCCTTGCCATCACAATTCTCCATGCACTTGTCAGCACAATGCTCCCTGACCCTTGTCATCACAATGCTCCAAGCCATTGTCATTCACAATGCTCCATTACCTTTGTCATCAGAATCCTCCCTGACACTTGGCATCACAATGCTCCATGCCATCCTCATCACAATGGGCCATTACATATGTGATCACAATGCTCCCTGACACCTGTCTTCACAATACGGCATGACCTGGTCATCACAATGCTCCATGCCCTTGTCATCACAGTGTGCCATTCCAACTCTCATCGCAATACTCTATGAAAGTTATTAGACCAATGATCCATGCCCTTGTCATCACAATGCTCCATGCCCTTGTTATCACAATGCTCCATGACCCCTGTCATCACAATGCTCCGTGACTCCAGTCATCACAATGCTTCATGACCTTTGTCATCACAATGGTCCATGCCCTCGTCATCAACAGTCTCTGTGACCTTTTTAACCACAATGCTCCATGAACTTTTCATCACAATGCTCTTTGACCCTTGTCATCACAATGCTCTATGCCTTTCTCAGCACAATGCTCCATGACCCTTGTCATCACAATGCTCCATGTGCTTGTCAGCACAATATCTCCATGACACATGTCATCACAATGCACCATGCGCTTGTCATCACAGTGCTCCACAACATTGTCATCACAATGCTCCATAAAATTTGTCATCACAATGCTCCATGCACTTCTCATCAAAATGCTCTCTCACCACTGATATCACAATGCTACATCACTATTTGTCACAATACTCCCTCAACCCTGTCATCACAATGTTCCATGACTCCTGTCATCACAATGCTACATGCACTTATCATCACAATGTTCGATGATCCCTGAAATCACAATGTTCCATAACACCTGTCATCAAAATGTTCCATGACACTTTTCATCAAATTGCTCCATGACCCTGTCATCAGAATGATCCCTGCCCTTCTCATCACAATGCACAACGCCCGTGCCATCAAAATGCTCCATGACCTTTGTCATCACAAATATCCATGACCCTTGGCATCACAGTGCTCCATGTCATTGTCATCACAATGCTCCATGAACGCTCTCATCACATTGCTCCATGCCCTTGTCTTCACATAGCTCCATGACACATGTCATCAGAATGCTCCATGGCCTTCTCATCACAATGCCCCAAGCCCTGGCCATCACAATGCTCCATTACCCCTGTCATAACAATGCTCCATGACCCCTGCCATCACGATGTTCCATGGCCTTGTCATCACAAGGCTCCATGACCCTTCTCATCACAATGCTCCAAGAACACTGTAATCACAATGCTCTATGCACCTTTTCATCTCAATGATCCATGAAACCTGTCATCACAATGCACTATGCCCATCATCATAATGCTTCATGCTATTGTCATAACAACGAAATCAAAATGTTCCATGACCTCTGTCTTAACAATGCTCCAAACCCTTGTGATCACAATATTCCATAACACTTGTCATCACAATGCCCCAGGATGCTCGTCATCACAATTATCCATGGTCTTCTCATCACAATGCTCCATGACCTTCGTCATCACAATGCTCAATACACTTGTCATCAATATGCTCCATGACACTTGTTGTCTATATGCTCCTTGAACCCTGTCATGACAAGGCTCCATGCCTTTTTCATCACAATGATCCATACCCATTTCATCACAATGCTCCAAGTCCCATGTAATCACAATGGTCCATGCCTTTGTCACCACAAAGCTCAATGACGCATGCTATCAGAATGCTCCTTGGTCTTGTCCTCACAATGCTCCATGCCCTTGTCTTCACAATGTTCCAAGACCCCTGTAATCACAATGCTCCATTCCCCTTTTTATCAGTATGCTCCATTCCGCTTTTAATCAGTATGCTCCATGGTTTTCTCATCACAATGCTCCAGGACATTGTCATCACAATGCTTCACGACCTTGTCATCAAAATTTTCAATGGCCCTTGTCATCATAATGCTCCAAACCCTAATCATTAAAATGCTCCATTATATTTGTCATCACAATCCTCCATTACATTTGGTATCACAAAGCTCCATGCCATTGTCATCGCCATGGTCCATGACATATGTCATCACAATGCTCCGTGACACCTGTCTTCACAATACTCCATGACCTTATCATCACAATGCTCCATGCCCTTGTCATCACAATGCACCATGCCCACTCTCATCACAATAATCTATGAAACTTGTCAGACCAATGCTCCATGCCACTGTCATCACAATGCTCCATGCCCTTGTCATCACAATGCTCCATGACCCCTGTCATCAGAATGCTCCGTGACTCCAGTCATCACAATGCTTCATAACGTTTGTCATCACAATGGTCCATGCCCGCGTCATCACAAGGCTCTGTGACCTTTGTAACCACAATTCTCCATGAACTTTTCATCACAATTCTCTGAGAAACTTGTCATCACAATGCTCCATGTCTTTGTTAGAACAATGCTCCATGACCATTGTCATCACAATGTGCCACGCACATTTCATCACAACGTTCCAAACCTTGTCATTGCAATGCTCCATAAACCTTGTAATCACAGTGGTCCATGCACTTCTCATCAAAATGCTCTCTCACCAGAGATATCACAATGTTCCATCACTAGTCATCACAATACACCCTCATCCTTGTAATCACAATGTTCCATGACACTGTCATCACAATGCTACATCCCCTTATCATCACAATGTTCCATGACCCCTGCCATCACAATGTTCCATAAGCCCTGTCATCAAAATGCTCCATGACACTTTCCATCCCAAAGATCCAAGACCCCTGACATCAAAATGTTCTATAACCACTGCCATCAAAATGTTCCATTACACTTTTTATCAAATTGCTGCATGACCCAGTCATCAAAATGCTCCCTGCCCTTCTCATCAAAATGCTCCATGACTTGTCATCACAAAGCTCCAAGACCCTTGGCATAACAATGCTCCATGTCATTGTCATCACAATGCTCCATGAACCCTCTCATCACATTGCTCCATGCCCTTGTCATCACACAGCTCCATGACACTTGTCATCACAATGCTCGATGCCCTTCTCATCACAATGCTCCATGCCCTTGTCATTACAGTCCTGCATGACCCATGTATCACAGTGTTCCGTGCCCTTGTCATCACAATGCTCCATGCCCACTCTCATCACAATAATCCATGAAACATTTCAGACCAAAGTTCCATACCCTTCTCATCACAATGCTCCATTACCCCTGTCATAACAATGCACCATGACACCTGTCATCACAATGATCCACGGCCTAGTCATCACAAAGTTCCATGATAATTCTCATCACAATGCTCAAGACCCCTGATACCACAATGCTCCATGCCGTTGTCATCACAAAACTCCATGACGCATGTCATCAGAATGCTCCATGGCCTTCTCATCACAATGCTCCATGCCCTTGTCATCACAATGCTCCAAGACCCTTGTCCTCACAATGCTCCATGCCCCATTTCATCTCAATGCTCCATGAACCCTGTCATCACAATGCTCCGAGACCCTTGTAATCACAATGCTCCATGCCCCTTTTCATCTCAATGCTCCATGAACCCTGTCATCACAATGCACCATGCCCATCATCATAATGCTTCAGGCTATTGTCATCACAATGAAATCAATATTCTGCATGACCTCTGTCATCATAATGCTCCAAACCCTTGTGATCACAATGTTGCATAACACGTATCATCACAACACCCCATGACGCTCATCATCACAATTATCCATGGTCTTCTCATCACAATGCTCCATGATCTTTCTCATCACAATTCTCAATACACTTGTCATCACAATGCTCCCTGCCCCTTGTCATCAGTATGCTCCTTGAAGCCTGTCATGACAAGTTTCCATGCATTTTTCATTACAATGATCCATGACCATTTCATCACAATGCTCCAAGGTCCCTGTAATCACAATGCTCCATGCCCTTGTCATCACAAAACTCCATGACGCATGTCATCAGAATGCTCCATGGCCTTCTCATCACAATGCTCTATGCCCTAGTCATAACAATGCTCCAAGACTCCTGTAATCACAATGTTCCATGCCCCTTTTCATCAGAATGCTCCATGAGACTTGCCATCACAAGTCTCCATGGTCTTCTCATCACAATGTTCCAGGACCTTGACATCACCATGATCCATTCCTTTGTCATCACAATGCTCCATGACCCCTGTCATCACAATAATCCATGAACATTTACAGCCCAATGCTCCACGACTTTCTCATCACAATGCTCCATTGCCAATATCATCACAATGCTCCATGACCACTGTCATCACAACACTCCATGACACCTGACAACACAATGATCCAGGACTCTTGTCATCACAATGCTCCATTAACTTGTCGTCACAATGCTACATGACACCTGTCATCACAACTCTCCATGAACATTTTCAGCCCAGTGCTCCATGACCCTTGTCATCGCAATGATCCATGCCCTTGTCATCCCAATGCTCCAAGACCCCTGTATTCACAATGCTCCTTGACGCATGTCATCACAGTGCTCCATGAAACATGTCATCACAATGCTCCATGCCTTTGTCAGCAAAATGCTACATGACCTTGTCATTGCAATGCTCTATGCACTTGTCATCACAATACTCCATTTCCATTGTCATCACAATCCTCCATGAACTTTGGGATCACATTGCTTCATGCCCTTGTCATCAAAATGCTCCATGCTCCTTGAAATCAAAATGATCCATGACCTCTGTCATCACAATGCTCCAAACCCTTGTGATCACAATGTTCCATAACACTTGTCCTCACAACGCTCCATGATGCCTGTCATCACAATAATCCTTGCCCTTTTCATCACAATGCTCCATGAACTTTGTCATCACAATTCTCAATACACTTGTCACCACAATGCTCCCTGACACTTGTCGTCAGAATGCTCCTTGAACCCTGTCACGAAAAGGCTCCATGCCTTTTTCATCCCAAAGCCCCATGCCCTTTTCATCCCAATGCTCCATGCCATTGTCATCAAAATACTCCACAAGCTTGTCATCACAACGCTCCATGATGCCTGTCATCACAATACTCCATGCCCTTTTCATCACAATGCTCCATGACCTTTGTCACCAGAATTCTCAATACACTTGTCATCACAATGCTCCCTGACACTTGTCATCAGAATGCTCCTTGAACCCTGTCACGAAAAGGCTCCATGCCTTATTCATCACAATGCCCCATGCCATTTTCATCACAATGCTCCATGCCATTGTCATCAAAATACTCCACAAGCTTGTCATCAGAATGCTCCATGACCCTTGTCATCACAATTCTCCATGCACTTGTCAGCACAATGCTCCCTGACCCTTGTCATCACAATGCTCCAAGCCATTGTCATCACAATGCTCCATTACCTTTGTCATCAGAATCCTCCCTGACACTTGGCATCACAATGCTCCATGCCATCCTCATCACAATGGGCCATTACATATGTGATCACAATGCTCCCTGACACCTGTCTTCACAATACGGCATGACCTGGTCATCACAATGCTCCATGCCCTTGTCATCACAGTGTGCCATTCCAACTCTCATCGCAATACTCCATGAAAGTTATAAGACCAATATTCCATGCCCTTGTTATCAGAATGCTCCATGACCCCTGTCATCACAATGCTCCGTGTCTCCAGTCATCACAATGCTTCATGACCTTTGTCATCACAATGGTCCATGCCCTCGTCATCAACAGTCTCTGTGACCTTTTTAGCCACAATGCTCCATGAACTTTTCATCACAATGCTCTTTGACCCTTGTGATCACAATACTCTATGCCTTTCTCAGCACAATGCTCCATGACCCATGTCATCACAATGCTCCATGCGCTTGTCAGCACAATGCTCCATGACACATGTCATCACAATGCACCATGCGCTTGTCATCACAGTGCTCCACAACATGGTCATCACAATGCTCCATAAAATTTGTCATCACAATGCTCCATGCACTTCTCATCAAAATGCTCTATCACCACTGATATCACAATGCTACATCACTATTTGTCACAATACTCCCTCACCCCTGTCATCACAATGTTCCATGACTCCTGTCATCACAATGCTACATGCACTTATCATCACAATGTTCGATGATCCCTGAAATCACAATGTTCCATAACACCTGTCATCACAATGTTCCATAAAACCTGTCATCAAAATGTTCCATGACACTTTTCATCAAATTGCTCCATGACCCTGTCATCAGAATGCTCCCTGCCCTTCTCATCACAGTGCACAACGCCTTTGCCATCAAAATGCTCCATGACCTTTGTCATCACAAATATCCATGAGCCTTGGCATCACAGTGCTCCATGTCATTGTCATCACAATGCTCCATGAACGATCTCATCACATTGCTCCATGCCCTTGTCTTCACATAGCTCCATGACACATGTCATCAGAATGCTCCATGGCCTTCTCATCACAATGCTCCATGCCCTTGCCATCACAATGCTCCATTACACCTGTCATAACAATGCTCCATGACCCCTGCCATCACGATGTTCCATGGCCTTGTCATCACAAGGCTCCATGACCCTTCTCATCACAATGCTCCAAGAACACTGTAATCACAATACTCTATGCCCCTTTTCATCTCAATGATCCATGAACCCTGTCATCACAATGCACTATGCCCATCATCATAATGCTTCATGCTATTGTCATAACAACGAAATCAAAATGTTCCATGACCTCTGTCATAACAATGCTCCAAACCCTTGTGATCACAATATTCCATAACACTTGTCATCACAATGCCCCAGGATGCTCGTCATCACAATTATCCATGGCCTTCTCATCAAAATGCTCCATGACCTTCGTCATCACAATGCTCAATACACTTGTCATCAACATGCTCCCTGATACTTGTTGTCTTTATGTTCCTTGAACCCTGTCATGACAAGGCTCCATGCCTTTTTCATCACAATGATCCATGCCCTTTTCATCACAATGCTCCAAGTCCCATGTAATCACAATGGTCCATGCCATTGTCATCACAAAGCTCAATGACGCATGCCATCAGAATGCTCCTTGGTCTTCTCCTCACAATGCTCCATGCCCTTGTCTTCACAATGTGCCAAGACCCCTGTAATCACAATGCTCCATTCCCCTTTTAATCAGTATGCTCCATGAGACTTGTCATCACAAGGCTCCATGGTTCTGTTATCACAATGCCCCAGGACATTGTCATCACAATGCTTCACGACCTTGTCATCAAAATTTTCAATGGCCCTTGTCATCATAATGCTCCAAACCCTAATCATCACAATGCTCCATTATATTTGTCATCACAATCCTCCATTACATTTGGTATCACAAAGCTCCATGCCATTGTCATCGCCATGGACCATGACATATGTCATCACAATGCTCCCTGACACCTGTCTTCACAATACTCCATGAACTTATCATCACAATGCTCCATGCCCTTGTCATCACAATGCACCATGCCCACTCTCATCACAATAATCTATGAAACTTGTCAGACCAATGCTCCATGCCACTGTCATCACAATGCTTCATGCCCTTGTCATCACAATGCTCCATGACCCCTGTCATCACAATGCTCCGTGACTCCAGTCATCACAATGCTTCATAACGTTTGTCATCACAGTTGTCCATGCCAGCGTCATCACAAGGCTCTGTGACCTTTGTAACCACAATGCTCCATGAACTTTTCATCACAATTCTCTGAGAAACTTGTCATCACAATGCTCCATGTCTTTGTCAGAACAATGCACCATGACCATTGTCATCACAATGTGCCACGCGCATTTTTTCACAACGTTCCAAACCTTGTCATTGCAATGCTCCATAAATCTTGTAATCACAAAGGTCCATGCACTTCTCATCAAAATGCTCTCTCACCAGAGATATCAAAATGTTCCATCACTAGTCATCACAATACACCCTCGTCCTTGTAATCACAATGTTCCTTGACACTGTCATCACAATGCAACATCCCCTTATCATCACAATGTTCCATGACCCATGCCATCACAATGTTCCATAAGCCCTGTCATCAAAATGTTCCATTACACTTTTTATCAAATTGCTGCATGACCCGGTCATCAAAATGTTCCCTGCCCTTCTCATCAAAATGCTCCATGACTTGTCATCACAAAGCTCCAAGACCCTTGGCATCACAGTGCTCCATGTCATTGTCATCACAATGCTCCATGAACCCTCTCATCACATTGCTCCATGCCCTTGTCATCTCACAGCTCCGTGACACTTGTCATCACAATGCTCGATGCCTTTCTCATCACAATGCTCCATGCCCTTGTCATTACAGTCCTGCATGACCCATGTATCACAGTGTTCCGTGCCATTGTCATCACAATGCTCCATGCCCACTCTCATCACAATAATCCATGAAACATTTCAGACCAAATTTCTATACCCTTCTCATCACAATGCTCCATTACCCCTGTCATAACAATGCACCATGACACCTGCCATCACAATGATCCACGGCCTAGTCATCACAAGATTCCATGATAATTCTCATCACAATGCTCAAGACCCCTGATATCACAATGCTCCATGCCCTTGTCATCACAAAGCTCCATGACGCATGTCATCAGAATGTTCCATGGCCTTCTCATCACAATGCTCCATGCCCTTGTCATCACAATGCTCCAAGACCCTTGTCATCACAATGCTCCATGCCCCATTTCATCTCAATGCTCCATGAACCCTGTCATCACAATGCACCATGCCCATCATCATAATGCTTCAGGCTATTGTCATCCCAATGAAATCAATATTCTGCATGACCTCTGTCATCATAATGCTCCAAACCCTTGTGATCACAATGTTGCATAACACGTATCATCACAACACCCCATGACGCTCATCATCACAATTATCCATGGTCTTCTCATCACAATGCTCCATGATCTTTGTCATCACAATGCTCAATACACTTGTCATAACAATGCTCCCTGACCCTTGTCGTCAGTATGCTCCTTGAACCCTGTCATGAGAAATTTCCATGCATTTTTCATCACAATGATCCATGACCATTTCATCACAATGATCCAAGGTCCCAGTAATCACAATGCTCCATACCCTTGTCATCACAAAACTCCATGACGCATGTCATCAGAATGCTCCATGGCCTTCTCATCACAATGCTCTTTCCTTGGTCATAACAATGCTCCAAGACTCCTGTAATTACAATGTTCCATGCCCCTTTTCATCAGAATGCTCCATGAGACTTGCCATCACAAGTCTCCATGGTCTTCTCATCACAATGTTCCAGGACCTTGACATCACCATGATCCATTCCCTTGTCATCACAATGCTCTATGACCCCTGTCATCACAATAATCCATGAACATTTTCAGCCCAATGTTCCACGACCTTCTCATCACAATGCTCCATTGCCAATATCATCACAATGCTCCATGACCACTGTCATCACAACACTCCATGACACCTGACAACACAATGATCCAGGACTCTTGTCATCACAATGCTCCATTAACTTGTCGTCACAATGCTACATGACACCTGTCATCACAACTCTCCATGAACATTTTCAGCCCAGTGCTCCATGACCCTTGTCATCACAATGATCCATGCCCTTGTCATCCCAATGCTCCATGACCCCTGTATTCACAATGCTCCTTGACGCTTGTCATCACAGTGCTCCATGAAACATGTCATCACAATGCTCCATGCCTTTGTCAGCAAAAGGCTACATGACATTTTCATCACAATGCTCCAGGCCATTGTCATCAAAATACTCCACAAGCTTGTCATCAGAATGCTCCATGACCCTTGTCATCACAATTTTCCATGCTGTTGTCAGCACAATGCTCCCTAACCCTTGTCATCACAGTGCTCCAAGCCATTGTCATCACAGTGCTCCATGACCTTTGTCACCACAATTCTCAATACACTTGTCATCACAATGCTCCCTGACACTTGTCATCAGAATGCTCCTTGAACCCTGTCACGAAAAGGCTCCATGCGTTTTTCATCACAATGCACCATGCCATTTTCATCACAATGCTCCATGCCATTGTCATCAAAATACTCCACAAGTTTGTCATCAGAATGCTCCATGACCCTTGTCATCACAATTTTCCATGCACTTGTCAACATAATGCTCCCTGACCCTTGTCATCACAATGCTCCAAGCCATTGTCATCACAGTGTTCCATGACCTTTGTCACAACAATTCTCAATACATTTATCAGCACAATGCTCCCTGACCCTTGTCATCACAATGCTCCAAGCCATTGTCATCACAATGCTCCATTACGTTTGTCATCAGAATCCTCCCTGACACTTGGCATCACAATGCTCCATGCCATCCTCATCACAATGGGCCATTACATATGTGATCACAATGCTCCCTGACACCTGTCTTCACAATACGGCATGACCTGGTCATCACAATGCTCCATGCCCTTTTCATCACAGTGTGCCATTCCAACTCTCATGGCAATACTCCATGAAAGTTATTAGACCAATGTTCCATGCCCTTGTCATCACAATGCTCCATGCCCTTGTTATCACAATGCTCCATGACCACTGTCATCACAGAGCTCCGTGACTCCAGTCATCACAATGCTTCATGACCTTTGTCATCACAATGGTCCATGCCCTCGTCATCAACAGTCTCTGTGACCTTTTTAACCACAATGCTCCATGAACTTTTAATCACAATGCTCTTTGACCCTTGTCATCACAATGCTCTATGCCTTTCTCAGCACAATGCTCCATGACCCTTGTCATCACAATGCTCCATGCGCTTGTCAGCACAATGCTCCATGACACATGTCATCACAATGCACCATGCGCTTGTCATCACAGTGCTCCACAACATTGTCATCACAATGCTCCATAAAATTTGTCATCACAAGGCTCCATGCACTTCTCATCAAAATGCTCTCCCACCACTGATATCACAATGCTACATCACTATTTGTCACAATACTCCCTCACCCCTGTCATAACAATGTTCCATGACTCCTGGCATCACAATGCTCCATGCCATCCTCATCACAATGGGCCATTACATATGTGATCACAATGCTCCCTGACACCTGTCTTCACAATACGGCATGACCTGGTCATCACAATGCTCCATGCCCTTGTCATCACAGTGTGCCATTCCAACTCTCATCGCAATACTCCATGAAAGTTATTAGACCAGTGTTCCATGCCCTTGTCATCACAATGCTCCATGTCCTTGTTATCACAATGCTCCATGACCCCTGTCATCACAATGTTCCGTGACTCCAGTCATCACAATGCTTCATGACCTTTGTCATCACAATGGTCCATGCCCTCGTCATCAACAGTCTCTGTGACATTTTTAACCACAATGCTCCATGAACTTTTCATCACAATGCTCTTAGACCCTTGTCATCACAATGCTCTATGCCTTTCTCAGCACAATGCTCCATGACCCTTGTCATCACAATGCTCCATGCGCTTGTCAGCACAATGCTCCATGACACATGTCATCACAATGCACCATGCGCTTGTCATCACAGTGCTCCACAACATTGTCATCACAATGCTCCATAAAATTTGTCATCACAATGCTCCATGCACTTCTCATCAAAATGCTCTCTCACCACTGATATCACAATGCTACATCACTATTTGTCACAATACTCCCTCACCCCTGTCATCACAATGTTCCATGACTCCTGTCATCACAATGCTACATGCACTTATCATCACAATGTTCGATGATCCCTGAAATCACAATGTTCCATAACACCTGTCATCAAAATGTTCCATGACACTTTTCATCAAATTGCTCCATGACACTGTCATCAGAATGCTCCCTGCCCTTCTCATCACAATGCACAACGCCCTTGCCATCAAAATACTCCATTACCTTTGTCATCACAAAGATCCATGAGGCTTGGCATCACAGTGCTCCATGTCATTGTCATCACAATGCTCCATGAACGATCTCATCACATTGCTCCATGCCCTTGTCTTCACATAGCTCCATGACACATGTCTTCAGAAAGCTCCATGGCCTTCTGATCACAATGCTCCATGCCCTTGCCATCACAATGCTCCATTACCCCTGTCATAACAATGCTCCATGACCCCTGCCATCACGATGTTCCATGGCCTTGTCATCACAAGGCTCCATGACCCTTCTCATCACAATGCTCCAAGAACACTGTAATCACAATACTCTATGCCCCTTTTCATCTCAATGCTCCATGAACCCTGTCATCACAATGCACCATACCCATCATCATAATGCTTCAGGCTATTGTCATCACAATGAAATCAATATTCTGCATGACCTCTGTCATCATAATGCTCCAAACCCTTGTGATCACAATGTTGCATAACACGTATCATCACAACACCCCATGACTCTCATCTTCACAATTATCCATGGTCTTCTCATCACAATGGTCCATGATCTTTGTCATCACAATGCTCAATACACTTGTCATCACAATGCTCCCTGACCCTTGTCGTCAATATGCTCTTTGAACCCTGTCATGACAAGTTTCCATGCATTTTTCATCACAATGATCCATGACCATTTCATCACAATGCTCCAAGGTCCCTGTAATCACAATGCTCCATGCCCTTGTCATCACAAAACTCCATGACGCATGTCATCAGAATGCTCAATTGCCTTCTCATCACACTGCTCTATGCCCTAGTCATAACAATGCTCCAAGAACCCTGTAATCACAATGCTCCATGCCCCTTTTCATCAGAATGCTCCATGAGACTTGCCATCACAAGTCTCCATGGTCTTCTCATCACAATGTTCCAGGACCTTGACATCACCATGATCCATTCCCTTGTCATCACAATGCTCCATGACCCCTGTCATCACAATAATCCATGAACATTTTCAGCCCAGTGCTCCACGACCTTCTCATCACAATGCTCCATTGCCAATATCATCACAATGCTCCATGACCACTGTCATCACAACACTCCATGACACATGACAACACAATGATCCAGGACTCTTGTCATCACAATGCTCCATTAACTTGTCGTTACAATGCTACATGACACCTGTCATCACAACTCTCCATGAACATTTTCAGCCCAGTGCTCCATGAACCTTGTCATCACAATGTTCCATGCCCTTGTCATCCCAATGCTCCATGACCCCTGTATTCACAATGCTCCTTGACGCTTGTCATCACAGTGCTCCATGACACATGTCATCACAATGCTCCATGCCTTTGTCAGAAAAATGCTACATGACCTTGTCATTACAATGCTCTATGCACTTGTCATCACAATACTCCATTTCCATTGTCATCACAATCCTCCATGAACTTTGGGATCACATTGCTTCATGCCCTTGTCATCACAATGCTCCATGCTCCTTGAAATCAAAATGATCCATGACCTCTGTCATCACAATGCTCCAAACCCTTGTGATCACCATGTTCCATAACACTTGTCATCACAACGCTCCATGATGCCTGTCATCACAATACTCCATGCCCTTTTCATTACAATGCTCCATGACCATTGTCACCACAATTCTCAATACACTTGTCATCACAATGCTCCCTGACGCTTTTCATCAGAATGCTCCTTGAACCCTGTAACGAAAAGGCTCCATGCCTTTTTCATCACAATGCCCCATGCCATTTTCATCACAATGCTCCATGCCATTGTATTCAAAATACTCCACAAGCTTGTCATCAGAATGCTCCATGACCCTTGTCATCACAATTCTCCATGCACTTGTCAGCACAATGCTCCCTGACCCTTGTCATCACAATGCTCCAAGCCATTGTCATCACAATGCTCCATTACCTTTGTCATCAGAATCCTCCCTGACACTTGGCATCACAATGCTCCATGCCATCCTCATCACAATGGGCCATTACATATGTGATCACAATGCTCCCTGACACCTGTCTTCACAATACGGCATGACCTGGTCATCACAATGCTCCATGCCCTTGTCATCACAGTGTGCCATTCAAACTCTCATTGCAATACTCTATGAAATTTATTAGACCAATGTTCCATGCCCTTGTCATCACAATGCTCCATGCCCTTGTCATCACAATGCTCCATGCCCTTGTAATCACAATGCTCCATGACCCCTGTCATCACAATGCTCCGTGACTCAAGTCATCACAATGCTTCATGAACTTTGTCATCACAATGGTCCATACCCTTGTCATCAACAGTCTCTGTGACCTTTTTAACCACAATGCTCCATGAACTTTTCATCACAACGCTCTTAGACCCTTGTCATCACAATGCTCTATGCCTTTCTCACACAATGCTCCATGACCCTTGTTATCACAATGCTCCATGCCCATGTCAGCACAATGCTCCATGACACATGTCATCACAATGCACCATGCGCTTGTCATCACAGTGCTCCACAACATTGTCATCACAATGCTCCATAAAATTTGTCATCACAATGCTGCACGCACTTCTCATCAAAATGCTCTCTCACCACTGATATCACAATGCTACATCACTATTTGTCACAATACTCCCTCACCCCTGTCATCACAATGTTCCATGACTCCTGTCATCACAATGCTACATGAACTTATCATCACAATGTTAGATGACCCCTGACATCACAATGTTCCATAACACTTGTCATCAAAATGTTCCATGCCACTTTTCATCTAATTGTTCCACAACCCTGTCATCACAATGCTCCCTGCCCTTCTCATCACAATGCACAACGCCCTTGCCATCAGAATGCTCCATGACCTTTGTCATCACAAAGATCCATGACCCTTGGCATCACAGTGCTCCATGTCATTGTCATCACAGTGCTCCATGAACGCTCTCATTACATTGCTCCATGCACTTGTCTTCACATCGCTCCATGACACATGTCATCAGAATGCTCCATGGCCTTCTCATCACAATGTTCCATGCCCTGGCCATCACAATATCCATGACCCGTGCCATCACGATGTTCCATGGCCTTGTCATCACAAGGCTCCATGACACTTCTCATCACAATGTTCCAATAACACTGTAATCACAATGCTCTAGGCCCCTTTTCATCTCAATGATCCATGAAACCTGTCATCACAATGCACAATGCCCATCATCATAATGCTTCATGCTATTGCCATAACAATGAAATCAAAATGTTCCATGACCTCTGTCGTAACAATGATCCAAACCCATGTAATCACAATATTCCATAACACTTGTCAACACAATGCCCCTTGACGCTCATCATCAAAATTAGCCATGGTCTTCTCATCACAATGCTCCATGACCTTCGTCATCACAATGCTCAATACACTTGTCATCAACATGCTCCCTGACACTTGTTGTCTGTATGCTCCTTGAACCCTGTCATGACAAGGCTCCATGTCTTTTTCCTCCCAAAGATGCATGCCCTTTTCATCAAAATGCTCCAAGACACATGTAATCACAATGGTCCATGCCATTGTCATCACAAAGCTCAATGACGCATGCCATCAGAATGCTCCTTGGTCTTCTCCTCACAATTCTCCATGCCCTTATCATCACAATGTTCCAATTCCCCTGTAATCACAATGCTCCGTGCCCCATTTCATCAGTATGCTCCATGAGACTTGTCATCACAAGGCTCCATAGTTTTGTCATCACAATTCTCCAGGACATTGTCCTCACAATGCTTCACGACCTTGTCCTGAAAATTTTCAATGGCCCTTGTCATCATAATGCTCCAAACCCTAATCATCACAATGCTCCATTATATTTGTCATCATAATCCTCCATTACATTGGGGATCACAGTGCTCCATGCCATTGTCTTCGCAATGGACCATGACATATGTCATCACAATGCTCCCTGACACCTGTCTTCACAATACTCCATGACCTTATCATCACAATGCTCGATGTCCTTGTCATTACAATGCACCATGCCCACTCTCATCACAATAATCTATGAAACATATCAGACCAATGCTCCATGCCACTTTCATCACAATGCTCCATGCCCTTGTCATCACAATGCTCCATGACCCCTGTCATCACAATGCTCCGTGACTCCAGTCATCACAATGCTTCATAACGTTTGTCATCACAATGGTCCATGCCCGCGTCATCACAAGGCTCTGTGACCTTTGTAACCACAATGCTCCATGCACTTTTCATCACAATTCTCTGTGAAACTTGTCATCACAGTGCTCCATGTCTTTGTCGGAACAATGCTCAATGTCCATTGTCATCACAATGTGCCTCACGCATTTCATCACAAACGTCCACAACCTTGTCATTGCAATGCTCCATAAACCTTGTAATCACAATGGTCCATGCACTTCTCATCAAAATGCTCTCTCACCAGAGATATCACAATGTTCCATCACTAGTCATCACAATACTCCTACACCCTTGTAATCACAACGTTCCATGACCCTGTCATCACAATGCTACATCCCCATATCATCACAATGTTCCATGACCCCTGCCATCACAATGTTCCATAAGTCCTGTCATCAAAATGCTCAATGACCCTTTCCATCCCAAAGCTCCAAGACCCCTGACATCACAATGTTCTATAACACATGCCATCAAAATGTTCCATTACACTTTTTATCAAATTGCTGCATGACCCAGTCATCAAAATGCTCCCTGCCCTTCTCATCAAAATGCTCCATGGCTTGTCATCACAAAGCTCCATGACACTTGTCATCACAATGCTTGATGCCCTTCTCATCACAATGTTCCATGCCCTTGTCATTACACTCCTGCATGACCCATGTATCACAGTGTTCCGTGCCCTTGTCATCACAATGCTCCATGCCAACTCTCATCACAATAATCCATGAAACATTTCACACCAAAGTTCCATACCCTTCTCATCACAATGCTCCATTACCCCTGTCATAACAATGCAACATGACCCTTGCCATCACAATGTTCCATGGCCTAGTCATCACAAATTTCCATGATACTTCTCATCACAATGCTCAAGACCCCTGAAATCCAATGCTCCATGACCCCTTTCATCACAATAATCCATTAACATATTCAGCCCAATGTTCCACGACTTCTCATCACAGTGCTCCATTGCCAATATCATCACAATGCTCCATGACCACTGTCATCACAACACTCCATGACACCTGACAACACAATGATCCAGGACTCTTGTTATCACAATGCTCCATTCCCTTGTCGTCACAATGCTACATGACACCTGTCATCACAACTCTCCATGAATATTATCAGCCCAGTGCTCCATGACCCTTGTCATCACAATGTTCCATGCCCTTGTCATCCCAATGCTCCATGACCCCTGTATTCACAATGCTCCTTGATGCTTGTCATCACAGTGCTCCATGATACATGTCATCACAATGCTCCATGCCTTTGTCAGAAAAATGCTACATGACCTTGTCATTACAATGCTCTATGCGCTTGTCATCACAATACTCCATTTCCATTGTCATCACAATCCTCCATGAACTTTGGGATCACATTGCTTCATGCCCTTGTCATCACAATGCTCCATGCTCCTTGAAATCAAAATGATCCATGACCTCTGTCATCACAATGCTCCAAACCCTTGTGATCACAATGTTCCATAACACTTGTCATCACAACGCTCCATGATGCCTGTCATCACAATACTCCATGCACTTTTCATCACAATGCTCCATGACCTTTGTCACAACAATTCTCAATACACTTGTCATCACAATGCTCCCTGACACTTGTCATCAGAATGCTCCTTAAACCCTGTCACGAAAAGGCTCCATGCTTTTTTAATCACAATGCCACATGCCATTTTCATCACAATGCTCCATGCCATTGTCATCAAAATACTCCACAAGCTTGTCATCAGAATGCTCCATGACCCTTGTCATCACAATTCTCCATGCACTTGTCAGCACAATGCTCCCTGACCCTTGTCATCACAATGCTCCAAGCCATTGTCATCACAATGCTCCATTACCTTTGTAATCAGAATCCTCCCTGACACTTGGCATCACAATGCTCCATGCCATCCTCATCACAATGGGCCATTACATATATGATCACAATGCTCCCTGACACCTGTCTTCACAATACGGCATGACCTGGTCATCACAATGCTCCATGCCCTTGTCATCACAGTGTGCCATTCAAACTCTCATTGCAATACTCTATGAAAGTTATTAGACCAAAGTTCCATGCCCTTGTCATCACAATGCTCCATGCCCTTGTCATCACAATGCTCCATGCCCTTGTAATCACAATGCTCCATGACCCCTGTCATCACAATGCTCCATGACTCCAGTCATCACAATGCTTCATGAACTTTGTCATCACAACGGTCCATACCCTTTTCATCAACAGTCTCTGTGACCTTTTTAACCACAATGCTCCATGAACTTTTCATCACAACGCTCTTAGACCCTTGTCATCACAATGCTCTATGCCTTTCTCACACAATGCTCCATGACCCTTGTTATCACAATGCTCCATGCCCATGTCAGCACAATGCTCCATGACACATGTCATCACAATGCACCATGCGCTTGTCATCACAGTGCTCCACAACATTGTCATCACAATGCTCCATAAAATTTGTCATCACAATGCTGCACGCACTTCTCATCAAAATGCTCTCTCACCACTGATATCACAATGCTACATCACTATTTGTCACAATACTCCCTCACCCCTGTCATCACAATGTTCCATTACTCCTGTCATCACAATGCTACATGCACTTATCATCACAATGTTCGATGACCCCTGACCTCACAATGTTCCATAACACTTGTCATCAAAATGTTCCATGCCACTTTTCATCTAATTGTTCCAGAACCCTGTCATCACAATGCTCCCTGCCCTTCTCATCACAATGCACAACGCCCTTGCCATCAAAATGCTCCATGACCTTTGTCATCACAAAGATCCATGACCCTTGGCATCACAGTGCTCCATGTCATTGTCATCACAATGCTCCATGAACGCTCTCATTACATTGGTCCATGCACTTGTCTTCACATCGCTCCATGACACATGTCATCAGAATGCTCCATGGCCTTCTAATCACAATGCTCCATGCCCTGGCCATCACAATATCCATGACCCGTGCCATCACGATGTTCCATGGCCTTGTCATCACAAGGCTCCATGAAACTTCTCATCACAATGTTCCAATAACACTGTAATCACAATGCTCTAGGCCCTTTTTCATCTCAATGATCCATTAAACCTGTCATCACAATGCACAATGCCCATCATCATAATGCTTCATGCTATTGCCATAACAATGAAATCAAAATGTTCCATGACCTCTGTCGTAACAATGATCCAAACCCATGTAATCACAATATTCCATAACACTTGTCAACACAATGCCCCTTGACGCTCGTCATCACAATTAGCCATGGTCTTCTCATCACAATGCTCCATGACCTTCGTCATCACAATGCTCAATACACTTGTCATCAACATGCTCCCTGACACTTGTTGTCTGTATGCTCCTTGAACCCTGTCATGACAAGGCTCCATGTCTTTTTCCTCCCAATGATGCATGCCCTTTTCATCACAATGCTCCAAGTCACATGTAATCACAATGGTCCATGCCATTGTCATCACAAAGCTCAATGACGCATGCCATCAGAATGCTCCTTGGTCTTCTCCTCACAATTCTCCATGCCCTTATCATCACAATGTTCCAAGACCCCTGTAATCACAATGCTCCGTGCCCCATTTCATCAGTATGCTCCATGAGACTTGTCATCACAAGGCACCATAGTTTTGTCATCACAATTCTCCAGGACATTGTCCTCACAATGCTTCACGACCTTGTCCTGAAAATTTTCAATGGCCCTTGTCATCATAATGCTCCAAACCCTAATCATCACAATGCTCCATTATATTTGTCATCATAATCCTCCATTACATTGGGGATCACAGTGCTCCATGCCATTGTCTTCGCAATGGACCATGACATATGTCATCACAATGCTCCCTGACACCTGTCTTCACAATACTCCATGACCTTATCATCACAATGCTCGATGCCCTTGTCATTACAATGCACCATGCCCACTCTCATCACAATAATCTATGAAACATGTCAGACCAATGCTCCATGCCACTTTCATCACAATGCTCCCTGCCCTTGTCATCACAATGCTCCATGAAACCTGTCATCACAATGCTCCATGACCCCTGCCATCACGATGTTCCATGGCCTTGTCATCACAAGGCTCCATGACCCTTCTCATCACAATGCTCCAAGAACACTGTAATCACAATGCTCTATGCCCCTTTTCATCTCATTGATCCATGAAACCTGTCATCACAATGCACCATGCCCATCATCATAATGCTTCATGCTATTGACATAACAACGAAATCAAAATGTTCCATGACCTCTCTCATAACAATGCTCCAAACCCTTGTGATCACAATATTCCATAACACTTGTCATCACAATGCCCCAGGATGCTCGTCATCACAGTTATCCATGGTCTTCTCATCACAATGCTCCATGACTTTCGTCATCACAATGCTCAATACACTTGTCATCAACATGCTCCCTGACACTTGTTGTCTGTATGCCACTTGAACCCTGTCATGACAAGGCTCCATGCCTTTTTCATCACAATGATCCATGCCCTTTTCATCACAATGCTCCAAGTCCCATGTAATCACAATGGTCCATGCCATTGTCATCACAAAGCTCAATGACGCATGCCATCAGAATGATCCTTGGTCTTCTCCTCACAATGCTCCATGCCCTTGTCTTCACAAGGTTCCAAGACCCCTGTAATCACAATGCTCCATTCCCCTTTTAATCAGTATGCTCCTTGAGACTTGTCATCACAAGGCTCCATGGTTTTGTCATTACAATGCTCCAGGACCTTGTCATCACAATGCTTCATGACCTTGTCATCAAAATTTTCAATGGCCCTTGTCATCATAATGCTCCAAACCCTAATCATCACAATGCTCCATTATATTTGTCATCACAATCCTCCATTACATTTGGAATCACAAAGCTCCATGTCATTGTCATCGCCATGGACCATGACATATGTCATCACAATGCTCCCTGACACCTGTCTTCACAATACTCCATGACCTTATCATCACAATGCTCCATGCCCTTGTCATCACAATGCACCATGCCCACTCTCATCACAATAATCTATGAAACTTGTCAGACCAATGCTCCATGCGACTGTCATCACAATGCTCCATGCCCTTGTCATCACAATGCTCCATGACCCCTGTCATCACAGTGCTCCGTGACTCCAGTCATCACAATGCTTCATAACGTTTGTCATCACAATGGTCCATGCCCGCGTCATCACAAGGCTCTGTGACCCTTTTAACCACAATGCTCCATGAAGTTTTCATCACAATGCACTTTGACCCTTGTCATCACAATGCTCCATGTCTTGTCAGAACAATGCTCCATGACCATTGTCATCACAATGTGCCACGCGCATTTCATCACAACGTTCCAAACCTTGTCATTGCAATGCTCCATAAACCTTGTAATCACAATGGTCCATGCACTTCTCATCAAAATGCTCTCTCACCAGGGATATCACAATGTTCCATCAATAGTCATCACAATACACCCTCATCCTTGTAATCACAATGTTCCATGACACTGTCATCACAATGCTACATTCCCATATCATCACAATGTTCCATGACCCCTGCCATCACAATGTTCCATAAGTCCTGTCATCAAAATGCTCAATGACCCTTTCCATCCCAAAGCTCCAAGACCCCTGACATCACAATGTTCTATAACACATGCCATCAAAATGTTCCATTACACTTTTTATCAAATTGCTGCATGACCCGGTCATCAAAATGCTCCCTGCCCTTCTCATCAAAATGCTCCATGACTTGTCATCACAAAGCTCCAAGACCCTTGGCATCACAATGCTCCATGTCATTGTCATCAAAATGCTCCATGAACCCTCTCATCACATTGCTCCATGCCCTTGTCATCACACAGCTCCATGACACTTGTCATCACAATGCTCGATGCCCTTCTCATCACAATGCTCCATGCCCTTGTCATTACAGTCCTGAATGACCCAAGTATCACAGTCTTCCGTGCCCTTGTCATCACAATGCTCCATGCACATTCTCATCACAATAATCCATGAAACATTTCAGACCAAAGTTCCATAGCCTTCTCATCACAATGCTCCATTACCACTGTCATAACAATGCACCATGACACCTGCCATCACAGTGATCCACGGCCTAGTCTTCACAAGCTTCCATGATATTTCTCATCACAATGCTCAAGACACATGATATCACAATGCTCCATACCCTTGTCATCATAAAGGTCCATGACGCATGTCATCAGAATATTCCATGGGCTTCTCATCACAATGCTCCATGCCCTTGTCATCACAATGCTCCAAGACCCTTGTCATCACAATGCTCCATGCCCCATTTCATCTCAATGCTCCATGAAATCTGTCATCACAATGCTCCAAGACCCTTGTCATCACAATGCTCCATGCCCATTTTCATCTCAATGCTCCATGAACCCTGTCATCACAATGCTCCATGCCCATCATCATAATGCTTCAGGCTATTGTCATCACAATGAAATCAATATTCTGCATGACCTCTGTCATCATAATGCTCCAAACCCTTGTGATCACAATGTTGCATAACATGTATCATCACAACACCCCATGACGCTCATCATCACAATTATCCATGGTCTTCTCATCACAATTCTCCATGATCTTTGTCATCACAATGCTCAATACACTTGTCATCACAATGCTCCCTGACCCTTGTCGTCAGTATGCTCCTTGAAACCTGTCATGACAAGTTTCCATGCATTTTTCATCACAATGATCCATGACCATTTCATCACAATGCTCCAAGGTCCCTGTAATCACAATGCTCCATGCCGTTGTCATCACAAAACTCCATGATGCATGTCATCAGAATGCTCCATGGCCTTCTCATCACAATGCTCTATGCCTTAGTCATAACAATGCTCCACGACCTCTGTAATCACAATGCTCCATGCCCCTTTTCATCAGAATGCTCCATGAGACTTGCCATCACAAGTCTCCATGGTCTTCTCATCACAATGTTCCTGGACCTTGACATCACCATGATCCATTCCCTTGTCATCACAATGCTCCATGACCCCTGTCATCACAATAATCCATGAACATTTTCAGCCCAATGCTCCACGACCTTCTCATCACAATGCTCCATTGCCAATATCATCACAATGCTCCATGACCACTGTCATCACAACACTCCATGACACCTGACAACACAATGATCCAGGACTCTTGTCATCACAATGCTCCATTCCCTTGTCGTCACAATGCTACATGACACCTGTCATCACAACTCTCCATGAATATTTTCAGCCCAGTGCTCCATGACCCTTGTCATCACAATGATCCATGCCATTGTCATCCCAATGCTCCATGACCCCTGTATTCACAATGATCCTTGATGCTTGTCACCACTGTGCTCCATGACACATGTCATCACAATGGTCCATGCCCTCGTCATCAACAGTCTCTGTGACCATTTTAACGACAATGCTCCATGAACTTTTCATCACAATGCTCTTTGACCCTTGTCATCACAATGCTCTATGCCTTTCTCAGCACAATGCTCCATGACCCTTGTCATCACAATGCTCCATTGGCTTGTCAGCACAATGCTCCATCACACATTTCATCACAATGCAACATGCACTTGTCATCACAGTGCTCCACAACATTGTCATCACAATGCTCCATAAAATTTGTCATCACAATGCTCCCTGCACTTCTCATCAAAATGCTCTCTAACAACTGATATCACAATGCTACATCACTATTTGTCATAATACTCCCTCACCCCTGTCATCACAATGTTCCATGACTCCTGTCATCACAATGCTACATGCACTTATCATCACAATGTTCGATGATCCCTGAAATCACAATGTTCCATTACACTTGTCATCAAAATGTTCCATGACACTTTTCATCAAATTGCTCCATGACCCTGTCATCAGAATGCTCCCTGCCCTTCTCCTCACAATGCACAACGCCCTTGCCATCAAAATGCTCCATGACCTTTGTCATCACAAAGATCCATGACCCTTGGCATCACAATGCTCCATTTCATTGTCATCACAATGTTCCATGAAATCTGTCATCACATTGCTCCATGCCCTTGTCTTCACATAGCTCCATGACACATGTCATCAGAATGCTCCATGGCCTTCTCATCACAATGCTCCATGCCCTTGGCATCACAATGCTCCATGACACCTGTCATAACAATGCTCCATGACCCCTTCCATCACGATGTTCCTTGGCCTTGTCATCACAAGGCTCCATGACCCTTCTCATCACAATGCTCCAAGAACACTGTAATCACAATGCTATATGCCCCTTTTCATCTCAATGATCCATGAACCCTGTCATCACAAGGCACCATGCCCATCATCATAATGCTTCATGCTATTGTCATTAGAACGAAATCAAAATGTTCCATGACCTCTTTCATAACAATGCTCCAAACCCTTGTGATCACAATATTCCATAACACTTGTCATCACAATGCCTCATGATGCTCGTCATCACAATTATCCATGGTCTTCTCATCACAATGCTCCAAGACCTTGGTCATCACAATGCTCAATACACTTGTCATCAACATGCTCCCTGACACTTGTTCTCTGTATGCTCCTTAAACCCTGTCATGACAAGGCTCCATGCCTTTTTCATCACAATGATCCATGCCCTTTTCTTCACAATGCTCCAAGTCCCATGTAATCACAATGGTCCATGCCATTGTCATCACAAAGCTCAATGACGCATGCCATCAGAATGCTCCTTGTTCTTCTCCTCACAATGCTCCATGCCCTGGTCTTCACAATGTTCCAAGACCCCTGTAATCACAATGCTCCATTCCCCTTTTAATCAGTATGCTCCATGAGACTTGTCATCACAAGGTTCCTTGGTTTTGTCATCACAATGCTCCAGGACCTTGTCATCACAATGCTTCACGACCTTGTCATCAAAATTTTCAATGGCCCTTGTCATCATAATGCTCCAAACACTAATCATCACAATGCTCCATTATATTTGTCATCACAATCCTCCATTACATTTGGTATCACAAAGCTCCATGCCATTGTCATCGCCAGGGACCCTGACATATGTCATCACAATGCTCCCTGACACCTGTCTTCACAATACTCCATGACCTTATCATCACAATGCTCCATGCCCTTATCTTCACAATGCACCATTCCCACTCTCATCACAATAATCTATGAAACTTGTCAGACCAATGCTCCATGCCACTGTCATCACAATGCTCCATGCCCTTGTCATCACAATGCTCCATGACCCCTGTCATCACAATGCTCCGTGACTCCAGTCATCACAATGCATCGTAACGTTTGTCATCACAATGGTCCATGCCCGCGTCATCACAAGGCTCTGTGACCTTTGTAACCACAATGCTCCATGCACTTTTCATCACAATTCTCTGTGAAACTTGTCATCACAGTGCTCCATGTCTTTGTCAGAACAATGCTCCATGTCCATTGTCATCACAATGTGCCTCACGCATTTCATCACAAACGTCCACAACTTTGTCATTGCAATGCTCCATAAAACTGGTAATCACAGTGGTCCATGCACTTCTCATCAAAATGCTCTCTCACCAGAGATATCACAATGTTCCTCAATAGTCATCACAATACTCCTACACCCATGTAATCACAAAGTTCCATGACCCTGTCATCACAATGCTACATCCCCATATCATCACAATGTTCCATGACCCCTGCCATCACAATGTTCCATAAGTCCTGTCATCAAAATGCTCAATGACCCTTTCCATCCCAAAGCTCCAAGACCCCTGACATCACAATGTTCTATAACACATGCCATCAAAATGTTCCATTACACTTTTTATCAAATTGCTGCATGACCCAGTCATCAAAATGCTCCCTGCCCTTCTCATCAAAATGCTCCATGACTTGTCATCACAAAGCTCCAAGACCCTTGGCATCACAATGCTCTATGTCATTGTCATCACAATGCTCCATGAACCCTCTCATCACATTGCTCCATGCCCTTGTCATCACACAGCTCTATGACACTTGTCATCACAATGCTCGATGCCCTTCTCATCACAATGATCCATGCCCTTGTCATTACAGTCCTGAATGACCCAAGTATCACAGTGTTCCGTGCCCTTGTCATCACAATGCTCCATGCACATTCTCATCACAATAATCCATGAAACATTTCAGACCAAAGTTCCATAGCCTTCTCATCACAATGCTCCATTACCACTGTCATAACAATGCACCATGACACCTGCCATCACAGTGATCCACGGCCTAGTCTTCACAAGCTTCCATGATATTTCTCATCACAATGCTCAAGACACATGATATCACAATGCTCCATAGCCTTGTCATCATAAAGGTCCATGACGCATGTCATCAGAATATTCCATGGGCTTCTCATCAAAATGCTCCATGCCCTTGTCATCACAATGTTCCAAGACCCTTGTCATCACAATGCTCCATGTGCCATTTCATCTCAATGCTCCATGAAATCTGTCATCACAATGCTCCAAGACCCTTGTAATCACAATGCTCCATGCCCATTTTCATCTCAGTGCTCCATGAACCCTGTCATCACAATGCTCCATGCCCATCATCATAATGCTTCAGGCTATTGTCATCACAATAAAATCAATATTCTGCATGACCTCTGTCATCATAATGCTCCAAACCCTTGTGATCACAATGTTTCATAACACGTTTCATCACAACACCCCATGACGCTCATCATCACAATTATCCATGGTCTTCTCATCACAATGTACCATGATCTTTGTCATCACAATGCTCAATACACTTGTCATCACAATGCTCCCTGACCCTTGTCATCAGTATGCTCCTTGAACCCTGTCATGACAAGTTTCCATGCATTTTTCATCACAATGATGCATGACCATTTCATCACAATGCTCCTTGGTCCCTGTAATCACAATGCTCCATGCCGTTGTCATCACAAAACTCCATGACGCATGTCATCAGAATGCTCCATGGCCTTCTCATCACAATGCTCTATGCCCTAGTAATAACAATGCTCCAAGACCCCTGTAATCACAATGCTCCATGCCCCTTTTCATCAGAATACTCCATGAGACTTGCCATCACAAGTCTCCATGGTCTTCTCATCACAATGTTCCAGGAACTTGACATCACCATGATCCATTCCCTTGTCATCACAATGCTCCATGACCACTGTCATCACAATACTCCATGAACATTTTCAGCCCAATGCTCAACGACCTTCTCATCACAATGCTCCATTGCCAATATCATCACAATGCTCCATGACCACTGTCATCACAACACTCCATGACACCTGACAACACAATGATCCAGGACTCTTGTCATCACAATGCTCCATTCCCTTGTCGTCACAATGCTACATGACACCTGTCATCACAACCCTCCATGAACATTTTCAGCCCAGTGCTCCATGACCCTTGTCATCACAATGATCCATGCCATTGTCATCCCAATGCTCCATGACCCCTGTATTCACAATGATCCTTGATGCTTGTCATCACTGTGCTCCATGACACATGTCATCACAATGGTCCATGCCCTCGTCATCAACAGTCTCTGTGACCATTTTAACGACAATGCTACATGAACTTTTCATCACAATGCTCTTTGACCCTTGTCATCACAATGCTCTATGCCTTTCTCAGCACAATGCTCCATGACCCTTGTCATCAGAATGCTCCATGAGACTTGCCATCACAAGTCTCCATGGTCTTCTCATCACAATGTTCCAGGAACTTGACATCACCATGATCCATTCCCTTGTCATCGCAATGCTCCATGACGCCTGTCATCACAATACTCCATGAACATTTTCAGCCCAATGCTCAACGACCTTCTCATCACAATGCTCCATTGCCAATATCATCACAATGCTCCATGACCACTGTCATCACAACACTCCATGACACCTGACAACACAATGATCCAGGACTCTTGTCATCACAATGCTCCATTCCCTTGTCGTCACAATGCTACATGACACCTGTCATCACAACTCTCCATGAACATTTTCAGCCCAGTGCTCCATGACCCTTGTCATCACAATGATCCATGCCATTGTCATCCCAATGCTCCATGACCCCTGTATTCACAATGATCCTTGATGCTTGTCATCACTGTGCTCCATGACACATGTCATCACAATGGTCCATGCCCTCGTCATCAACAGTCTCTGTGACCATTTTAACGACAATGCTCCATGAACTTTTCATCACAATGCTCTTTGACCCTTGTCATCACAATGCTCTATGCCTTTCTCAGCACAATGCTCCATGACCCTTGTCATCACAATGCTCCATTGACTTGTCAGCACAATGCTCCATCAGACATTTCATCACAATGCAACATGCACTTGTCATCACAGTGCTCCACAACATTGTCATCACAATGCTCCATAAAATTTGTCATCACAATGCTCCCTGCACTTCTCATCAAAATGCTCTCTAACAACTGATAACACAATGCTACATCACTATTTGTCATAATACTCCCTCACCCCTGTCATCACAATGTTCCATGACTCCTGTCATCACAATGCTACATGCACTTTTCATCACAATGTTCGATGATCCCTGAAATCACAATGTTCCATTACACTTGTCATCAAAATGTTCCATGACACTTTTCATCAAATTGCTCCATGACCCTGTCATCAGAATGCTCCCTGCCCTTCTCCTCACAATGCACAACGCCCTTGCCATCAAAATGCTCCATGACATTTGTCATCACAAAGATCCATGACCCTTGGCATCACAATGCTCCATTTCATTGTCATCACAATGTTGCATGAAATCTCTCATCACATTGCTCCATGCCCTTGTCTTCACATAGCTCCATGACACATGTCATCAGAATGCTCCATGGCCTTCTCATCACAATGCTCCATGCCCTTGGCATCACAATGCTCCATGACACCTGTCATAACAATGCTCCATGACCCCTTCCATCACGATGTTCCTTGGCCTTGTCATCACAAGGCTCCATGACCCTTCTCATCACAATGCTCCAAGAACACTGTAATCACAATGCTATATGCCCCTTTTCATCTCAATGATCCATGAACCCTGTCATCACAAGGCACCATGCCCATCATCATAATGCTTCATGCTATTGTCATTAGAACGAAATCAAAATGTTCCATGACCTCTTTCATAACAATGCTCCAAACCCTTGTGATCACAATATTCCATAACACTTGTCATCACAATGCCTCATGATGCTCGTCATCACAATTATCCATGGTCTTCTCATCACAATGCTCCAAGACCTTGGTCATCACAATGCTCAATACACTTGTCATCAACATGCTCGCTGACACTTGTTGTCTGTATGCTCCTTAAACCCTGTCATGACAAGGCTCCATGCCTTTTTCATCACAATGATCCATGCCCTTTTCTTCACAATGCTCCAAGTCCCATGTAATCACAATGGTCCATGCCATTGTCATCACAAAGCTCAATGACGCATGCCATCAGAATGCTCCTTGTTCTTCTCCTCACAATGCTCCATGCCCTGGTCTTCACAATGTTCCAAGACACCTGTAATCACAATGCTCCATTCCCCTTTTAATCAGTATGCTCCATGAGACTTGTCATCACAAGGTTCCATGGTTTTGTCATCACAATGCTCCAGGACCTTGTCATCACAATGCTTCACGACCTTGTCATCAAAATTTTCAATGGCCCTTGTCATCATAATGCTCCAAACACTAATCATCACAATGCTCCATTATATTTGTCATCACAATCCTCCATTACATTTGGTATCACAAAGCTCCATGCCATTGTCATCGCCAGGGACCCTGACATATGTCATCACAATGCTCCCTGACACCTGTCTTCACAATACTCCATGACCTTATCATCACAATGCTCCATGCCCTTGTCTTCACAATGCACCATTCCCACTCTCATCACAATAATCCATGAAACTTGTCAGACCAATGCTCCATGCCACTGTCATCACAATGCTCCATGCCCTTGTCATCACAATGCTCCATGACCCCTGTCATCACAATGCTCCGTGACTCCAGTCATCACAATGCATCGTAACGTTTGTCATCACAATGGTCCATGCCCGCGTCATCACAAGGCTCTGTGACCTTTGTAACCACAATGCTCCATGCACTTTTCATCACAATTCTCTGTGAAACTTGTCATCACAGTGCTCCATGTCTTTGTCAGAACAATGCTCCATGTCCATTGTCATCACAATGTGCCTCACGCATTTCATCACAAACGTCCACAACTTTGTCATTGCAATGCTCCATAAACCTGGTAATCACAATGGTCCATGCACTTCTCATCAAAATGCTCTCTCACCAGAGATATCACAATGTTCCATCAATAGTCATCACAATACTCCTACACCCATGTAATCACAAAGTTCCATGACCCTGTCATCACAATGCTACATCCCCATATCATCACAATGTTCCATGACCCCTGCCATCACAATGTTCCATAAGTCCTGTCATCAAAATGCTCAATGACCCTTTCCATCCCAAAGCTCCAAGACCCCTGACATCACAATATTCTATAACACATGCCATCAAAATGTTCCATTACACTTTTTATCAAATTGCTGCATGACCCTGTCATCAAAATGCTCCCTGCCCTTCTCATCAAAATGCTCCATGACTTGTCATCACAAAGCTCCAAGACCCTTGGCATCACAATGCTCCATGTCATTGTCATCACAATGCTCCATGAACCCTCTCATCACATTGCTCCATGCCCTTGTCATCACACAGCTCCATGACACTTGTCATCACAATGCTCGATGCCCTTCTCATCACAATGATCCATGCCCTTGTCATTACAGTCCTGAATGACCCAAGTATCACAGTGTTCCGTGCCCTTGTCATCACAATGCTCCATGCACATTCTCATCACAATAATCCATGAAACATTTCAGACCAAAGTTCCATAGCCTTCTCATCACAATGCTCCATTACCACTGTCATAACAATGCACCATGACACCTGCCATCACAGTGATCCACGGCCTAGTCTTCACAAGCTTCCATGATATTTCTCATCACAATGCTCAAGACACATGATATCACAATGCTCCATAACCTTGTCATCATAAAGGTCCATGACGCATGTCATCAGAATATTCCATGGGCTTCTCATCAAAATGCTCCATGCCCTTGTCATCACAATGTTCCAAGACCCTTGTCATCACAATGCTCCATGCGCCATTTCATCTCAATGCTCCATGAAATCTGTCATCACAATGCTCCAAGACCCTTGTAATCACAATGCTCCATGCCCATTTTCATCTCAATGCTCCATGAACCCTGTCATCACAATGCTCCATGCCCATCATCATAATGCTTCAGGCTATTGTCATCACAATGAAATCAATATTCTGCATGACCTCTGTCATCATAATGCTCCAAACCCTTGTGATCACAATGTTTCATAACACGTTTCATCACAACACCCCATGACGCTCATCATCACAATTATCCATGGTCTTCTCATCACAATGTTCCATGATCTTTGTCATCACAATGCTCAATACACTTGTCATCACAATGCTCCCTGACCCTTGTCATCAGTATGCTCCTTGAACCCTGTCATGACAAGTTTCCATGCATTTTTCATCACAATGATCCATGACCATTTCATCACAATGCTCCAAGGTCCCTGTAATCACAATGCTCCATGCCGTTGTCATCACAAAACTCCATGACGCATGTCATCAGAATGCTCCATGGCCTTCTCATCACAATGCTCTATGCCCTAGTAATAACAATGCTCCAAGACCCCTGTAATCACAATGCTCCATGCCCCTTTTCATCAGAATGCTCCATGAGACTTGCCATCACAAGTCTCCATGGTCTTCTCATCAAAATGTTCCAGGAACTTGACATCACCATGATCCATTCCCTTGTCATCGCAATGCTCCATGACGCCTGTCATCACAATACTCCATGAACATTTTCAGCCCAATGCTCAACGACCTTCTCATCACAATGCTCCATTGCCAATATCATCACAATGCTCCATGACCACTGTCATCACAACACTCCATGACACCTGACAACACAATGATCCAGGACTCTTGTCATCACAATGCTCCATTCCCTTGTCGTCACAATGCTACATGACACCTGTCATCACAACTCTCCATGAACATTTTCAGCCCAGTGCTCCATGACACTTGTCATCACAATGATCCATGCCATTGTCATCCCAATGCTCCATGACCCCTGTATTCACAATGATCCTTGATGCTTGTCATCACTGTGCTCCATGACACATGTCATCACAATGGTCCATGCCCTCGTCATCAACAGTCTCTGTGACCATTTTAACGACAATGCTCCATGAACTTTTCATCACAATGCTCTTTGACCCTTGTCATCACAATGCTCTATGCCTTTCTCAGCACAATGCTCCATGACCCTTGTCATCACAATGCTCCATTGGCTTGTCAGCACAATGCTCCATCACACATTTCATCACAATGCAACATGCACTTGTCATCACAGTGCTCCACAACATTGTCATCACAATGCTCCATAAAATTTGTCATCACAATGCTCCCTGCACTTCTCATCAAAATGCTCTCTAACAACTGATATCACAATGCTACATCACTATTTGTCATAATACTCCCTCACCCCTGTCATCACAATGTTCCATGACTCCTGTCATCACAATGCTACATGCACTTATCATCACAATGTTCGATGATCCCTGAAATCACAATGTTCCATTACTCTTGTCATCAAAATGTTCCATGACACTTTTCATCAAATTGCTCCATGACCCTGTCATCAGAATGCTCCCTGCCCTTCTCCTCACAATGCACAACGCCCTTGCCATCAAAATGCTCCATGACCTTTGTCATCACAAAGATCCATGACCCTTGGCATCACAATGCTCCATTTCATTGTCATCACAATGTTGCATGAAATCTCTCATCACATTGCTCCATGCCCTTGTCTTCACATAGCTCCATGACACATGTCATCAGAATGCTCCATGGCCTTCTCATCACAATGCTCCATGCCCTTGGCATCACAATGCTCCATGACACCTGTCATAACAATGCTCCATGACCCCTTCCATCACGATGTTCCTTGGCCTTGTCATCACAAGGCTCCATGACCCTTCTCATCACAATGCTCCAAGAACACTGTAATCACAATGCTATATGCCCCTTTTCATCTCAATGATCCATGAACCCTGTCATCACAAGGCACCATGCCCATCATCATAATGCTTGATGCTATTGTCATTAGAACGAAATCAAAATGTTCCATGACCTCTTTCATAACAATGATCCAAACCCTTGTGATCACAATATTCCATAACACTTGTCATCACAATGCCTCATGATGCTCGTCATCACAATTATGCATGGTCTTCTCATCACAATGCTCCAAGACCTTGGTCATCACAATGCTCAATACACTTGTCATCAACATGCTCCCTGACACTTGTTGTCTGTATGCTCCTTAAACCCTGTTATGACAAGGCTCCATGCCTTTTTCATCACAATGATCCATGCCCTTTTCTTCACAATGCTCCAAGTCCCATGTAATCACAATGGTCCATGCCATTGTCATCACAAAGCTCAATGACGCATGCCATCAGAATGCTCCTTGTTCTTCTCCTCACAATGCTCCATGCCCTGGTCTTCACAATGTTCCAAGACACCTGTAATCACAATGCTCCATTCCCCTTTTAATCAGTATGCTCCATGAGACTTGTCATCACAAGGTTCCATGGTTTTGTCATCACAATGCTCCAGGACCTTGTCATCACAATGCTTCACGACCTTGTCATCAAAATTTTCAATGGCCCTTGTCATCATAATGCTCCAAACACTAATCATCACAATGCTCCATTATATTTGTCATCACAATCCTCCATTACATTTGGTATCACAAAGCTCCATGCCATTGTCATCGCCAGGGACCCTGACATATGTCATCACAATGCTCCCTGACACCTGTCTTCACAATACTCCATGACCTTATCATCACAATGCTCCATGCCCTTGTCTTCACAATGCACCATTCCCACTCTCATCACAATAATCCATGAAACTTGTCAGACCAATGCTCCATGCCACTGTCATCACAATGCTCCATGCCCTTGTCATCACAATGCTCCATGACCCCTGTCATCACAATGCTCCGTGACTCCAGTCATCACAATGCATCGTAACGTTTGTCATCACAATGGTCCATGCCCGCGTCATCACAAGGCTCTGTGACCTTTGTAACCACAATGCTCCATGCACTTTTCATCACAATTCTCTGTGAAACTTGTCATCACAGTGCTCCATGTCTTTGTCAGAACAATGCTCCATGTCCATTGTCATCACAATGTGCCTCAAGCATTTCATCACAAACGTCCACAACTTTGTCATTGCAATGCTCCATAAACCTGGTAATCACAATGGTCCATGCACTTCTCATCAAAATGCTCTCTCACCAGAGATATCACAATGTTCCATCAATAGTCATCACAATACTCCTACACCCATGTAATCACAAAGTTCCATGACCCTGTCATCACAATGCTACATCCCCATATCATCACAATGTTCCATGACCCCTGCCATCACAATGTTCCATAAGTCCTGTCATCAAAATGCTCAATGACCCTTTCCATCCCAAAGCTCCAAGACCCCTGACATCACAATGTTCTATAACACATGCCATCAAAATGTTCCATTACACTTTTTATCAAATTGCTGCATGACCCAGTCATCAAAATGCTCCCTGCCCTTCTCATCAAAATGCTCCATGACTTGTCATCACAAAGCTCCAAGACCCTTGGCATCACAATGCTCCATGTCATTGTCATCACAATGCTCCATGAACCCTCTCATCACATTGCTCCATGCCCTTGTCATCACACAGCTCCATGACACTTGTCATCACAATGCTCAATGCCCTTCTCATCACAATGATCCATGCCCTTGTCATTACAGTCCTGAATGACCCAAGTATCACAGTGTTCCGTGCCCTTGTCATCACAATGCTCCATGCACATTCTCATCACAATAATCCATGAAACATTTCAGACCAAAGTTCCATAGCCTTCTCATCACAATGCTCCATTACCACTGTCATAACAATGCACCATGACACCTGCCATCACAGTGATCCACGGCCTAGTCTTCACAAGCTTCCATGATATTTCTCATCACAATGCTCAAGACACATGATATCACAATGCTCCATACCCTTGTCATCATAAAGGTCCATGACGCATGTCATCAGAATATTCCATGGGCTTCTCATCAAAATGCTCCATGCCCTTGTCATCACAATGTTCCAAGACCCTTGTCATCACAATGCTCCATGCGCCATTTCATCTCAATGCTCCATGAAATCTGTCATCACAATGCTCCAAGACCCTTGTAATCTCAATGCTCCATGCCCATTTTCATCTCAATGCTCCATGAACCCTGTCATCACAATGCTCCATGCCCATCATCATAATGCTTCAGGCTATTGTCATCACAATGAAATCAATATTCTGCATGACCTCTGTCATCATAATGCTCCAAACCCTTGTGATCACAATGTTTCATAACACGTTTCATCACAACACCCCATGACGCTCATCATCACAATTATCCATGGTCTTCTCATCACAATGTTCCATGATCTTTGTCATCACAATGCTCAATACACTTGTCATCACAATGCTCCCTGACCCTTGTCATCAGTATGCTCCTTGAACCCTGTCATGACAAGTTTCCATGCATTTTTCATCACAATGATCCATGACCATTTCATCACAATGCTCCAAGGTCCCTGTAATCACAATGCTCCATGCCGTTGTCATCACAAAACTCCATGACGCATGTCATCAGAATGCTCCATGACCTTCTCATCACAATGCTCTATGCCCTAGTAATAACAATGCTCCATGACCCCTGTAATCACAATGCTCCATGCCCCTTTTCATCACAATGTTCCAGGAACTTGACAACACCATGATCCATTCCCTTGTCATCACAATGCTCCATGACACCTGTCATCACAATACTCCATGAACATTTTCAGCCCAATGCTCAACGACCTTCTCATCACAATGCTCCACTGCAAATATCATCACAATACTCCATGACCACTGTCATCACAACACTCCATGACATCTGACACCACAATGATCCAGGACTCTTGTCATCACCATGCTCCATTCTCTTGTCGTCACAATGCTACATGACACCTGTCATCACAACTCTCCATGAACATTTTCAGCCCAGTGCTCCATGACCCTTGTCATTACAATGTTCCATGCCCTTGTCATCCCAATGCTCCATGACACCTGTAATCACAATGCTCCTTGACGCTTGTAATCACAGTGCTCCATGACACATGTCATCACAATGCTCCATGCCTTTGTCAGCAAAATGCTACATGACCTTGTCATTACAGTGCTCTATGTGCTTGTCATCACAATACTCCATTTCCATTGTCATCACAATCCTCCATGATCCTTGGGATCACATTGCTTCATGCCCTTGTCATCACAATGCTCCATGCTCCTTGAAATCAAAATGATCCATGACCTCTGTCATCACAATGCTCCAATCCCTTGTGATCACAGTGTTCCATAACACTTTTCATCACAATGCTCCATGATGCCTGTCATCAAAATACTCCATGCCCTTTTCATCACAATGCTCCATGACATTTGTCACCACAATTCTCAATAAACTTGTCATCACAATGCTCCCTGACACTTGTCATCAGAATGCTCCTTGAACCCTGTCACGGAAAGGCTCCATGCCTTTTTCATCACAATTCCCCATGCCATTTTCATCACAATGCTCCATGCCATTGTCATCAAAATACTCCAAAAGCTTGTCATCAGAATGCTCCATGACCCATGCCATCACAATTCTCCATGCACTTGTCAGGACAATGCTCCCTGACCCTTGTCATCACAATGCTCCAAGCCATTATCATCACAATGCTCCATTACGTTTGTCATCAGAATCCTCCCTGCCACTTGGCATCACTATGCTCCATGCCATCCTCATCACAATGGGCCATTACATATGTGATCACAATGCTCCCTGACACCTGTCTTCACAATACGGCATGACCTGGTCATCAAAATGCTCCATGCCCTTGTCATCACAGTGTGCCATTCCAACTCTCATCGCAATACTCCATGAAATTTATTAGACCAATGTTCCATGCCCTTGTCATCACAATGCTCCATGCCCTTGTTATCACAATGCTCCATGACCCCTGTCATCACAATGCTCCGTGACTCCAGTCATCACAATGCTTCATGACCTTTGTCATCACAATGGTCCATGCCCTCGTCATCAACAGTCTCTGTGACATTTTTAACCCCAATGCTCCATGAACTTTTCATCACAATGCTCTTTGACCCTTGTCATCACAATGCTCTATGCCTTTCTCAGCACAATGCTCCATGACCCTTGTCATCACAATGCTCCATGCGCTTGTCAGCACAATGCTCCATGACACATGTCATCACAATGCACCATGCGCTTGTCATCACAGTGCTCCACAACATTGTCATCACAATGCTCCATAAAATTTTTCATCACAATGCACCATGCACTTCTCATCAAAATGCTCTCTCACCACTGATATCACAATGCTACATCACTATTTGTCACAATACTCCCTCACCCCTGTCATCACAATGTTCCATGACACTTTTCATCAAATTGCTCCATGACCCTGTCATCAGAATGCTCCCTGCCCTTCTCATCACAATGCACAACGCCCTTGCCATCAAAATGCTCCATGAACTTGTCATCACAAAGATCCATGACACTTGGCATCACAATGCTCCATGTCATTGTCATCACAATGCTCCATGAACGCTCTCATCACATTGCTCCATGCCCTTGTCTTCACATAGCTCCATGACACGTGTCATCAGAATGCTCCATGGCCTTCTCATCACAATGCTCCAAACCCTTGCCATCACAAAGCTCCATTACACCTGTCATAACAATGCTCCATGACCCCTGCCATCACGATGTTCCATGGCCTTGTCATCACAAGGCTCCATGACCCTTCTCATCACAATGCTCCAAGAACACTGTAATCACAATGCTCTATGCCCCTTTTCATCTCAATGATCCATGAACCCTGTCATCACAATGCACCATGCCCATCATCATAATGCTTCATGCTATTGTCATCACAACGAAATCAAAATGTTCCATGACCTCTGTCATAACAATGCTCCAAACCCTTGTGATCACAATATTCCATAACACTTGTCATCACAATGCCCCAGGATGCTCGTCATCACAATTATCCATGGTCTTCTCATCACAATGCTCCATGACCTTCGTCATCACAATGCTCAATACACTTGTCATCAACATGCTCCCTGACACTTGTTGTCTGTATGCTCCTTGAGCCCTGTCATGACAAGGCTCCATGCCTTTTTCATCACAATGATCCACGCCCTTTTCATCACAATGCTCCAAGTCCCATGTAATCACAATGGTCCATGCCATTGTCATCCCAAAGCTCAATGACGCATGCCATCAGAATGCTCCTTGATCTTCTCCTCACAATGCTCCATGCCCTTGTCTTCACAGTGTTCCAAGACCCCTGTAATCACAATGCTCCTTTCCCCTTTTAATCAGTATGCTCCATGAGACTTGTCATCACAAGGCTCCATGGTTTTGTCATCACAATGCTCCAGGACCTTGTCATCACAATGCTTCACGACCTTGTCATCAAAATTTTCAATGGCCCTTTTCATCATAATGCTCCAAACCCTAATCATCGCAATGCTCCATTATATTTGTCATCACAATCCTCCATTACATTTGGTATCACAAAGCTCCATGCCATTGTCATCGCCATGGACCATGACATATGTCATCACAATACTCCCTGACACCTGTCTTCACAATACTCCATTACCTTATCATCACAATGCTCCATGCCCTTGTCATCACAATGCACCATTCCCACTCTCATCACAATAATCTATGAAACTTGTCAGACCAATGCTCCATGCCACTCTCATCAGAATGTTCCATGGCCTTCTCATCACAATGCTCCAAGCCCTTGCCACCACAATGCTCCATTACCCCTGTCATAACAATGCTCCATGACCCCTGCCATCACGATGTTCCATGGCCTTGTCATCACAAGGCTCCATGACCCTTCTCATCACAGTGCTCCAAGAACACTGTAATCATAAGGCTCTATGCCCCTTTTCATCTCAATGATCCATGAACCCTGTCATCACAATGCACTATGCCCATCATCATAATGCTTCATGCTATTGTCATAACAACGAAATCAAAATGTTCCAAGACCTCTGTCATAACAATGCTCCAAACCCTTGTGATCACAATATTCCATAACACTTGTCATCACAATGCCCCAGGATGCTCGTCATCACAATTATCCTTGGTCTTCTCATCACAATGCTCCATGACATTTGTCACCACAATTCTCAATAAACTTGTCATCACAATGCTCCCTGACACTTGTCATCAGAATGCTCCTTGAACCCTGTCACGGAAAGGCTCCATGCCTTTTTCATCACAATTCCCCATGCCATTTTCATCACAATGCTCCATGCCATTGTCATCAAAATACTCCAAAAGCTTGTCATCAGAATGCTCCATGACCCATGCCATCACAATTCTCCATGCACTTGTCAGGACAATGCTCCCTGACCCTTGTCATCACAATGCTCCAAGCCATTATCATCACAATGCTCCATTACGTTTGTCATCAGAATCCTCCCTGCCACTTGGCATCACTATGCTCCATGCCATCCTCATCACAATGGGGCATTACATATGTGATCACAATGCTCCCTGACACCTGTCTTCACAATACGGCATGACCTGGTCATCAAAATGCTCCATGCCCTTGTCATCACAGTGTGCCATTCCAACTCTCATCGCAATACTCCATGAAACTTATTAGACCAATGTTCCATGCCCTTGTCATCACAATGCTCCATGCCCTTGTTATCACAATGCTCCATGACCCCTGTCATCACAATGCTCCGTGACTCCAGTCATCACAATGCTTCATGACCTTTGTCATCACAATGGTCCATGCCCTCGTCATCAACAGTCTCTGTGACATTTTTAACCCCAATGCTCCATGAACTTTTCATCACAATGCTCTTTGACCCTTGTCATCACAATGCTCTATGCCTTTCTCAGCACAATGCTCCATGACCCTTGTCATCACAATGCTCCATGCGCTTGTCAGCACAATGCTCCATGACACATGTCATCACAATGCACCATGCGCTTGTCATCACAGTGCTCCACAACATTGTCATCACAATGCTCCATAAAATTTTTCATCACAATGCACCATGCACTTCTCATCAAAATGCTCTCTCACCACTGATATCACAATGCTACATCACTATTTGTCACAATACTCCCTCACCCCTGTCATCACAATGTTCCATGACTCCTGTCATCACAATGCTACATGCACTTATCATCACAATGTTCGATGACCCCTGAAATCACAATATTCCATAACACCTGTCATCAAAATGTTCCATGACACTTTTCATCAAATTGCTCCATGACCCTGTCATCAGAATGCTCCCTGCTCTTCTCATCACAATGCACAACGCCCTTGCCATCCAAATGCTCCATGACCTTTGTCATCACAAAGGTCCATGACCCTTGGCATCACAATGCTCCATGTCATTGTCATCACAATGCTCCATGAACGCTCTCATCACATTGCTCCATGCCCTTGTCTTCACATAGCTCCATGACACGTGTCATCAGAATGCTCCATGGCCTTCTCATCACAATGCTCCAAACCCTTGCCATCACAAAGCTCCATTACACCTGTCATAACAATGCTCCATGACCCCTGCCATCACGATGTTCCATGGCCTTGTCATCACAAGGCTCCATGACCCTTCTCATCACAATGCTCCAAGAACACTGTAATCACAATGCTCTATGCCCCTTTTCATCTCAATGATCCATGAACCCTGTCATCACAATGCACCATGCCCATCATCATAATGCTTCATGCTATTGTCATCACAACGAAATCAAAATGTTCCATGACCTCTGTCATAACAATGCTCCAAACCCTTGTGATCACAATATTCCATAACACTTGTCATCACAATGCCCCAGGATGCTTGTCATCACAATTATCCATGGTCTTCTCATCACAATGCTCCATGACCTTCGTCATCACAATGCTCAATACACTTGTCATCAACATGCTCCCTGACACTTGTTGTCTGTATGCTCCTTGAGCCCTGTCATGACAAGGCTCCATGCCTTTTTCATCACAATGATCCACGCCCTTTTCATCACAATGCTCCAAGTCCCATGTAATCACAATGGTCCATGCCATTGTCATCCCAAAGCTCAATGACGCATGCCATCAGAATGCTCCTTGATCTTCTCCTCACAATGCTCCATGCCCTTGTCTTCACAGTGTTCCAAGACCCCTGTAATCACAATGCTCCTTTCCCCTTTTAATCAGTATGCTCCATGAGACTTGTCATCACAAGGCTCCATGGTTTTGTCATCACAATGCTCCAGGACCTTGTCATCACAATGCTTCACGACCTTGTCATCAAAATTTTCAATGGCCCTTTTCATCATAATGCTCCAAACCCTAATCATCGCAATGCTCCATTATATTTGTCATCACAATCCTCCATTACATTTGGTATCACAAAGCTCCATGCCATTGTCATCGCCATGGACCATGACATATGTCATCACAATACTCCCTGACACCTGTCTTCACAATACTCCATTACCTTATCATCACAATGCTCCATGCCCTTGTCATCACAATGCACCATTCCCACTCTCATCACAATAATCTATGAAACTTGTCAGACCAATGCTCCATGCCACTCTCATCAGAATGTTCCATGGCCTTCTCATCACAATGCTCCAAGCCCTTGCCACCACAATGCTCCATTACCCCTGTCATAACAATGCTCCATGACCCCTGCCATCACGATGTTCCATGGCCTTGTCATCACAAGGCTCCATGACCCTTCTCATCACAGTGCTCCAAGAACACTGTAATCATAATGCTCTATGCCCCTTTTCATCTCAATGATCCATGAACCCTGTCATCACAATGCACTATGCCCATCATCATAATGCTTCATGCTATTGTCATAACAACGAAATCAAAATGTTCCAAGACCTCTGTCATAACAATGCTCCAAACCCTTGTGATCACAATATTCCATAACACTTGTCATCACAATGCCCCAGGATGCTCGTCATCACAATTATCCTTGGTCTTCTCATCACAATGCTCCATGACCTTCGTCATCACAATGCTCAATACACTTGTCATCAACATGCTCCCTGACACTTGTTGTCTGTATGCTCCTTGAACCCTGTCATGACCAGGCTCCATGCCTTTTTCATCACAATGATCCATGCCCTTTTCATCACAATGCTCCAAGTCCCATGTAATCACAATGGTCAGTGTCATTGTCATCACAATGCTCAATGACGCATGCCATCAGAATGTTCCTTGGTCTTCTCCTCACAATGCTCCATGCCCTTGTCTTCACAGTGTTCCAAGACCCCTGTAATCACAATGCTCCATTCCCCTTTTCATCAGTATGCTCCATGAGACTTGTCATCACAAGGCTCCATGGTTTTGTCATCACAATGCTCCAGGACCTTGTCATCACAATGCTTCACGACCTTTTCATCAAAATTTTCAATAGCCCTTGTCATCATAATGCTCCAAACACTAATCATCACAATGTTCCATTATATTTGTCATCACAATCCTCCATTACATTTGGTATCACTAAGCTCCATGCCATTGTCATCGCCATGGACCATGACATATGTCATCACAATGCTCCCTGACACCTGTCTTCACAATACTCCATGACCTTATCATCACAGTGCTCCATGCCTTTGTCATCACAATGCACCATTCCCACTCTCATCACAATAATCTATGAAACTTGTCAGACCAATGCTCCATGCCACTGTCATCACAATGCTCCATGCCCTTGTCATCACAATGCTCCATGACCCCTGTCATCACAATGCTCCGTGACTCCAGTCATCCCAATGCTTCATGACCTTTGTCATTACAATGGTCCATGCCCTCGTCATCAACAGTCTCTGTGACCTTTTTAACCACAATGCTCCATGAACTTTTCATCACAATGCTCTTTGACCCCTGTCATCACAATGCTCTATGCCTTTCTCAGCACAATGCTCCATGACCCTTGTCATCACAATGCTCCATGCGCTTGTCATCATAATGCTCCATGACATATGTCATCACAGTGCACCATGCGCTTGTCATCACAGTGCTCCACAACATTGTCATCACAATGCTCCATAAAATTTGTCATCACAATGCTCCATGCATTTCTCAAAATGCTCTCTCACTACTGATATCACAATGCTACATCACTATTTGTCACAATACTCCCTCACCCCTGTCATCACATGTTCCATGCCTCCTGTCATCACAATGCTACATGCACTTATCATCACAATGTTCGATGATCCCTAAAATCACAATGTTCCATAACACCTGTCATCAAAATGTTCCATGACACTTTTCATCAAATTGCTCCATGACCCTGTCATCAGAATGCTCCCTGCCCTTCTCATCACAATGCACAACGCCCTTGCCATCAAAATGCTCCATGACCTTTGTCATCAAAATGATCCATGACCCTTGGCATCACAATGCTCCATGTCCTTGTCATCACAATGCTCCATGACCGCTCTCATCACATTGCTCCATGCCCTTGTCTTCACATAGCTCCATGACACATGTCTTCAGTATGCTCCATGGCCTTCTTATCACAATGCTCCAAGCCCTTGCCATCACAATGCTCCACTACCCCTATCATAACAATGCTCCATGACCCCTGCCATCACAATGCTCCATGCCCTTGTCATCACAAACCTCCATGACGAATGTCATCAGAATGCTCCATGGCCTTCTCATCACAATGCTCTATGCCCTAGTCATAACAATGCTCCCAGACCCATGTAATCACAATGCACCATGCCCCTTTTCATCAGAATGCTCCATGAGACTTTCCATCACAAGTCTCCATGATCTTCACATCACAATGTTCCAGGACCTTGACATCACCATGATCCATTCCCTTGTCATCACAATGCTCCATGACACCTGTCATCACAATACTCCATGCCCTTTTCATCACAATGCTCCATGACCTTTGTCACCACAATTCTCAACGCTTGTCATCACAATGCTCCCTGACACTTGTCATCAGAATGCCCCTTGAACCGTGTCACGAAAAGGCTCCATGCCTTTTTCATCACAATGCCCCATGCCATTTTCATCACAATGCTCCATGCCATTGTCATCAAAATACTCCACAAGCTTGTCATCAGAATGCTCCATGACCCTTGTCATCACAATTCTCCATGCACTTGTCAGCACAATGCTCCCTGACCGTTGTCATCACAATGCTCCAAGCCATTGTCATCACAATGCTCCACTACCTTTGTCATCAGAATCCTCCCTGACACTTGGCATCACAATGCTCCATGCCATCCTCATCACAATGGGCCATTACATATGTGATCACAATGCTCCCTGACACCTGTCTTCACAATACGGCATGACCTGGTCATCACAATGCTCCATGCCCTTGTCATCACAGTGTGCCATTCCAACTCTCATCGCAATATTCCATGAAATTTATTAGACCAATGTTCCATGCCCTTGTCATCACAATGCTCCATGCCCTTGTTATCACAATGCTCCATGACCCCTGTCATCACAATGCTCCGTAACTCCAGTAGTCACAATGCTTCATGACCTTTGTCATCACAATGGACCATAACCTCGTCATCAACAGTCTCTGTGACCTTTTTAACCACAATGCTCCATGAACTTTTCATCACAATGCTCCATGACCCTTGTCATCACAATGCTCCATGCGCTTGTCAGCACAATGCTCCATGACACATGTCATCACAATGCACCATGCGCTTGTCATCACAGTGCTCCACAACATTGTCATCACAATGCTCCATAAAATTTGTCATCACAATGCTCCATGCACTTCTCATCAAAATGCTCTCTCACCACTGATATCATAATGCTACATCACTATTTGTCACAATACTCCCTCACCCCTGTCATCACAATGTTCCATGACTCCTGTCATCACAATGCTACATGCACTTATCATCACAATGTTCGATGACCCCTGAAATCACAATATTCCATAACACCTGTCATCAAAATGTTCCATGACACTTTTCATCAAATTGCTCCATGACCCTGTCATCAGAATGCTCCCTGCTCTTCTCATCACAATGCACAACGCCCTTGCCATCCAAATGCTCCATGACCTTTGTCATCACAAAGGTCCATGACCCTTGGCATCACAATGCTCCATGTCATTGTCATCACAATGCTCCATGAACGCTCTCATCACATAGCTCCATGCCCTTGTCTTCACATAGCTCCATGACACGTGTCATCAGAATGCTCCATGGCCTTCTCATCACAATGCTCCAAGCCCTTGCCATCACAAAGCTCCATTACCCCTGTCATAAAAATGCTCCATGACCCCTGCCATCACGATGTTCCATGGCCTTGTCATCACAAGGCTCCTTGACCCTTCTCATCACAATGCTCCAAGAACACTGTAATCACAATGCTCTATGCCCCTTTTCATCTCAATGATCCATGAACCCTGTCATCACAATGCACCATGCCCATCATCATAATGCTTCATGCTATTGTCATAACAACGAAATCAAAATGTTCCATGACCTCTGTCATAACAATGCCCCAAACCCTGGTGATCACAATATTCCATAACACTTGTCATCACAATGCCCCAGGATGCTCGTCATCACAATTATCCATGGTCTTCTCATCACAATGCTCCATGACCTTCGTCATCACAATGCTCAATACACTTGTCATCAACATGCTCCCTGACACTTGTTGTCTGTATGCTCCTTGAACCCTGTCATGACAAGGCTCCATGCCTTTTTCATCACAATGATCCATGCCCTTTTCATCACAATGCTCCAAGTCCCATGTAATCACAATGGTCCATGCCATTGTCATCACAAAGCTCAATGACGCATTCCATCAGAATGCTCCTTGGTCTTCTCCTCACAATGCTACCTGCCCTTGTCTTCACAATGTTCCAAGACCCCTGTAATCAGAATGCTCCATTCCCCTTTTAATCAGTATGCTCCATGAGACTTGTCATCACAAGGCTCCATGGTTTTGTCATCACAAGGCTCCAGGACCTTGTCATCACAATGCTTCACGACCTTGTCATCAAAATTTTCAATGGCCCGTGTCATCATAATGCTCCAAACCCTAATCATCACAATGCTCCATTATATTTGTCATCACAATCCTCCATTACATTTGGTATCACAAAGCTCCATGCCATTGTCATCGCCATGGACCATGACATATGTCATCACAATGCTCCCTGACACCTGTCTTCACAATACTCCATGACCTTATCATCACAATGCTCCATGCCCTTGTCATCACAATGCACCATGCCCACTCTCATCACAATAATCTATGAAACTTGTCAGACCAATGCTCCATGCCACTGTCATCACAATGCTCCATGCCCTTGTCATCACAATGCTCCATGACCCCTGTCATCACAATGCTCCGTGACTCCAATCATCACAATGCTTCATAACGTTTGTCATCACAGTGGTCCATGCCCGCGTCATCACAAGGCTCTGTGACCTTTGTAACCACAATGCTCCATGAAATTTTCATCACAATTCTCTGAGAAACCTGTCATCACAATGCTCCATGTCTTTGTCAGAACAATGCTCCATGACCATTGTCATCACAATGTGCCACGCGCATTTCATCACAACGTTCCAAACCTTGTCATTGCAATGCTCCATAAACCTTGTAATCACAATGGTCCATGCACTTCTCATCAAAATGCTCTCTCACCAGAGATATCACAATGTTCCATCAATAGTCATCACAATACACCCTCATCCTTGTAATCACAATGTTCCATGACACTGTCATCACAATGCTACATCCCCTTATCATCACAATGTTCCATGACCCCTGCCATCACAATATTCCATCAGCCCTCTCATCAAAATGATCCATGACCCTTTCCATCCCAAAGCTCCAAGACCCCTGCCATCACAATGTTCTATAACCACTGCCATCAAAATGTTCCATTACACTTTTTATCAAATTGCAGCATGACCCGGTCATCAAAATGCTCCCTGCCCTTCTCATCAAAATGCTCCATGACTTGTCATCACAAAGCTCCAAGACCCTTGGCATCACAATGCTCCATGTCATTGTCATCACAATGCTCCATGAACCCTCTCATCACATTGCTCCATGCCCTTGTCATTACACAGCTCCATGACACTTGTCATCACAATGCTCGATGCCCTTCTTATCACAATGCTCCATGCACTTGTCATTACAGTCCTGCATGACCCATGTATCACAGTGTTCCGTGCCCTTGTCATTACAATGCACCATGCCCAATCTCATCACAATAATCTATGAAACTTGTCAGGCCAATGCTCCATGCCACTGTCCTCACAATGATCCATGCCCACTCTCATCACAATAATCCATGAAACATTTCAGGCCACAATTCCATACCCTTCTGATCACAATGCTCCATTACCCCTGTCATAAAAATGCACCATGACACCTGCCATCACAATGATCCACGGCCTAGTCATCACAAGGTTCCATGATAGTTACCATCACAAAGCTCCATGACGCATGTCATCAGAATGTTCCTTGGCCTTCTCATCACAATGCTCCATGCCCTTGTCATCACAATGCTCCAAGACCCTTGTCATCACAATGCTCCTTGCCCCATTTCATCTCAATTCTCCATGAAATCTGTCATCACAATGCTCCAAGACCCTTGTAATCACAGTGCTCCATGCCCCTTTTCATCTCAGTGCTCCATGAACCCTGTCATCACAATGCACCATGAACATCATCATAATGCTTCAGGCTATTGTCATCACAATGAAATCAATATTCTGCATGACCTCTGTCATCATAATGCTCCAAACCCTTGTGATCACAATGTTGCATAACACGTATCATCACAACACCCCATGACGCTCATCATCACAATTATCCATGGTCTTCTCATCAAAATGCTCCATGATCTTTGTCATCACAATGCTCAATAAACTTGTCATCACAATGCTCCCTGACCCTTGTCGTCAGTATGCCCCTTGAACCCTGTCATGACAAGTTTCCATGCATTTTTCATCACAATGATTCATGACCATTTCATCACAATGCTCCAAGGTCCCTGTAATCACAATGCTCCTTGACCTTGTCATCACAAAACTCCAAGACGCATGTCATCAGAATGCTCCATGGCCTTCTCATCACAATGCTCTATGCCCTAGTCATAACAATGCTCCAAGACCCCTGTAATCACAATGCTCCATGCCACTTTTCATCAGAATGCTCCATGAGACTTGCCATCACAAGTCTCCATGGTCTTCTCATCACAATGTTCCAGGACCTTGACATCACCATGATCCATTCCCTTGTCATCACAATGCTCCATGACCACTCTCATCACAATAATCCATGAACATTTTCAGCCCAATGCTCCACGACCTTCTCATCACAATGCTCCATTGCCAATATCATCACAGTGCTCCATGACCACTGTCATCACAACACTCCATGACACCTGACAACACAATGATCCAGGACTCTTGTCATCACAATGCTCCATTCCCTTGTCGTCACAATGCTACATGACACCTGTCATCACAACTCTCCATGAACATTTTCAGCCCAGTTCTCCATGACCCTTGTCATCAAAAGGATCCATGCCCTTGTCATCCCAATGCTCCATGACCCTGTATTCACAATGCTCCTTGACGCTTGTCCTCACAGAGCTCCATGACACATTTCATCACAATGCTCCATGCCTTTGTCAGCAAAATGCTACATGACCTTGTCATTGCAATTCTCTATGCACTTGTCATCACAATACTCCATTTCCATTGTCATCACATTCCTCCATGAACTTCGGGATCACATTGCTTCATGCCCTTGTCATCACAATGCTCCATGCTCCTTGAAATCAAAATGATCCATGACCTCTGTCATCACAATGCTCCAAACACTTGTGATCACCATGTTCCATAACACTTGTCATCACAACGCTCCATGATGCCTGTCATCACAATACTCCATGCCGTTTTCATCACAATGCTCCATGACATTTGTCACCACAATTCTCAATACACTTGTCATCACAATGTTCCGTGACACTTGTCATCAGAATGCTCCTTGAAACCTGTCAAGGAAAGGCTCCATGCCTTTTTCATCACAATGCCCCATGCCATTTTGATCACAATGCTCCATGTCATTGTCATCAAAATACTCCACAAGCTCGTCATCAGAATGCTCCATGACCCATGCCATCACAATTCTCCATGTACTTGTCAGCACAATGGTCCCTGACCCTTGTCATCACAATGCTCCAAGCCATTGTCATCACAATGCTCCATTACCTTTGTCATCAGAATCCTCCCTGACACTTGGCATCACAATGCTCCATGCCATCCTCATCACAATGGGCCATTACATTTGTGATCACAATGCTCCCTGACACCTGTCTTCACAATACGGCATGACCTGGTCATCACAATGCTCCATGCCCTTGTCATCACAGTGTGCCATTCCAACTCTCATCGCAATACTCCATGAAAGGTATTAGACCAATGTTCCATGCCCTTGTCATCACAATGCTCCATGCCCTTGTTATCACAATGCTCCATGACCCTGTCATCAGAATGATCCCTGCCCTTCTCATCACAATGCACAACGCCCTTGCCATCAAAATGCTCCATGACCTTTGTCATCACAAAGATCCATGGCCCTTGGCATCACAATGCTCCATGTCATTGTCATCACAATGCTCCATGAACGCTCTCATCACATTGCTCCATGCCCTTGTCTTCACATAGCTCCATGACATATGTCATCAGAATGCGCCATGGCATCCTCATCACAGTGCTCCATGCACTTGCCATCACAATGCTCCATGACCCCTGCCATCTCGATGTTCCATGGCCTTGTCATTACAAGGCTCCATGACCCTTCTCATCACAATGCTCCTAGAACACTGTAATCACAATGCTCTATGCCCCTTTTCATCTCAATGATCCATGAACCCTGTCATCACAATGCACCATGCCCATCATCATAATGCTTCATGCTATTGTCATAACAACGAAATCAAAATGTTCCATGACCTCTGTCATAACAATGCTCCAAACCCTTGTGATCACAATATTCCATAACACTTGTCATCACAATGCCCCAGGATGCTCCTCTTCACAATTATCCATGGTCTTCTCATCACAATGCTCCATGACCTTCGTCATCACAATGCTCAATACACTTGTCATCAACATGCTCCCTGACACTTGTTGTCTGTATGCACCTTGAACCCTGTCATGACAAGGCTCCATGCCTTTTTCATCACAATGATCCATGCCCTTTTCATCACAATGCTCCAATTCCCATGTAATCACAATGGTCCATGCCATTGTCATCACAAAGCTCCATGACGCATGTCATCAGAATGTTCCATGGCCTTCTCATCACAATGCTCCATGCCCTTGTCATCGCAATGCTCTAAGACCCCTGTAAACACAATGATCCATGCCTCTTTTCATCTCAATGCTCCATGAACCCTGTCATCACAATTCACCATGCACATCATCATAATGCTTCAGGCTATCGTCATCACAATGAAATCAACATTCTCCATGATCTCTGTCATCATAATGCTCCAAATCCTTGTGATCACAATGTTCCATAACACTTATCATCACAACACCCTATGACGCTCATCATCACAGTTATCCATGGTCTTCTCATCACAATACTCCATGATCATTGTCATCACAATGCTCAATAAACTTGACATCACAATGCTCCCTGACACTTGTCGTCAGTATGCTCCTTGAACACTCTCATGAGAAGGCTCCATGCCTTTTTCATCACAATGATCCATGCCTTTTTCATCACAATTCTCCAAGACCCCTGTATTGACAATTCTCCATGCCCTTGTCATCACAAAGCTCAATGACGAATGCCATCAGAATGCTCCTTGGTCTTCTCCTCACAATACTCCATGCCCTTGTCATCACAATGTTCCAAGACCCCTGTAATCACAATGCTCCATGCCTCTTTTCATCAGTATGCTCCATGAGACTTGTCATCACAAGGCTCCATTGTTTTGTCATCACAGTGCTCCAGGACCATGTCATCACAATGCTTCACGACCTTGTCATGAAACTTTTCAATAGCCCTTGTCATCAGAATGCTCCAAGCCCTAATCATCACAATGCTCCATTATATTTGTCATCACAATCCTCCATTACATTTGGCATCACAATATTCCATGCCATTGTCATCGCAATGGACCATGACATATGTCATCACAGTGATCCCTGACACCTGTCTTCACAATACCCCATGACCTTCTCATCACAGTACTCCATGCCCTTGTCATCCCAATTCACCATGCCCACTGTCATCACAATAATCTATGAAACTTGTCAGACCAATGCTCCATGCCCCTGTCATCAAAATGCTCCATTCCCTTGTCATCACAATGCTCCATGAACCCTGTCATCACAATGTTCTGTGACTCCAGTCATCTCAATGCTTCATAACGTTTGTCATCACAACGGTCCATGCCCGCATCCTCACAAGGTTCTATGACCTTTGTAACCGCAATGCTCCATGAACTTTCAACACAATTCTCTGTGAACATTGTCATCACAATGCTCCATATCTTTGTCAGAACAATGCTCCATGACCATTGTCATCACATTGAGCCACGTATATTTCATCACAACGGTCCACAACCTTGTCATTGCAATGCTCCATAAACCTTGTAATCACAATGGTACATACACTTCTCATCAAAATGCTCTCTCACCAGAGATATCACAATGTTCCATCACTAGTCATTACAATACTCCCTCACCCCGGTAATCACAATGTTCCATGACCCTGTCATCACAATGCTACATCCCCTTATCAGCACAATGTTCCATGACCCCTGACATCACAATGTTCCATAACCCCTGTCATCAAAATGCTCCATGACACATTTCATCCCAATGCTCCAAGACACCTGACATCACAATGTTCTATAAACCCTGCCATCAAAATGTTCCATTACACTTTTTATCAAATTGCTGCATGACCCGGTCATCAAAATGTTCCCTGCCCTTCTCATCACAATGCACCATGCCCTTGTCATCAAAATGCTCCATGACTTTTCATCGCATAGCTCCATGACGTTTGCCATCACAATGCTCCATGTCATTGTCATCACAATGCTCCATGAACACTCTCGTTACATTGCTCCATGCCCTTGTCATCACCAAGCTCCATGACACTTGTCAACACAATGGTCGATACACTTCTCATCACAATGCTCCATGCCAGTGTCAATACAATCCTGAATGACCCATGTATCACAGTGTTCCGTGCCCTTGTCCTCACAATGCTCCATGCCCACTCTCATCACAAAAATCCATTAAACATTTCAGACCAATGTTCCATGCCTTTCTCATTAAAATGCTCCATTACTTCTGTCATAACAATGCACAATGAACCCTGCCATCACAATGTTCCACGGCCTACTCGTCACAAGGTTCTATGACATTTCTAATCACAATGCTCAAAACCCCTGAAATCACAATGCTCCATGCACTTGTCATCACAGAGCTCCATGACGCATGTCATCAGAATGTTCCATGGCCTTCTCATCACAATGCTCCATGCCCTTGTCATCACAATGCTCCAAGACCCTTATAATCACAATGCTCCATGTCCCTTTTCATCACAATGCTCCATGAACCCTGTCATCACAATGCACCATGACCATCATGGTAATACTTCAGGCTATTGTCATCACAATGAAATCAATATTCTCCATGCCCTCTGTCATCATAATGCTCCAAACTCTTGTGATCACAATGTTGCATAACACGTATCATCACCACACCCCATGACGCTCATCATCACAATTATCCATGGTCTTCTCATCACAATGCTCCATGATCTTTGTCATCACAAGGCTCAATACACTTGTCATCACAATGCTCCCTGACACTTGTCGTCAGTATGCTTCTTGTACCCTATCATGACAAGGCTCCAAGCCTTTTTCATCACAATGATCCATGCCCTTTTCCTCACAATGCTCCAAGATCCCTGTAATCACAATGCTCCATGCCCTTGTCATCACAAAACTCCATGATGCATGTCATCAGAATGCTCCATGGCCTTCTGATCAAAATGCTCCATCCCCTAGTCATCACAATGCTCCAAGACCCCTGTAATCACGGTGCTCCATGACCGTTTTCATCAGAATGCTCCATAAGACTTGTCATCACAAGTCTCCATGGTCTTCTCATAACAATGCTCCAGGACCTTGTCATCACCATGCTCCATTCCCTTGTCATCACAATGCTCCATGACCCAAGTCAACACAATGCTCCATGAATATTTTCAGCCCAATGCTCCATGACCTTCTCATCACAATGCTCCATGACCAATATCATCACAATTCTCCATGACCACTGTCATCACAACACTCCATGAAACCTGACAACACAATGATCTGGGACTCTTGTCATCACAAAGCTCCAAGACCCCTGTAATCACAGTGCTCCATGACCCCTGTCATCACAATACTCCATGAACATTTTCAGCCCTATGTTCCATGACCCTTGTCATCACAATGATCCATGCCCATGTTATCCCAATGTTCCATGACCCATGTATTCACAATGCTCCGTGATGCTTGTCATCACAGTGCTCCATGACACATGTCATCACAATGCTCCACGACCTTTTCATCCCCAAGCTCCATACCCTTGTCATCACAATGCTCCATGACCAATATCATCAAAATGCTCCATGACCACTGTCATCACAACACTCCTTGACACCTGACAATACAATGATCCGGGACTCTTGTCATCACAATGCTCCAATACCCCTGCAATCAAAATGCTCCATGCCCACTGTCATCACAATAATCTATGAAACTGGTCAGACCAATGCTCCATGCCCCTGTCATCACAATGCTCCATGCCCTTGTCATCACAAAGCTCCATGACCCCTGTCATAACAATGCTCCGTGACTCCAGTCATCACAATGCTTCATAACGTTTGTCATCACAACGGTACATGTCCGTGTCATCACAAGGCTCTGTGACCTTTGTAACCACAATGCTCCATGAACTTTTCATCACAATGCTCCGTGACCCTTGTCATCACAATGCTCCATGCCTTTGTCAGAACAATGCTCCATGACCCTTGTCATCACAATATGCCATGCGCTTTTCATCACAATGATCCACAACTTTGTCATCACTGTGCTCCATAAACCTTGTAATCACAATGCTCCATGCAATTCTGATCCAAATGCTCTCTCACATGAGATATCACAATGTTCCATCACTAGTCATCACAATCCTCCCTCACCCCTGTTATCACAATGTCCCATGACCCGTGTCATCACAACGCTACATCCCCTTATCAGCACAATGTTCCATGACCCCTGACATCACAATGTTCCATAACCCCTGTCATCAAAATGCTCCATGACACTTTTCATCCCAAACCTCCATGACCCCTGGCATCACAATGTTCTATAAACACTGGCATCAAAATATTCCATTACACTTTTCATCAAATTGCTGCATGACCCTGTCATCAAAATGCTCCCTGCCGTTCTCATCACAATGCACCACACACTTGTCATCAAAATGCTCCATGACCTTTGTCATCACAAAGCTCCGTGACCCTTGGCATCAAAATGCTCCATGTCATTGTCATCACAATGCTCCATGAACCCCCTCATCACATAGCTCCATGCGCTTGTCATCACAAAGCTCCATGGCACTTGTCATCACAATGCTCGATGCCCTTCTCATCACAATGCTCCATGCCCTTGTCATTACAATCCTCCATGACCCATGTATCACAGTGTACCGTGCCCTTGTCATCACAATGCACCATGCCCACTCTCATCACAATAATCCATGAAACATTTCAGCCCAATGCTCAATGCACTTCTCATCACAATGCTCCATTACCTCTGTCATAATAAGCTCCATGACCACTGCCATCACAATGTTCCACGGCCTTGTCATGACAAGGCTCCAGGACCCTTGTCATCACAATGATCTAAGACCCATTTAATCACAATGCTCCATGCCCTTGTCATCACAAAACTCCATGACGCATGTCATCAGAATATTCCATTGCCTTCGCCTCACAATGCTCCATGCCCTTGTCATCACAATGCTTCAAGACCCCCGTAATCACAATGCTCCATGACCCTTTTCATAAGAATGCTCCAATAGACTTGTCATCACAAGTCTCCATGGTCATCTCATCACAATGCTCCAAGACCTTGTCATCAACATGCTCCATTCCCTTGTCATCACAATGCTCCATGACCCATGTCATCACAATACTCCATGAACATTTTCAGCCCAATGCTCCATGACCCTTGTTATCACAATGATCCATGTCCTTGTCATCCCAATGTTCCATGACCCATGTATTCACAATGCTCCGTGACGCTTGTCATCACAGTGCTCCATGACACCTGTCATCACAATGCTCCATGCCTTTGTCAGCAAAATGCTACATGACCTTGTCATTACAATGCTCTATGCACTTGTCATCACAATACTCCATTTCCATTGTCATCACAATCCTCCATGAACTTTGGGATCACATTGCTTCATGCCCTTGTCATCACAATGCTCCATGCTCCTTGAAATCAAAATGATCCATGACCTCTGTCATCACAATGCTCCAAACCCTTGTGATCACAATGTTCCATAACACTTGTCCTCACAACGCTCCATGATGCCTGTCATCACAATAATCCATGCCCTTTTCATCACAATGCACCATGAACTTTGTCATCACAATTCTCAATACACTTGTCATCAAAATGCTCCCTGACACTTGTCGTCAGAATGCTCCTTGAACCCTGTCACGAAAATGCTCCATGCCTTTTTCATCACAAAGCCCCATGCCCTTTTCATCCCAATGCTCCATGCCATTGTCATCAAAATACTCCACAAGCTTGTCATCAGAATGCTCCATGACCCTTGTCATCACAATTCTCCATGCACTTGTCAGCACAATGCTCCCTGACACTTGTCATCACAATGCTCCAAGCCATTGTCATCACAATGCTCCATTACCTTTGTGATCAGAATCCTCAATGGAAGTTTGCATCACAATGCTCCATGCCATTGTCATCACAATGGGCCATTACATATGTCATCACAATGCTCCCTGACACCTCTCTTTACAATACTGCATTACGTGGTCATCACAATGCTCCCTGCCGTTCTCAACACAATGCACCACACCCTTGTCATCAAAATGCTCCATGACCTTTGTCATCACAAAGCTCCATGACGCTTGGCATCACAATGCTCCATGTCATTGTCATCACAATGCTCCATGAACCCTCTCATCACATTGCTCCATGCCCTTGTCATCACAAAGCTCCATGGCACTTGTCATCACAATGCTCGATGCCCTTCTCATCACAATGCTCCATGCCCTTGTCATTACAATCCTCCATGACCCATGTATCACAGTGTACCGTGCCCTTGTCATCACAATGCGCCATGCCCACTCTCATCACAATAATCCATGAAATATTTCAGACCAATGCTCAATGCACTTCTCATCACAATATCCATTACCTCTGTCATAACAAGCTCCATTAACCCTGCCATCACAATGTTCCACGCCCTTGTCATCACAAGGCTCCAGGACCCTTGTCAGCACAATGCTCCAAGACCCATGTAATCACAATGCTCCATGCCCTTGTCATCACAAAGCTCCATGACGCATGTCATCACAATGTTCCATGGCCTTCGCCTCACAATGCTCCATTCCCTTGTCATCACAATGCTTCAAAGCCCCGTAATCACAATGCTCCATGACCCTTTTCATAAGAATGCTCCATTAGAGTTGTCATCACAAGTCTCCATGGTCATCTCATCACAATGCTCCAAGACCTTGGCATCAACATGCTCCATTCCCTTGTCATCACAATGCTCCATGACCCCTGTCATCACAATACTCCATGCACATTTTTAGCCCAATGCTCCATGACCCTTGTCATCACAATGATCCATGCCCTTGTCATCACAAAGCTCCATGCACTTGTCAGAACAATGCTCCCTGATCCTTGTCATCACAATGCTCCAAACCATTGTCACCACAATGCTCCATTACCTTTGTCATCAGAATCCTCCATGACACTTGGCATCACAATGCTCCATGCCATTGTCATCACAATGCTCCATGACCCCGGTCATCACAATGCTCCGTGACTACAGTCATCACAATGCTTCATAATGTTTGTCATCACAACAATCCATGCCCGCATCATCACAAGGTTCTGTGACCTTTGTAACCACAATGCTCCATGAACTTTTCATCACAATGCTCCGTGACTCTTGTCATCACAATGCTCCATGCCTTTGTCAGAACAATGCTCCATGACCCTTGTCATCAAATTGTGCCATGCGCTTTTCACCACAATGATCCACAACCTTGTCATCACTATGCTCCATAAACCTTGTAATCACAATGCTCCATGCACTTCTCATCCAAATACTCTCTCACATGAGATATCACAATGTTCCATCACTAGTCATCACAATCCTCCCTCACCCCTGTTATCACAATGTTCCATGACCCCTGTCATCACAATGCTACATCCCCTTATCAGCACAATGTTCCATGACCCCTGACATCACAATGTTCCATAACCCCTGTCATCAAAATGCTCCATGACCCTTTTCATCCCAAAGCTCCATGACCCCTGGCATCACAATGTTCTATAACCCCTGGCATCAAAATGTTCCATTACACTTTTCATCAAATTGCTGCATGACCCTGTCATCAAAATGCTCCCTGACCTTCTCATCACAATGCACCACACACTTGTCATCAAAATGCTCCATGACCTTTGTCATCACAAAGCTCCGTGACCCTTGGCATCACAGTGCTCCATGTCATTGTCATCAAAATGCTCCATGAACCCTCTCATCACATTGCTCCATGTCCTTGTCATCACAAAGCTCCATGACACTTGTCATCACAATGCTCGATGCCATTCTCATCACAATGCTCCATGACCTTGTCATTACAATCCTCCATGACCCATGTATCACAGTGTACCGTGCCCTTGTCATGACAAACCGCCATGCCCACTCTCATCACAGTAATCCATGAAACATTTCAGATCAATGCTCAATGCCCTTCTCATCACAATGCTCCGTTACCTCTGTCGTAACAATGCTCCATGACACCTGCCATCATAATATTCCACGGCCTTGTCATCACAAGGCTCCATGACCCTTGTCATCACAATGCTCCAAGATCCATGTAATCACAATGCTCCATGCCCTTGTCATCACAAAGCTCCATGACGCATGTCATCAGAATGTTCCATGGTCTTCTCCTCACAATGCTCCATGCCCTTGTCATCACAATGCTCGAAGACTCCAGTAATCACAATGTTCCATTCCCTTTTTCATCAGAATGCTCCATTAGATTTATCATCACATGTCTCCATGGTCATCTCCTCACAATGCTCCAAGACCTTGTCATCACCATGCTCCGTTCCCTTGTCATCACAATGCTCCATGACCCCTGTCATCACAATACTCCATGAACATTTTCAGCCCAATTCTCTATGACCTTCTCATCACAATGCTCCATGACCAATATCATCACAATGCTCCATGACCACTGTCATCACAACACTCCATGACACCTGACAACACAATGATCTGGGACTCTTGTCATCACAATGCTCCAAGACCCCTGTAATCACAATGCTCCATGACCCCTGTCATCACAATACTCCATGAACATTTTCAGCCCAATGCTCCATGACCATTGTCATCACAATGATCCATGCCCTTGTGATCCCAATATTCCATGACACTTGTATTCACAAGGCTCTGTGACCCTTGTCACCACAGTGCTCCATGACACCTGTCATCACAATGCTCCATTCCTTTGTCAGCAAAATGCTACATGGCCTTGTCATTACAATGCGCTAGGCGCTTGTCATCACAATACTCCATTACTATTGTCATCACAATTTCCCATGAACCTTGGGATCACATTGCTTCATGCCCTTGTCATCACAATGCTCCATGCTCCTTGAAATCAAAATGATCCATGACCTCTGTCATCACAATGCTCCAAACCCTTGTGATCACAATGTTCCATAACTCTTGTCCTCACAATGCTCCATGATGCCTGTCATCACAATACTCCATGCCCTTTTCATCACAATGTTCCATGACCTTTGTCATCACAATTCTCAATACACTTGTCATCACAATGCTCCCTGACACTTGTCGTCAGCATGCTCCTTGAAACCTGTCACCAAAAGGCTACACGCCTTTTTCATCACAAAGCCCCATGCCGTTTTCATGCCAATGCTCCATGCCATTGTCATCAAAATATTTCACAAGCTTGTCATCAGAAAGCTCCATGACCCTTGTCATCACAATGCTCCATGCACTTGTCAGAACAATGCTCCCTGACCCTTGTCATCACAATGCTCCAAGCCATTGTCATTCACAATGCTCCATTACCTTTGTCATCAGAATCCTCCATGACACTTGGCATCACAATGCTCCATGACATTGTCATCACAATGGGCCATTACATATGTCATCACAATGCTCCCTGACACCTATCTTCACAATATTGCATGACCTTTGTCATCACAAAGCTCCATGACCCTAGGCATCACAATGCTCCAAGCCATTGTCATCACAATGCTCCATTACCTTTGTGATCAGAATCCTCAATGGAAGTTTACATCACAATGCTCCATGCCATTGTCATCACAATGGGCCTTTACATATGTCATCACAATGCTCCCTGACACCTCTCTTTACAATACTGCATTACCTGGTCATCACAATGCTCCCTGCCCTTCTCATCACAATGCACCACACCCTTGTCATCAAAATGCTCCATGACCTTTGTCATCACAAAACTCCATGACCCTTGGCATCACAATGCTCCATGTCATTGTCATCACAATGCTCCATGAACCCTCTCATCGCATTGCTCCATGCCCTTGTCATCACAAAGCTCCATGGCACTTGTCATCACAATGCTCGATGCCCTTCTCATCACAATGCTCCAGGCCCGTGTCATTACAATCCTCCATGACCCATGTATCACAGTGTACCGTGCCCTTGTCATCACAATGCGCCATGCCCACTCTCATCACAATAATCCATGAAATATTTCAGACCAATGCTCAATGCACTTCTCATCACAATGCTCCATTACCTTTGTCATAACAAGCTCCATGACCCCTGCCATCACAATGTTCCACGGCCTTGTCATCACAAGGCTCCAGCACCCTTGTCAGCACAATGCTCCAAGACCCATGTAATCACAATGCTCCATGCCCTTGTCATCACAAAGCTCCATGACGCATGTCATCACAATGTTCCATGGCCTTCGCCTCACAATGCTCCATGCCCTTGTCATCACAATGCTTCAAGACCCCCGTAATCACAATGCTCCATGCCCCTTTTCATAAGAATGCTCCATTAGATTTGTCATCACAAGTCTCCATGGTCATCTCATCACAATGCTCCAAGACATTGTCATCAACATGCTCCATTCCCTTGTCATCACAATGCTCCATGACCCCTGTCATCACAATACTCCATGCACATTTTCAGCCCAATGCTCCATGACCCTTGTCATCACAATGATCCATGCCCTTGTGATCACAATGCTCCATGCACTTGTCAGCACAATGCTCCCTGATCCTTGTCATCACAATGCTCCAAACCATTGTCACCACAATGCTCCATTACCTTTGTCATCAGAATCCTCCATGACACTTGGCATCACAATGCTCCATGCCATTGTCATCACAATGCTCCATGACCCCTGTCATCACAGTGCTCCGTGACTACAGTCATCATAATGCTTCATAACGTTTGTCATCACAACAATCCATGCCTGCGTCATCACAAGGCTCTGTGACCTTTGTAACCACAATGCTCCATGAACTTTTCATCACAATGCTCCGTGACCCTTGTCATCACAATGCTCCATGCCTTTGTCAGAACAATGCTCCATGACCCTTGTCATCAAATTGTGCCATGCGCTTTTCACCACAATGATCCACAACCTTGTCATCGCTATGCTCCATAAACCTTGTAATCACAATTCTCCATGCACTTCTCATCCAAATACTCTCTCACATGAGATATCACAATGTTCCATCACTAGTCATCACAATCCTCCCTCACCCCTGTTATCACAATGTTCCATGACCCCTGTCATCACAATGCTACATCCCCTTATCAGCACAATGTTCCATGACCCCTGACATCACAATGTTCCATAACCCCTGTCATCAAAATGCTCCATGACCCTTTTCATCCCAAAGCTCCATGACCCCTGGCATCACAATGTTCTATAACCCCTGGCATCAAAATGTTCCATTACACTTTTCATCAAATTGCTGCATGACCCTGTCATCAAAATGCTCCCTGACCTTCTCATCACAATGCACCACACACTTGTCATCAAAATGCTCCATGACCTTTGTCATCACAAATCTCCGTGACCCTTGGCATCACAGTGCTCCATGTCATTGTCATCAAAATGCTCCATGAACCCTCTCATCACATTGCTCCATGTCCTTGTCATCACAAAGCTCCATGACACTTGTCATCACAATGCTCGATGCCATTCTCATCACAATGCTCCATGACCTTGTCATTACAATCCTCCATGACCCATGTATCACAGTGTACCGTGCCCTTGTCATGACAAACCGCCATGCCCACTCTCATCACAGTAATCCATGAAACATTTCAGATCAATGCTCAATGCCCTTCTCATCACAATGCTCCGTTACCTCTGTCGTAACAATGCTCCATGACACCTGCCATCATAATATTCCACGGCCTTGTCATCACAAGGCTCCATGACCCTTGTCATCACAATGCTCCAAGATCCATGTAATCACAATGCTCCATGCCCTTGTCATCACAAAGCTCCATGACGCATGTCATCAGAATGTTCCATGGTCTTCTCCTCACAATGCTCCATGCCCTTGTCATCACAATGCTCGAAGACTCCAGTAATCACAATGTTCCATTCCCTTTTTCATCAGAATGCTCCATTAGATTTATCATCACATGTCTCCATGGTCATCTCCTCACAATGCTCCAAGACCTTGTCATCACCATGCTCCGTTCCCTTGTCATCACAATGCTCCATGACCCCTGTCATCACAATACTCCATGAACATTTTCAGCCCAATTCTCTATGACCTTCTCATCACAATGCTCCATGACCAATATCATCACAATGCTCCATGACCACTGTCATCACAACACTCCATGACACCTGACAACACAATGATCTGGGACTCTTGTCATCACAATGCTCCAAGACCCCTGTAATCACAATGCTCCATGACCCCTGTCATCACAATACTCCATGAACATTTTCAGCCCAATGCTCCATGACCATTGTCATCACAATGATCCATGCCCTTGTGATCCCAATATTCCATGACACTTGTATTCACAAGGCTCTGTGACCCTTGTCACCACAGTGCTCCATGACACCTGTCATCACAATGCTCCATTCCTTTGTCAGCAAAATGCTACATGGCCTTGTCATTACAATGCGCTAGGCGCTTGTCATCACAATACTCCATTACTATTGTCATCACAATTTCCCATGAACCTTGGGATCACATTGCTTCATGCCCTTGTCATCACAATGCTCCATGCTCCTTGAAATCAAAATGATCCATGACCTCTGTCATCACAATGCTCCAAACCCTTGTGATCACAATGTTCCATAACTCTTGTCCTCACAACGCTCCATGATGCCTGTCATCACAATACTCCATGCCCTTTTCATCACAATGTTCCATGACCTTTGTCATCACAATTCTCAATACACTTGTCATCACAATGCTCCCTGACACTTGTCGTCAGCATGCTCCTTGAAACCTGTCACCAAAAGGCTACACGCCTTTTTCATCACAAAGCCCCATGCCGTTTTCATGCCAATGCTCCATGCCATTGTCATCAAAATATTTCACAAGCTTGTCATCAGAAAGCTCCATGACCCTTGTCATCACAATGCTCCATGCACTTGTCAGAACAATGCTCCCTGACCCTTGTCATCACAATGCTCCAAGCCATTGTCATTCACAATGCTCCATTACCTTTGTCATCAGAATCCTCCATGACACTTGGCATCACAATGCTCCATGACATTGTCATCACAATGGGCCATTACATATGTCATCACAATGCTCCCTGACACCTATCTTCACAATATTGCATGACCTTTGTCATCACAAAGCTCCATGACCCTTGGCATCACAATGCTCCAAGCCATTGTCATCACAATGCTCCATTACCTTTGTGATCAGAATCCTCAATGGAAGTTTACATCACAATGCTCCATGCCATTGTCATCACAATGGGCCTTTACATATGTCATCACAATGCTCCCTGACACCTCTCTTTACAATACTGCATTACCTGGTCATCACAATGCTCCCTGCCCTTCTCATCACAATGCACCACACCCTTGTCATCAAAATGCTCCATGACCTTTGTCATCACAAAACTCCATGACCCTTGGCATCACAATGCTCCATGTCATTGTCATCACAATGCTCCATGAACCCTCTCATCGCATTGCTCCATGCCCTTGTCATCACAAAGCTCCATGGCACTTGTCATCACAATGCTCGATGCCCTTCTCATCACAATGCTCCAGGCCCGTGTCATTACAATCCTCCATGACCCATGTATCACAGTGTACCGTGCCCTTGTCATCACAATGCGCCATGCCCACTCTCATCACAATAATCCATGAAATATTTCAGACCAATGCTCAATGCACTTCTCATCACAATGCTCCATTACCTTTGTCATAACAAGCTCCATGACCCCTGCCATCACAATGTTCCACGGCCTTGTCATCACAAGGCTCCAGCACCCTTGTCAGCACAATGCTCCAAGACCCATGTAATCACAATGCTCCATGCCCTTGTCATCACAAAGCTCCATGACGCATGTCATCACAATGTTCCATGGCCTTCGCCTCACAATGCTCCATGCCCTTGTCATCACAATGCTTCAAGACCCCCGTAATCACAATGCTCCATGCCCCTTTTCATAAGAATGCTCCATTAGACTTGTCATCACAAGTCTCCATGGTCATCTCATCACAATGCTCCAAGACATTGTCATCAACATGCTCCATTCCCTTGTCATCACAATGCTCCATGACCCCTGTCATCACAATACTCCATGCACATTTTCAGCCCAATGCTCCATGACCCTTGTCATCACAATGATCCATGCCCTTGTCATCACAATGCTCCATGCACTTGTCAGCACAATGCTCCCTGATCCTTGTCATCACAATGCTCCAAACCATTGTCACCACAATGCTCCATTACCTTTGTCATCAGAATCCTCCATGACACTTGGCATCACAATGCTCCATGCCATTGTCATCACAATGCTCCATGACCCCTGTCATCACAGTGCTCCGTGACTACAGTCATCATAATGCTTCATAACGTTTGTCATCACAACAATCCATGCCTGTGTCATCACAAGGCTCTGTGACCTTTGTAACCACAATGCTCCATGAACTTTTCATCACAATGCTCCGTGACCCTTGTCATCACAATGCTCCATGCCTTTGTCAGAACAATGCTCCATGACCCTTGTCATCAAATTGTGCCATGCGCTTTTCACCACAATGATCCACAACCTTGTCATCGCTATGCTCCATAAACCTTGTAATCACAATTCTCCATGCACTTCTCATCCAAATACTCTCTCACATGAGATATCACAATGTTCCATCACTAGTCATCACAATCCTCCCTCACCCCTGTTATCACAATGTTCCATGACCCCTTTCATCACAATGCTACATCCCCTTATCAGCACAATGTTCCATGACCCCTGACATCACAATGTTCCATAACCCCTGTCATCAAAATGCTCCATGACCCTTTTCATCCCAAAGCTCCATGAGCCCTGGCATCACAGTGTTCTATAACCCCTGGCATCAAAATGTTCCATTACACTTTTCATCAAATTGCTGCATGACCCTGTCATCAAAATGCTCCCTGCCCTTCTCATCACAATGCACCACACACTTGTCATCAAAATGCTCCATGACCTTTGTCATCACAAAGCTCCATGACCCTTGGCATCACAATGCTCCATGTCATTCTCATCACAATGCTCCATGAACCCTCTCATCACATTGCTCCATGTCCTTGTCATCACAAAGCTCCATGACACTTGTCATCACAATGCTCGATGCCATTCTCATCACAATGCTCCATGACCTTGTCATTACAATCCTCCATGACCCATGTATCACAGTGTACCGTGCCCTTGTCATGACAAACCGCCATGCCCACTCTCATCACAGTAATCCATGAAACATTTCAGATCAATGCTCAATGCCCTTCTCATCACAATGCTCCGTTACCTCTGTCGTAACAATGCTCCATGACACCTGCCATCATAATATTCCACGGCCTTGTCATCACAAGGCTCCATGACCCTTGTCATCACAATGCTCCAAGATCCATGTAATCACAATGCTCCATGCCCTTGTCATCACAAAGCTCCATGAAGCATGTCATCAGAATGTTCCATGGTCTTCTCCTCACAATGCTCCATGCCCTTGTCATCACAATGCTCGAAGACTCCAGTAATCACAATGTTCCATTCCCTTTTTCATCAGAATGCTCCATTAGATTTGTCATCACAAGTCTCCATGGTCATCTCCTCACAATGCTCCAAGACCTTGTCATCACCATGCTCCATTCCCTTGTCATCACAATGCTCCATGACCCCTGTCATCACAATACACCATGAACATTTTCAGCCCAATTCTCTATGACCTTCTCATCACAATGCTCCATGACCAATATCATCACAATGCTCCATGACCACTGTCATCACAACACTCCATGACACCTGACAACACAATGATCCGGGACTCTTGTCATCACAATGCTCCAAGACCCCTGTAATCACAATGCTCCATGACCCCTGTCATCACAATACTCCATGAACATTTTCAGCCCAATGCTCCATGACCCTTGTCATCACAATGTTCCATGCCCATGTTATCCCAATGTTCCATGACACATGTATTCACAATGCTCCATGACGCTTGTCATCACAGTGCTCCATGACACCTGTCATCACAATGCTCCATGCCTTTGTCAGCAAAATGCTACATGACCTTTTCATTACAATGCTCTATGCACTTGTCATCACAATACTCCATTTCCATTGTCATCACAATCCTCCATGAACTTTGGGATCACATTGCTTCATGCCCTTGTCATCACAATGCTCCATGCTCCGGGAAATCAAAATGATCCATGACCTCTGTCATCACAATGCTCCAAACCCTTGTGATCACCATGTTCCATAACACTTGTCCTCACAACGCTCCATGATGCCTGTCATCACAATAATCCATGCCCTTTTCATCACAATGCTCCATGACCTTTGTCATCACAATTCTCAATACACTTGTCATCACAATGCTCCCTGACACTTGTCGTCAGAATGCTCTTTGAACCCTGTCACGAAAAGGCTCCATGCCTTTTCCATCACAAAGCCCCATGCCCTTTTCATCCCAATGCTCCATGCCATTGTCATCAAAATACTCCACAAGCTTGTCATCAGAATGCTCCATGACCCTTGTCATCACAATTCTCCATGCACTTGTCAGCACAATGCTCCCTGACACTTGTCATCACAATGCTCCAAGCCATTGTCATCACAATGCTCCATTACCTTTGTGATCAGAATCCTCAATGGAAGTTTGCATCACATTGCTCCATGCCATTGTCATCACAATGGGCCATTACATATGTCATCACAATGCTCCCTGACACCTCTCTTTACAATATTGCATTACCTGGTCATCACAATGCTCCCTGCCGTTCTCATCACAATGCACCACACCCTTGTCATCAAAATGCTCCATAACCTTTGTCATCACAAAGGTCCATGACCCTTGGCATCACAATGCTCCATGTCATTGTCATCACAATGCTCCATGAACCCTCTCATCACATTGCTCCATGCCCTTGTCATCACAAAGCTCCATGGCACTTGTCATCACAATGCTCGATGCCCTTCTCATCACAATGCTCCCTGCCGTTCTCATCACAATGCACCACACCCTTGTCATCAAAATGCTCCATGACCTTTGTCATCACAAAGCTCCATGACCCTTGGCATCACAATGCTCCATGTCATTGTCATCACAATGCTCCATGAACCCTCTCATCACATTGCTCCATACCCTTGTCATCACAAAGCTCCATGGCACTTGTCATCACAATGCTCGATGCCCTTCTCATCACAATGCTCCATGCCCTTGTCATTACAATACTCCATGACCCATGTATCACAGTGTACCGTGCCCTTGTCATCACAATGCGCCACGCCCACTCTCATCACAATAATCCATGAAATATTTCAGACCAATGCTCAATGCACTTCTCATCACAATGCTCCATTACCTCTGTCATAACAAGCTCCATGAACCCTGCCATCACAATATTCCACGGCCTTGTCATCACAAGGCTCCAGGACCCTTGTCAGCACAATGCTCCAAGACCCATGTAATCACAATGCTCCATGCCCTTGTCATCACAAAGCTCCATGACGCATGTCATCACAATGTTCCATGGCCTTCACCTCACAATGCTCCATGCCCTTGTCATCACAATGCTTCAAGACCCCCGTAATCACAATGCTCCATGCCCCTTTTCATAAGAATGCTCCATTAGACTTGTCATCACAAGTCTCCATGGTCATCTCCTCACAATGCTCCAAGACCTTGTCATCACCGTGCTCCATTCCCTTGTCATCACAATGCTCCATGACCCCTGTCATCACAATACTCCATGAACATTTTCAGCCCAATTCTCTATGACCTTCTCATCACAATGCTCCATGACCAATATCATCACAATGCTCCATGACCACTGTCATCACAACACTCCATGACACCTGACAACACAATGATCCGGGTCTCTTTTCATCACAATGCTCCAAGACCCCTGTAATCACAATGCTCCATGACCCCTGTCATCACAATACTCCATGAACATTTTCAGCCCAATGCTCCATGACCCTTGTCATCACAATGATCCATGCCCATGTTATCCCAATGTTCCATGACCCATGTATTCACAATGCTCCATGACGCTTGTCATCACAGTGCTCCATGACACCTGTCATCACAATGCTCCATGCCTTTGTCAGCAAAATGCTACATGACCTTGTCATTACAATGCTCTATGCACTTGTCATCACAATACTCCATTTCCATTGTCATCACAATCCTCCATGAACTTTGGGATCACATTGCTTCATGCCCTTGTCATCACAATGCTCCATGCTCCGTGAAATCAAAATGGTCCATGACCTCTGTCATCACAATGCTCCAAACCCTTGTGATCACAATGTTCCATAACACTTGTCCTCACAACGCTCCATGATGCCTGTCATCACAATAATCCATGCCCTTTTCATCACAATGCTCCATGACCTTTGTCATCACAATTCTCAATACACTTGTCATCACAATGCTCCCTGACACTTGTCGTCAGAATGCTCTTTGAACCCTGTCACGAAAAGGCTCCATGCCTTTTCCATCACAAAGCCCCATGCCCTTTTCATCCCAATGCTCCATGCCATTGTCATCAAAATACTCCACAAGCTTGTCATCAGAATGCTCCATGACCCTTGTCATCACAATTCTCCATGCACTTGTCAGCACAATGCTCCCTGACACTTGTCATCACAATGCTCCAAGCCATTGTCATCACAATGCTCCATTACCTTTGTGATCAGAATCCTCAATGGAAGTTTGCATCACAATGCTCCATGCCATTGTCATCACAGTGGGCCATTACATATGTCATCACAATGCTCCCTGACACCTCTCTTTACAATAATGCATTACCTGGTCATCACAATGCTCCCTGCCGTTCTCATCACAATGCACCACACCCTTGTCATCAAAATGCTCCATGACCTTTGTCATCACAAAGCTCCATGACCCTTGGCATCACAATGCTCCATGTCATTGTCATCACAATGCTCCATGAACCCTCTCATCACATTGCTCCATGCCCTTGTCATCACAAAGCTCCATGACGCATGTCATCAGAATGTTCCATGGCCTTCGCCTCACAATGCTCCATGCCCTTGTCATCACAATGCTTCAAGACACCCGTAATCACAATGTTCCATGCCCCTTTTCATAAGAATGCTCCATTAGACTTGTCATCACAAGTCTCCATGGACAACTCATCACAATGCTCCAAGCCCTTGTCATCAACATGCTCCATTCCCTTGTCATCACAATGCTCCATGACCCCTGTCATCACAATACTCCATGCAAATTTTCAGCCCAATGCTCCATGACCCTTGTCATCACAATGATTCATGCCCTTGTCATCACAAAGCTCCATGCACTTGTCAGCACAATGCTCCATTACCTTTGTCATCAGAATCCTCCATGACACTTGGCATCACAATGCTCCATGCCATTGTCATCACAATGCTCCATGACCTCTGTCATCACAATGCTCCGTGACTACAGTCATCACAATGCTTCATAACGTTTGTCATCACAACAATCCATGCCCGCGTCATCACAAGGCTCTGTGACCTTTGTAACCACAATGCTCCATGAACTTCTCATCACAATGCTCCGTGACCCTTGTCATCACAATGCTCCATGCCTTTGTCAGAACAATGCTCCATGACCCTTGTCATCAAATTGTGCCATGCGCTTTTCACCACAATGATCCACAACCTTGTCATCGCTATGCTCCATAAACCTTGTAATCACAATGCTCCATGCACTTCTCATCCAAATACTCTCTCACATGAGATATCACAATGTTCCATCACTAGTCATCACAATCCTCCCTCACCCCTGTTATCACAATGTTCCATGACCCCTGTCATCACAATGCTACATCCCCTTATCAGCACAATGTTCCATGACCCCTGACATCACAATGTTCCATAACCCCTGTCATCAAAATGCTCCATGACCCTTTTCATCCCAAAGCTCCATGACCCATGGCATCACAATGTTCTATAACCCCTGGCATCAAAATGTTCCATTACACTTTTCATCAAATTGCTGCATGACCCTGTCATCAAAATGCTCCCTGCCCTTCTCATCACAATGCACCACACACTTGTCATCAAAATGCTCCATGACCTTTGTCATCACAAAGCTCCATGACCCTTGGCATCACAATGCTCCATGTCATTCTCATCACAATGCTCCATGAACCCTCTCATCACATTGCTCCATGTCCTTGTCATCACAAAGCTCCATGACACTTGTCATCACAATGCTCGATGCCATTCTCATCACAATGCTCCATGACCTTGTCATTACAATCCTCCATGACCCATGTATCACAGTGTACCGTGCCCTTGTCATGACAAACCGCCATGCCCACTCTCATCACAGTAATCCATGAAACATTTCAGATCAATGCTCAATGCCCTTCTCATCACAATGCTCCGTTACCTCTGTCGTAACAATGCTCCATGACACCTGCCATCATAATATTCCACGGCCTTGTCATCACAAGGCTCCATGACCCTTGTCATCACAATGCTCCAAGATCCATGTAATCACAATGCTCCATGCCCTTGTCATCACAAAGCTCCATGAAGCATGTCATCAGAATGTTCCATGGTCTTCTCCTCACAATGCTCCAAGACCTTGTCATCACCATGCTCCATTCCCTTGTCATCACAATGCTCCATGACCCCTGTCATCACAATACTCCATGAACATTTTCAGCCCAATTATCTATGACCTTCTCATCACAATGCTCCATGACCAATATCATCACAATGCTCCATGACCACTGTCATCACAACACTCCATGACACCTGACAACACAATGATCCGGGACTCTTGTCATCACAATGCTCCAAGACCCCTGTAATCTCAATGCTCCATGACCCCTGTCATCATAATACTTCATGAACATTTTCAGCCCAATGCTCCATGACCATTGTCATCACAATGATCCATGCCCTTGTCATCCCAATGTTTTATGACACTTGTATTCACAAGGCTCTGTGACGCTTGTCACCACAGTGCTCCATGACACCTGTCATCACAATGCTCCATTCCTTTGTCAGCAAAATGCTACATGGCCTTATCATTACAATGCGCTAGGCGCTTGTCATCACAATACTCCATTACTATTGTCATCACAATTTCCCATGAACTTTGGGATCACATTGCTTCATGCCCTTGTCATCACAATGCTCCATGCTCCTTGAAATCAAAATGATCCATGACCTCTGTCATCACAATGCTCAAAACCCTTGTGATCACAATGTTCCGTAACACTTGTCCTCACAACGCTCCATGATGCCTGTCATCACAATACTCCATGCCCTTTTCATCACAATGTTCCATGACCATTGTCATCACAATTCTCAATACACTTGTCATCACAATGCTCCCTGACACTTGCCGTCAGCATGCTCCTTGAAACCTGTCACCAAAAGGCTATACGCCTTTTTCATCACAAAGCCCCATGACATTTTCATCCCAATGCTCCATGCCATTGTCATCAAAATATTCCACAAGCTTGTCATCAGAAAGCTCCATGACCCTTGTCATCACAATGCTCCATGCACTTGTCAGAACAATGCTCCCTGACCCATGTCATCACAATGCTCCAAGCCATTGTCATTCACTATGCTCCATTACATTTGTCATCAGAATCCTCCATGACACTTGGCATCACAATGCTCCATGACATTGTCATCACAATGGGCCATTACATATGTCATCACAATGCTCCCTGACACCTATCTTCACAATACTGCATGACCTTTGTCATCACAAAGCTCCATGACCCTTGGCATCACAATGCTCCATGTCATTGTCATCACAATGCTCCATGAACCCTCTCATCACATTGCTCCATGCCCTTGTCATCAGAAAGCTCCATGGCACTTGTCATCATAATGCTCGATGCCCTTCTCATCACAATGTCCAGGCCCTTGTCATTACAATCCTCCATGACCCATGTATCACAGTGTACCGTGCCCTTGTCATCACAATGCGCCATGCCCACTCTCATCACAATAATCCATGAAATATTTCAGACCAATGCTCAATGCACTTCTCATCACAATGCTCCATTACCTCTGTCATAACAAGCTCCATGACCCCTGCCATCACAATGTTCCACGGCCTTGTCATCACAAGGCTCCAGCACCCTTGTCAGCACAATGCTCCAAGACCCATGTAATCACAATGCTCCATGCCCTTGTCATCACAAAGCTCCATGACGCATGTCATCAGAATGTTCCATGGCCTTCGCCTCACAATGCTCGATGCCCTTGTCATCACAATGCTTCAAGACCCCCGTAATCACAATGCTCCATGCCCCTTTTCATAAGAATGCTCCATTAGACTTGTCATCACAAGTCTCCATGGTCATCTCATCACAATGCTCCAAGACCTTGTCATCAACATGCTCCATTCCCTTGTCATCACAATGCTCCATGACCCCTGTCATCACAATACTCCATGCACATTTTCAGCCCAATGCTCCATGACCCTTGTCATCACAATGATCCATGCCCTTGTCATCACAATGCTCCATGCATTTGTCAGCACAATGCTCCCTGATCCTTGTCATCACAATGCTCCAAACCATTGTCACCACAATGCTCCATTACCTTTGTCATCAGAATCCTCCATGACACTTGGCATCACAATGCTCCATGCCATTGTCATCACAATGCTCCATGACCCCGGTCATCACAGTGCTCCGTGGCTACAGTCATCATAATGCTTCATAACATTTGTCATCACAACAATCCATGCCCGCGTCATCACAAGGCTCTTTGACCTTTGTAACCACAATGCTCCATGAACTTTTCATCACAATGCTCCGTGACCCTTGTCATCACAATGCTCCATGCCTTTGTCAGAACAATGCTCCTTGACCCTTGTCATCAAATTGTGCCATGCGCTTTTCACCACAATGATCCACAACCTTGTCATCGCTATGCTCCATAAACCTTGTAATCACAATGCTCCATGCACTTCTCATCCAAATACTCTCTCACATGAGATATCACAATGTTCCGTCACTAGTCATCACAATCCTCCCTCACCCCTGTTATCACAATGTTCCATGACCCCTTTCATCACAATGCTACATCCCCTTATCAGCACAATGTTCCATGACCCCTGACATCACAATGTTCCATAACCCCTGTCATCAAAATGCTCCATGACCCTTTTCATCCCAAAGCTCCATGACCCCTGGCATCACAATGTTCTATAACCCCTGGCATCAAAATGTTCCATTACACTTTTCATCAAATTGCTGCATGACCCTGTCATCAAAATGCTCCCTGCCCTTCTCATCACAATGCACCACACACTTGTCATCAAAATGCTCCATGACCTTTGTCATCACAAAGCTCCATGACCCTTGGCATCACAATGCTCCATGTCATTGTCATCACAATGCTCCATGAACCCGCTCATCACATTGCTCCATGTCCTTGTCATCACAAAGCTCCATGACACTTGTCATCACAATGCTCGATGCCATTCTCATCTCAATGCTCCATGACCTTGTCATTACAATCCTCCATGACCCATGTATCACAGTGTACCGTGCCCTTGTCATGACAAACCGCCATGCCCACTCTCATCACAGTAATCCATGAAACATTTCAGATCAATGCTCAATGCCCTTCTCATCACAATGCTCCGTTACCTCTGTCGTAACAATGCTCCATGACACCTGCCATCATAATATTCCACGGCCTTGTCATCACAAGGCTCCATGACCCTTGTCACAACAATGCTCCAAGATCCATGTAATCACAATGCTCCATGCCCTTGTCATCACAAAGCTCCATGAAGCATGTCATCAGAATGTTCCATGGTCTTCTCCTCACAATGCTCCATGCCCTTGTCATTACAATCCTCCATGACCCATGTATCACAGTGTACCGTGCCCTTGTCATCACAATGCGCCACGCCCACTCTCATCAAAATAATCCATGAAATCTTTCAGACAAATGCTCAATGCACTTCTCATCACAATGCTCCATTACCTCTGTCATAACAAGCTCCATGACCCCTGCCATCACAATGTTCCACGGCCTTGTCATCACAAGGCTCCAGGACCCTTGTCAGCACAATGCTCCAAGACCCATGTAATCACAATGCTCCATGCCCTTGTCATCACAAAGCTCCATGACGCATGTCATCACAATGTTCCATGGCCTTCACCTCACAATGCTCCATGCCCTTGTCATCACAATGCTTCAAGACCCCCGTAATCACAATGCTCCATGCCCCTTTTCATAAGAATGCTCCATTAGACTTGTCATCACAAGTCTCCATGGTCATCTCCTCACAATGCTCCAAGACCTTGTCATCACCGTGCTCCATTCCCTTGTCATCACAATGCTCCATGACCCCTGTCATCACAATACTCCATGAACATTTTCAGCCCAATTCTCTATGACCTTCTCATCACAATGCTCCATGACCAATATCATCACAATGCTCCATGACCACTGTCATCACAACACTCCATGACACCTGACAACACAATGATCCGGGACTCTTGTCATCACAATGCTCCAAGACCCCTGTAATCACAATGCTCCATGACCCTTGTCATCACAATACTCCATGAACATTTTCAGCCCAATGCTCCATGACCCTTGTCATCACAATGATCCATGCCCATGTTATCCCAATGTTCCATGACCCATGTATTCACAATGCTCCATGACGCTTGTCATCACAGTGCTCCATGACACCTGTCATCACAATGCTCCATGCCTTTGTCAGCAAAATGCTACATGACCTTGTCATTACAATGCTCTATGCACTTGTCATCACAATACTCCATTTCCATTGTCATCACAATCCTCCATGAACTTTGGGATCACATTGCTTCATGCCCTTGTCATCACAATGCTCCATGCTCCGTGAAATCAAAATGATCCATGACCTCTGTCATCACAATGCTCCAAACCCTTGTGATCACCATGTTCCATAACACTTGTCCTCACAACGCTCCATGATGCCTGTCATCACAATAATCCATGCCCTTTTCATCACAATGCTCCATGACCTTTGTCATCACAATTCTCAATACACTTGTCATCACAATGCTCCCTGACACTTGTCGTCAGAATGCTCTTTGAACCCTGTCACGAAAATGCTCCATGCCTTTTCCATCACAAAGCCCCATGCCGTTTTCATCCAAATGCTCCATGCCATTGTCATCAAAATACTCCACAAGCTTGTCATCAGAATGCTCCATGACCCTTGTCATCACAATTCTCCATGCACTTGTCAGCACAATGCTCCCTGACACTTGTCATCACAATGCTCCAAGCCATTGTCATCACAATGCTCCATTACCTTTGTGATCAGAATCCTCAATGGAAGTTTGCATCACAATGCTCCATGCCATTGTCATCACAGTGGGCCATTACATATGTCATCACAATGCTCCCTGACACCTCTCTTTACAATACTGCATTACCTGGTCATCACAATGCTCCCTGCCGTTCTCTTCACAATGCAACACACCCTTGTCATCAAAATGCTCCATGACCTTTGTCATCACAAAGCTCCATGACCCTTGGCATCACAATGCTCCATGTCATTGTCATCACAATGCTCCATGAACCCTCTCATCACATTGCTCCATGCCCTTGTCATCACAAAGCTCCATGGCACTTGTCATCACAATGCTCGATGCCCTTCTCATCACAATGCTCCATGCCCTTGTCATTACAATCCTCCATGACCCATGTATCACAGTGTACCGTGCCCTTGTCATCACAATGTGCCACGCCCACTCTCATCACAATAATCCATGAAATATTTCAGACCAATGCTCAATGCACTTCTCATCACAATGCTCCATTACCTCTGTCATAACAAGCTCCATGACCCCTGCCATCACAATGTTCCACGGCCTTGTCATCACAAGGCTCCAGGACCCTTGTCAGCACAATGCTCCAAGACCCATGTAATCACAATGCTGCATGCCCTTGTCATCACAAAGCTCCATGACGCATGTCATTACAATGTTCCATGGCCTTCGCCTCACAATGCTCCATGCCCTTGTCATCACAATGCTTCAAGACCCCCGTAATCACAATGTTCCATGCCCATTTTCATAAGAATGCTCCATTAGACTTGTCATCACAAGTCTCCATGGTCATCTCATCACAATGCTCCAAGACCTTGTCATCAACATGCTCCATTCCCTTGTCATCACAATGCTCCATGACCCCTGTCATCACAATACTCCATGCACATTTTTAGCCCAATGCTCCATGACCCTTGTCATCACAATGATCCATGCCCTTGTCATCACAAAGCTCCTTGCACTTGTCAGCACAATGCTCCCTGATCCTTGTCATCACAATGCTCCAAACCATTGTCCCCACAATGCTCCATTACCTTTGTCATCAGAATCCTCCATGACACTTGGCATCACAATGCTCCATGCCATTGTCATCACAATGCTCCATGACCCGTGTCATCACAATGCTCCGTGACCCTTGTCATCACAATGCTCCATGCCTTTGTCAGAACAATGCTCCATGACCCTTGTCATCAAATTGTGCCATGCACTTTTCACCACAATGATGCACAACATTGTCATCGCTATGCTCCATAAACCTTGTAATCACAATGCTCCATGCACTTCTCATCCAAATACTCTCTCACATGAGATATCACAATGTTCCATCACTAGTCATCACAATCCTCCCTCACCCCTGTTATCACAATGTTCCATGACCCCTGTCATCACAATGCTACATCCCCTTATCAGCACAATGTTCCATGACCCCTGACATCACAATGTTCCATAACCCCTGTCATCAAAATGCTCCATGACCCTTTTCATCCCAAAGCTCCATGAAGCCTGGCATCACAATGTTCTATAATCCCTGGCAACAAAATGTTCCATTACACTTTTCATCAAATTGCTGCATGACCCTGTCATCAAAATGCTCCCTGCCCTTATCATCACAATGCACCACACACTTGTCATCAAAATGCTCCATGACCTTTGTCATCACAAAGCTCCATGACCCTTGGCATCACAATGATCCATGTCATTGTCATCACAATGCTCCATGAACCCTCTCATCACATTGCTCCATGTCCTTGTCATCACAAAGCTCCATGACACTTGTCATCACAATGCTCGATGCCATTCTCATCACAATGCTCCATGACCTTGTCATTACAATCCTCCATGACCCATGTATCACAGTGTACCGTGCCCTTGTCATGACAAACCACCATGCCCACTCTCATCACAGTAATCCATGAAACATTTCAGATCAATTCTCAATGCCCTTCTCATCACAATGCTCCGTTACCTCTGTCGTAACAATGCTCCATGACACCTGCCATCATAATATTCCACGGCCTTGTCATCACAAGGCTCCAGGACCCTTGTCATCACAATGCTCCAAGATCCATGTAATCACAATGCTCCATGCCCTTGTCATCACAAAGCTCCATGACGCATGTCATCAGAATGTTCCATGGTCTTCTCCTCACAATGCTCCATGCCCTTGTCATCACAATGCTCGAAGACTCCAGTAATCACAATGTTCCATTCCCTTTTTCATCAGAATGCTCCATTAGATTTGTCATCACAAGTCTCCATGGTCATCTCCTCACAATGCTCCAAGACCTTGTCATCACCATGCTCCATTCCCTTGTCATCACAATGCTCCATGACCCCTGTCACCACAATACACCATGAATATTTTCAGCCCAATTCTCTATGACCTTCTCATCACAATGCTCCATGACCAATATCATCACAATGCTCCATGACCACTGTCATCACAACACTCCATGACACCTGACAACACAATGATCCGGGACACTTGTCATCACAATGCTCCAAGACCCCTGTAATCACAATGCTCCATGACCACTGTCATCACAATACTCCATGAACATTTTCAGCACAATGCTCCATGACCCTTGTCATCACAATGATCCATGCCCATGTTATCCCAATGTTCCATGACCCATGTATTCACAATGCACCATGACGCTTGTCATCACAGTGCTCCATGACACCTGTCATCACAATGCTCCATGCCTTTGTCAGCAAAATGCTACATGACCTTGTCATTACAATGCTCTATGCACTTGTCATCACAATACTCCATTTCCATTGTCATCACAATCCTCCATGAACTTTGGGATCACATTGCTTCATGCCCTTGTCATCACAGTGCTCCATGCTCCTTGAAATCAGAATGATCCATGACCTCTGTCATCACAATGCTCCAAACTCTTGTGATCACAATGTTCCATAACACTTGTCCTCACAACGCTCCATGATGCCTGTCATCACAATAATCCATGCCCTTTTCATCACAATGCTCCATGACCTTTTTCATCACAATTCTCAATACACTTGTCATCACAATGCTCCCTGACACTTGTCGTCAGAATGCTCCTTGAACCCTGTCACGAAAAGGCTCCATGGATTTTTCATCACAAAGCCCCATGCCCTTTTCATCCCAATGCTCCATGCCATTGTCATCAAAATACTCCACAAGCTTGTCATCAAAATGCTCCATGACCCTTGTCATCACAATTCTCCATGCACTTGTCAGTACAATGCTCCCTGACACTTGTCATCACAATGCTCCAAGCCATTGTCATCACAATGCTCCATTACCTTTGTGATCAGAGTCCTCAATGGAAGTTTGCATCACAATGCTCCATGCCATTGTCATCGCAATGGGCCATTACATATGTCATCACAATGCTCCCTGACACCTCTCTTTACAATACTGCATTACCTGGTCATCACAATGCTCCCTGCCGTTCTCATCACAATGCACCACACCCTTGTCATCAAAATGCTCCATGACATTTGTCATCACAAAGCTCCATGACCCTTGGCATTACAATGCTCCATGTCATTGTCATCACAATGCTCCATGAACCCTCTCATCACATTGCTCCATGCCCTTGTCATCACAAAGCTCCATGGCACTTGTCATCACAATGCTCGATGCCCTTCTCATCACAATGCTCCATGCCCTTGTCATTACAATCCTCCATGACCCATGTATCACAGTGTACCGTGCCCTTGTCATCACAATGTGCCACGCCCACTCTCATCACAATAATCCATGAAATATTTCAGACCAATGCTCAATGCACTTCTCATCACAATGCTCCATTACCTCTGTCATAACAAGCTCCATGACCCCTGCCATCACAATGTTCCACGGCCTTGTCATCACAAGGCTCCAGGACCCTTGTCAGCACAATGCTCCAAGACCCATATAATCACAATGCTCCATGCCCTTGTCATCACAAAGCTCCATGCCCTTGTCATCACAATGCTTCAAGACCCCCGTAATCACAATGCTCCATGCCCCTTTTCATAAGAATGCTCCATTAGACTTGTCATCACAAGTCTCCATGGTCATCTCCTCACAATGCTCCAAGACCTTGTCATCACCATGCTCCATTCCCTTGTCATCACAATGCTCCATGACCCCTGTCATCACAATACTCCATGAACATTTTCAGCCCAATTCTCTATGACCTTCTCATCACAATGCTCCATGACCAATATCATCACAATGCTCCATGACCACTGTCATCACAACACTCCATGACTCCTGACAACACAATGATCCGGGACTCTTGTCATCACAATGCTCCAAGACCCCTGTAATCACAATGCTCCATGACCCCTGTCATCACAATACTCCATGAACATTTTCAGCCCAATGCTCCATGACCCTTGTCATCACAATGATCCATGCCCATGTTATCCCAATGTTTCATGACCCATGTATTCACAATGCTCCATGACGCTTGTCATCACAGTGCTCCATGACACATGTCATCACAATGCTCCATGCCTTTGTCAGCAAAATGCTACATGACCTTGTCATTACAATGCTCTATGCACTTGTCATCACAATATTCCATTTCCATTGTCATCACAATCCTCCATGAACTTTGGGATCACATTGCTTCATGCCCTTGTCATCACAATGCTCCATGCTCCGTGAAATCAAAATGATCCATGACCTCTGTCATCACAATGCTCCAAACCCTTGTGATCACCATGTTCCATAACACTTGTCCTCACAACGCTCCATGATGCCTGTCATCACAATAACCCATGCCCTTTTCATCACAATGCTCCATGACCTTTGTCATCACAATTCTCAATACACTTGTCATCACAATGCTCCCTGACACTTGTCGTCAGAATGCTCCTTGAACCCTGTCACGAAAAGGCTCCATGCCTTTTTCATCACAAAGCCCCATGCCCTTTTCATCCCAATGCTCCATGCCATTGTCATCAAAATACTCCACAAGCTTGTCATCAGAAAGCTCCATGACCCTTGTCATCCCAATGCTCCATGCACTTTTCAGCACAATGCTCCCTGACCCTTGTCATCACAATGCTCCAAGCCATTGTCATTCACAATGCTCCATTACCTTTGTCATCAGAATCCTCCATGACACTTGGCATCACAATGCTCCATGCCATTGTCATCACAATGGACCATTACATATGTCATCACAATGCTCCCTGACACCTATCTTCACAATACTGCATGACCTGGTCATCACAATGCTCCATGCCCTTGTCATCATAATGCGCCATTCCAAATGTCATGACAATAATCCATGAAACTTATTAGATCAATGCTCCGTGCCCTTGTCATCACAATGCTCTATGCCCTTGTTATCACAATGATCCCAGTCCCCTGTAATCAGAATGCTCCATGCCCCTTTACATCAGTATGCTCCATGAGACTTGTCATCACAAGGCTCCATGTTTTTCTCATCACAATGCTCCAGGACCTTGTCATCACAATGCTTCACGACATTTTCATGAAAATTCCCAATGGCCCTTGTCATCATAATGCTCCAAGCCCTAGTCATCACAATGCTCCATTATATTTGTCATCACAATCCTTCATTATATTTGGCATCACAATGCTCTATGCCATTGTCATCGCAATGGACCATTACATATGTCATCACAATGCTCCCTGACACCTGTCTTCACAATACTCCATGCCCTTGTCATCACAAAGATCAATGTCCTTGTAATCACAATGCTCCATGCCTTCGTTTTCACAATGTTCCAAGAACCCTGTAATCAGAATGCTCCATGCCCCTTTTCATCAGTATGCTCCATGAGATTTTTCATCACAAGGCTCCATGGTTTTCTCATCACAATGCTCCAGGACCTTGTCATCACAATGCTTCAAGACATTGTCCTGAAAATTCTCAATGGCCCTTGTCATCATAATGCTCCAAGCCCTAGTCATCACAATGCTCCATTATATTTGTCACCACAGTCCTCGATTACATTTGGCATCACAATGCTCCATGCCATATTTATCGCAATGGACTATGACATATGTCATCACAATGCTCCCTGACACCTGTCTTCAAAATACTCCATGCCCTTGACATCACAATGCTCCATGCCCTTGTCATCACAATGCACCATGTCCACTATCATCACAATAATCTATGAAACTTGTCAGACCAATTCTCCATGCCCCTGTCATCACAATGCTCCATGCCCTTGTCATCACAATGCTCCATGACACCTTTCATCACAATGCTCCGTGACTCCAATGCTCCTAGACACCTTTCATCACAATGCTCCGTGACTCCAATCATCACAATGCTTCATGACTTTTGTCATCACAATTGTCCACGCCCTCGTCATCAACAGTCTCTGTGACCTTTTTAACCACAATGCTCCATGAACTTTTCATCACAATTCTCTGTGAAACTTGTCATCACAATGCTCCATGTCTTTGTCAAAACAATGCTCCATGACCATTGTCATCACAATGTGCCACGCGCATTTCATCACAACGTTCCAAACCTTGTCATTGCAATGCTCCATAAACCTTGTAATCACAATGGTCCATGCACTTCTCATCAAAATGCTCTCTCACCAGAGATATCACAATGTTCCATCACTAGTCATCACAATACACCCTCATCCTTGTAATCACAATGTTCCATGACACTGTCATCACAATGCTACATCCCCTTATCATCACAATGTTCCATGACCCCTGCCATCACAATGTTCCATAAGCCCTGTCATCAAAATGCTCCATGACACTTTCCATCACAAAGCTCCAAGACCCCTGCCATCACAATGTTCTATAACCCCTGCCATCAAAATGTTCCATTACACTTTTTTATCAAATTGCTGCATGACCCGGTCATCAAAATGCTCCCTGCCCTTCTCATCAAAATGCACCATGCACTTGTCATTAAAATGCTCCATTACTTTTGTCATCACAAAGCTCCAAGACCCTTGGCATCACAATGCTCCATGTCATTGTCATCACAATGCTCCATGAACCCTCTCATCACATTGCACCTTGCCCTTGTCATCAAAAAGCTCCATGACACTTGTCATCACAATGCTCGATGCCCTTCTCATCACAATGCTCCATGCCCTTGTCATTACCGTCCTGCATGACCCATGTATCAGAGTGTTCCGTGCCCTTGTCATCACAATGCTCCATTCCAACTCTCATCACAATAATCCATGAAACATTTCAGACATAAGTTCCATACCCTTCTCATCACAATGCTCCATTACCCCTGTCATAACTATGCACCATGACCACTGCCATCACAATGTTCCATGTCTTTGTCATCACAAGGTTCCATGATACTTCTCATCACAATGCTCAAGACCCCGGAAATCACAATGCTCCATGCCCTTGTCATCACAAAGCTCCATGACGCATGTCATCAGAATGTTCCATGGGCTTCTCATCAAAATGCTCCATGCCCTTGTCATCACAATGCATCAAGACCCTTGTAATCACAATGCTCCATGCCCCTTTTCATCTCAATGCTCCATGAACCCTGTCATCACAATGCACCATGCCCATCATCATAATGCTTCAGGCTATTGTCAGCACAATGAAATCAAAATTATCCATGACCTCTCTCATCACAATGCTCCATGACTCCTGTCATCACAATACTCCATGAACGTTTTCAGCCCCATGCTCCATGACACTTGTCATCACAATGATCCATGCCCTTGTCATCACAATGCTCCATGACCCCTGTATTCACAATGCTCCGTGACGCTTGTCATCACAGTGCTCCATGTCACCTGTCATCTCAATGCTCCATGCTTTTGTCAGCAAAATACTACATGACCTTGTCATTACAATGCTCTATGCACTTGTCATCACAGTACTCCATTACCATTGTCATCAAAATCCTCCATGAACATTGGGATCTCTTTGCTTCATTCCCTTTGTCATCACAATCCTCCATGCTCCTTGAAATCAAAATGATTCATGACCTCTGTCATCACAGTGCTCCAAAACCTTGTGATCACAATGTTCCATAACACTTGTCATCACAACGCTCCATGATGCCTTTTTCATCACTATTCTTTATGCCGTTTTCATCACAATGCTCCATGCCATTGTCATCAAAATACTCCACAAGCTTTTCATCAGAATGCTCCATGACCCTTGTCATCACAATTCTCCATGCACTTGTCAGCACAATGGTCCTTGACTCTTGTCATCACAATGCTCCATGTGCTTGTCAGGACAATGCTCCATGACACATGTCATCACAATGCACCATACGCTTGTCATCACAGTGCTCCACAATCTCGTCATCATAATTCTCCATAAAACTTCTCATCACAGTGCTCCATGCACTTCTCATCAAAATGATCTCTCACCCCTGATATTACAAAGTTACATCACTATTCGTCACTATACACCCTCACCCCTGTCATCACAATGTTCCATGACTCCTGTCATCACAATGCTACATGCACTTATCATCACAATGTTCGATGACCTCTGACATCACATTATTCCAATACCCCTGTCATCAAAATGCTCCATGACCCTTTTCATCAAAATGCTCTATGACTCCTGACATCACAATGTTCCATAACACGTGTCATCAAAATGTTCCATGACACTTTTCATCAAATTGCTCAATGACCCTGTCATCACACTGCTCCCGGCCCTTCTCATCACAATGCACAACGCCCTTGTCATCAAAATGCTCCATGATCTTTGTCATCACAAAGATCCATTACCCTTGGCATCACAATGCTCCATGTCATTGTCATCACAGTGCTCCATGAACGCTCTCATCACATTGCTCCATGCCCTTGTCATCACAAAGCTCCATAACACATGTCATCAGAATGCTCCATGGCTTCTCATCATAATGCTCTATGCCCTTGCCATCACAATGCTCCATTACCCCTGTCATAACAATGCTCCATGACCCCGGCCATCACGATGTTCCATGGCCTTGTTATCACAAGGCTCCATGACCCTTCTCATCACAATGCTCCAAGACCCCTGTAATCACAATGCTCCATGCCCCTTTTCATCTCAATGATCCATGAACCCTGTCATCACAATGCACCATGCCCATCATCATAATGCTTCATGCTATTGTCATCACTATGAAATCAAAATGCTCCATGAACTCTGTCATAAGAATGCTCCAAACCCTTGTGATCACAATATTCCATAACACTTGTCATCACAATGCCCCATGACACTCGTCATCACAATTATCCGTGGTCTTCTCATCACAATGCTCCATGAACTTTGTCATCACAATGCTCAATACCCTCGTCATCAAAATGCTCCCTGACACTTGTTATCTGTATGCTCCTTGAATCCTGTCATGAGAAGGCTCCATGGATTTTTCATCACAATGATCCATGCCCTTTTCATCACAGTGCTCCAAGACCCCTGTAATCACAATGTTCCATGCCCTTTTCATCACAAAGCTAAATGACGCATGTCATTAGAATGCTCCTTGGCCTTCTCCTCACAAATCTCCATTCCCTTGTCAGCACAGTCTTCCAAGACCCCTATAATCTCAGTGGTATATGCCCCTTTTCATCAGTATGCTCCATGAGATTTGTCATCACAAGGCTCCATGGTTTTCTTATCACAATGCTCAAGAACATTGTCATCACAATGCTTCACGACCTTGTCATGAAAATTCTCAATGGCCCTTGTCATCACAATGCTCCAGTCCCTAGTCATCACAATGCTCCATTATATTTGTCATCAAAATCCTCCATTACATTTGGCATCACAATGCTCCATGCCATTGTCATCGAAATGGACCGTGACATATGTCATCAAAATGCTCCCTGACACCTTTCTTCAAAATACTCCATGTACTATTTATCACAATGCTCCATGCCCCTGTCATCACAATGCTCCATGCCCTTGTCATCACAATGCTCCATGACCCCTGTCATCACAATGCTCCGTGACTCCAGTCATCACAATGCTTCATAGTATTTGTCATCACAGTGGTCCATGCCCGCGTTCTCACAAGGCTCTGTGTCCTTTTTAACCACTATGCTCCATGAACTTTTCATCACAATTCTCCGTGACCCTTATCATCACAATGCTCCATGCTTTGTCAGAAAAATGCTCCATGACCCTTGTCATTACAATGTGCCACCTGCTTTTCATCCCATCGGTCCTCAAATTTGTCATCGCAATGCTCCATAAACCTTGTAATCACAATGCTCCTTGGCTTTCTCATCACAATGCTCCATTACCCCTGTCATAACAATGCTCCATGACCCTTGCCATCACAATGTTCCACGGCCGTGTCATCACAAGGCTCCATGACACATGACATCACAATGTTCCAAGACCCCTGTAATCACAATGCTCCATGCATCTTTTCATCAGTATGCTTCATGAGATTTGTCATCACAAGCCTCCATGGTTTCTCATCACAGTGCTCTAGGACCTTGTAATCACAATGTTTCACGACTTGTCATGAAAATACTCAATGGCCCGTGTCATCATAATGCTCCAATCCCTAGTCATCACAATGCTCCTTTAAATTTGTCATCACAATCCTCCATTACATTTGGCATCACAATGCTCCCTGCCATTGTCATCGCAATGGAACATGACATATGTCATCACAATGCTCCCTGACACCTGTCTTCACAATACTCCATGACCTTCTCATCACCATGATCCATGCCCTTGTCATCACAATGCACCATGTCCACTCTCATCACAATAATCTATGAAGCTTGTCAGACAAATGCACCATGCCCCTGACAACACAATGCTCCATGGCCTAGTCATCACAAAGCTCCATGGCACTTGTCATCACAATGCTCAATGCCCTTCTCATCACAATGCTCCATGCCCTTGTCATTACAATCCTCCATGACCCATGTATCACAGTGTACCGTGCCCTTGTCATCACAATGCGCCACGCCCACTCTCATCACAATAATCCATGAAATATTTCAGACCAATGCTCAATGCACTTCTCATCACAATGCTCCATTACCTCTGTCATAACAAGCTCCATGACCCCTGCCATCACAATGTTCCACGGCCTTGTCATCACAAGGCTCCAAGACCCTTGTCAGCACAATGCTCCAAGACCCATGTAATCACAATACTCCATGCCCTTGTCATCACAAAGCTCCATGACGCATGTCATCACAATGTTCCATGGCCTTCGCCTCACAATGCTCCATGCCCTTGTCATCACAATGCTTCAAGACCCCCGTAATCACAATGCTCCATGCCCCTTTTCATCAGAATGCTCCATTAGACTTGTCATCCCTAGTCTCCATTGTCATCTCATCACAATGCTCCAAGACCTTGTCATCAACATGCTCCATTCCCTTGTCATCACAATGCTCCATGACCCCTGTCATCACAATACTCCATGCACATTTTCAGCCCAATGCTCCATGACCCTTGTCATCACAAAGCTCCATGCACTTGTCAGCACAATGCTCCCTGATCCTTGTCATCACAATGCTCCAAACCATTGTCACCACAATGCTCCATTACCTTTGTCATCAGAATCCTCCATGACACTTGGCATCACAATGCTCCATGCAATTGTCATCACAATGCTCCATGACCCCTGTCATCACAATGCTCCATGACTACAGTCATCACAATGCTTCATAACGTTTGTCATCACAACAATCCATGCCCACGTCTTCACAAGTCTCTGTGACCTTTGTAACCACAATGCTCCATGAACTTTTCATCACAATGCTCCGTGACCCTTGTCATCACAATGCTCCATGCCTTTATCAGAACAATGCTCCATGACCCTTGTCATCAAATTGTGCCATGCGCTATTCACCACAATGATCCACAACCTTGTCATCGCTATGCTCCATAAACCTTGTAATCACAATGCTCCATGCACTTCTCATCCAAATATTCTCTCACATGAGATATCACAATGTTCCATCACTAGTCATCACAATCCTCCCTCACCCCTGTTATCACAATGTTCCATGACCCCTGTCATCACAATGCTACATCCCCTTATCAGCACAATGTTCCATGACCCCTGACTTCAGAATGTTCCATAACCCCTGTCATCAAAATGCTCCATGACCCTTTTCATCCCAAAGCTCCATGACCCCTGGCATCACAATGTTCTATAACCCCTGGCATCAAAATGTTCCATTACACTTTTCATCAAATTGCTGCATGACCCTGTCCTCAAAATGCTCGCTGCCCTTCTCATCACAATGCACCACACACTTGTCATCAAAATGCTCCATGACCTTTGTCATCACAAAGCTCCATGACCCTTGGCATCACAATGCTCCATGTCATTGTCATCACAATGCTCCATGAACCCTCTCATCACATTGCTCCATGTCCTTGTCATCACAAAGCTCCATGACACTTGTCATCACAATGCTCGATGCCATTCTCATCACAATGCTCCATGACCTTGTCATTACAATCCTCCATGACCCATGTATCACAGTGTACCGTGCCCTTGTCATGACAAACCGCCATGCCCACTCTCATCACAGTAATCCATGAAACATTTCAGATCAATGCTCAATGCCCTTCTCATCACAATGCTCCGTTACCTCTGTTGTAACAATGCTGCATGACACCTGCCATCATAATATTCCACGGCCTTGTCATCACAAGGCTCCATGACCCTTGTCATCACAATGCTCCAAGATCCATGTAATCACAATGCTCCATGCCCTTGTCATCACAAAGCTCCATGACGCATGTGATCAGAATGTTCCATGGTCTTCTCCTCACAATGCTCCATGCCCTTGTCATCACAATGCTCGTAGTCTCCAGTAATCACAATGTTCCATTCCCTTTTTCATCAGAATGCTCCATTAGATTTGTCATCACAAGTCTCCATGGTCATCTCCTCACAATGCTCCAAGACCTTGTCATCACCATGCTCCATTCCCTTGTCATCACAATGCTCCATGACCCCTGTCACCACAATACTCCATGAATATTTTCAGCCCAATTCTCTATGACCTTCTCATCACAATGCTCCATGACCAATATCATCACAATGCTCCATGACCACTGTCATCACAACACTGCATGACAACTGACAACACAATGATCCGGGACTCTTGTCATCACAATGCTCCAAGACCCCTGTAATCACAATGCTCCATGACCCCTGTCATCACAATACTCCATGAACATTTTCAGACCAATGCTCCATGACACTTGTCATCACAATGATCCATGCCCATGTTATCCCAATGTTCCATGACCCATGTATTCACAATGCTCCATGACGCTTGTCATCACAGTGCTCCATGACACCTGTCATCACAATGCTCCATGCCTTTGTCAGCAAAATGCTACATGACCTTGTCATTACAATGCTCTATGCACTTGTCATCACAATACTCCATTTCCATTGTCATCACAATCCTCCATGAACTTTGGGATCACATTGCTTCATGCCCTTGTCATCACAATGCTCCATGCTCCTTGAAATCAAAATGATCCATGACCTCTGTCATCACAATGCTCCAAACCCTTGTGATCACAATGTTCCATAACACTTGTCCTCACAACGCTCCATGATGCCTGTCATCACAATAATCCATGCCCTTTTCATCACAATGCTCCATGACCTTTGTCATCACAATTCTCAATACACTTGTCATCACAATGCTCCCTGACACTTGTCGTCAGAATGCTCCTTCAACCCTGTCACGAAAAGGCTCCATGCCTTTTTCATCACAAAGCCCCATGCCCTTTTCATCCCAATGCTCCATGCCATTGTCATCAAAATACTCCACAAGCTTGTCATCAGAATGCTCCATGACCCTTGTCATCACAATTCTCCATGCACTTGTCAGCACAATGCTCCCTGACACTTGTCATCACAATGCTCCAAGCCATTGTCATCACAATGCTCCATTACCTTTGTGATCAGAATCCTCAATGGAAGTTTGCATCACAATGCTCCATGCTATTGTCATCACAATGGGCCATTACATATGTCATCACAATGCTCCCTGACACCTCTCTTTACAATACTGCATTACCTGGTCATCACAATGCTCCCTGCCGTTCTCATCACAATGCACCACACCCTTGTCATCAAAATGCTCCATGACCTTTGTCATCACAAAGCTCCATGACCCTTGGCATCACAATGCTCCATGTCATTGTCATCACAATGCTCCATGAACCCTCTCATCACATTGCTCCATGCCCTTGTCATCACAAAGCTCCATGGCACTTGTCATCACAATGCTCGATGCCCTTCTCATCACAATGCTCCATGCCCTTGTCATTACAATCCTCCATGACCCATGTATCACAGTGTACCGTGCCCTTGTCCTCACAATGCGCCACGCCCACTCTCATCACAATAATCCATGAAATATTTCAGACCAATGCTCAATGCACTTCTCATCACAATGCTCCATTACCTCTGTCATAACAAGCTCTATGACCCCTGCCATCACAATGTTCCACGGCCTTGTCATCACAAGGCTCCAGGACCCTTGTCAGCACAATGCTTCAAGACCAATGTAATCACAATGCTCCATGCCCTTGTCATCACAAAGCTCCATGACGCATGTCATCACAATGTTCCATGGCCTTCGCCTCACAATGCTCCATGCCCTTGTCATCACAATGCTTCAAGACCCCCGTAATCACAATGCTCCATGCCCCTTTTCATAAGAATGCTCCATTAGACTTGTCATCCCAAGTCTCCATGGTCATCTCATCACAATGCTCCAAGACCTTGTCATCAACATGCTCCATTCCCTTGTCATCACAATGCTCCATGACCCCTGTCATCACAATACTCCATGAACATTTTCAGCCCAATGCTCCATGACCCTTGTCATCACAAAGCTCCATGCACTTGTCAGCACAATGCTCCCTGATTCTTGTCATCACAATGCTCCAAACCATTGTCACCACAATGCTCCATTACCTTTGTCATCAGAATCCTCCATGACCCATGTCATCACAATGCTCCGTGACTACAGTCATCACAATGCTTCATAACGTTTGTCATCACAACAATCCATGCCCACGTCATCACAAGGCTCTGTGACCTTTGTAACCACAATGCTCCATGAACTTTTCATCACAATGCTCCGTGACCCTTGTCATCACAATGCTCCATGCCTTTGTCAGAACAATGCTCCATGACCCTTGTCATCAAATTGTGCCATGCGCTTTTCACCACAATGATCCACAACCTTGTCATCGCTATGCTCCATAAACCTTGTAATCACAATGCTCCATGCACTTCTCATCCAAATACTCTCTCACATGAGATATCACAATGTTCCATGACCCCTGTCATCACAATGCTACATCCCCTTATCAGCACAATGTTCCATGACCCCTGACATCACAATGTTCCATAACCCCTGTCATCAAAATGCTCCATGACCCTTTTCTTCCCAAAGCTCCATGACCCATGGCATCACAATGTTCTATAACCCCTGGCATCAAAATGTTCCATTACACTTTTCATCAAATTGCTGCATGACCCTGTCATCAAAATGCTCCCTGCCCTTCTCATCACAATGCACCACACACTTGTCATCAAAATGCTCCATGATCTTTGTCATCACAAAGATCCATGACCCTTGGCATCACAATGCTCCATGTCATTGTCATCACAATGCTCCATGAACCCTCTCATCACACTGCTCCATATCCTTGTCATCACAAAGCTCCATGACACTTGTCATCACAATGCTCGATGCCATTCTCATCACAATGCTCCATGACCTTGTCATTACAATCCTCCATGTCCCATGTATCACAGTGTACCTTGCCCTTGTCATGACAAACCGCCATGCCCACTCTCATCACAGTAATCCATGAAACATTTCAGATCAATGCTCAATGCCCTTCTCATCACAATGCTCCGTTACCTCTGTTGTAACAATGCTGCATGACACCTGCCATCATAATATTCCACGGCCTTGTCATCACAAGGCTCCATGACCCTTGTCATCACAATGCTCCAAGATCCATGTAATCACAATGCTCCATGCCCTTGTCATCACAAAGCTCCATGACACATGTGATCAGAATGTTCCATGGTCTTCTCCTCACAATGCTCCATGCCCTTGTCATCACAATGCTCGAAGTCTCCAGTAATCACAATGTTCCATTCCCTTTTTCATCAGAATGCTCCATTAGATTTGTCATCACAAGTCTCCATGGTCATCTCCTCACAATGCTCCAAGACCTTGTCATCACCATGCTCCATTCCCTTGTCATCACAATGCTCCATGACCCCTGTCACCACAATACTCCATGAATATTTTCAGCCCAATTCTCTATGACCTTCTCATCACAATGCTCCATGACCAATATCATCACAATGCTCCATGACCACTGTCATCACAACACTCCATGACAACTGACAACACAATGATCCGGGACTCTTGTCATCACAATGCTCCAAGACCCCTGTAATCACAATGCTCCATGACCCCTGTCATCACAATACTCCATGAACATTTTCAGACCAATGCTCCATGACACTTGTCATCACAATGATCCATGCCCATGTTATCCCAATGTTCCATGACCCATGTATTCACAATGCTCCATGACGCTTGTCATCACAGTGCTCCATGACACCTGTCATCACAATGCTCCATGCCTTTGTCAGCAAAATGCTACATGACCTTGTCATTACAATGCTCTATGCACTTGTCATCACAATACTCCATTTCCATTGTCATCACAATCCTCCATGAACTTTGGGATCACATTGCTTCATGCCCTTGTCATCACAATGCTCCATGCTCCTTGAAATCAAAATGATCCATGACCTCTGTCATCACAATGCTCCAAACCCTTGTGATCACAATGTTCCATAACACTTGTCCTCACAACGCTCCATGATGCCTGTCATCACAATAATCCATGCCCTTTTCATCACAATGCTCCATGACCTTTGTCATCACAATTCTCAATACACTTGTCATCACAATGCTCCCTGACACTTGTCGTCAGAATGCTCCTTCAACCCTGTCACTAAAAGGCTCCATGCCTTTTTCATCACAAAGCCCCATGCCCTTTTCATCCCAATGCTCCATGCCATTGTCATCAAAATACTCCACAAGCTTGTCATCAGAATGCTCCATGACCCTTGTCATCACAATTCTCCATGCACTTGTCAGCACAATGCTCCCTGACACTTGTCATCACAATGCTCCAAGCCATTGTCATCACAATGCTCCATTACCTTTGTGATCAGAATCCTCAATGGAAGTTTGGATCACAATGCTCCATGCCATTGTCATCACAATGGGCCATTACATATGTCATCACAATGCTCCCTGACACCTCTCTTTACAATACTGCATTACCTGGTCATCACAATGCTCCCTGCCGTTCTCATCACAATGCACCACACCCTTGTCATCAAAATGCTCCATGACCTTTGGCATCACAAAGCTCCATGACCCTTGGCATCACAATGCTCCATGTCATTGTCATCACAATGCTCCATGAACCCTCTCATCACATTGCTCCATGCCCTTGTCATCACAAAGCTCCATGGCACTTGTCATCACAATGCTCGATGCCCTTCTCATCACAATGCTCCATGCCCTTGTCATTACAATCCTCCATGACCCATGTATCACAGTGTACCGTGCCCTTGTCCTCACAATGCGCCACGCCCACTCTCATCACAATAATCCATGAAATATTTCAGACCAATGCTCAATGCACTTCTCATCACAATGCTCCATTACCTCTGTCATAACAAGCTCCATGACCCCTGCCATCACAATGTTCCACGGCCTTGTCATCACAAGGCTCCAGGACCCTTGTCAGCACAATGCTCCAAGACCAATGTAATCACAATGCTCCATGCCCTTGTCATCACAAAGCTCCATGACGCATGTCATCACAAAGTTCCATGGCCTTCGCCTCACAATGCTCCATGCCCTTGTCATCACAATGTTTCAAGACCCCCGTAATCACAATGCTCCATGCCCCTTTTCATAAGAATGCTCCATTAGACTTGTCATCCCAAGTCTCCATGGTCATCTCATCACAATGCTCCAAGACCTTGTCATCAACATGCTCCATTCCCTTGTCATCACAATGCTCCATGACCCCTGTCATCACAATACTCCATGAACATTTTCAGCCCAATGCTCCATGACCATTGTCATCACAAAGCTCCATGCACTTGTCAGCACAATGCTCCCTGATTCTTGTCATCACAATGCTCCAAACCATTGTCACCACAATGCTCCATTACCTTTGTCATCAGAATCCTCCATGACCCCTGTCATCACAATGCTCCGTGACTACAGTCATCACAATGCTTCATAACGTTTGTCATCACAACAATCCATGCCCACGTCATCACAAGGCTCTGTGACCTTTGTAACCACAATGCTCCATGAACTTTTCATCACAATGCTCCGTGACCCTTGTCATCACAATGCTCCATGCCTTTGTCAGAACAATGCTCCATGACCCTTGTCATCAAATTGTGCCATGCGCTTTTCACCACAATGATCCACAACCTTGTCATCGCTATGCTCCATAAACCTTGTAATCACAATGCTCCATGCACTTCTCATCCAAATACTCTCTCACATGAGATATCACAATGTTCCATCACTAGTCATCACAATCCTCCCTCACCCCTGTTATCACAATGTTCCATGACCCCTGTCATCACAATGCTACATCCCCTTATCAGCACAATGTTCCATGACCCCTGACATCACAATGTTCCATAACCCCTGTCATCAAAATGCTCCATGACCCTTTTCATCCCAAAGCTCCATGACCCCTGGCATCACAATGTTCTATAACCCCTGGCATCAAAATGTTCCTTTACACTTTTCATCAAATTGCTGCATGACCCTGTCATCAAAATGCTCCCTGCCCTTCTCATCACAATGCACCACACACTTGTCATCAAAATGCTCCATGACCTTTGTCATCACAAAGCTCCATGACCCTTGGCATCACAATGCTCCATGTCATTGTCATCACAATGCTCCATGAACCCTCTCATCACATTGCTCCATGTCCTTGTCATCACAAAGCTCCATGACACTTGTCATCACAATGCTCGATGCCATTCTCATCACAATGCTCCATGACCTTGTCATTACAATCCTCCATGACCCATGTATCACAGTGTACCGTGCCCTTGTCATGACAAACCGCCATGCCCACTCTCATCACAATAATCCATGAAACATTTCAGATCAATGCTCAATGCCCTTCTCATCACAATGCTCCGTTACCTCTGTCGTAACAATGCTCCATGACACCTGCCATCATAATATTCCACGGCCTTGTCATCACAAGGCTCCATGACCCTTGTCATCACAATGCTCCAAGATCCATGTAATCACAATGCTCCATGCCCTTGTCATCACAATACTCCATGAACATTTTCAGCCCAATGCTCCATGACCATTGTCATCACAACGCTCCATGATGCCTGTCATCACAATACTCCATGCCCTTTTCATCACAATGTTCCATGACCTTTGTCATTACAATTCTCAATACACTTGTCATCACAATGCTCCCTGACACTTGTCGTCAGCATGCTCCTTGAAACCTGTCAACAAAAGGCTACACGCATTTTTTATCACAAAGCCCCATGCCGTTTTCATCCCAATGCTCCATGCCATTGTCATCAAAATATTCCACAAGCTTGTCATCAGAAAGCTCCATGACCCTTGTCATCACAATGCTCCCTGCACTTGTCAGAACAATGCTCCCTGACCCTTGTCATCACAATGCTCCAAGCCATTGTCATTCACAATGCTCCATTACCTTTGTCATCAGAATCCTCCATGACACTTGGCATCACAATGCTCCATGACATTGTCATCACAATGGGCCATTACATATGTCATCACAATGCTCCCTGACACCTATCTTCACAATACTGCATGACCTTTGTCATCACAAAGCTCCATGCCCTTGTCATCACAAAGCTCCATGGCACTTGTCATCACAATGCTCGATGCCCTTCTCATCAGAATGCTCCATGCCCTTGTCATTACAATCCTCCATGACCCATGTATCACAGTGTACCGTGCCCTTGTCATCACAATGCGCCATGCCCACTCTCATCACAATAATCCATGAAATATTTCAGACCAATGCTCAATGCACTTCTCATCACAATGCTCCATTACCTCTGTCATAACAAGCTCCATGACCCCTGCCATCACAATGTTCCACGGCCTTGTCATCACAAGGCTCCAGCACCCTTGTCAGCACAATGCTCCAAGACCCATGTAATCACAATGCTCCATGCCCTTGTCATCACAAAGCTCCATGACGCATGTCATCACAATGTTCCATGGCCTTCGCCTCACAATGCTCCATGCCCTTGTCATCACAATGCTTCAAGAACCCCGTAATCACAATGCTCCATGCCCCTTTTCATAAGAATGCTCCATTAGACTTGTCATCACAAGTCTCCATGGTCATCTCATCACAATGCTCCAAGACCTTGTCATCAACATGCTCCATTCCCTTGTAATCACAATGCTCCATGACCCCTGTCATCACAATACTCCATGAACATTTTCAGCCCAATGCTCCATGACCATTGTCATCACAATGATCCATGCCCTTGTCATCCCAATGTTCCATGACACTTGTTTTCACAAGGCTCTGTGACGCTTGTCACCACAGTGCTCCATGACAACTGTCATCACAATGCTCCATTCCTTTGTCAGCAAAATGCTAAATGGCCTTGTCATTACAATGCGCTAGGCGCTTATCATCACAATACTCCATTACTGTTGTCATCACAATTTTCCATGAACCTTGGGATCACATTGCTTCATGCCCTTGTCATCACAATGCTCCATGCTCCTTGAAATCACAATGATCCATGACCTCTGTCATCACAATGCTCAAAACCCTTGTGATCACAATGTTCCATAACACTTGTCCTCACAACGCTCCATGATGCCTGTCATCACAATTCTCCATGCCCTTTTCATCACAATGTTCCATGACGATTGTCATCACAATTCTCAATACACTTGTCATCACAATGCTCCCTGACACTTGTCGTCAGCATGCTCCTTGAAAACTGTCACCAAAAGTTTACACGCCTTTTTCATCACAAAGCCCCATGCCGTTTTCATCCCAATGATCCATGCCATTGTCATCAAAATATTCCACAAGCTTGTCATCAGAAAGCTCCATGACCCTTGTCATCACAATGCTCCATGCACTTGTCAGAACAATGCTCCCTGACCCTTGTCATCACAATGCTCCAAGCCATTGTCATTCACAATGCTCCATTACCTTTGTCATCAGAATCCTCCATGACACTTGGCATCACAATGCTCCATGACATTGCCATCACAATGGGCCATTATATATGTCATCACAATGCTCCCTGACAACTATCTTCACAATACTGCATGACTTTTGTCATCACAAAGCTCCATGACCCTTGGCATCACAATGCTCCATGTCATTGTCATCACAATGCTCCATGAACCCTCTCATCACATTGCTCCATGCCCTTGTCATCACAAAGCTCCATGGCACTTGTCATCACAATGCTCGATGCCCTTCTCATCACAATGCTCCATGCCCTTGTCATTACAATCCTCCATGACCCATGTATCACTGTGTACCGTGCCCTTGTCATCACAATGCGCCATGCCCACTCTCATCACAATAATCCATGAAATATTTCAGACCAATGCTCAATGCACTTCTCATCACAATGCTCCATTACCTCTGTCATAACAAGCTCCATGACCCCTGCCATCACAATGTTCCACGGCCTTGTCATCACAAGGCTCCAGCACCCTTGTCAGCACAATGCTCCAAGACCCATGTAATCACAATGCTCCATGCGCTTGTCATCACAAAGCTCCATGACGCATGTCATCACAATGTTCCATGGCCTTCGCCTCACAATGCTCCATGCCCTTGTCATCACAATGCTTCAAGACCCCCGTAATCACAATGCTCCATGCCCCTTTTCATAAGAATGCTCCATTTGACTTGTCATCACAAGTCTCCATGGTCATCTCATCACAATGCTCCAAGACCTTGTCATCAACATGCTCCATTCCCTTGTCATCACAATGCTCCATGACCCCTGTCATCACAATACTCCATGCACATTTTTAGCCCAATGCTCCATGACCCTTGTCATCACAATGATCCATGTCCTTGTCATCACAAAGCTCCATGCACTTGTCAGCACAATGCTCCCTGATCCTTGTCATCACAATGCTCCAAACCATTGTCACCACAATGCTCCATTACCTTTGTCATCAGAATCCTCCATGACACTTGGCATCACAATGCTCCATGCCATTGTCATCACAATGCTCCATGACCCCTGTCATCACAATGGTCCATGACTACAGTCATCACAATGCTTCATAACGTTTGTCATCGCAACAATCCATGCCCGCGTCATCACAAGGCTCTGTGACCTTTGTAACCACAATGCTCCGTGACCCTTGTCATCACAATGCTCCATGCCTTTGTCAGAACAATGCTCCATGACCCTTGTCATCAAATTGTGCCATGCGCTTTTCACCACAATGATCCACAACCTTGTCATCGCTATGCTCCATAAACCTTGTAATCACAATGCTCCATGCACTTCTCATCCAAATACTCTCTCACATGAGATATCACAATGTTCCATCACTAGTCATCACAATCCTCCCTCACCCCTGTTATCACAATGTTCCATGACCCCTGTCATCACAATGCTACATCCCCTTATCAGCACAATGTTCCATGACCCCTGACATCACAATGTTCCATAACCCCTGTCATCAAAATGCTCCATGACCCTTTTCATCCCAAAGCTCCATGACCCCTGGCATCACAATGTTCTATAACCACTGGCATCAAAATGTTCCATTACACTTTTCATCAAATTGCTGCATGACCCTGTCATCAAAATGCTCCCTGCCCTACTCATCACAATGCACCACACACCTGTCATCAAAATGCTCCATGACCTTTGTCATCACAAAGCTCCATGACCCTTGGCATCACAATGCTCCATGTCATTGTCATCACAATGCTCCATGAACCCTCTCATCACATTGCTCCATGTCCTTGTCATCACAAAGCTCCATGACACTTGTCATCACAATGCTCGATGCCATTCTCATCACAATGCTCCATGACCTTGTCATTACAATCCTCCATGACCCATGTATCACAGTGTACCGTGCCCTTGTCATGACAAACCGCCATGCCCACTCTCATCACAGTAATCCATGAAACATTTCAGACCAATGCTCAATGCCCTTCTCATCACAATGCTCCGTTACCTCTGTCGTAACAATGCTCCATGACACCTGCCATTATAATATTCCACGGCCTTGTCATCACAAGGCTCCATGACCCTTGTCATCACAATGCTCCAAGATCCATGTAATCACAATGCTCCATGCCCTTGTCATCACAAAGCTCCATGACGCATGTCATCAGAATGTTCCATGGTCTTCTCCTCACAATGCTCCATATCCTTGTCATCACAATGCTCGAAGACTCCAGTAATCACAATGTTCCATTCCCTTTTTCATCAGAATGCTCCATTAGATTTGTCATCACAAGTCTCCATGGTCATCTCCTCACAATGCTCCAAGACCTTGTCATCACCATGCTCCAGTCCGTTGTCATCACAATGCTCCATGACCCCTGTCATCACAATACTCCATGAACATTTTCAGCCCAATTCTCTATGACCTTCTCATCACAATGCTCCATGACCAATATCATCACAATGCTCCATGACCACTGTCATCACAACACTCCATGACACCTGACAACACAATGATCCGGGACTCTTGTCATCACAATGCTCCAAGACCCCTGTAATCACAATGCACCATGACCCCTGTCATCACAATACTCCATGAACATTTTCAGCCCAATGCTCCATGACCCTTGTCATCACAATGATCCATGCCCATGTTATCCCAATGTTCCATGACCCATGTATTCACAATGCTCCATGACGCTTGTCATCACAGTGCTCCATGACACCTGTCATCACAATGCTCCATGCCTTTGTCAGCAAAATACTACATGACCTTGTCATTACAATGCTCTATGCACTTGTCATCACAATACTCCATTTCCATTGTCATCACAATCCTCCATGAACTTTGGGATCACATTGCTTCATGCCCTTGTCATCACAATGCTCCATGCTCCTTGAAATCAATATGATCCATGACCTCTGTCATCACAATGCTCCAAAACCTTGTGATCACAATGTTCCATAACACTTGTCCTCACAATGCTCCGTGATGCCTGTCATCACAATAATCCATGCCCTTTTCATCACAATGCTCCATGACCTTTGTCATCACAATTCTCAATACACTTGTCATCACAATGCTCCCTGACACTTGTCATCAGAATGCTCCTTGAACCCTGTCACGAAAAGGCTCCATGCCTTTTTCATCACAAAGCCCCATGCCCTTTTCATCCCAATGCTCCATGCCATTGTCATCAATATACTCCACAAGCTTGTCATCAGAATGCTCCATGACCCTTGTCATCACAATTCTCCATGCACTTGTCAGCACAATGCTCCCTGACACTTGTCATCACAATGCTCCAAGCCATTGTCATCACAATGCTCCATTACCTTTGTGATCAGAATCCTCAATGGAAGTTTGCATCACAATGCTCCATGCCATTGTCATCACAATGGGCCATTACATATGTCATCACAATGCTCCCTGACACCTCTCTTTACAATACTGCATTACCTGGTCATCACAATGCTCCCTGCCGTTCTCATCACAATGCACCACACCCTTGTCATCAAAATGCTCCATGACCTTTGTCATCACAAAGCTCCATGACCCTTGGCATCACAATGCTCCATGTCATTGTCATCACAATGCTCCATGAACCCTCTCATCACATTGCTCCATGCCCTTGTCATCACAAAGCTCCATGGCACTTGTCATCACAATGCTCGATGCCCTTCTCATCACAATGCTCCATGCCCTTGTCATTACAATCCTCCATGACCCATGTATCACAGTGTACCGTGCCCTTGTCATCACAATGCACCATGCCCACTCTCATCACAATAATCCATGAAATATTTCAGACCAATGCTCAATGCACTTCTCATCACAATGCTCCATTACCTCTGTCATAACAAGCTCCATGACCCCTGCCATCACAATGTTCCACGGCCTTGTCATCACAAGGCTCCAGGACCCTTGTCAGCACAATGCTCCAAGACCCATGTAATCACAATGCTCCATGCCCTTGTCATCACAAAGCTCCATGACGCATGTCATCACAATGTTCCATGGCCTTCGCCTCACAATGCTCCATGCCCTTGTCATCACAATGCTTCAAGACCCCCGTAATCACAATGCTCCATGCCCCTTTTCATAAGAATGCTCCATTAGACTTGTCATCACAAGTCTCCATGGTCATTTCATCACAATGCTCCAAGACCTTGTCATCAACATGCTCCATGCCCTTGTCATCACAAAGCTCCATGGCACTTGTCATCACAATGCTCGATGCCCTTCTCATCACAATTCTCCATGCCCTTGTCATAACAATCCTCCATGACCCATGTATCACAAGGTACCGTGCCCTTGTCATCACAATGCGCCACGCCCACTCTCATCACAATAATCCATGAAATATTTCAGACCAATGCTCAATGCACTTCTCATCACAATGCTCCATTACCTCTGTCATAACAAGCTCCATGACCCCTGCCATCACAATGTTCCACGGCCTTGTCATCACAAGGCTCCAGCACCCTTGTCAGCACAATGCTCCAAGACCCATGTAATCACAATGCTCCATGCCCTTGTCATCACAAAGCTCCATGACGCATGTCATCACAATGTTCCATGGCCTTCGCCTCACAATGCTCCATGCCCTTGTCATCACAATGCTTCAAGACCCCCGTAATCACAATGCTCCATGCCCCTTTTCATAAGAATGCTCCATTAGACTTGTCATCACAAGTCTCCATGGTCATCTCATCACAATGCTCCAAGACCTTGTCATCAACATGCTCCTTTCCCTTGTCATCACAATGCTCCATGACCCCTGTCATCACAATATTCCATGCACATTTTTAGCCCAATGCTCCATGACCCTTGTCATCACAATGATCCATGCCCTTGTCATCACAATGCTCCATGCACTTGTCAGCACAATGCTCCCTGATCCTTGTCATCACAATGCTCCAAACCATTGTCACCACAATGCTCCATTACCTTTGTCATCAGAATCCTCCATGACACTTGGCATCACAATGCTCCATGCCATTGTCATCACAATGCTCCATGACCCCTGTCATCACAATGCTCCGTGACTACAGTCATCACAATGCTTCATAACTTTTTTCATCACAACAATCCATGCCCGCGTCATCACAAGGCTCTGTGACCTTTGTAACCACAATGCTCCGTGACCCTTGTCATCACAATGCTCCATGCCTTTGTCAGAACAATGCTCCATGACCCTTGTCATCAAATTGTGCCATGCGCTTTTCACCACAATGATCCACAACCTTGTCATCGCTATGCTCCATAAACCTTGTAATCACAATGCTCCATGCACTTCTCATCCAAATACTCTCTCACATGAGATATCACAATGTTCCATCACTAGTCATCACAATCCTCCCTCACCCCTGTTATCACAATGTTCCATGACCCCTGTCATCACAATGCTACATCCCCTTATCAGCACAATGTTCCATGACCCCTGACATCACAATGTTCCATAACCCCTGTCATCAAAATGCTCCATGACCCTTTTCATCCCAAAGCTCCATGACCCCTGGCATCACAATGTTCTATAACCCCTGGCATCAAAATGTTCCATTACACTTTTCATCAAATTGCTGCATGACCCTGTCATCAAAATGCTCCCTGCCCTTCTCATCACAATGCACCACACACTTGTCATCAAAATGCTCCATGACCTTTGTCATCACAAAGCTCCATGACCCTTGGCATCACAATGCTCCATGTCATTGTCATCACAATGCTCCATGAACCCTCTCATCACATTGCTCCATGTCCTTGTCATCACAAAGCTCCATGACACTTGTCATCACAATGCTCGATGCCATTCTCATCACAATGCTCCATGACCTTGTCATTACAATCCTCCATGACCCATGTATCACAGTGTACCGTGCCCTTGTCATCACAATGCGCCACGCCCACTCTCATCACAATAATCCATGAAATATTTCAGACAAATGCTCAATGCACTTCTCATCACAATGCTCCATTACCTCTGTCATAACAAGCTCCATGACCCCTGCCATCACAATGTTCCACGGCCTGGTCATCACAAGGCTCCAGGACCCTTGTCAGCACAATGCTCCAAGACCCATGTAATCACAATGCTCCATGCCCTTGTCATCACAAAGCTCCATGACGCATGTCATCACAATGTTCCATGGCCTTCACCTCACAATGCTCCATGCCCTTGTCATCACAATGCTTCAAGACCCCCGTAATCACAATGCTCCATGCCCCTTTTCATAAGAATGCTCCATTAGACTTGTCATCACAAGTCTCCATGGTCATCTCCTCACAATGCTCCAAGACCTTGTCATCACCGTGCTCCATTCCCTTGTCATCACAATGCTCCATGACCCCTGTCATCACAATACCCCATGAACATTTTCAGCCCAATTCTCTATGACCTTCTCATCACAATGCTCCATGACCAATATCATCACAATGCTCCATGACCACTGTCATCACAACACTCCATGACACCTGACAACACAATGATCCGGGACTCTTGTCATCACAATGCTCCAAGACCCCTGTAATCACAATGCTCCATGACCCTTGTCATCACAATACTCCATGAACATTTTCAGCCCAATGCTCCATGACCCTTGTCATCACAATGATCCATGCCCATGTTATCCCAATGTTCCATGACCCATGTATTCACAATGCTCCATGACGCTTGTCATCACAGTGCTCCATGACACCTGTCATCACAATGCTCCATGCCTTTGTCAGCAAAATGCTACATGACCTTGTCATTACAATGCTCTATGCACTTGTCATCACAATACTCCATTTCCATTGTCATCACAATCCTCCATGAACTTTGGGATCACATTGCTTCATGCCCTTGTCATCACAATGCTCCATGCTCCGTGAAATCAAAATGATCCATGACCTCTGTCATCACAATGCTCCAAACCCTTGTGATCACCATGTTCCATAACACTTGTCCTCACAACGCTCCATGATGCCTGTCATCACAATAATCCATGCCCTTTTCATCACAATGCTCCATGACCTTTGTCATCACAATTCTCAATACACTTGTCATCACAATGCTCCCTGACACTTGTCGTCAGAATGCTCTTTGAACCCTGTCACGAAAATGCTCCATGCCTTTTCCATCACAAAGCCCCATGCCGTTTTCATCCAAATGCTCCATGCCATTGTCATCAAAATACTCCACAAGCTTGTCATCAGAATGCTCCATGACCCTTGTCATCACAATTCTCCATGCACTTGTCAGCACAATGCTCCCTGACACTTGTCATCACAATGCTCCAAGCCATTGTCATCACAATGCTCCATTACCTTTGTGATCAGAATCCTCAATGGAAGTTTGCATCACAATGCTCCATGCCATTGTCATCACAGTGGGCCATTACATATGTCATCACAATGCTCCCTGACACCTCTCTTTACAATACTGCATTACCTGGTCATCACAATGCTCCCTGCCGTTCTCTTCACAATGCAACACACCCTTGTCATCAAAATGCTCCATGACCTTTGTCATCACAAAGCTCCATGACCCTTGGCATCACAATGCTCCATGTCATTGTCATCACAATGCTCCATGAACCCTCTCATCACATTGCTCCATGCCCTTGTCATCACAAAGCTCCATGGCACTTGTCATCACAATGCTCGATGCCCTTCTCATCACAATGCTCCATGCCCTTGTCATTACAATCCTCCATGACCCATGTATCACAGTGTACCGTGCCCTTGTCATCACAATGTGCCACGCCCACTCTCATCACAATAATCCATGAAATATTTCAGACCAATGCTCAATGCACTTCTCATCACAATGCTCCATTACCTCTGTCATAACAAGCTCCATGACCCCTGCCATCACAATGTTCCACGGCCTTGTCATCACAAGGCTCCAGGACCCTTGTCAGCACAATGCTCCAAGACCCATGTAATCACAATGCTGCATGCCCTTGTCATCACAAAGCTCCATGACGCATGTCATTACAATGTTCCATGGCCTTCGCCTCACAATGCTCCATGCCCTTGTCATCACAATGCTTCAAGACCCCCGTAATCACAATGTTCCATGCCCCTTTTCATAAGAATGCTCCATTAGACTTGTCATCACAAGTCTCCATGGTCATCTCATCACAATGCTCCAAGACCTTGTCATCAACATGCTCCATTCCCTTGTCATCACAATGCTCCATGACCCCTGTCATCACAATACTCCATGCACATTTTTAGCCCAATGCTCCATGACCCTTGTCATCACAATGATCCATGCCCTTGTCATCACAAAGCTCCTTGCACTTGTCAGCACAATGCTCCCTGATCCTTGTCATCACAATGCTCCAAACCATTGTCACCACAATGCTCCATTACCTTTGTCATCAGAATCCTCCATGACACTTGGCATCACAATGCTCCATGCCATTGTCATCACAATGCTCCATGACCCGTGTCATCACAATGCTCCGTGACCCTTGTCATCACAATGCTCCATGCCTTTGTCAGAACAATGCTCCATGACCCTTGTCATCAAATTGTGCCATGCACTTTTCACCACAATGATGCACAACCTTGTCATCGCTATGCTCCATAAACCTTGTAATCACAATGCTCCATGCACTTCTCATCCAAATACTCTCTCACATGAGATATCACAATGTTCCATCACTAGTCATCACAATCTTCCCTCACCCCTGTTATCACAATGTTCCATGACCCCTGTCATCACAATGCTACATCCCCTTATCAGCACAATGTTCCATGACCCCTGACATCACAATGTTCCATAACCCCTGTCATCAAAATGCTCCATGACCCTTTTCATCCCAAAGCTCCATGAAGCCTGGCATCACAATGTTCTATAATCCCTGGCAACAAAATGTTCCATTACACTTTTCATCAAATTGCTGCATGACCCTGTCATCAAAATGCTCCCTGCCCTTATCATCACAATGCACCACACACTTGTCATCAAAATGCTCCATGACCTTTGTCATCACAAAGCTCCATGACCCTTGGCATCACAATGATCCATGTCATTGTCATCACAATGCTCCATGAACCCTCTCATCACATTGCTCCATGTCCTTGTCATCACAAAGCTCCATGACACTTGTCATCACAATGCTCGATGCCATTCTCATCACAATGCTCCATGAACTTGTCATTACAATCCTCCATGGCCCATGTATCACAGTGTACCGTGCCCTTGTCATGACAAACCACCATGCCCACTCTCATCACAGTAATCCATGAAACATTTCAGATCAATTCTCAATGCCCTTCTCATCACAATGCTCCGTTACCTCTGTCGTAACAATGCTCCATGACACCTGCCATCATAATATTCCACGGCCTTGTCATCACAAGGCTCCATGACCCTTGTCATCACAATGCTCCAAGATCCATGTAATCACAATGCTCCATGCCCTTGTCATCACAAAGCTCCATGACGCATGTCATCAGAATGTTCCATGGTCTTCTCCTCACAATGCTCCATGCCCTTGTCATCACAATGCTCGAAGACTCCAGTAATCACAATGTTCCATTCCCTTTTTCATCAGAATGCTCCATTAGATTTGTCATCACAAGTCTCCATGGTCATCTCCTCACAATGCTCCAAGACCTTGTCATCACCATGCTCCATTCCCTTGTCATCACAATGCTCCATGACCCCTGTCACCACAATACACCATGAATATTTTCAGCCCAATTCTCTATGACCTTCTCATCACAATGCTCCATGACCAATATCATCACAATGCTCCATGACCACTGTCATCACAACACTCCATGACACCTGACAACACAATGATCCGGGACACTTGTCATCACAATGCTCCAAGACCCCTGTAATCACAATGCTCCATGACCACTGTCATCACAATACTCCATGAACATTTTCAGCACAATGCTCCATGACCCTTGTCATCACAATGATCCATGCCCATGTTATCCCAATGTTCCATGACCCATGTATTCACAATGCACCATGACGCTTGTCATCACAGTGCTCCATGACCCCTGTCATCACAATGCTCCATGCCTTTGTCAGCAAAATGCTACATGACCTTGTCATTACAATGCTCTATGCACTTGTCATCACAATACTCCATTTCCATTGTCATCACAATCCTCCATGAACTTTGGGATCACATTGCTTCATGCCCTTGTCATCACAGTGCTCCATGCTCCTTGAAATCAAAATGATCCATGACCTCTGTCATCACAATGCTCCAAACTCTTGTGATCACAATGTTCCATAACACTTGTCCTCACAACGCTCCATGATGCCTGTCATCACAATAATCCATGCCCTTTTCATCACAATGCTCCATGACCTTTTTCATCACAATTCTCAATACACTTGTCATCACAATGCTCCCTGACACTTGTCGTCAGAATGCTCCTTGAACCCTGTCACGAAAAGGCTCCATGGATTTTTCATCACAAAGCCCCATGCCCTTTTCATCCCAATGCTCCATGCCATTGTCATCAAAATACTCCACAAGCTTGTCATCAAAATGCTCCATGACCCTTGTCATCACAATTCTCCATGCACTTGTCAGTACAATGCTCCCTGACACTTGTCATCACAATGCTCCAAGCCATTGTCATCACAATGCTCCATTACCTTTGTGATCAGAATCCTCAATGGAAGTTTGCATCACAATGCTCCATGCCATTGTCATCACAATGGGCCATTACATATGTCATCACAATGCTCCCTGACACCTCTCTTTACAATACTGCATTACCTGGTCATCACAATGCTCCCTGCCGTTCTCATCACAATGCACCACACCCTTGTCATCAAAATGCTCCATGACATTTGTCATCACAAAGCTCCATGACACTTGGCATTACAATGCTCCATGTCATTGTCATCACAATGCCCCATGAACCCTCTCATCACATTGCTCCATGCCCTTGTCATCACAAAGCTCCATGGCACTTGTCATCACAATGCTCGATGCCCTTCTCATCACAATGCTCCATGCCCTTGTCATTACAATCCTCCATGACCCATGTATCACAGTGTACCGTGCCCTTGTCATCACAATGTGCCACGCCCACTCTCATCACAATAATCCATGAAATATTTCAGACCAATGCTCAATGCACTTCTCATCACAATGCTCCATTACCTCTGTCATAACAAGCTCCATGACCCCTGCCATCACAATGTTCCACGGCCTTGTCATCACAAGGCTCCAGGACCCTTGTCAGCACAATGCTCCAAGACCCATATAATCACAATGCTCCATGCCCTTGTCATCACAAAGCTCCATGACGCATGTCATCACAATGTTCCATGGCCTTCGCCTCACAATGCTCCATGCCCTTGTCATCACAATGCTTCAAGACCCCCGTAATCACAATGCTCCATGCCCCTTTTCATAAGAATGCTCCATTAGACTTGTCATCACAAGTCTCCATGGTCATCTCCTCACAATGCTCCAAGACCTTGTCATCACCATGCTCCATTCCCTTGTCATCACAATGCTCCATGACCCCTGTCATCACAATACTCCATGAACATTTTCAGCCCAATTCTCTATGACCTTCTCATCACAATGCTCCATGACCAATATCATCACAATGCTCCATGACCACTGTCATCACAACACTCCATGACTCCTGACAACACAATGATCCGGGACTCTTGTCATCACAATGCTCCAAGACCCCTGTAATCACAATGCTCCATGACCCCTGTCATCACAATACTCCATGAACATTTTCAGCCCAATGCTCCATGACACTTGTCATCACAATGATCCATGCCCATGTTATCCCAATGTTTCATGACCCATGTATTCACAATGCTCCATGACGCTTGTCATCACAGTGCTCCATGACACATGTCATCACAATGCTCCATGCCTTTGTCAGCAAAATGCTACATGACCTTGTCATTACAATGCTCTATGCACTTGTCATCACAATATTCCATTTCCATTGTCATCACAATCCTCCATGAACTTTGGGATCACATTGCTTCATGCCCTTGTCATCACAATGCTCCATGCTCCTTGAAATCAAAATGATCCATGACCTCTGTCATCACAATGCTCCAAACCCTTGTGATCACCATGTTCCATAACACTTGTCCTCACAACGCTCCATGATGCCTGTCATCACAATAACCCATGCCCTTTTCATCACAATGCTCCATGACCTTTGTCATCACAATTCTCAATACACTTGTCATCACAATGCTCCCTGACACTTGTCGTCAGAATGCTCCTTGAACCCTGTCACGAAAAGGCTCCATGCCTTTTTCATCACAAAGCCCCATGCCCTTTTCATCCCAATGCTCCATGCCATTGTCATCAAAATACTCCACAAGCTTGTCATCAGAAAGCTCCATGACCCTTGTCATCCCAATGCTCCATGCACTTTTCAGCACAATGCTCCCTGACCCTTGTCATCACAATGCTCCAAGCCATTGTCATTCACAATGCTCCATTACCTTTGTCATCAGAATCCTCCATGACACTTGGCATCACAATGCTCCATGCCATTGTCATCACAATGGACCATTACATATGTCATCACAATGCTCCCTGACACCTATCTTCACAATACTGCATGACCTGGTCATCACAATGCTCCATGCCCTTGTCATCATAATGCGCCATTCCAAATGTCATGACAATAATCCATGAAACTTATTAGATCAATGCTCCGTGCCCTTGTCATCACAATGCTCTATGCCCTTGTTATCACAATGATCCCAGTCCCCTGTAATCAGAATGCTCCATGCCCCTTTACATCAGTATGCTCCATGAGACTTGTCATCACAAGGCTCCATGTTTTTCTCATCACAATGCTCCAGGACCTTGTCATCACAATGCTTCACGACATTTTCATGAAAATTCCCAATGGCCCTTGTCATCATAATGCTCCAAGCCCTAGTCATCACAATGCTCCATTATATTTGTCATCACAATCCTTCATTATATTTGGCATCACAATGCTCTATGCCATTGTCATCGCAATGGACCATTACATATGTCATCACAATGCTCCCTGACACCTGTCTTCACAATACTCCATGCCCTTGTCATCACAAAGATCAATGTCCTTGTAATCACAATGCTCCATGCCTTCGTTTTCACAATGTTCCAAGAACCCTGTAATCAGAATGCTCCATGCCCCTTTTCATCAGTATGCTCCATGAGATTTTTCATCACAAGGCTCCATGGTTTTCTCATCACAATGCTCCAGGACCTTGTCATCACAATGCTTCAAGACATTGTCCTGAAAATTCTCAATGGCCCTTGTCATCATAATGCTCCAAGCCCTAGTCATCACAATGCTCCATTATATTTGTCACCACAGTCCTCGATTACATTTGGCATCACAATGCTCCATGCCATATTTATCGCAATGGACTATGACATATGTCATCACAATGCTCCCTGACACCTGTCTTCAAAATACTCCATGCCCTTGACATCACAATGCTCCATGCCCTTGTCATCACAATGCACCATGTCCACTATCATCACAATAATCTATGAAACTTGTCAGACCAATTCTCCATGCCCCTGTCATCACAATGCTCCATGCCCTTGTCATCACAATGCTCCATGACACCTTTCATCACAATGCTCCGTGACTCCAATGCTCCTAGACACCTTTCATCACAATGCTCCGTGACTCCAATCATCACAATGCTTCATGACTTTTGTCATCACAATTGTCCACGCCCTCGTCATCAACAGTCTCTGTGACCTTTTTAACCACAATGCTCCATGAACTTTTCATCACAATTCTCTGTGAAACTTGTCATCACAATGCTCCATGTCTTTGTCAAAACAATGCTCCATGACCATTGTCATCACAATGTGCCACGCGCATTTCATCACAACGTTCCAAACCTTGTCATTGCAATGCTCCATAAACCTTGTAATCACAATGGTCCATGCACTTCTCATCAAAATGCTCTCTCACCAGAGATATCACAATGTTCCATCACTAGTCATCACAATACACCCTCATCCTTGTAATCACAATGTTCCATGACACTGTCATCACAATGCTACATCCCCTTATCATCACAATGTTCCATGACCCCTGCCATCACAATGTTCCATAAGCCCTGTCATCAAAATGCTCCATGACACTTTCCATCACAAAGCTCCAAGACCCCTGCCATCACAATGTTCTATAACCCCTGCCATCAAAATGTTCCATTACACTTTTTTATCAAATTGCTGCATGACCCGGTCATCAAAATGCTCCCTGCCCTTCTCATCAAAATGCACCATGCACTTGTCATTAAAATGCTCCATTACTTTTGTCATCACAAAGCTCCAAGACCCTTGGCATCACAATGCTCCATGTCATTGTCATCACAATGCTCCATGAACCCTCTCATCACATTGCACCTTGCCCTTGTCATCAAAAAGCTCCATGACACTTGTCATCACAATGCTCGATGCCCTTCTCATCACAATGCTCCATGCCCTTGTCATTACCGTCCTGCATGACCCATGTATCAGAGTGTTCCGTGCCCTTGTCATCACAATGCTCCATTCCAACTCTCATCACAATAATCCATGAAACATTTCAGACATAAGTTCCATACCCTTCTCATCACAATGCTCCATTACCCCTGTCATAACTATGCACCATGACCACTGCCATCACAATGTTCCATGTCTTTGTCATCACAAGGTTCCATGATACTTCTCATCACAATGCTCAAGACCCCGGAAATCACAATGCTCCATGCCCTTGTCATCACAAAGCTCCATGACGCATGTCATCAGAATGTTCCATGGGCTTCTCATCAAAATGCTCCATGCCCTTGTCATCACAATGCATCAAGACCCTTGTAATCACAATGCTCCATGCCCCTTTTCATCTCAATGCTCCATGAACCCTGTCATCACAATGCACCATGCCCATCATCATAATGCTTCAGGCTATTGTCAGCACAATGAAATCAAAATTATCCATGACCTCTCTCATCACAATGCTCCATGACTCCTGTCATCACAATACTCCATGAACGTTTTCAGCCCCATGCTCCATGACACTTGTCATCACAATGATCCATGCCCTTGTCATCACAATGCTCCATGACCCCTGTATTCACAATGCTCCGTGACGCTTGTCATCACAGTGCTCCATGTCACCTGTCATCTCAATGCTCCATGCTTTTGTCAGCAAAATACTACATGACCTTGTCATTACAATGCTCTATGCACTTGTCATCACAGTACTCCATTACCATTGTCATCAAAATCCTCCATGAACATTGGGATCTCTTTGCTTCATTCCCTTTGTCATCACAATCCTCCATGCTCCTTGAAATCAAAATGATTCATGACCTCTGTCATCACAGTGCTCCAAAACCTTGTGATCACAATGTTCCATAACACTTGTCATCACAACGCTCCATGATGCCTTTTTCATCACTATTCTTTATGCCGTTTTCATCACAATGCTCCATGCCATTGTCATCAAAATACTCCACAAGCTTTTCATCAGAATGCTCCATGACCCTTGTCATCACAATTCTCCATGCACTTGTCAGCACAATGGTCCTTGACTCTTGTCATCACAATGCTCCATGTGCTTGTCAGGACAATGCTCCATGACACATGTCATCACAATGCACCATACGCTTGTCATCACAGTGCTCCACAATCTCGTCATCATAATTCTCCATAAAACTTCTCATCACAGTGCTCCATGCACTTCTCATCAAAATGATCTCTCACCCCTGATATTACAAAGTTACATCACTATTCGTCACTATACACCCTCACCCCTGTCATCACAATGTTCCATGACTCCTGTCATCACAATGCTACATGCACTTATCATCACAATGTTCGATGACCTCTGACATCACATTATTCCAATACCCCTGTCATCAAAATGCTCCATGACCCTTTTCATCAAAATGCTCTATGACTCCTGACATCACAATGTTCCATAACACGTGTCATCAAAATGTTCCATGACACTTTTCATCAAATTGCTCAATGACCCTGTCATCACACTGCTCCCGGCCCTTCTCATCACAATGCACAACGCCCTTGTCATCAAAATGCTCCATGATCTTTGTCATCACAAAGATCCATTACCCTTGGCATCACAATGCTCCATGTCATTGTCATCACAGTGCTCCATGAACGCTCTCATCACATTGCTCCATGCCCTTGTCATCACAAAGCTCCATAACACATGTCATCAGAATGCTCCATGGCTTCTCATCATAATGCTCTATGCCCTTGCCATCACAATGCTCCATTACCCCTGTCATAACAATGCTCCATGACCCCGGCCATCACGATGTTCCATGGCCTTGTTATCACAAGGCTCCATGACCCTTCTCATCACAATGCTCCAAGACCCCTGTAATCACAATGCTCCATGCCCCTTTTCATCTCAATGATCCATGAACCCTGTCATCACAATGCACCATGCCCATCATCATAATGCTTCATGCTATTGTCATCACTATGAAATCAAAATGCTCCATGAACTCTGTCATAAGAATGCTCCAAACCCTTGTGATCACAATATTCCATAACACTTGTCATCACAATGCCCCATGACACTCGTCATCACAATTATCCGTGGTCTTCTCATCACAATGCTCCATGAACTTTGTCATCACAATGCTCAATACCCTCGTCATCAAAATGCTCCCTGACACTTGTTATCTGTATGCTCCTTGAATCCTGTCATGAGAAGGCTCCATGGATTTTTCATCACAATGATCCATGCCCTTTTCATCACAGTGCTCCAAGACCCCTGTAATCACAATGTTCCATGCCCTTTTCATCACAAAGCTAAATGACGCATGTCATTAGAATGCTCCTTGGCCTTCTCCTCACAAATCTCCATTCCCTTGTCAGCACAGTCTTCCAAGACCCCTATAATCTCAGTGGTATATGCCCCTTTTCATCAGTATGCTCCATGAGATTTGTCATCACAAGGCTCCATGGTTTTCTTATCACAATGCTCAAGAACATTGTCATCACAATGCTTCACGACCTTGTCATGAAAATTCTCAATGGCCCTTGTCATCACAATGCTCCAGTCCCTAGTCATCACAATGCTCCATTATATTTGTCATCAAAATCCTCCATTACATTTGGCATCACAATGCTCCATGCCATTGTCATCGAAATGGACCGTGACATATGTCATCAAAATGCTCCCTGACACCTTTCTTCAAAATACTCCATGTACTATTTATCACAATGCTCCATGCCCCTGTCATCACAATGCTCCATGCCCTTGTCATCACAATGCTCCATGACCCCTGTCATCACAATGCTCCGTGACTCCAGTCATCACAATGCTTCATAGTATTTGTCATCACAGTGGTCCATGCCCGCGTTCTCACAAGGCTCTGTGTCCTTTTTAACCACTATGCTCCATGAACTTTTCATCACAATTCTCCGTGACCCTTATCATCACAATGCTCCATGCTTTGTCAGAAAAATGCTCCATGACCCTTGTCATTACAATGTGCCACCTGCTTTTCATCCCATCGGTCCTCAAATTTGTCATCGCAATGCTCCATAAACCTTGTAATCACAATGCTCCTTGGCTTTCTCATCACAATGCTCCATTACCCCTGTCATAACAATGCTCCATGACCCTTGCCATCACAATGTTCCACGGCCGTGTCATCACAAGGCTCCATGACACATGACATCACAATGTTCCAAGACCCCTGTAATCACAATGCTCCATGCATCTTTTCATCAGTATGCTTCATGAGATTTGTCATCACAAGCCTCCATGGTTTCTCATCACAGTGCTCTAGGACCTTGTAATCACAATGTTTCACGACTTGTCATGAAAATACTCAATGGCCCGTGTCATCATAATGCTCCAATCCCTAGTCATCACAATGCTCCTTTAAATTTGTCATCACAATCCTCCATTACATTTGGCATCACAATGCTCCCTGCCATTGTCATCGCAATGGAACATGACATATGTCATCACAATGCTCCCTGACACCTGTCTTCACAATACTCCATGACCTTCTCATCACCATGATCCATGCCCTTGTCATCACAATGCACCATGTCCACTCTCATCACAATAATCTATGAAGCTTGTCAGACAAATGCACCATGCCCCTGACAACACAATGCTCCATGGCCTAGTCATCACAAAGCTCCATGGCACTTGTCATCACAATGCTCAATGCCCTTCTCATCACAATGCTCCATGCCCTTGTCATTACAATCCTCCATGACCCATGTATCACAGTGTACCGTGCCCTTGTCATCACAATGCGCCACGCCCACTCTCATCACAATAATCCATGAAATATTTCAGACCAATGCTCAATGCACTTCTCATCACAATGCTCCATTACCTCTGTCATAACAAGCTCCATGACCCCTGCCATCACAATGTTCCACGGCCTTGTCATCACAAGGCTCCAAGACCCTTGTCAGCACAATGCTCCAAGACCCATGTAATCACAATACTCCATGCCCTTGTCATCACAAAGCTCCATGACGCATGTCATCACAATGTTCCATGGCCTTCGCCTCACAATGCTCCATGCCCTTGTCATCACAATGCTTCAAGACCCCCGTAATCACAATGCTCCATGCCCCTTTTCATCAGAATGCTCCATTAGACTTGTCATCCCTAGTCTCCATTGTCATCTCATCACAATGCTCCAAGACCTTGTCATCAACATGCTCCATTCCCTTGTCATCACAATGCTCCATGACCCCTGTCATCACAATACTCCATGCACATTTTCAGCCCAATGCTCCATGACCCTTGTCATCACAAAGCTCCATGCACTTGTCAGCACAATGCTCCCTGATCCTTGTCATCACAATGCTCCAAACCATTGTCACCACAATGCTCCATTACCTTTGTCATCAGAATCCTCCATGACACTTGGCATCACAATGCTCCATGCAATTGTCATCACAATGCTCCATGACCCCTGTCATCACAATGCTCCATGACTACAGTCATCACAATGCTTCATAACGTTTGTCATCACAACAATCCATGCCCACGTCTTCACAAGTCTCTGTGACCTTTGTAACCACAATGCTCCATGAACTTTTCATCACAATGCTCCGTGACCCTTGTCATCACAATGCTCCATGCCTTTATCAGAACAATGCTCCATGACCCTTGTCATCAAATTGTGCCATGCGCTATTCACCACAATGATCCACAACCTTGTCATCGCTATGCTCCATAAACCTTGTAATCACAATGCTCCATGCACTTCTCATCCAAATATTCTCTCACATGAGATATCACAATGTTCCATCACTAGTCATCACAATCCTCCCTCACCCCTGTTATCACAATGTTCCATGACCCCTGTCATCACAATGCTACATCCCCTTATCAGCACAATGTTCCATGACCCCTGACTTCAGAATGTTCCATAACCCCTGTCATCAAAATGCTCCATGACCCTTTTCATCCCAAAGCTCCATGACCCCTGGCATCACAATGTTCTATAACCCCTGGCATCAAAATGTTCCATTACACTTTTCATCAAATTGCTGCATGACCCTGTCCTCAAAATGCTCGCTGCCCTTCTCATCACAATGCACCACACACTTGTCATCAAAATGCTCCATGACCTTTGTCATCACAAAGCTCCATGACCCTTGGCATCACAATGCTCCATGTCATTGTCATCACAATGCTCCATGAACCCTCTCATCACATTGCTCCATGTCCTTGTCATCACAAAGCTCCATGACACTTGTCATCACAATGCTCGATGCCATTCTCATCACAATGCTCCATGACCTTGTCATTACAATCCTCCATGACCCATGCATCACAGTGTACCGTGCCCTTGTCATGACAAACCGCCATGCCCACTCTCATCACAGTAATCCATGAAACATTTCAGATCAATGCTCAATGCCCTTCTCATCACAATGCTCCGTTACCTCTGTTGTAACAATGCTGCATGACACCTGCCATCATAATATTCCACGGCCTTGTCATCACAAGGCTCCATGACCCTTGTCATCACAATGCTCCAAGATCCATGTAATCACAATGCTCCATGCCCTTGTCATCACAAAGCTCCATGACGCATGTGATCAGAATGTTCCATGGTCTTCTCCTCACAATGCTCCATGCCCTTGTCATCACAATGCTCGTAGTCTCCAGTAATCACAATGTTCCATTCCCTTTTTCATCAGAATGCTCCATTAGATTTGTCATCACAAGTCTCCATGGTCATCTCCTCACAATGCTCCAAGACCTTGTCATCACCATGCTCCATTCCCTTGTCATCACAATGCTCCATGACCCCTGTCACCACAATACTCCATGAATATTTTCAGCCCAATTCTCTATGACCTTCTCATCACAATGCTCCATGACCAATATCATCACAATGCTCCATGACCACTGTCATCACAACACTGCATGACAACTGACAACACAATGATCCGGGACTATTGTCATCACAATGCTCCAAGACCCCTGTAATCACAATGCTCCATGACCCCTGTCATCACAATACTCCATGAACATTTTCAGACCAATGCTCCATGACACTTGTCATCACAATGATCCATGCCCATGTTATCCCAATGTTCCATGACCCATGTATTCACAATGCTCCATGACGCTTGTCATCACAGTGCTCCATGACACCTGTCATCACAATGCTCCATGCCTTTGTCAGCAAAATGCTACATGACCTTGTCATTACAATGCTCTATGCACTTGTCATCACAATACTCCATTTCCATTGTCATCACAATCCTCCATGAACTTTGGGATCACATTGCTTCATGCCCTTGTCATCACAATGCTCCATGCTCCTTGAAATCAAAATGATCCATGACCTCTGTCATCACAATGCTCAAAACCCTTGTGATCACAATGTTCCATAACACTTGTCCTCACAACGCTCCATGATGCCTGTCATCACAATAATCCATGCCCTTTTCATCACAATGCTCCATGACCTTTGTCATCACAATTCTCAATACACTTGTCATCACAATGCTCCCTGACACTTGTCGTCAGAATGCTCCTTCAACCCTGTCACGAAAAGGCTCCATGCCTTTTTCATCACAAAGCCCCATGCCCTTTTCATCCCAATGCTCCATGCCATTGTCATCAAAATACTCCACAAGCTTGTCATCAGAATGCTCCATGACCCTTGTCATCACAACTCTCCATGCACTTGTCAGCACAATGCTCCCTGACACTTGTCATCACAATGCTCCAAGCCATTGTCATCACAATGCTCCATTACCTTTGTGATCAGAATCCTCAATGGAAGTTTGGATCACAATGCTCCATGCTATTGTCATCACAATGGGCCATTACATATGTCATCACAATGCTCCCTGACACCTCTCTTTACAATACTGCATTACCTGGTCATCACAATGCTCCCTGCCGTTCTCATCACAATGCACCACACCCTTGTCATCAAAATGCTCCATGACCTTTGTCATCACAAAGCTCCATGACCCTTGGCATCACAATGCTCCATGTCATTGTCATCACAATGCTCCATGAACCCTCTCATCACATTGCTCCATGCCCTTGTCATCACAAAGCTCCATGGCACTTGTCATCACAATGCTCGATGCCCTTCTCATCACAATGCTCCATGCCCTTGTCATTACAATCCTCCATGACCCATGTATCACAGTGTACCGTGCCCTTGTCCTCACAATGCGCAACGCCCACTCTCATCACAATAATCCATGAAATATTTCAGACCAATGCTCAATGCACTTCTCATCACAATGCTCCATTACCTCTGTCATAACAAGCTCTATGACCCCTGCCATCACAATGTTCCACGGCCTTGTCATCACAAGGCTCCAGGACCCTTGTCAGCACAATGCTCCAAGACCAATGTAATCACAATGCTCCATGCCCTTGTCATCACAAAGCTCCATGACGCATGTCATCACAATGTTCCATGGCCTTCGCCTCACAATGCTCCATGCCCTTGTCATCACAATGCTTCAAGACCCCCGTAATCACAATGCTCCATGCCCCTTTTCATAAGAATGCTCCATTAGACTTGTCATCCCAAGTCTCCATGGTCATCTCATCACAATGCTCCAAGACCTTGTCATCAACATGCTCCATTCCCTTGTCATCACAATGCTCCATGACCCCTGTCATCACAATACTCCATGAACATTTTCAGCCCAATGCTCCATGACCCTTGTCATCACAAAGCTCCATGCACTTGTCAGCACAATGCTCCCTGATTCTTGTCATCACAATGCTCCAAACCATTGTCACCACAATGCTCCATTACCTTTGTCATCAGAATCCTCCATGACCCCTGTCATCACAATGCTCCGTGACTACAGTCATCACAATGCTTCATAACGTTTGTCATCACAACAATCCATGCCCACGTCATCACAAGGCTCTGTGACCTTTGTAACCACAATGCTCCATGAACTTTTCATCACAATGCTCCGTGACCCTTGTCATCACAATGCTCCATGCCTTTGTCAGAACAATGCTCCATGACCCTTGTCATCAAATTGTGCCATGCGCTTTTCACCACAATGATCCACAACCTTGTCATCGCTATGCTCCATAAACCTTGTAATCACAATGCTCCATGCACTTCTCATCCAAATACTCTCTCACATGAGATATCACAATGTTCCATCACTAGTCATCACAATCCTCCCTCACCCCTGTTATCACAATGTTCCATGACCCCTGTCATCACAATGCTACATCCCCTTATCAGCACAATGTTCCATGACCCCTGACATCACAATGTTCCATAACCCCTGTCATCAAAATGCTCCATGACCCTTTTCTTCCCAAAGCTCCATGACCCATGGCATCACAATGTTCTATAACCCCTGGCATCAAAATGTTCCATTACACTTTTCATCAAATTGCTGCATGACCCTGTCATCAAAATGCTCCCTGCCCTTCTCATCACAATGCACCACACACTTGTCATCAAAATGCTCCATGATCTTTGTCATCACAAAGATCCATGACCCTTGGCATCACAATGCTCCATGTCATTGTCATCACAATGCTCCATGAACCCTCTCATCACACTGCTCCATATCCTTGTCATCACAAAGCTCCATGACACTTGTCATCACAATGCTCGATGCCATTCTCATCACAATGCTCCATGACCTTGTCATTACAATCCTCCATGTCCCATGTATCACAGTGTACCTTGCCCTTGTCATGACAAACCGCCATGCCCACTCTCATCACAGTAATCCATGAAACATTTCAGATCAATGCTCAATGCCCTTCTCATCACAATGCTCCGTTACCTCTGTTGTAACAATGCTGCATGACACCTGCCATCATAATATTCCACGGCCTTGTCATCACAAGGCTCCATGACCCTTGTCATCACAATGCTCCAAGATCCATGTAATCACAATGCTCCATGCCCTTGTCATCACAAAGCTCCATGACGCATGTCATCAGAATGTTCCATGGTCTTCTCCTCACAATGCTCCATGCCCTTGTCATCACAATGCTCGTAGTCTCCAGTAATCACAATGTTCCATTCCCTTTTTCATCAGAATGCTCCATTAGATTTGTCATCACAAGTCTCCATGGTCATCTCCTCACAATGCTCCAAGACCTTGTCATCACCATGCTCCATTCCCTTGTCATCACAATGCTCCATGACCCCTGTCACCACAATACTCCATGAATATTTTCAGCCCAATTCTCTATGACCTTCTCATCACAATGCTCCATGACCAATATCATCACAATGCTCCATGACCACTGTCATCACAACACTGCATGACAACTGACAACACAATGATCCGGGACTATTGTCATCACAATGCTCCAAGACCCCTGTAATCACAATGCTCCATGACCCCTGTCATCACAATACTCCATGAACATTTTCAGACCAATGCTCCATGACACTTGTCATCACAATGATCCATGCCCATGTTATCCCAATGTTCCATGACCCATGTATTCACAATGCTCCATGACGCTTGTCATCACAGTGCTCCATGACACCTGTCATCACAATGCTCCATGCCTTTGTCAGCAAAATGCTACATGACCTTGTCATTACAATGCTCTATGCACTTGTCATCACAATACTCCATTTCCATTGTCATCACAATCCTCCATGAACTTTGGGATCACATTGCTTCATGCCCTTGTCATCACAATGCTCCATGCTCCTTGAAATCAAAATGATCCATGACCTCTGTCATCACAATGCTCAAAACCCTTGTGATCACAATGTTCCATAACACTTGTCCTCACAACGCTCCATGATGCCTGTCATCACAATAATCCATGCCCTTTTCATCACAATGCTCCATGACCTTTGTCATCACAATTCTCAATACACTTGTCATCACAATGCTCCCTGACACTTGTCGTCAGAATGCTCCTTCAACCCTGTCACGAAAAGGCTCCATGCCTTTTTCATCACAAAGCCCCATGCCCTTTTCATCCCAATGCTCCATGCCATTGTCATCAAAATACTCCACAAGCTTGTCATCAGAATGCTCCATGACCCTTGTCATCACAACTCTCCATGCACTTGTCAGCACAATGCTCCCTGACACTTGTCATCACAATGCTCCAAGCCATTGTCATCACAATGCTCCATTACCTTTGTGATCAGAATCCTCAATGGAAGTTTGGATCACAATGCTCCATGCTATTGTCATCACAATGGGCCATTACATATGTCATCACAATGCTCCCTGACACCTCTCTTTACAATACTGCATTACCTGGTCATCACAATGCTCCCTGCCGTTCTCATCACAATGCACCACACCCTTGTCATCAAAATGCTCCATGACCTTTGTCATCACAAAGCTCCATGACCCTTGGCATCACAATGCTCCATGTCATTGTCATCACAATGCTCCATGAACCCTCTCATCACATTGCTCCATGCCCTTGTCATCACAAAGCTCCATGGCACTTGTCATCACAATGCTCGATGCCCTTCTCATCACAATGCTCCATGCCCTTGTCATTACAATCCTCCATGACCCATGTATCACAGTGTACCGTGCCCTTGTCCTCACAATGCGCCACGCCCACTCTCATCACAATAATCCATGAAATATTTCAGACCAATGCTCAATGCACTTCTCATCACAATGCTCCATTACCTCTGTCATAACAAGCTCTATGACCCCTGCCATCACAATGTTCCACGGCCTTGTCATCACAAGGCTCCAGGACCCTTGTCAGCACAATGCTCCAAGACCAATGTAATCACAATGCTCCATGCCCTTGTCATCACAAAGCTCCATGACGCATGTCATCACAATGTTCCATGGCCTTCGCCTCACAATGCTCCATGCCCTTGTCATCACAATGCTTCAAGACCCCCGTAATCACAATGCTCCATGCCCCTTTTCATAAGAATGCTCCATTAGACTTGTCATCCCAATTCTCCATGGTCATCTCATCACAATGCTCCAAGACCTTGTCATCAACATGCTCCATTCCCTTGTCATCACAATGCTCCATGACCCCTGTCATCACAATACTCCATGAACATTTTCAGCCCAATGCTCCATGACCCTTGTCATCACAAAGCTCCATGCACTTGTCAGCACAATGCTCCCTGATTCTTGTCATCACAATGCTCCAAACCATTGTCACCACAATGCTCCATTACCTTTGTCATCAGAATCCTCCATGACCCCTGTCATCACAATGCTCCGTGACTACAGTCATCACAATGCTTCATAACGTTTGTCATCACAACAATCCATGCCCACGTCATCACAAGGCTCTGTGACCTTTGTAACCACAATGCTCCATGAACTTTTCATCACAATGCTCCGTGACCCTTGTCATCACAATGCTCCATGCCTTTGTCAGAACAATGCTCCATGACCCTTGTCATCAAATTGTGCCATGCGCTTTTCACCACAATGATCCACAACCTTGTCATCGCTATGCTCCATAAACCTTGTAATCACAATGCTCCATGCACTTCTCATCCAAATACTCTCTCACATGAGATATCACAATGTTCCATCACTAGTCATCACAATCCTCCCTCACCCCTGTTATCACAATGTTCCATGACCCCTGTCATCACAATGCTACATCCCCTTATCAGCACAATGTTCCATGACCCCTGACATCACAATGTTCCATAACCCCTGTCATCAAAATGCTCCATGACCCTTTTCTTCCCAAAGCTCCATGACCCATGGCATCACAATGTTCTATAACCCCTGGCATCAAAATGTTCCATTACACTTTTCATCAAATTGCTGCATGACCCTGTCATCAAAATGCTCCCTGCCCTTCTCATCACAATGCACCACACACTTGTCATCAAAATGCTCCATGATCTTTGTCATCACAAAGATCCATGACCCTTGGCATCACAATGCTCCATGTCATTGTCATCACAATGCTCCATGAACCCTCTCATCACACTGCTCCATATCCTTGTCATCACAAAGCTCCATGACACTTGTCATCACAATGCTCGATGCCATTCTCATCACAATGCTCCATGACCTTGTCATTACAATCCTCCATGTCCCATGTATCACAGTGTACCTTGCCCTTGTCATGACAAACCGCCATGCCCACTCTCATCACAGTAATCCATGAAACATTTCAGATCAATGCTCAATGCCCTTCTCATCACAATGCTCCGTTACCTCTGTTGTAACAATGCTGCATGACACCTGCCATCATAATATTCCACGGCCTTGTCATCACAAGGCTCCATGACCCTTGTCATCACAATGCTCCAAGATCCATGTAATCACAATGCTCCATGCCCTTGTCATCACAAAGCTCCATGACGCATGTCATCAGAATGTTCCATGGTCTTCTCCTCACAATGCTCCATGCCCTTGTCATCACAATGCTCGTAGTCTCCAGTAATCACAATGTTCCATTCCCTTTTTCATCAGAATGCTCCATTAGATTTGTCATCACAAGTCTCCATGGTCATCTCCTCACAATGCTCCAAGACCTTGTCATCACCATGCTCCATTCCCTTGTCATCACAATGCTCCATGACCCCTGTCACCACAATACTCCATGAATATTTTCAGCCCAATTCTCTATGACCTTCTCATCACAATGCTCCATGACCAATATCATCACAATGCTCCATGACCACTGTCATCACAACACTGCATGACAACTGACAACACAATGATCCGGGACTATTGTCATCACAATGCTCCAAGACCCCTGTAATCACAATGCTCCATGACCCCTGTCATCACAATACTCCATGAACATTTTCAGACCAATGCTCCATGACACTTGTCATCACAATGATCCATGCCCATGTTATCCCAATGTTCCATGACCCATGTATTCACAATGCTCCATGACGCTTGTCATCACAGTGCTCCATGACACCTGTCATCACAATGCTCCATGCCTTTGTCAGCAAAATGCTACATGACCTTGTCATTACAATGCTCTATGCACTTGTCATCACAATACTCCATTTCCATTGTCATCACAATCCTCCATGAACTTTGGGATCACATTGCTTCATGCCCTTGTCATCACAATGCTCCATGCTCCTTGAAATCAAAATGATCCATGACCTCTGTCATCACAATGCTCAAAACCCTTGTGATCACAATGTTCCATAACACTTGTCCTCACAACGCTCCATGATGCCTGTCATCACAATAATCCATGCCCTTTTCATCACAATGCTCCATGACCTTTGTCATCACAATTCTCAATACACTTGTCATCACAATGCTCCCTGACACTTGTCGTCAGAATGCTCCTTCAACCCTGTCACGAAAAGGCTCCATGCCTTTTTCATCACAAAGCCCCATGCCCTTTTCATCCCAATGCTCCATGCCATTGTCATCAAAATACTCCACAAGCTTGTCATCAGAATGCTCCATGACCCTTGTCATCACAACTCTCCATGCACTTGTCAGCACAATGCTCCCTGACACTTGTCATCACAATGCTCCAAGCCATTGTCATCACAATGCTCCATTACCTTTGTGATCAGAATCCTCAATGGAAGTTTGGATCACAATGCTCCATGCTATTGTCATCACAATGGGCCATTACATATGTCATCACAATGCTCCCTGACACCTCTCTTTACAATACTGCATTACCTGGTCATCACAATGCTCCCTGCCGTTCTCATCACAATGCACCACACCCTTGTCATCAAAATGCTCCATGACCTTTGTCATCACAAAGCTCCATGACCCTTGGCATCACAATGCTCCATGTCATTGTCATCACAATGCTCCATGAACCCTCTCATCACATTGCTCCATGCCCTTGTCATCACAAAGCTCCATGGCACTTGTCATCACAATGCTCGATGCCCTTCTCATCACAATGCTCCATGCCCTTGTCATTACAATCCTCCATGACCCATGTATCACAGTGTACCGTGCCCTTGTCCTCACAATGCGCCACGCCCACTCTCATCACAATAATCCATGAAATATTTCAGACCAATGCTCAATGCACTTCTCATCACAATGCTCCATTACCTCTGTCATAACAAGCTCTATGACCCCTGCCATCACAATGTTCCACGGCCTTGTCATCACAAGGCTCCAGGACCCTTGTCAGCACAATGCTCCAAGACCAATGTAATCACAATGCTCCATGCCCTTGTCATCACAAAGCTCCATGACGCATGTCATCACAATGTTCCATGGCCTTCGCCTCACAATGCTCCATGCCCTTGTCATCACAATGCTTCAAGACCCCCGTAATCACAATGCTCCATGCCCCTTTTCATAAGAATGCTCCATTAGACTTGTCATCCCAATTCTCCATGGTCATCTCATCACAATGCTCCAAGACCTTGTCATCAACATGCTCCATTCCCTTGTCATCACAATGCTCCATGACCCCTGTCATCACAATACTCCATGAACATTTTCAGCCCAATGCTCCATGACCCTTGTCATCACAAAGCTCCATGCACTTGTCAGCACAATGCTCCCTGATTCTTGTCATCACAATGCTCCAAACCATTGTCACCACAATGCTCCATTACCTTTGTCATCAGAATCCTCCATGACCCCTGTCATCACAATGCTCCGTGACTACAGTCATCACAATGCTTCATAACGTTTGTCATCACAACAATCCATGCCCACGTCATCACAAGGCTCTGTGACCTTTGTAACCACAATGCTCCATGAACTTTTCATCACAATGCTCCGTGACCCTTGTCATCACAATGCTCCATGCCTTTGTCAGAACAATGCTCCATGACCCTTGTCATCAAATTGTGCCATGCGCTTTTCACCACAATGATCCACAACCTTGTCATCGCTATGCTCCATAAACCTTGTAATCACAATGCTCCATGCACTTCTCATCCAAATACTCTCTCACATGAGATATCACAATGTTCCATCACTAGTCATCACAATCCTCCCTCACCCCTGTTATCACAATGTTCCATGACCCCTGTCATCACAATGCTACATCCCCTTATCAGCACAATGTTCCATGACCCCTGACATCACAATGTTCCATAACCCCTGTCATCAAAATGCTCCATGACCCTTTTCTTCCCAAAGCTCCATGACCCATGGCATCACAATGTTCTATAACCCCTGGCATCAAAATGTTCCATTACACTTTTCATCAAATTGCTGCATGACCCTGTCATCAAAATGCTCCCTGCCCTTCTCATCACAATGCACCACACACTTGTCATCAAAATGCTCCATGATCTTTGTCATCACAAAGATCCATGACCCTTGGCATCACAATGCTCCATGTCATTGTCATCACAATGCTCCATGAACCCTCTCATCACACTGCTCCATATCCTTGTCATCACAAAGCTCCATGACACTTGTCATCACAATGCTCGATGCCATTCTCATCACAATGCTCCATGACCTTGTCATTACAATCCTCCATGTCCCATGTATCACAGTGTACCTTGCCCTTGTCATGACAAACCGCCATGCCCACTCTCATCACAGTAATCCATGAAACATTTCAGATCAATGCTCAATGCCCTTCTCATCACAATGCTCCGTTACCTCTGTTGTAACAATGCTGCATGACACCTGCCATCATAATATTCCACGGCCTTGTCATCACAAGGCTCCATGACCCTTGTCATCACAATGCTCCAAGATCCATGTAATCACAATGCTCCATGCCCTTGTCATCACAAAGCTCCATGACACATGTGATCAGAATGTTCCATGGTCTTCTCCTCACAATGCTCCATGCCCTTGTCATCACAATGCTCGAAGTCTCCAGTAATCACAATGTTCCATTCCCTTTTTCATCAGAATGCTCCATTAGATTTGTCATCACAAGTCTCCATGGTCATCTCCTCACAATGCTCCAAGACCTTGTCATCACCATGCTCCATTCCCTTTTCATCACAATGCTCCATGACCCCTGTCACCACAATACTCCATGAATATTTTCAGCCCAATTCTCTATGACCTTCTCATCACAATGCTCCATGACCAATATCATCACAATGCTCCATGACCACTGTCATCACAACACTCCATGACAACTGACAACACAATGATCCGGGACTCTTGTCATCACAATGCTCCAAGACCCCTGTAATCACAATGCTCCATGACCCCTGTCATCACAATACTCCATGAACATTTTCAGACCAATGCTCCATGACACTTGTCATCACAATGATCCATGCCCATGTTATCCCAATGTTCCATGACCCATGTATTCACAATGCTCCATGACGCTTGTCATCACAGTGCTCCATGACACCTGTCATCACAATGCTCCATGCTTTTGTCAGCAAAATGCTACATGACCTTGTCATTACAATGCTCTATGCACTTGTCATCACAATACTCCATTTCCATTGTCATCACAATCCTCCATGAACTTTGGGATCACATTGCTTCATGCCCTTGTCATCACAATGCTCCATGCTCCTTGAAATCAAAATGATCCATGACCTCTGTCATCACAATGCTCCAAACCCTTGTGATCACAATGTTCCATAACACTTGTCCTCACAACGCTCCATGATGCCTGTCATCACAATAATCCATGCCCTTTTCATCACAATGCTCCATGACCTTTGTCATCACAATTCTCAATACACTTGTCATCACAATGCTCCCTGACACTTGTCGTCAGAATGCTCCTTCAACCCTGTCACGAAAAGGCTCCATGCCTTTTTCATCACAAAGCCCCATGCCCTTTTCATCCCAATGCTCCATGCCATTGTCATCAAAATACTCCACAAGCTTGTCATCAGAATGCTCCCGGACCCTTGTCATCACAATGCTCCATTACCTTTCTCATCAGAATCCTCCATGACACTTGGCATCACAGTGCTACATGCCATTGTCATCACAATGGGCCATTACATATGTCAACACAATGCTCCCTGACACTTATCTTCACAATACTGCATGACCTGGTCATCACAATGCTCCATGCCCTTGTCATCACTGTAGGCCATTCCAACTGTCATCACAACAAACCATGAAAGTTATTAGACCAATGTTCCATGCCCTTGTCATCACAATTCTCCATGCCCTTGTTATCACAATGCTCCATGACCCCTGTCATCACAATGCTCCGTTACTCCAGTCATCACAATGCTTCATCAACTTTGTCATCACAATGGTCCATGCCCTCACCATCAACAGTCTCTGTGACCTTTTTAACCCCTATGCTCCATGAACTTTTCATCACAATGCTCTTTGACCCTTGTCATGACAATGCTCTATGCCTTTCTCAGCACAATGCTCCATGACCCTGGTCATCACAATGCTCCATGCCCCTTTTCATCTCAATGCTCCCTGAACCCTGTCATCACAGTGCACGATGCCCATCATCATAATACTTCAGTCTATTGTCATCACAATGAAATTAATATTCTCCATGACCTCTGACATCATAATGCTACAAACCCTTGTGATCACAATGTTCCATAAAACTTATCATCACAGCACCCCATGACGCTCAGCATCACAATTATCCATGGTCTTATCATCACAATGCTCCATGATCTTTGTCATCACGATGCTCAATACACTTTTCATCACAATGCTCCCTGACACTTGTCGTCAGTATGCTCCATGAACCCTGTCATGACAAGGCTCCATGCCTTTATCATCACAATGATCCATGCCTTTTCATCGGAATGCTCCAAGACCCCTGCAATCACAATGCTCCATGCACTTCTCATCCAAATGCTCTCTCACATTAGATATCACAATGTTCCATCACTAGTCATCACATTCCTCCCTCAACCCTGTTATCACAATGTTCCATGACCCCTGTTATCACAATGCTACATCCCCTTATCAGCACAATGTTCCATGACCCCTGACATCACAATGTTCCATAACCCCTGTCATCAAAATGCTCCATGACCCTTTTCATCCCAAAGCTCCATGACCCCTGGAATCACAGTGTTCTATAACCCCTGTCATCAAAATGTTCCATTACACTTTTCATCAAATTGCTGCGTGACCCTGTCATCAAAATGCTCCCTGCCCTACTCATAACAATGCACCACACGCTGGTCATCAAAATGCTCCATGACATTTGTCATCACAAAGCTCCATGACCCTTGGCATCACAATGCTCCATGTCATTGTCATCACAATGCTCCATGAAACCTCTCTTCACATTGCTCCATGCCCTTGTCATCACAAATCTCCATGACACTTGTCATCACAATGCTCGATGCCCTTCTCATCATAATGCTCCATGTCCTTGTCATTACAATCCTCCATGACCCATGTATCACAGTGTACCGTGCCCTTGTCATCACAATGCTCCATGCCCACTCTCATCACAATAATCCATGAAACATTTCAGACCAATGCTCAATGCCCTTCTCATCACAATGCTCCATTACCTCTATCAACAATGCTCCATGACCCCTGCCATCACAATGTTCCACGGCCTTGTGATCACAAGGTTCCATGACCATTGTCATCACAATGCTCCAAGACCCATGTAATCACAATGCTCCATGCCCTTGTCATCACAAAGCTCCATGACACATGTCATCTGAATGTTCCATGGCCATCTCCTCACAATGCTCCATGCCCTTGTCATCACAATGCTCCAAGACACTCGTAATCACAATGCTCCATGCCCCTTTTCATCAGAAGGCTCCATGATATTTTTCATCACAAGTCTCCATGGTCAACTCATCACAATGCTCCAAGACCTTGTCATCACCATGCTCCATTCCCTTGTCATCACAATGCTCCCTGACACTTGTCGTCAGTATGCTCCATGAACTCTGTCATGACAAGGCTCCATGCCTTTTTCATCACAATGATCCATGCCCTTTTCATCACAGTGCTCCAAGACCACTGTAATCATAATGCTCCTTGCCCTTGTCATCACAAAGCTCCATGATGCATATCATCAGAATGTTCCATGCACTTCTCATCACAATGCTCCATGCCCTTGTCATCACAATGCTCCAAGACCCCTGTAATCACAATGCTCCATGCCCCTTTTCATCTCAATGCTCCATGAACACTGTCATAACAATGCACCATGCCCATCATCATAATGCTTCAGGCTATTGTCATCACAGTGAAATCAAAATGCTCCATGACCTTTGTCATCACAAAGCTCCATGACCCTTGGCATCACAATGCTCCATGTCATTGTCATCACAATGCTCCATGAAACCTCTCTTCACATTGCTCCATGCCCTTGTCATCACAAATCTCCATGACACTTGTCATCACAATGCTCGATGCCCTTCTCATCATAATGCTCCATGTCCTTGTCATTACAATCCTCCATCACCCATGTATCACAGTGTACCGTGCCCTTGTCATCACAATGCTCCATGCCCACTCTCATCACAATAATCCATGAAACATTTCAGACCAATGCTCAATGCCCTTCTCATCTCAATGCTCCATTACCTCTATCAACAATGCTCCATGACCCCTGCCATCACAATGTTCCATGGCCTTGTGATCACAAGGCTCCATGACCATTGTCATCACAATGCTCCAAGAGCCATGTAATCGCAATGCTCCATGCCCTTGTCATCACAAAGCTCCATGACACATGTCATCAGAATGTTCCATGGCCTTCTCCTCACAATGCTCCATGCCCTTCTCATCACAATGCTCCATACCCTCGTAATCACAATGCTCCATGCCGCTTTTCATCAGAATGCTCCATGAGACTTTTCATCACAAGTCTCCATGGTCATCTCATCACAATGCTCCAAGACATTGTCATCACCATGCTCCATTCCCTGGTCATCACAATGCTCCATGACCCCTGTCATCACAAGGCTCCATGACCCTTCTCATCACAATGCTCCAAACTCCTGTAATCACAATGCTCCATGCCCCTTTTCATCACAATGCTCCATGAACCCTGTCATCACAATGAACCATGCCCATCATCATAATGCTTCAGGCTATTGTCATCACAATGAAATCAAAATGCTCCATGACCTCTGTCATCACAATGCTCCAAACCCTGGTGATCACAATGTTGCATAACACTTATCATCACAAAACCCCATGACGCTAATCATCACTATTATCCATGGTCTTCTCATCACAAGGCTCCATGACCTTTGTCATCACAATTCTCAATACTCTTTTCATCACAATGCTCCCTGACACTTGTCGTCAGTATGCTCCATGAACTCTGTCATGACAAGGCTCCATGCCTTTTTCATCACAATGATCCATGCCCTTTTCATCACAGTGCTCCAAGACCACTGTAATCATAATGCTCCTTGCCCTTGTCATCACAAAGCTCCATGATGCATATCATCAGAATGTTCCATGCACTTCTCATCACAATGCTCCATGCCCTTGTCATCACAATGCTCCAAGACCCCTGTAATCACAATGCTCCATGCCCCTTTTCATCTCAATGCTCCATGAACACTGTCATAACAATGCACCATGCCCATCATCATAATGCTTCAGGCTATTGTCATCACAGTGAAATCAAAATGCTCCATGACCTCTGTCATCACAATGCTCCAAACCCTGGTGATCACAGTGTTGCAAAACACTTATCATCACAACACCCCATGACGCTCATCATCACAATTATCCATGGTCTTCTCATCACAATGCTCCATGACCTTTGTCATCACAATTTTCAATACACTTGTCATCACAATGCTCCCTGACACTTGTCGTCAGAATGCACCTTGAACGCTGTGACGAAAAGGTTCCATGCCTTTTTCATCACAAAGCCCCATGCTGTTTTCATCCCAAAGCTCCATGCCATTGTCATCAAAATACTACACAAGCTTGTCATCAGAATGCTCCATGACCCTTGTCATCACAATTCTCCATGCACTTGTCAGCACAATGCTCCCTGACCCTTGTCATCACAATGATCCAAGCCATTGTCATCACAATGCTCCATTACCTTTGTCATTAGAATCCTCCATGACACTTGGAATCACAATGCTCCAAGCCATTGTCATCACAATGGGCCATTACATATGTAATCACAATGCTCCCTGACACCTCTCTTTACAATACTGCATGATCTCTTCATCACAATGCTCCATGCTCTTGTCTTCATAATGCGCCATTCCAACTGTCATCACAATAATCCATGAAACTTATTAGACGAATGCTCCATGCCCTTGTAATCACATTGCTCCATGCTCTTGTTATCACAATGTTTAAGACCCCTGTAATCAGAATGCCCCATGCCCCTTTTCATCAGTATGCTCCATGAGACTTGTCATCGCAAGGCTCCATGATTTTCTCATCACAATGCTCCAGCACCTTGTCATCACAATGGTTCACGACATTGTCATGAAAATTCTCAATGGCCCTTGTCTTCATAATGCTCCAAGCCCTAGTCATCACAGTGCTCCATTATATTTGTCATCACAATCCTCCCTTGCATTTGGCATCACTATGCTCCATGCTATTGTCATCGCAATGGACCATGACATATTTCATCACAGTGCCCCCTGACACCTGTCTTCACAATACTCCATGCCCTTGTCATCACAATGCTCCATGCCCTGGTCATCACAATGCACCATGTCCACTGTCATCACAATAATCTATGAAATTTGTAAGACCAATGCTCCATGCCCCTGTCATAACAATGCTCCATGACCTTGTCATCACAATGCTCCATGAACCCTGTCATCACAATACTCCATGTATATTTTCAGCCCAGTGCTCCATGACCCTTGTCATCACAATGATCCATGCACTTGTCATCCCAATGTTCCATGACGCCTGTAATCACAGAGCTCCATGTCATCTGTCATCACAGTGCTCCATGCCTTTGTCAGCAAAATGCTACATGACCTTGTCATTACAATGCTCTATGCGATTGTCATCACAATACTCCATTACCATTGTCATCACAATCCTCCAGGAACCTTGGGATCACATTGCTTCAGGCCCTTGTCATCAAAATGCTCCATGCTCCTTGAAATCAAATTGATCCATGACCTCTGTCATCACAATGCTCCAAACCCTTGTGATCAAAATGTTCAATAACACTTGTCCTCACAACGCTCCATGATGCCTGTCATCACAATACTCCATGCCCTTTTCATCACAATGCTCCATGAACTTTGTCATCACAATTCTCCATACACTTGTCATCAAAATGCTCCCTGACACTTGTCGTCAGAATGCTCCTTGAACTGTGTCACGAAAAGGCTCCATGCCATTTTCATCACAAATCCACATGCCGTTTTCATCCTAGTGCTCCATTCCATTGTCATCAAAATACTCCACAATCTTGTCATCAGAATGCTCCATGACGCTTGTCATCACAATTCTCCGTGCACTTGTCAGCAAAATGCTCCCTGACCCTTATCATCACAATGCTCCAAGCCATTGTCATCACAATGCTCCATTACCTTTGTCATCAGAATCCACCATGACACTTGGCATCACAATGCTCCATGCCATTATCATCACAATGGGCCATTACATATGTCATCACAATGCTCCCTGACACCTCTCTTCACAATACTGCATAACCTGGTCATCACAATACTCTATGCCCTTGTCATCACAATGTGCCATTCCAACTCTCATCACAATAATCCGTGAAAATTATTAGATCAATGCTCCTTGCCCTTGTTATCACAATGTTCCAAAACCCCTGTAATCAGAATGCTCCATGCCCCTTTTCATCAGAATGCTCCATATGACATGTCATCAGAAGGCTCCATGGATTTCTCATCACAATGCTCCATGACCTTTGTCATCACAATGCTCCAAGACCCATGTACTCACAATGCTTCATGCCCCTGTCATCGCAATCGACCATGACATTTGGCATCACAATGCTCCATGCCATTGTCTTTGAAATTGACCATGACATATGTCATCACAATGCCCCCTTACACCTGTTTTCACAATACTCCATGCCCTTGTCATCACAATGCTCCATGCCCTTGTCATCACAATGCACCATGTCCAATGTCATCACAATAATCTATTAAACTTGTCAGACCAATGCTCCATTCCCCTGTCATCACAATGTTCCATGCCCTTGTCATCACAATGCTTCATGACCCTTGTCACCACAATGCTCCGTGACTCCAGTCATCACAATGCTTCATAACGTTTGTCATCACAACGGTCCATGCCTGCGTCATCGCAAGGCTCTGTGACCTTTGTAACCACAATGCTCCATGAACATTTCATCACAATTCTCCGTGACCCTTGTCATCACAATGCTCCATGCCTTTTTCAGAACAGTGCTCCATGACCCTTGTCATCACAATGTGCCATGTGCTTTTCATCACAATAATCCACAACCTTGTCATCGCTATGCTCCATAAACCTTGTAATCACAATGCTCCATGCACTTCTCATCCAAATGCTCTCTCACATGAGATATCACAATGTTCCATCACTAGTCATCACAATCCTCCCTCACCCCTGTTATCACAATGTTCCATGACCCCTGTCATCACAATGCTACATCCCCTTATCAGCACAATTTTCCATAAACCCTGACGTCACAATGTTCCATAACCCCTGTCATCACAATGCTCCATGACCATTTTCATCCCAAAGCTCTATGACCCCTGGCATCACAATGTTCTATAACCCCTGTCATCAAAATATTACATTACACTTTTCATCAAATTGCTGCATGACCCTGTCATCAAAATGCTCCCTGCCCTTCTCATCACAATGCACCACACACTTGTCATCAAAATGCTCCATGACCATGGTCATCACTAAGCTCCATGAACCTTGGCATCACAATGCTCCATGCCATGGACATCACAATGCTCCATGAACCCTCTCATCACATTGCTCCATGCCCTTGTCATCACAAAGCAACATGACACTTGTCATCACAAAGCAACATGACACTTGTCATCACAATGCTCGATGCCCTTCTCATCACAATGCTCCATGTCCTTGTCATTACAATCCTCCATCACCCATGTATCACAGTGTACCGTGCCCTTGTCATCACAATGCGCCATGCCCACTGTCATCACAATAATCTATGAAACATTTCAGACCAATGCTCATTGCACTTCTCATCACAATGCTCCATTACCACTGTCAACAATGCTCCATGACCCCTGCCATCACAATGTTCCACGGCCTTGTGATCACAAGACTCCATGACCATTGTCATCACAATGCTCCAAGACCCATGTAATCACAATGCTCCATGCCCTTGTCATCACAGAGCTCCATGACGCGTGTCATCAGAATTTTCCATGGCCTTCACCTCACAATGCTCCATGCACTTGTCATCACAATGCTCCAAGACACTCGTAATCACAATGCTCCATGCCCCTTTTCATCAGAAGGCTCCATGATATTTGTCATCTCAAGTCTCCATGGTCAACTCATCACAATGCTCCAAGACCTTGTCATCACCATGCTCCATTCCCTTGTCATCACAATGCTCCATGACTCCTGTCATCACAATACTCCATGAATATTTTCAGCCCAATGCTCCATGACCTTTTCATCACAATGCTCCATGACCAATATCATCACAATGCTCCATGACCACTGTCATCACAACACTCCATGACACCTGACAACACAATGATCTGGGACTCTTGTCATCACAATGCTCCAAGACCCCTGTAATCACAATGCTCCATGACCCCTGTCATCAAAATATTCCATGAATATTTTCAGCCCAATGCTCCATGACCCTTTTCATCACAATGATCCATGCCCTTGTCATCCCAATGTTCCATGACGCCTGTATTCACAGTGCTCCGTGACGCTTGTCATCACAGTGCTCCATGACACCTGTCATCACAATGCTCCATGCCTTTGTCAGCAAAATGCTACATGACCTTGTCATTACAATGCTCTATGAGATTGTCATCACAATACTCGATTACCATTGTCATCACAATCCTCCATGAACCTTGGGATCACATTGCTTCATGCCCTTGTCATCACAATGCTACATGCTCCTTGAAATCAAAATGATCCATGACCTCTGTCATCACAATGCTCCAAACCCTTGTGATCACAATGTTCCATAACACTTGTCCTCACAACGCTCCATGATGCCTGTCATCACAATAATCCATACACTTTTCATCACAATTCTCCATGACCTTTGTCATCACAATTCTCAATACACTTTTCATCACAGTGCTCCCTGACACTTGTGGTCAGTATGTTCCATGAACCCTGTCATGACAAGGCTCCATGCCTTTTTCATCACAATGTTCCATGCCCTTTTCATCTCAATGCTCCAAGACCCCTGTAATCACAATGCTCCATGCCCTTGCCATCCAAAGCTCCATGACACATGTCATCAGAATGTTCCATGGACTTCTCATCACAATGCTCCCTGCTCTTGTCATCACAAAGCACTAAGACCCCTGTAATCACAATGCTCCATGCCCCTTTTCATCTCAATGCTCCTATGAACCCTGTCAGCACAATGAACAATGCCCATCATCATAATGCTTCAGGCAATTGTCATCACAATCAAATCAAAATGCTCCATGACCTCTGTCATCACAATGCTCAAAATCCTGGTGATCACAATGTTGCATAACTCTTATCATCACAACACCCCATGACGCTCATCATCACAATGATCCATGGTCGTCTCATCACAAGGCTCCATGACCTTTGTCATCAAAATTATCAATAAACTTGTCATCACAATGCTCGCTGACACTTGTCGTCAGAATGCTCCTTGAACCCTGTCACAAAAAGGCTCCGTGTCTTTTTCATCACAGAGCCACATGCCGTTTTCATCCCAATGCTGCATGCCATTGTCATCAAAATACACCACAGGCTTGTCATCAGAATGCTCCATGACCCTTGTCATCACAATTCTCCATGCACTTGTCAGCACAATGCTCCCTGACCCTTGTCATCACAATGCTCCAAGCCATTGTCATCACAATGCTCCATTACCATTGTCATCAGAATCCTCCATGACACTTGGCATCACAATGCTCCATGCCATTGTCATCACAATGCTCCATGTCTTTGTCAGCAAAATGCTAAATGACCTTGTCATTACAATCCTCTATGCGCTTGTCATCACAATACTCCATTTCCATTGTCATCACAATCCTCCATCAACCTTGGGATCACATTGCTTCATGCCCTTGTCATCACAATGCTCCATGCTCCTTGAAATCAAAATGATCCATGACCTCTGTCATCACAATGCTCCAAGACCCTTGTAACCACAATGCTCCATGCCCCTTTTCATCTCAATGCTCCCTGAACTCTGTCATCACAGTGCACGATGCCCATCATCATAATACTTTAGTCTATTGTCATCACAATGAAATTAATATTCTCCATGACCTCTGACATCATAATGCTACAAAGCCTTGTGATCACAATGTTCCATAAAACTTATCATCACAGCACCCCATGACGCTCATCATCACAGTTATCCATGGTCTTATCATCACAATGCTCCATGATCTTTGTCATCACGATGCTCAATACACTTTTCATCACAATGCTCCCTGACACTTGTCGTCAGTATGCTCCATGAACCCTGTCATGACAAGGCTCCATGCCTTTATCATCACAATGATCCATGCCTTTTCATCGCAATGCTCCAAGACCACTGCAATCACAATGCTCCATGCACTTGTCATCCAAATGCTCTCTCACATGAGATATCACAATGTTCCATCACTAGTCATCACATTCCTCCCTCAACCCTGTTATCACAATGTTCCATGACCCCTGTTATCACAATGCTACATCCCCTTATCAGCACAATGTTCCATGACCCCTGACATCACAATGTTCCATAACCACTGTCATCAAAATGCTCCATGACCCTTTTCATCCCAAAGCTCCATGACCCCTGGAATCACAGTGTTCTATAACCCCTGTCATCAAAATGTTCCATTGCACTTTTCATCAAATTGCTGCATGACCCTGTCATCAAAATGCTCCCTGCCCTACTCATAACAATGCACCACACGCTGGTTATCAAAATGCTCCATGACATTTGTCATCACAAAGATCCATGACCCTTGGCATCACAATGCTCCATGTCATTGTCATCACAATGCTCCATGAAACCTCTCTTCACATTGCTCCATGCCCTTGTCATCACAAATCTCCATGACACTTGTCATCACAATGCTCGATGCCCTTCTCATCATAATGCTCCATGTCCTTGTCATTACAATCCTCCATGACCCATGTATCACAGTGTACCGTGCCCTGGTCATCACAATGCGCCATGCCCACTCTCATCACAATAATCCATGAAATATTTCAGACCAATGCTCAATGCCCTTCTCATCACAATGCTCCATTACCTCTATCACCAATGCTCCATGACCCCTGCGATCACAATGTTCCACGGTCTTGTGATCACAAGGCTCCATGACCATTGTCATAACAATGCTCCAAGACCCATGTAATCACAATGCTCCATGCCCTTGTCATCACAAAGCTCCATGACACATGTCATCTGAATGTTCCATGGCCATCTCCTCACAATGCTCCTTGCCCTTGTCATCACAATGCTTCAAGACACTCGTAATCACAATGCTCCATGCCCCTTTTCATCAGAAGGCTCCATGATATTTGTCATCACAAGTCTCCATGGTCAACTCATCACAATGCTCCAAGACCTTGTCATCAGCATGCACCATTCCCTTGTCATCACAATGCTCCCTGACACTTGTCGTCAGTATGCTCCATGAACTCTGTCATGACAAGGCTCCATGCCTTTTTCATCACAATGATCCATGCCCTTTTCATCACAGTTCTCCAAGACCACTGTAATCATAATGCTCCTTGCCCTTGTCATCACAAAGCTCCATGATGCATATCATCAGAATGTTCCATGCACTTCTCATCACAATGCTCCATGCCCTTGTCATCACAATGCTCCAAGACCCCTGTAATCACAATGCTCCATGCCACTTTTCATCTCAATTCTCCATGAACACTGTCATAACAATGCACCATGCCCATCATCATAATGCTTCAGGCTATTGTCATCACAGTGAAATCAATATGCTCCATGATCTTTGTCATCACAAAGCTCCATGACCCTTGGCATCACAATGCTCCATGTCATTGTCATCACAATGCTCCATGAAACCTCTCTTCACATTGCTCCATGCCCTTGTCATCACAAATCTCCATGACACTTGTCATCACAATGCTCGATGCCCTTCTCATCATAATGCTCCATATCCTTTTCATTACAATCCTCCATGACCCATGTATCACAGTGTACCGTGCCCTTGTCATCACAATGCTCCATGCCCACTCTCATCACAATAATCCATGAAACATTTCAGACCAATGCTCAATGCCCTTCTCATCACAATGCTCCATTACCTCTATCAACAATGCTCCATGACCCCTGCCATCACAATGTTCTACGGCCTTGTGATCACAAGGCTCCATGACCATTGTCATCACAATGCTGCAAGACCCATGTAATCACAATGCTCCATGCCCTTGTCATCACAAAGCTCCACGACACATGTCATCAGATTGTTCCATGGCCTTCTCCTCACAATGCTCCATGCCCTTGTCATCACAATGCTCCATAGCCTCGTAATCACAATGCTCCATGCCGCTTTTCATCAGAATGCTCCATGAGACTTGTCATCACAAGTCTCCATGGTCATCTCATCACAATGCTCCAAGACCTTGTCATCACCATGCTCCATTCCCTGGTCATCACAATGCTCCATACCCTCGTAATCACAATGCTCCATGCCCCTTTTCATCAGAATGCTCCATGAGACTTGTCATCACAAGTCTCCATGGTCATCTCATCACAATGCTCCAAGACCTTGTCATCACCATGCTCCATTCCCTGGTCATCACAATGCTCCATGACCCCTGTCATCACAAGGCTCCATGACCCTTCTCATCACAATGCTCCAAACCCCTGTAATCACAATGCTCCATGCCCCTTTTCATCACAATGCTCCATGAACCCTGTCATCACAATGAACCATGCCCATCATCATAATGCTTCAGGCTATTGTCATCACAATGAAATCAAAATGCTCCATGACCTCTGTCATCACAATGCTCCAAACCCTGGTGATCACAATGTTGCATAACACTTATCATCACAAAACCCCATGACGCTAATCATCACTATTATCCATGGTTTTCTCATCACAAGGCTCCATGACCTTTGTCATCACAATTCTCAATACTCTTTTCATCACAATGCTCCCTGACACTTGTCATCAGTATGCTCCATGAACTCTGTCATGACAAGGCTCCATGCCTTTTTCATTACAATGATCCATGCCCTTTTCATCACAGTGCTCCAAGACCACTGTAATCATAATGCTCCTTGCCCTTGTCATCACAAAGCTCCATGATGCATATCATCAGAATGTTCCATGCACTTCTCATCACAAAGCTCCAGGCCCTTGTCATCACAATGCTCCAAGACACCTGTAATCACAATGCTCCATGCCCCTTTTCATCTCAGTGCTCCATGAACACTGTCATAACAATGCACCATGCCCATCATCATAATGCTTCAGGCTATTGTCATCACAGTGAAATCAAAATGCTCCATGACCTCTGTCATCACAATGCTCCAAACCCTGGTGATCACAATGTTGCAAAACACTTATCATCACAACACCCCATGACGCTCATCATCACAATTATCCATTGTCTTCTCATCACAATGCTCCATAACCTTTGTCATCACAATTCTCAATACACTTGTCATCACAATGCTCCCTGACACTTGTCGTCAGAATGCACCTTGAACCCTGTGACGAAAAGGCTCCATGCCTTTTTCATCACAAAGCCCCATGCTGTTTTCATCCCAAAGCTCGATGCCATTGTCATCAAAATACTACACAAGCTTGTCATCAGAATGCTCCATGACCCTTGTCATCACAATTCTCCATGCACTTGTCAGCACAATGCTCCCTGACCCTTGTCATCACAATGATCCAAGCCATTGTCATCAAAATGCTCCATTACCTTTGTCATTAGAATCCTCCATGACACTTGGAATCACAATGCTCCAAGCCATTGTCATCACAATGGGCCATTACATATGTAATCACAATGCTCCCTGACACCTCTCTTCACAATACTGCATGATCTCTTCATCACAATGCTCCATGCTCTTGTCTTCATAATGCGCCATTCCAACTGTCATCACAATAATCCATGAAACTTATTAGACGAATGCTCCATGCCCTTGTAATCACATTGCTCCATGCTCTTGTTATCACTATGTTCCAAGACCCCTGTAATCAGAATGCCCCATGCCCCTTTTCATCAGTATGCTCCATGAGACTTGTCATCGCAAGGCTCCATGATTTTCTCATCACAATGCTCCAGGACCTTGTCATCACAATGGTTCACGACATTCTCATGAAAATTCTCAATGGCCCTTGTCTTCATAATGCTCCAAGCCCTAGTCATCACAGTGCTCCACTATATTTGTCATCACAATCCTCCCTTGCATTTGGCATCACTATGCTCCATGCTATTGTCATCGCAATGGACCATGACATATTTCATCACAATGCCCCCTGACACCTGTCTTCACAATACTCCATGCCCTTGTCATCACAATGTTCCATGCCCTTGTCTTCACAATGCACCATGTCCACTGTCATCACAATAATCTATGAAACTTGTCAGACCAATGCTCCATGCCCCTGTCATAACAATGTTCCATGACCTTGTCATCACAATGCTCAATGTCCCTTGTCATCACAATATTCCATGAATATTTTCAGCCCAGTGCTCCATGACCCTTGTCATCACAATGATCCATGCACTTGTCATCCCAATGTTCCATGACGATTGTAATCACAGTGCTCCATGACATCTGTCATCACAATGCTCCATGCCTTTGTCAGCAAAATGCTACATGACCTTGTCATTACAATGCTCTATGTGCATGTCATCACAATACTCCATTACCATTGTCATCACAATCCTCCAGGAACCTTGGGATCACATTGCTTCAGGCCCTTGTCATCAAAATGCTCCATGCTCCTTGAAATCTAAATGATCCATGACCTCTGTCATCACAATGCTCCAAACACTTGTGATCAAAATGTTCAATAACTCTTGTCCTCACAACGCTCCATGATGCATATCATCACAATACTCCATGCCCTTTTCATCACAATGCTCCATGAACTTTGTCATCACAATTCTCCATACACTTGTCATCAAAATGCTCCCTGACACTTGTCGTCAGAATGCTCCTTGAACTGTGTCACGAAAAGGCTCCATGCCATTTTCATCACAAATCCACATGCCGTTTTCATCCCAGTGCTCCATGCCATTGTCATCAAAATACTCCACAAGCTTGTCATCAGAATGCTCCATGACGCTTGTCATCACAATTCTCCGTGCACTTGTCAGCAAAATGCTCCCTGACCCTTATCATCACAATGCTCCAAGCCATTGTCATCACAATGCTCCATTACCTTTGTCATCAGAATCCTCCATGACACTTGGCATCACAATGCTCCATGCCATTGTCATCACAATGGGCCATTACATATGTCATCACAATGCTCCCTGACACCTCTCTTCACAGTACTGCATAACCTGGTCATCACAATGCTCCATGCCCTTGTCATCACAATGTGCCATTCCAACTCTCATTGCAATACTCCATGAAAGTTATTAGACCAATGTTCCATGCCCTTGTCATCACAATGCTGCATCCCCTTGTTATCACAATGCTGCATGACCCTGTCATCACAATGCTCAAAGACCCATGTAATCACAATGCTTCATGCCCCTGTCATTGCAATGGACCATGACATTTGGCATCACAATGCTCCATGCCATTGTCTTTGAAATTGACCATGACATATGTCATCACAATGCCCCCTTTCACCTGTTTTAACAATACTCCATGCCCTTGTCCTCACAATGCCCCATGCCCTTGTCATCACAATGCACCATGTCCAATGTCATCACAATAATCTATTAAACTTTCAGACCAATGCTCCATGCCCCTGTCATCACAATGTTCCATGCCCTTGTCATCACAATGCTCCATGACCCTTGTCATCACAATGCTCCGTGACTCCAGTCATCACAATGCTTCATAACGTTTGTCATCACAAGGGTCCATGCCTGCGTCATCGCAAGGCTCTGTGACCTTTGTGACCACAATGCTCCATGAACTTTTCATCACAATTCTCCGTGACCCTTGTCATCACAATGCTCCATGCCTTTTTCAGAACAATGCTCCATGACCTTTGTCATCACAATGTGCCATGTGCTTTTCACCACAATGATCCTCAACCTTGTCATCGCTATGCTCCATAAACCTTGTAATCACAATGCTCCATGCACTTCTCATCCAAATGCTCTCTCACATGAGATATCACAATGTTCCATCACTAGTCATCACAATCCTCCCTCACCCCTGTTATCACAATGTTCCATGACCCCTGTCATCACAATGCTACATCCCCTTATCAGCACAATTTTCCATGACCCCTGACATCACAATGTTCCATAACCCCTGTCATCAAAATGCTCCATGACCATTTTCATCCCAAAGCTCTATGACCCCTGGCATCACAATGTTCTATAACCCCTGTCATCAAAATATTACATTACACTTTTCATCAAATTGCTGCATGACCCTGTCATCAAAATGCTCCCTGCCCTTCTCATCACAATGCACCACACACTTGTCATCAAAATGCTCCATGACCATGGTCATCACTAAGCTCCATGAACTTTGGAATCACAATGCTCCATGCCATGGACATCACAATGCTCCATGAACCCTCTCATCACATTGCTCCATGCACTTGTCATCACAAAGCAACATGACACTTGTCATCACAATGCTCGATGCCCTTCTCATCACAATGCTCCATGTCCTTGTCATTACAATCCTCCATCACCCATGTATCACATTGTACCGTGCCCTTGTCATCACAATGCGCCATGCCCACTCTCATCACAATAATCCATGAAACATTTCAGACCAATGCTCAATGCACTTCTCATCACAATGCTCCATTACCACTGTCAACAATGCTCCATGACCCCTGCCATCACAATGTTCCACGGCCTTGTGATCACAAGACTAAATGACCATTGTCATCACAATGCTCCAAAACCCATGTAATCACAATGCTCCATGCCCTTGTCATCACAGAGCTCCATGACGCATGTCATCAGAATGTTCCATGGCCTTCTCCTCACAATGCTCCATGCCCTTGTCATCACAATGCTCCAAGACACTCGTAATCACAATGCTCCATGCCCCTTTTCATCAGAAGGCTCCATGATATTTGTCATCACAAGTCTCCATGGTCAACTCATAACAATGCTCCAAGACCTTGTCATCACCATGCTCCATTCCCTTGTCATCACAATGCTCCATGACTCCTGTCATCACAATACTCCATGAACATTTTCAGCCCAATGCTCCATGACCTTCTCATCACAATGCTCCATGACCAATATCATCACAATGCTCCATGACCACTGTCATCACAACACTCCATGACACCTGACAACACAATGATCCGGGACTCTTGTCATCACAATGCTCCAAGACCCCTGTAATCACAATGCTCCATGACCCCTGTCATCATAATACTCCATGAACATTTTCAGCCCAATGCTCCATGACCCTTGTCATCACAATGATCCATGCCCTTGTCATCCCAATGTTCCATGACCCCTGTATTCACAGTGCTCCGTGACGCTTGTCATCACAGTGCTCCATGACACCTGTCATCACAATGCTCCATGCCTTTGTCAGCAAAATGCTACATGGCCTTGTCATTACAATGCTCTATGCGCTTGTCATCACAATACTCAATTACCATTGTCATCACAATCCTCCATGAACCTTGGGATCACATTGCTTCATGCCCTTGTCATCACAATGCTACATACTCCTTGAAATCAAAATGATCCATGACCTCTGTCATCACAATGCTCCAAAGCCTTGTGATCACAATGTTCCATAACAATTGTCCTCACAACGCTCCAAGATGCCTGTCATCACAATACTCCATACACTTTTCATCACAATTCTCCATGAACTTTGTCATCACAATTCTCAATACACTTTTCATCACAGTGCTCCCTGACAATTGTCGTCAGTATGCTCCATGAACCCTATCATGACACGGCTCCATGCCTTTTTCATCACAATGATCCATGCCCTTTTCATCAAAATGCTCCAAGATCCCTGTAATCACAATGCTCCATGCCCTTGCCATCCAAAGCTCCATGACGCATGTCATCAGAATGTTCCATGGACTTCTCATCACAATGCTCCCTGCTCTTGTCATCACAAAGCACTAAGACCCCTGTAATCAAAATGCTCCATGCCCCTTTTCATCTCAATGCTCCTAGGAACCCTGTCAGCACAATGAACAATGCCCATCATCATAATGCTTCAGGCAATTGTCATCACAATCAAATCAAAATGCTCCATGACCTCTGTCATCACAATGCTCAAAATCCTGGTGATCACAATGTTGCATAACTCTTATCATCACAACACCCCATGATGCTCATCATCACAATGATCCATGGTCGTCTCATCACAAGGCTCCATGACCTTTGTCATCAAAATTCTCAATAAACTTGTCATCACAATGCTCGCTGACACTTGTCCTCAGAATGCTCCTTGAACCCTGTCACAAAAAGGCTCCATGTATTTTTCAACACAAAGCCACATGCCGTTTTCATCCCAATGCCGCATGCCATTGTCATCAAAATACACCACAGGCTTGTCATCAGAATGCTCCATGACCCTTGTCATCACAATTCTCCATGCACTTGTCAGCACAATGCTCCCTGACCCTTGTCATCACAATGCTCCAAGCCATTGTCATCACAATGCTCCATTACCATTGTCATCAGAATCCTCCATGACACTTGGCATCACAATGCTCCATGCCATTGTCATCACAATGCTCCATGTCTTTGTCAGCAAAATGCTAAATGACCTTGTCTTTACAATCCTCTATGCGCTTGTCATCACAATACTCCATTTCCATTGTCATCACAATCCTCCATCAACCTTGGAATCACATTGCTTCATGCCCTTGTCATCACAATGCTCCATGCTCCTTGAAATCAAAATTATCCATGACCTCTGTCATCACAATGCTCCAAACCCTTGTGATCACATTGTTCCATAACACTTGTCATCACAACACTCCATGATGCCTGTCATCACAATACTCCATGCCCTTTTCATCACAATGCTCCATGACCTTTGTCATCACAATTCTCAATACACTTGTGATCACAATGCTCCCTGACACTTGTCATCAGAATGCTCCTTGAAACCCATCACGAAAAGGCTCCATGCTTTTTTCATCACAATGCCCCATGCCATTTTCATCACAATGTTCCATACCATTGTCATCAAAATACTCCACAAGCTTGTCATCAGAATGCTCCCGGACCCTTGTCATCACAATGCTCCATTACCTTTCTCATCAGAATCCTCCATGACACTTGGCATCACAGTGCTACATGCCATTGTCATCACAATGGGCCATTACATATGTCAACACAATGCTCCCTGACACTTATCTTCACAATACTGCATGACCTGGTCATCACAATGCTCCATGCCCTTGTCATCACAGTAGGCCATTCCAACTGTCATCGCAACAAACCATGAAAGTTATTAGACCAATGTTCCATGCCCTTGTCATCACAATTCTCCATGCCCTTGTTATCACAATGCTCCATGACCCCTGTCATCACAATGCTCCGTTACTCCAGTCATCACAATGCTTCATGAACTTTGTCATCACAATGGTCCATGCCCTCACCATCAACAGTCTCTGTGACATTTTTAACCCCTATGCTCCATGAACTTTTCATCACAATGCTCTTTGACCCTTGTCATCACAATGCTCTATGCCTTTCTCAGCACAATGCTCCATGACCCTGGTCATCACAATGCTCCATGCCCCTTTTCATCTCAATGCTCCCTGAACCCTGTCATCACAGTGCACGATGCCCATCATCATAATACTTCAGTCTATTGTCATCACAATGAAATTAATATTCTCCATGACCTCTGACATCATAATGCTACAAACCCTTGTGATCACAATGTTCCATAAAACTTATCATCACAGCACCCCATGACGCTCAGCATCACAATTATCCATGGTCTTATCATCACAATGCTCCATGATCTTTGTCATCACGATGCTCAATACACTTTTCATCACAATGCTCCCTGACACTTGTCGTCAGTATGCTCCATGAACCCTGTCATGACAAGGCTCCATGCCTTTATCATCACAATGATCCATGCCTTTTCATCGCAATGTTCCAAGACCACTGCAATCACAATGCTCCATGCACTTCTCATCCAAATGCTCTCTCACATGAGATATCACAATGTTCCATCACTAGTCATCACATTCCTCCCTCAACCCTGTTATCACAATGTTCCATGACTCCTGTTATCACAATGCTACATCCCCTTATCAGCACAATGTTCCATGACCCCTGACATCACAATGTTCCATAACCACTGTCATCAAAATGCTCCATGACCCTTTTCATCCCAAAGCTCCATGACCCCTGGAATCACAGTGTTCTATAACCACTGTCATCAAAATGTTCCATTGCACTTTTCATCAAATTGCTGCATGACCCTGCCATCAAAATGCTCCCTGCCCTACTCATAACAATGCACCACACGCTGGTCATCAAAATGCTCCATGACCTTTGTCATCACAAAGCTCCATGACCCTTGGCATCACAATGCTCCATGTCATTGTCATCACAATGCTCCATGAAAACTCTCTTCACATTGCTCCATGCCCTTGTCATCACAAATCTCCATGACACTTGTCATCACAATGCTCGATGCCCTTCTCATCATAATGCTCCATGTCCTTGTCATTACAATCCTCCATGACCCATGTATCACAGTGTACCGTGCCCTTGTCATCACCATGCTCCATTCCCTGGTCATCACAATGCTCCATGACCCCTGTCATCACAAGGCTCCATGACCCTTCTCATCACAATGCTCCAAACTCCTGTAATCACAATGCTCCATGCCCCTTTTCATCACAATGCTCCATGAACCCTGTCATCACAATGAACCATGCCCATCATCATAATGCTTCAGGCTATTGTCATCACAATGAAATCAAAATGCTCCATGACCTCTGTCATCACAATGCTCCAAACCCTGGTGATCACAAGGTTGCATAACACTTATCATCACAAAACCCCATGACGCTAATCATCACTATTATCCATGGTCTTCTCATCACAAGGCTCCATGACCTTTGTCATCACAATTCTCAATACTCTTTTCATCACAATGCTCCCTGACACTTGTCGTCAGTATGCTCCATGAACTCTGTCATGACACGGCTCCATGCCTTTTTCATCACAATGATCCATGCCCTTTTCATCACAGTGCTCCAAGACCACTGTAATCATAATGCTCCTTGCCCTTGTCATCACAAAGCTCCATGATGCATATCATCAGAATGTTCCATGCACTTCTCATCACAATGCTCCATGCCTTTTTCAGAACAATGCTCCATGACCCTTGTCATCACAATGTGCCATGTGCTCTTCATCACAATGATCCACAACCTTGTCATCGCTATGCTCCATAAACCTTGTAATCACAATTCTCCATGCACTTCTCATCCAAATGCTCTCTCACATGAGATATCACAATGTTCCATCACTTATCATCACAATCCTCCCTCACCCCTGTTATCACAATGTTCCATGACCCCTGTCATCACAATGCTACATCCCCTTATCAGCACAATTTTCCATGACCCCTGACATCACAATGTTCCATAACCCCTGTCATCAAAATGCTCCATGACCATTTTCATCCCAAAGCTCTATGACCCCTGGCATCACAATGTTCTATAACCCCTGTCATCAAAATATTACATTACACTTTTCATCAAATTGCTGCATGACCCTGTCATCAAAATGCTCCCTGCCCTTCTCATCACAATGCACCACACACTTGTCATCAAAATGCTCCATGACCATGGTCATCACTAAGCTCCATGACCCTTGGCATCACAATGCTCCATGCCATGGACATCAAAATGCTCCATGAACCCACTCATCACATTGCTCCATGCACTTGTCATCACAAAGCTCCATGACACTTGTCATCACAATGCTCGATGCCCTTCTCATCACAATGCTCCATGTCCTTGTCATTATATTCCTCCATCACCCATGTATCACAGTGTACCGTGCCCTTGTCATCACAATGCGCCATGCCCACTGTCATCACAATAATCCATGAAACATTTCAGACCAATGCTCAATGCACTTCTCATCACAATGCTCCATTAGACTGTCAACAATGCTCCATGACCCCTGCCATCACAATGTTCCACGGCCTTGTGATCACAAGACTAAATGACCATTGTCATCACAATGCTCCAAGACCCATGTAATCACAATGCTCCGTGCCCTTGTCATCACAGAGCTCCATGACACATGTCATCAGAATGTTCCATGGCCTTCTCCTCACAATGCTCCATGCCCTTATCATCACAATGCTTCAAGACACTCGTAATCACAATGCTCCATGCCCCTTTTCATCAGAAGGCTCCATGATATTTGTCATCACAAGTCTCCATGGTCAACTCATCACAATGCTCCAAGACCTTGTCATCACCATGCTCCATTCCCTTGTCATCACAATGCTCCATGACTCCTGTCATCACAATACTCCATGAACATTTTCAGCCCAATGCTCCATGACCTTCTCATCACAATGCTCCATGACCAATATCATCACAATGCTCCATGACCACTGTCATCACAACACTCCATGACACCTGACAACACAATGATCTGGGACTCTTGTCATCACAATGCTCCAAGACCCCTGTAATCACAATGCTCCATGACCCCTGTCATCAAAATACTCCATGAACATTTTCAGCCCAATGCTCCATGACCCTTGTCATCACAATGATCCATGCCCTTGTCATCCCAATGTTCCATGACCCCTGTATTCACAGTGATCCATGACGCTCGTCATCACAGTGCTCCATGACACCTGTCATCACAATGCTCCATGCCTTTGTCAGCAAAATGCTACATGACCTTGTCATTACAATGCTCTATGCGATTGTCATCACAATACTCGATTACCATTGTCATCTCAATCCTCCATGAACCTTGGGATCACATTGCTTCATGCCCTTGTCATCACAATGCTACATGCTCCTTGAAATCAAAATGATCCATGACCTCTGTCATCACAATGCTCCAAACTCTTGTGATCACAATGTTCCATAACATTTGTCCTCACAACGCTCCATGATGCCTGTCATCACAATACTCCATACACTTTTCATCACAATTCTCCATGACTTTGTCATCACAATTCTCAATACACTTTTCATCACAGTGCTCCCTGACACTTGTCGTCAGTATGCTCCATGAACCCTGTCATGACAAGGCTCCATGCCTTTTTCATCACAATGTTCCATGCCCTTTTCATCACAATGCTCAAAGACCCCTGTAATCACAATGCTCCATGCCCTTGCCATCCAAATCTCCATGACGCATGTCATCAGAATGTTCCATGGACTTCTCATCACAATGCTCCCTGCTCTTGTCATCACAAAGCACTAAGACCCCTGTAATCACAATGCTCCATGCCCCTTTTCATCTCAATGCTCCTATGAACCCTGTCAGCACAATGAACAATGCCCATCATCATAATGCTTCAGGCAATTGTCATCACAATCAAATCAAAATGCTCCATGACCTCTGTCATCACAATGCTCAAAATCCTGGTGATCACAATGTTGCATAACTCTTATCATCACAACACCCCATGACGCTCATCATCACAATGATCCATGGTCGTCTCATCACAAGGCTCCATGACCTTTGTCATCAAAATTCTCAATAAAATTGTCATCACAATGCTCGCTGACACTTGTCGTCAGAATGCTCCTTGAACCCTGTCACAAAAAGGCACCATGTCTTTTTCAACACAAAGCCACATGCCGTTTTCATCCCAATGCTGCATGCCATTGTCATCAAAATACACCACAGGCTTGTCATCAGAATGCTCCATGACCCTTGTCATCACAATGCTCCAAGCCATTGTCATCACAATGCTCCATTACCATTGTCATCAGAATCCTCCATGACACTTGGCATCACAATGCTCCATGCCATTGTCATCACAATGCTCCATGTCTTTGTCAGCAAAATGCTAAATGACCTTGTCATTACAATCCTCTATGCGCTTGTCATCACAATACTCCATTTCCATTGTCATCACAATCCTCCATCAACCTTGGGATCACATTGCTTCATGCCCTTGTCATCACAATGCTCCATGCTCCTTGAAATCAAAATTATCCATGACCTCTGTCATCACAATGCTCCAAACCCTTGTGATCACATTGTTCCATAACACTTGTCATCACAACACTCCATGATGCCTGTCATCACAATACTCCATGCCCTTTTCATCACAATGCTCCATGACCTTTGTCATCACAATTCTCAATACACTGGTGATCACAATGCTCCCTGACACTTGTCATCAGAATGCTCCTTGAAACCCATCACGAAAAGGCTCCATGCTTTTTTCATCACAATGCCCCATGCCATTTTCATCACAATGTTCCATACCATTGTCATCAAAATACTCCACAAGCTTGTCATCAGAATGCTCCCGGACCCTTGTCATCACAATGCTCCATTACCTTTCTCATCAGAATCCTCCATGACACTTGGCATCACAATGCTCCATGCCATTGTCATCACAATGCTCCATGTCTTTGTCAGCAAAATGCTAAATGACCTTGTCATTACAATCCTCTATGCGCTTGTCATCACAATACTCCATTTCCATTGTCATCACAATCCTCCATCAACCTTGGGATCACATTGCTTCATGCCCTTGTCATCACAATGCTCCATGCTCCTTGAAATCAAAATGATCCATGACCTCTGTCATCACAATGCTCCAAACCCTTGTGATCACATTGTTCCATAACACTTGTCATCACAACGCTCAATGATGCCTGTCATCACAATACTCCATGCCCTTTTCATCACAATGCTCCATGACCTTTGTCATCACAATTCTCAATACACTTGTGATCACAATGCTCCCTGACACTTGTCATCAGAATGCTCCTTGAAACCCGTCACGAAAAGGCTCCATGCCTTTTTCTTCACAATGCCCCATGCCATTTTCATCACAATGTTCCATACCATTGTCATCAAAATACTCCACAAGCTTGTCATCAGAATGCTCCCGGACCCTTGTCATCACAATGCTCCATTACCTTTCTCATCAGAATCCTCCATGACACTTGGCATCACAGTGCTACATGCCATTGTCATCACAATGGTCCATTACATATGTCATCACAATGCTCCCTGACACTTATCTTCACAATACTGCATGACCTGGTCATCACAATGCTTCATGCCCTTGTCATCACAATAGGCCATTCCAACTGTCATCGCAACAAACCATGAAAGTGATTAGACCAATGTTCCATGCCCTTGTCATCACAATGCTCCATGCCCTTGTTATCACAATGCTCCATGACCCCTGTCATCACAATGCTCCGTTACTCCATTCATCACAATGCTTCATGACTTTGTCATCACAGTGGTCCATGCCCTCACCATCAACAGTCTCTGTGACATTTTTAACACCAACGCTCCATGAACTTTTCATCACAATGCTCCGTGACCCTTGTCAACACAATGCTACATGCCTTTGTCAGAACAATGCTCCATGACACTTGTCATCACAATGTGCCATGCGCTTTTCATCACAATGATCCACAACCTTGTCATCGCTATGCTCCATAAAACTTGTAATCACAATGCTCCATGCACTTCTCATCCAAATGCTCTCTCACATGATATATCACAATGTTCCATCACTAGTCATCAAAATCCTCCCTCACCCCTGTTATCACAATGTTCCATAACCCTTGTCATCACCATGCTACATCCCCTTATCAGCACAATGTTCCATGACCCCTGACATCACAATGTTCTATAACCCCTGTCATCAAAATGCTCCATGACCCATTTCATCACAAAGCTCCATGACCGCTGGCATCACAATGTTCTATAAGGCCTGTCATCAAAATGTTCCATTACACTTTTCATCAAATTGCTGCATGAACATGTCATCAAAATGCTCCCTGCCCTTCTCATCACAATGCACCACACCCTTGTCACCAAAAAGCTCCATGACCATTGCCCTCACTAAGCTCCATGACCCTTGGCATCACAATGCTCCATGTCATTGTCATCACAATGCTCCATGAACCTTCTCATCACATTGCTCCATGCCCTTGTCATCACAAAGCTCCATGACTCTTGTCATCACAATGCTCGATGCCCTTTTCATCACAATGCTCCATGCCCTTGTCATTACAATCCTCCATCACCCATGTATCACAGTGTACCGTGCCCTTGTCATCACAATGCTCCATGCCCACTCTCATCACAATAATCCATGAAACATTTCAGACTAATGCTCAATGCCCTTCTCATCCCAATGCTCCATTACCTCTGTCATAACAATGCTCCATGACACCTGCCATGACAATGCTCCATGCCCTTGTCATCACAATGCTCCAAGACCCTCGTAATCACAAGTTTCCATGCCCCTTTTCATCAGAATGCTCCATTATTCCTGTCATCACAATTCTCCATGGTCATCTCATCAGAATGCTCCAGGACCTTGTCATCTCCATTCTCCATTCCCTTGTCATCACAATGCTTCATGACCCCTGTCATCACAATACTCCATGAAAATTTTCAGCCCAATGCTCCATTACCTTCTCATCACAATGCTCCATGACCAATATCATCACAATGCTCCATGACCACTGTCATCACAACACTCCATGACACCTGACAACACAATGATCAGGGACTCCTGTCATCACAATGCTCCAAGAACCCTGTAATCACAATTCTCCATGACCCCTGTCATCACAATACTCCATGAATATTTTCAGCCGAATGCTCCATGACCCTTGTCATCAAATTGATCCATGCCCTTGTCATCCCAATGTTCCATAACCACTGTATTCACAATGCTCCTTGACGCTTGTCATCACAGTGCTCCATGACACCTGTCATTACAATGCTCCATGAATTTGTCAGCATAATGCTACATGACCTTTTCATTACAATGCTCTATGCACTTGTCATCACAATACTCCATTACCATTGTCATCACTATCCGCCATGAACATTGGGATCACATTGCTTCATGCCCTTGTCATCACAATGCTCCATGCTCCTTGAAATCAACATGATCCATAACCTCTGTCATCACAATGCTCCAAACCCTTGTGATCACAATGTTCCATAACACTTGTCCTCACAATGCTCCATGATGCCTGTCATCACAATACTCCATGCCCTTTTCATCACAATGCTCCATGACCTTTGTCATCACAATTATCAATACACTTGTCATCACAATGCTCCCTGACTCTTGTCGTCAGAATGCTCCTTGAACCGTGTCATGAAAAGGCTCCATGCCTTTTTCATCACAAAGCCCCATGCCATTTTCATCCCAATGCTCCATGCCATTGTCATCAAAATACTCCACAAGCTTGTCATCAGAATGCTCCATGACCCTTGTCATCACAATTCTCCATGCACTTGTCAGCACAATGCACCCTGACCCTTGTCATCACAATGCTCCAGGCCATTGTCATCACAATGCTCCATTACCTTTGTCATTAGAATCCTCCATGACACTTGGCATCACAATGCTCCATGCCACTGTCATCACAATGGGCCATTACATATGTCATCACAATGCTCCCTGACACATCTCTTCACCATACTTCATGCCCTTGTCTTAACAATGCGCCATTCCAACTGTCATCACAATAATCCATGAAACATATTAGACCAATGCTCCATGCCCTTGTCATCACAATGCTCCATGACCTTGTTATCACAATGTTCCAAGACCCCTGTAATCAGAATGCTCCATGCCCCTTTTCATCAGTATGCTCCATGAGACTTTTCATCACATGGCTCCATGGTTTTCTCATCATAATGCTCCAGGACCTTGTCATCAGAATGCTTCACAACATTGTCATGAAAATTCTCAATGGCACTTGTCATCATAATGCTCCAAGCCCTAGTCATCACAATGCTCCATGATATTGGTCATCACAATCATCCCTTACATTTGGCATCACAATGCTCCATGCCATTGTCATCGCAATGGACCATGATATATGTCATCACAATACCCTGACACCTCTCTTCACAATACTCCATGCACTTATCATCACAAAGCTCCATGCCCTTGTCATCACAATGCACCATGTCCACTGTCATCACAATAATCTATGAAAATTGTCATACCAAAGCTCCATGACCCTGTCATCACAATTCTCCATGCCCTTGTCATCACAATGCTCCATGTCCCCTCTCATCACAATGCTCGGTGACTCCAGTCATCACAATGCTTCATAAAGTTTGTCATCACAGCGGTCCATGCCCACGTCATCACAAGGCTCTGTGACCTTTGTTACCACAATGCTCCATGAACTTTTCATCACAATGCTCCATGACCCTTGTCCTCACAATGCTCCATGCCTTTGTCAGAACAATTCTCCATGACCCTTGTCATCACAATGTGCCATGCGCTTTTCATCACAATGATCCACAACCTTGTCATCACTATGCTCCATAAACCTTGTAATCACAATGCTCCATGCACTTTTCCTCCAAATGCTCTCTCACATGAGATATCACAATGTTCCATCACTAGTCATCACAATCCTCCCTCACCCGAGTTATCACAATGTACCATGACCCCTGTCATCACAATGCTACATCTCCTTATCAACACAATATTCCATGACACCTGACATCACAATGTTCCATAACCACTGTCATCAAAATGCTCCATGACCCTTTTCATCCCAAAGCTCCATGATCCCTGGCCACACAATGTTCAATAACCCCTGTCATCAAAATATTCCATTACACTTTTCATCAAATTGCTGCATGACCCTGTCATCAAAATGCTGCCTGCCTTTCTCATCACAATGCACCACACCCTTGTCATCAAAATGCTCCATGACCTTTGTCATCCCAAAGCTCCATGACACTTGGCATCACAATGCTCCATGTCTTTGTCATCACAATGCTCCATGAACCCAGTCATCACATTGCTCCTTGCCCTTGTCATCACAAAGCTCAATGACACTTGTCATCACAATGCTCGATGCCTTTCTCATCACAATGCTCCATGCCCTTGTCATTACAATCCTCCATGACCCATGTATCACAGTGTTCCGTGCCCTTGTCATCACAATGGTCCATGCCCCATCTCATCACTATAATCCATGAAACATTTCAGACCAATGCTCAATGCCCTTCTCATCACAATGCTCCATTTCCTCTGTCATAACAATGCTCCATGACCCCTGCCATCACAATGATCCACGGCATTGTCATCACAAGGCTCCAGGACCCTTGTCATCAAAATAGCCCAAGACCCCTGTAATCACAATGCTCAATGCCCTAGTCATAACAAAGCTCGATGACGCATGTCATCAGAAAGTTCCATGGCCTTCTCCTCAAAATGCTCCATGCCCTTGTCATCACAATGCTCGAAGACCCCAGTAATCACAATGCTCCATGCCCCTTTTCATCAGAATGCTCCATGAGATTTGTCATCACAAGTCTCCTTGGTCATCTCATAACAATGCTCCAGGACCTTGTCATCACCATGCTCCATTCCCTTGTCATCACAATGCTCCATGACCCCTGTCATCACAATACTCCATGAAAATTTTCAGCCCAATGCTCCATGACATTCTCATCACAATGCTCCATGACCAATATCATCACAATGCTCCAAGACCACTGTCATCACAACACTCCATCACACCAGACAACACAATGATCCGGGACTCTTGTCATCACAATGCTCCAAGACCGCTGTAATCACAATGCTCCATGACCCCTGTCATCACAACTCTTCATGAACATTTTCAGCCCAATGCTCCATGACCCTTGTCATCACAATTATCTATGCCCTTCTCATCCCAATGCTCCATGACCCCTGTATTCACAATGCTCCATGACGCTTGTCATCACAGTGCTCCATGACACCTGTCATCACAATGCTCCATGCCTTTGTCAGCAAAATGCTACATGACCTTGTCATTACAATGCTCTATGTGCTTATCATCACAATACTCCATTACCATTGTCATCACAATCCTCAATGAATCTCGGGGTCACATTGCTTCATGCCCTTGTCATCACAATGCTCCATGCTCCTTGAAATGAAAATGATCCATGACCTCTGTCATCACAATGCTCCAAACCCTTGTGATCACAATGTTCCATAACACTTGTCATCACTATGATCCATGATGTCTGTCATCACAATACTCCATGCCCTTTTCATCACAGTGCTCCATGAAATTTGTCATCACAATTCTCAATACACTTGTCATCACAATGCTCCCTGACACTTGTCAACATAATGCTCCTTGAACCCTGTCACGAAAAGGCTCCATGCCTTTTTCTTCTCATTGCCCCATGCCGTTTTCCTCCTAATGCTCCATGCCATTGTCATAAAAATACTCCACAAGCTTGTCATCAGAATGCTCCATGACACTTGTCATCACAATTCTCCATGCACTTGTCAGCACAATGCTCCCTGACCCTTGTCATCACAATGTTCCAAGCCATTGTCACCAAAATGCTCCATTACCTTTGTCATCAGAATCCTCCTTGACACTTGGCATCACAATGCTCCATGCCATTTTCATCACAATGGGCCATTACATATGTCATCACAATGCTCCCTGACACCTCTCTTGACAATACTGCATGACCTGGTCATCACAATCCTCCATGCCCTTGTCATCACAATGTGCCATTCCAACTGTCATCACAATAATCCATGAAACTTATTAGACCAATGCTCCATGCCCTTGTCGTCACATTTCTCCATGCCCTTGTTATCACCATGTTCCAAGACCCCTGTAATCAGAATCCTCCATGCCCCTTTTCATCAGGGTGCTCCATGAGACTTGTCATCACAAGTCTCCATGGTTTTCTCATCACAATGCTCCAGGACCTTGTCATCACAATGCTTCACGACATTGTCATGAAAATTTTCAATGGCCCTTGTCATCATAATGCTCCATGCCCTATTCATCACAATGCTCCATTATATTTGTCTTCACAATCCTCCCTTACATTTGGCATCACAATGCTCCATGCTATTGTCATCGCAATGGACCATGACATATGTCATCACAATGCCCTGACACCTCTCTTCACAATACTCCATGTCCTTGTCATCACAATGTTCCATGCCCTTGTCATCACAATGAACCATGTCCACTGTCATCACAATAATCTATGAAATTGTCAGACCAAAGCTCCATGACCCTGTCATCACAATGCTCCATGCCTTTGTCATCACAATGCTCCATGTCCCCTGTCATTAGAATGCTCCGTGACTCCAGTCATCACAATGATTCATAAAGTTTGTCATCACAACGGTCCATGCCCACGTCATCACAAGGCTCTGTGACGTTTGTAACCACAATGCTCCATAAACTTTTCCTCACAATCCTCAGTGACCCTTGTCCTCACAATACTCCATGTCTTTGTAAGAACAATGCTCCATGACCCTTGTCATCACAATGTGCCATGCGCTTTTCATCACAATGATCCACAACTTTGTCATCACTATGCTCCATCAACCTTGTAATCACAATGCTCCATTCACTTCTCATCCAAATGCTCTCTCACATGAGATATCACAATGTTCCATCACTAGTCATCACAATCCTCCCTCACCCCTGTTATCACAATGTTCCATGACCCCTGACATCACAATATTCCATAACCCTGTCATCAAAATGTTCCATTACACTTTTCTTCAAATTGCTGCATGACCCGGTCATCAAAATGCTCCCTGCCCTTCTCATCACAATGTACCACACACTTGTCATCAAAATGCTCCATGACCATTGTCATCACTAAGATCCATGACCCTTGGCATTACAATGCTCCATTTCATTGTCATCACAATGCTCCATGAACCCTCTCATCACATTGCTCCATGCCCTTGTCATCACAAAGCTCCATGACACTTGTCATCACAATGCTCGATGCCCTTCTCATCAGAATGCTCCATGCCCTTGTCATTACAATCCTCCATGACCCATGTATCACAGTGTACCGTGCCCTTGACATCACAAAGCGCCACGCCGACTCTCATCACAATATTCCATGAAACATTTCCCACCAATGCTCCATGTCCTTCTCATCACAATGCTGCATTACCTCTGTCATAACAATGCTCCATAACCCCTGCCATCACAATGATCCATGGCCTTGTCATCACAAGGTCCCATGACCCTTGTCATCACAATGATCCAAGACCCATGTAATCACAATGGTCCATGCACTTGTCATTACAAAGCTCCATGACGCATGTCATCAGAATGTTCCATGGGCTTCTCCTCAAAAAGCTCCATGCCCTTGTCATCACAATGTTGCAAGACACCCGTAATCACAATGCTCCATGCACATTTTCATCAGAATGCTCCATTAGACTTGTCATCACAAGTCTCCATGGTCATCTCATCACAATGCTTCAAGACCTTGTCATCACCATGCTCCATTCCCTTGTCATCACAAGGCTCCATTACCTCAGTCATCACAATACTCCATGAACATTTTAGCCCAATGCTCCATGACCTTCTCATCACAATGGTCAATGACCAATATCATCACAATGCTCCATGACCCTTCTCATCACAATGCTCCAAGAACACTGTAATCACAATGCTCTATGCCCCTTTTCATCTCAATGATCCATGAACCCTGTCATCACAATGCACTATGCCCATCATCATAATTCTTCATGCTATTCTCATCACAACGAAATCAAATTGTTCCATGACCTCTGCCATAACAATGCTCCAAACCCTTGTGATCACAATATTTCATAACACTTGTCATCACAATGCCCCAGGATGCTCGTCATCACAATTATCCATGGTCTTCTCATGACAATGCTCCATGACTTCGTCATCACAATGCTCAATACACTTGTCATCAACATGCTCCCTGACACTTGTTGTCTGTATGCTCCTTGAACCCTGTCATGACAAGGCTCCATGCCTTTTTCATCACAATGATCCATGCCTTTTTCATCACAATGCTCCAAGTCCCATGTAATCACAATGGTCCATGCCATTGTCATCACAAAGTGCAATGACGCACGCCATCAGAATGCTCCTTGGCCTTCTCCTCACAGTGCTCCATGCCCTTGTCTTCACAATGTTCCAAGACCCCTGTAATCACAATGCTCCATTCCCCTTTTAATCAGTATGCTCCATGAGACTTGTCATCACAAGGCTCCATGGTTTTGTCATCACAACGCTCCAGGACCTTGTCATCACAATGCTTCACGACCTTGTCATCAAAATTTTCAATGGCCCTTGTCATCATAATGCTCCAAACCCTAATCATCACAATGCTCCATTATATTTGTCATCACAATCCTCCATTACATTTGGTATCAAAAAGCTCCATGCCATTGTCATCGCCATGGACCATGACATATGTCATCACAATGCTCCCTGACACCTGTTTTCACAATACTCCATGACCTTATCATCACAATGCACCATGCCCACTCTCATCACAATAATCAATGAATCTTGTCAGACCAATGCTCCATGCCTCTGTCATCACAATGCTCCATGCCCTTGTCATCACAATGCTCCATGACTCCTGTCATCACAATACTCCATGAACATTTTCAGCCCAATGCTCCATGACCTTCTCATCACAATGCTCCATGACCAATATCATCACAATGCTCCATGACCACTGTCATCACAACACTCCATGACACCTGACAACACAATGATCTGGGACTCTTGTCATCACAATGCTCCAAGACCCCTGTAATCACAATGCTCCATGACCCCTGTCATCAAAATACTCCATGAACATTTTCAGCCCAATGCTCCATGACCCTTGTCATCACAATGATCCATGCCCTTGTCATCCCAATGTTCCATGACCCCTGTATTCACAGTGATCCATGACGCTCGTCATCACAGTGCTCCATGACACCTGTCATCACAATGCTCCATGCCTTTGTCAGCAAAATGCTACATGACCTTGTCATTACAATGCTCTATGCGATTGTCATCACAATACTCGATTACCATTGTCATCTCAATCCTCCATGAACCTTGGGATCACATTGCTTCATGCCCTTGTCATCACAATGCTACATGCTCCTTGAAATCAAAATGATCCATGACCTCTGTCATCACAATGCTCCAAACTCTTGTGATCACAATGTTCCATAACATTTGTCCTCACAACGCTCCATGATGCCTGTCATCACAATACTCCATACACTTTTCATCACAATTCTCCATGACTTTGTCATCACAATTCTCAATACACTTTTCATCACAGTGCTCCCTGACACTTGTCGTCAGTATGCTCCATGAACCCTGTCATGACAAGGCTCCATGCCTTTTTCATCACAATGTTCCATGCCCTTTTCATCACAATGCTCAAAGACCCCTGTAATCACAATGCTCCATGCCCTTGCCATCCAAATCTCCATGACGCATGTCATCAGAATGTTCCATGGACTTCTCATCACAATGCTCCCTGCTCTTGTCATCACAAAGCACTAAGACCCCTGTAATCACAATGCTCCATGCCCCTTTTCATCTCAATGCTCCTATGAACCCTGTCAGCACAATGAACAATGCCCATCATCATAATGCTTCAGGCAATTGTCATCAAAATCAAATCAAAATGCTCCATGACCTCTGTCATCACAATGCTCAAAATCCTGGTGATCACAATGTTGCATAACTCTTATCATCACAACACCCCATGACGCTCATCATCACAATGATCCATGGTCGTCTCATCACAAGGCTCCATGACCTTTGTCATCAAAATTCTCAATAAAATTGTCATCACAATGCTCGCTGACACTTGTCGTCAGAATGCTCCTTGAACCCTGTCACAAAAAGGCACCATGTCTTTTTCAACACAAAGCCACATGCCGTTTTCATCCCAATGCTGCATGCCATTGTCATCAAAATACACCACAGGCTTGTCATCAGAATGCTCCATGACCCTTGTCATCACAATGCTCCAAGCCATTGTCATCACAATGCTCCATTACCATTGTCATCAGAATCCTCCATGACACTTGGCATCACAATGCTCCATGCCATTGTCATCACAATGCTCCATGTCTTTGTCAGCAAAATGCTAAATGACCTTGTCATTACAATCCTCTATGCGCTTGTCATCACAATACTCCATTTCCATTGTCATCACAATCCTCCATCAACCTTGGGATCACATTGCTTCATGCCCTTGTCATCACAATGCTCCATGCTCCTTGAAATCAAAATTATCCATGACCTCTGTCATCACAATGCTCCAAACCCTTGTGATCACATTGTTCCATAACACTTGTCATCACAACACTCCATGATGCCTGTCATCACAATACTCCATGCCCTTTTCATCACAATGCTCCATGACCTTTGTCATCACAATTCTCAATACACTGGTGATCACAATGCTCCCTGACACTTGTCATCAGAATGCTCCTTGAAACCCATCACGAAAAGGCTCCATGCTTTTTTCATCACAATGCCCCATGCCATTTTCATCACAATGTTCCATACCATTGTCATCAAAATACTCCACAAGCTTGTCATCAGAATGCTCCCGGACCCTTGTCATCACAATGCTCCATTACCTTTCTCATCAGAATCCTCCATGACACTTGGCATCACAATGCTCCATGCCATTGTCATCACAATGCTCCATGTCTTTGTCAGCAAAATGCTAAATGACCTTGTCATTACAATCCTCTATGCGCTTGTCATCACAATACTCCATTTCCATTGTCATCACAATCCTCCATCAACCTTGGGATCACATTGCTTCATGCCCTTGTCATCACAATGCTCCATGCTCCTTGAAATCAAAATGATCCATGACCTCTGTCATCACAATGCTCCAAACCCTTGTGATCACATTGTTCCATAACACTTGTCATCACAACGCTCAATGATGCCTGTCATCACAATACTCCATGCCCTTTTCATCACAATGCTCCATGACCTTTGTCATCACAATTCTCAATACACTTGTGATCACAATGCTCCCTGACACTTGTCATCAGAATGCTCCTTGAAACCCGTCACGAAAAGGCTCCATGCCTTTTTCTTCACAATGCCCCATGCCATTTTCATCACAATGTTCCATACCATTGTCATCAAAATACTCCACAAGCTTGTCATCAGAATGCTCCCGGACCCTTGTCATCACAATGCTCCATTACCTTTCTCATCAGAATCCTCCATGACACTTGGCATCACAGTGCTACATGCCATTGTCATCACAATGGTCCATTACATATGTCATCACAATGCTCCCTGACACTTATCTTCACAATACTGCATGACCTGGTCATCACAATGCTTCATGCCCTTGTCATCACAATAGGCCATTCCAACTGTCATCGCAACAAACCATGAAAGTGATTAGACCAATGTTCCATGCCCTTGTCATCACAATGCTCCATGCCCTTGTTATCACAATGCTCCATGACCCCTGTCATCACAATGCTCCGTTACTCCATTCATCACAATGCTTCATGACTTTGTCATCACAGTGGTCCATGCCCTCACCATCAACAGTCTCTGTGACATTTTTAACACCAACGCTCCATGAACTTTTCATCACAATGCTCCGTGACCCTTGTCAACACAATGCTACATGCCTTTGTCAGAACAATGCTCCATGACACTTGTCATCACAATGTGCCATGCGCTTTTCATCACAATGATCCACAACCTTGTCATCGCTATGCTCCATAAAACTTGTAATCACAATGCTCCATGCACTTCTCATCCAAATGCTCTCTCACATGATATATCACAATGTTCCATCACTAGTCATCAAAATCCTCCCTCACCCCTGTTATCACAATGTTCCATAACCCTTGTCATCACCATGCTACATCCCCTTATCAGCACAATGTTCCATGACCCCTGACATCACAATGTTCTATAACCCCTGTCATCAAAATGCTCCATGACCCATTTCATCACAAAGCTCCATGACCGCTGGCATCACAATGTTCTATAAGGCCTGTCATCAAAATGTTCCATTACACTTTTCATCAAATTGCTGCATGAACATGTCATCAAAATGCTCCCTGCCCTTCTCATCACAATGCACCACACCCTTGTCACCAAAAAGCTCCATGACCATTGCCCTCACTAAGCTCCATGACCCTTGGCATCACAATGCTCCATGTCATTGTCATCACAATGCTCCATGAACCTTCTCATCACATTGCTCCATGCCCTTGTCATCACAAAGCTCCATGACTCTTGTCATCACAATGCTCGATGCCCTTTTCATCACAATGCTCCATGCCCTTGTCATTACAATCCTCCATCACCCATGTATCACAGTGTACCGTGCCCTTGTCATCACAATGCTCCATGCCCACTCTCATCACAATAATCCATGAAACATTTCAGACTAATGCTCAATGCCCTTCTCATCCCAATGCTCCATTACCTCTGTCATAACAATGCTCCATGACACCTGCCATGACAATGCTCCATGCCCTTGTCATCACAATGCTCCAAGACCCTCGTAATCACAAGTTTCCATGCCCCTTTTCATCAGAATGCTCCATTATTCCTGTCATCACAATTCTCCATGGTCATCTCATCAGAATGCTCCAGGACCTTGTCATCTCCGTTCTCCATTCCCTTGTCATCACAATGCTTCATGACCCCTGTCATCACAATACTCCATGAAAATTTTCAGCCCAATGCTCCATTACCTTCTCATCACAATGCTCCATGACCAATATCATCACAATGCTCCATGACCACTGTCATCACAACACTCCATGACACCTGACAACACAATGATCAGGGACTCCTGTCATCACAATGCTCCAAGAACCCTGTAATCACAATTCTCCATGACCCCTGTCATCACAATACTCCATGAATATTTTCAGCCGAATGCTCCATGACCCTTGTCATCAAATTGATCCATGCCCTTGTCATCCCAATGTTCCATAACCACTGTATTCACAATGCTCCTTGACGCTTGTCATCACAGTGCTCCATGACACCTGTCATTACAATGCTCCATGAATTTGTCAGCATAATGCTACATGACCTTTTCATTACAATGCTCTATGCACTTGTCATCACAATACTCCATTACCATTGTCATCACTATCCGCCATGAACATTGGGATCACATTGCTTCATGCCCTTGTCATCACAATGCTCCATGCTCCTTGAAATCAACATGATCCATAACCTCTGTCATCACAATGCTCCAAACCCTTGTGATCACAATGTTCCATAACACTTGTCCTCACAATGCTCCATGATGCCTGTCATCACAATACTCCATGCCCTTTTCATCACAATGCTCCATGACCTTTGTCATCACAATTATCAATACACTTGTCATCACAATGCTCCCTGACTCTTGTCGTCAGAATGCTCCTTGAACCGTGTCATGAAAAGGCTCCATGCCTTTTTCATCACAAAGCCCCATGCCATTTTCATCCCAATGCTCCATGCCATTGTCATCAAAATACTCCACAAGCTTGTCATCAGAATGCTCCGTGACCCTTGTCATCACAATTCTCCATGCACTTGTCAGCACAATGCACCCTGACCCTTGTCATCACAATGCTCCAAGCCATTGTCATCACAATGCTCCATTACCTTTGTCATTAGAATCCTCCATGACACTTGGCATCACAATGCTCCATGCCACTGTCATCACAATGGGCCATTACATATGTCATCACAATGCTCCCTGACACATCTCTTCACCATACTTCATGCCCTTGTCTTAACAATGCGCCATTCCAACTGTCATCACAATAATCCATGAAACATATTAGACCAATGCTCCATGCCCTTGTCATCACAATGCTCCATGACCTTGTTATCACAATGTTCCAAGACCCCTGTAATCAGAATGCTCCATGCCCCTTTTCATCAGTATGCTCCATGAGACTTTTCATCACATGGCTCCATGGTTTTCTCATCATAATGCTCCAGGACCTTGTCATCAGAATGCTTCACAACATTGTCATGAAAATTCTCAATGGCACTTGTCATCATAATGCTCCAAGCCCTAGTCATCACAATGCTCCATGATATTGGTCATCACAATCATCCCTTACATTTGGCATCACAATGCTCCATGCCATTGTCATCGCAATGGACCATGATATATGTCATCACAATACCCTGACACCTCTCTTCACAATACTCCATGCACTTATCATCACAAAGCTCCATGCCCTTGTCATCACAATGCACCATGTCCACTGTCATCACAATAATCTATGAAAATTGTCATACCAAAGCTCCATGACCCTGTCATCACAATTCTCCATGCCCTTGTCATCACAATGCTCCATGTCCCCTCTCATCACAATGCTCGGTGACTCCAGTCATCACAATGCTTCATAAAGTTTGTCATCACAGCGGTCCATGCCCACGTCATCACAAGGCTCTGTGACCTTTGTTACCACAATGCTCCATGAACTTTTCATCACAATGCTCCATGACCCTTGTCCTCACAATGCTCCATGCCTTTGTCAGAACAATTCTCCATGACCCTTGTCATCACAATGTGCCATGCGCTTTTCATCACAATGATCCACAACCTTGTCATCACTATGCTCCATAAACCTTGTAATCACAATGCTCCATGCACTTTTCCTCCAAATGCTCTCTCACATGAGATATCACAATGTTCCATCACTAGTCATCACAATCCTCCCTCACCCGAGTTATCACAATGTACCATGACCCCTGTCATCACAATGCTACATCTCCTTATCAACACAATATTCCATGACACCTGACATCACAATGTTCCATAACCACTGTCATCAAAATGCTCCATGACCCTTTTCATCCCAAAGCTCCATGATCCCTGGCCACACAATGTTCAATAACCCCTGTCATCAAAATATTCCATTACACTTTTCATCAAATTGCTGCATGACCCTGTCATCAAAATGCTGCCTGCCTTTCTCATCACAATGCACCACACCCTTGTCATCAAAATGCTCCATGACCTTTGTCATCCCAAAGCTCCATGACACTTGGCATCACAATGCTCCATGTCTTTGTCATCACAATGCTCCATGAACCCAGTCATCACATTGCTCCTTGCCCTTGTCATCACAAAGCTCAATGACACTTGTCATCACAATGCTCGATGCCTTTCTCATCACAATGCTCCATGCCCTTGTCATTACAATCCTCCATGACCCATGTATCACAGTGTTCCGTGCCCTTGTCATCACAATGGTCCATGCCCCATCTCATCACTATAATCCATGAAACATTTCAGACCAATGCTCAATGCCCTTCTCATCACAATGCTCCATTTCCTCTGTCATAACAATGCTCCATGACCCCTGCCATCACAATGTTCCACGGCATTGTCATCACAAGGCTCCAGGACCCTTGTCATCAAAATAGCCCAAGACCCCTGTAATCACAATGCTCAATGCCCTAGTCATAACAAAGCTCGATGACGCATGTCATCAGAAAGTTCCATGGCCTTCTCCTCAAAATGCTCCATGCCCTTGTCATCACAATGCTCGAAGACCCCAGTAATCACAATGCTCCATGCCCCTTTTCATCAGAATGCTCCATGAGATTTGTCATCACAAGTCTCCTTGGTCATCTCATAACAATGCTCCAGGACCTTGTCATCACCATGCTCCATTCCCTTGTCATCACAATGCTCCATGACCCCTGTCATCACAATACTCCATGAAAATTTTCAGCCCAATGCTCCATGACATTCTCATCACAATGCTCCATGACCAATATCATCACAATGCTCCAAGACCACTGTCATCACAACACTCCATCACACCAGACAACACAATGATCCGGGACTCTTGTCATCACAATGCTCCAAGACCGCTGTAATCACAATGCTCCATGACCCCTGTCATCACAACTCTTCATGAACATTTTCAGCCCAATGCTCCATGACCCTTGTCATCACAATTATCTATGCCCTTCTCATCCCAATGCTCCATGACCCCTGTATTCACAATGCTCCATGACGCTTGTCATCACAGTGCTCCATGACACCTGTCATCACAATGCTCCATGCCTTTGTCAGCAAAATGCTACATGACCTTGTCATTACAATGCTCTATGTGCTTATCATCACAATACTCCATTACCATTGTCATCACAATCCTCAATGAATCTCGGGGTCACATTGCTTCATGCCCTTGTCATCACAATGCTCCATGCTCCTTGAAATGAAAATGATCCATGACCTCTGTCATCACAATGCTCCAAACCCTTGTGATCACAATGTTCCATAACACTTGTCATCACTATGATCCATGATGTCTGTCATCACAATACTCCATGCCCTTTTCATCACAGTGCTCCATGAAATTTGTCATCACAATTCTCAATACACTTGTCATCACAATGCTCCCTGACACTTGTCAACATAATGCTCCTTGAACCCTGTCACGAAAAGGCTCCATGCCTTTTTCTTCTCATTGCCCCATGCCGTTTTCCTCCTAATGCTCCATGCCATTGTCATAAAAATACTCCACAAGCTTGTCATCAGAATGCTCCATGACACTTGTCATCACAATTCTCCATGCACTTGTCAGCACAATGCTCCCTGACCCTTGTCATCACAATGTTCCAAGCCATTGTCACCAAAATGCTCCATTACCTTTGTCATCAGAATCCTCCTTGACACTTGGCATCACAATGCTCCATGCCATTTTCATCACAATGGGCCATTACATATGTCATCACAATGCTCCCTGACACCTCTCTTGACAATACTGCATGACCTGGTCATCACAATCCTCCATGCCCTTGTCATCACAATGTGCCATTCCAACTGTCATCACAATAATCCATGAAACTTATTAGACCAATGCTCCATGCCCTTGTCGTCACATTTCTCCATGCCCTTGTTATCACCATGTTCCAAGACCCCTGTAATCAGAATCCTCCATGCCCCTTTTCATCAGGGTGCTCCATGAGACTTGTCATCACAAGTCTCCATGGTTTTCTCATCACAATGCTCCAGGACCTTGTCATCACAATGCTTCACGACATTGTCATGAAAATTTTCAATGGCCCTTGTCATCATAATGCTCCATGCCCTATTCATCACAATGCTCCATTATATTTGTCTTCACAATCCTCCCTTACATTTGGCATCACAATGCTCCATGCTATTGTCATCGCAATGGACCATGACATATGTCATCACAATGCCCTGACACCTCTCTTCACAATACTCCATGTCCTTGTCATCACAATGTTCCATGCCCTTGTCATCACAATGAACCATGTCCACTGTCATCACAATAATCTATGAAATTGTCAGACCAAAGCTCCATGACCCTGTCATCACAATGCTCCATGCCTTTGTCATCACAATGCTCCATGTCCCCTGTCATTAGAATGCTCCGTGACTCCAGTCATCACAATGATTCATAAAGTTTGTCATCACAACGGTCCATGCCCACGTCATCACAAGGCTCTGTGACGTTTGTAACCACAATGCTCCATAAACTTTTCCTCACAATCCTCAGTGACCCTTGTCCTCACAATACTCCATGTCTTTGTAAGAACAATGCTCCATGACCCTTGTCATCACAATGTGCCATGCGCTTTTCATCACAATGATCCACAACTTTGTCATCACTATGCTCCATCAACCTTGTAATCACAATGCTCCATTCACTTCTCATCCAAATGCTCTCTCACATGAGATATCACAATGTTCCATCACTAGTCATCACAATCCTCCCTCACCCCTGTTATCACAATGTTCCATGACCCCTGACATCACAATATTCCATAACCCTGTCATCAAAATGTTCCATTACACTTTTCTTCAAATTGCTGCATGACCCGGTCATCAAAATGCTCCCTGCCCTTCTCATCACAATGTACCACACACTTGTCATCAAAATGCTCCATGACCATTGTCATCACTAAGATCCATGACCCTTGGCATTACAATGCTCCATTTCATTGTCATCACAATGCTCCATGAACCCTCTCATCACATTGCTCCATGCCCTTGTCATCACAAAGCTCCATGACACTTGTCATCACAATGCTCGATGCCCTTCTCATCAGAATGCTCCATGCCCTTGTCATTACAATCCTCCATGACCCATGTATCACAGTGTACCGTGCCCTTGACATCACAAAGCGCCACGCCGACTCTCATCACAATATTCCATGAAACATTTCCCACCAATGCTCCATGTCCTTCTCATCACAATGCTGCATTACCTCTGTCATAACAATGCTCCATAACCCCTGCCATCACAATGATCCATGGCCTTGTCATCACAAGGTCCCATGACCCTTGTCATCACAATGATCCAAGACCCATGTAATCACAATGGTCCATGCACTTGTCATTACAAAGCTCCATGACGCATGTCATCAGAATGTTCCATGGGCTTCTCCTCAAAAAGCTCCATGCCCTTGTCATCACAATGTTGCAAGACACCCGTAATCACAATGCTCCATGCACATTTTCATCAGAATGCTCCATTAGACTTGTCATCACAAGTCTCCATGGTCATCTCATCACAATGCTTCAAGACCTTGTCATCACCATGCTCCATTCCCTTGTCATCACAAGGCTCCATTACCTCAGTCATCACAATACTCCATGAACATTTTAGCCCAATGCTCCATGACCTTCTCATCACAATGGTCAATGACCAATATCATCACAATGCTCCATGACCCTTCTCATCACAATGCTCCAAGAACACTGTAATCACAATGCTCTATGCCCCTTTTCATCTCAATGATCCATGAACCCTGTCATCACAATGCACTATGCCCATCATCATAATTCTTCATGCTATTCTCATCACAACGAAATCAAATTGTTCCATGACCTCTGCCATAACAATGCTCCAAACCCTTGTGATCACAATATTTCATAACACTTGTCATCACAATGCCCCAGGATGCTCGTCATCACAATTATCCATGGTCTTCTCATGACAATGCTCCATGACTTCGTCATCACAATGCTCAATACACTTGTCATCAACATGCTCCCTGACACTTGTTGTCTGTATGCTCCTTGAACCCTGTCATGACAAGGCTCCATGCCTTTTTCATCACAATGATCCATGCCTTTTTCATCACAATGCTCCAAGTCCCATGTAATCACAATGGTCCATGCCATTGTCATCACAAAGTGCAATGACGCACGCCATCAGAATGCTCCTTGGCCTTCTCCTCACAGTGCTCCATGCCCTTGTCTTCACAATGTTCCAAGACCCCTGTAATCACAATGCTCCATTCCCCTTTTAATCAGTATGCTCCATGAGACTTGTCATCACAAGGCTCCATGGTTTTGTCATCACAACGCTCCAGGACCTTGTCATCACAATGCTTCACGACCTTGTCATCAAAATTTTCAATGGCCCTTGTCATCATAATGCTCCAAACCCTAATCATCACAATGCTCCATTATATTTGTCATCACAATCCTCCATTACATTTGGTATCAAAAAGCTCCATGCCATTGTCATCGCCATGGACCATGACATATGTCATCACAATGCTCCCTGACACCTGTTTTCACAATACTCCATGACCTTATCATCACAATGCACCATGCCCACTCTCGTCACAATAATCAATGAATCTTGTCAGACCAATGCTCCATGCCTCTGTCATCACAATGCTCCATGCCCTTGTCATCACAATGCTCCATGACCCCTGTCATCACAATGCTCCGTTACTCCAGTCATCACAGTGCTTCATAACGTTTGTCATCACAGTGGTCCATGCCCGCGTCATCACAAGGCTCTGTGACCGTTGTAACCACAATGCTCCATGGACATTTCATCACAATTCTCTGAGAAAATTGTCATCACAATGCTCCATGTATTTGTCAGAACAATGCTCCATGACCATTGTCATCACAATGTTCCACGCGCATTTCATCACAATGTTCCAAACCTTGTCATTACAATGCTCCATAAACCTTGAAATCACGGTGGTTCATGCATTTCTCATCAAAATGCTCTCTCACCAGAGATATCACAATGTTCCATCACTAGTCATCACAATACACCCTCGTCCTTGTAATCACATTGTTCCATGACACTGTCATCACAATGATACATCCCCTTATCATCACAATGTTCCATGTCCCTTGCCATCGCAATGTTCCATAAGCCCTGTCATCCAAATGCTCCATGACCCTTTCCATCCCAAAGCTCCAAGACCCCTGACATCACAATGTTCTATAACCCCTGCGATCAAAATGTTCTATTACACTTTTTATCAAATTGCTGCATGACACGTTCATTAAATGCTCACTGCCCTTCTCATCAAAATGCTCCATGACTTGTCATCACAAAGCTCCAAGACCCTTGGCATCACAATGCTCCATGTCATTGTCATCACAATGCTCCATGAACCCTCTCATCACATTGCTCCATGCCCTTGTCATCACACAGCTCCATGACACTTGTCATCACAGTGCTCGATGCCCTTCTCATCACAATACTCCATGCCCTTGTCATTACATTCCTGCATGACCCATGTATCACAGTGTTCCGTGCCCTTGTCTTCAAAATGCTCCATGCCCACTCTCATCACAATAATCCATGAAACATTTCAGACCAAAGTTCCATACCCTTCTCATCACAATGCTCCATTACCCCTGTCATAAAAATGCACCATGACACCTGCCAGCACAATGATCCACGACATAGTCATCACAAGGTTCCATGATAATTCTCATCACAATGTTCAAGACCCCTGATATCACAATGCTCCATGCCCTTGTCATCACAAAGCTCCATGACGCATGTCAACAGAATGTTCCATGGCCTTCTCATCACAATGCTCCAAGACCCTTGTAATCACAATGCTCCATGCCCCTTTTCATCTCAATGCTCCACGACCCTTTTCACCACAATGCTCCATGCGCTTGTCAGCACAATGCCCCATGACACATGTCATCACAATGCACCATGCGCTTGTCATCACAGTGCTCCACAACATTGTCATCACAATGCTCCATAAAATTTGTCATCACTATGCTCCATTCACTTCTCATCAAAATGCTCTCTCACCACTGATATCACAATGCTACATCACTATTTGTCACAATACTCCCTCACCCCTGTCATCACAATGTTCCATGACTCCTGTCATCACAATGCTACATGCACTTATCATCACAATGTTCGATGACCCCTTACATCACAATGTTCCATAACACCTGTCATCATAATGTTCCATGACACTTTTCATCAAATTGCTCCATGCCCTTGCCATCACAATGCTGCATTACCCCTGTCATAACAATGCTCCATAACCCCTGCCATCAAAATGTTCTATGGCCTTGTCATCACAAGGCTCCATGACCCTTCTCATCACAATGCTCCAAGAACACTGTAATCACAATGCTCTATGCCCCTTTTCATCTCAATGATCCATGAACCCTGTCATCACAATGCACCATGCCCATCATCATAATGATTCATGCTATTGTCATCACAAAGAAATAAAAATGCTCCATGACCTCTGTCATAAAAATGCTCCAAACCCTTGTGATCACAATATTCCATAACACTTGTCATCACAAAGCCCCATGACGCTCTTCATCACAATTATCCATGGTCTTCTCACCACAATGCTCCATGACCTTCGTCATCACAATGCTCAATACACTTGTCATCAAAATGCTCCCTGACACTTGTTGTCTGTATGCTCCTTGAACTCTGTCATGACAAGGCTCCATGCCTTTTTCATCACAATGATCCATGCACTTTTCATCACAGTGCTCCAAGACCAATGTTATCACAATGCTCCATGCCCTTTTCATCACAAAGCTCAATGACGCATGCCATCAGAATGCTCCTTGGTCTTCTCCTCACCATGCTCCTTGCCCTTGTCATCAAAATGTTCCAATACCCCTGTAATCACAATGCTCCATGCCCCTTTTCATCAGTATGCTCCATGAGACTTGTCATCAAAAGGCTCCATGGTTTTGTCATCACAATGCTCCAGGACCTTGTCCTCACAATGCTTCATGACTTGTCATGAAAATTTTCAATGGCCCTTGTCATCATAATGCTCCAAGCCCTAATCATCACAATGCTCCATTATATTTGTCATCACAAACCTCCATTATCTTTGGCATCACAATGCTCCATGCCATTGTCATCGCAATGTGCCATGACATATATCATCAAAATGCTCCCTGACACCTGTCTTCACAATACTCCATGACCTTATCATCACAATGCTCCATGCCCTTGTCATCACAATGCACCATGCCCACTCTCATCACAATAATCTATGAAACTTGTCAGACCAATGCACCATGCCCCTGTCATCACAATGCACCATGCCCTTGTCATCACAGTGCTCCATGACCCCTGTCATCACAATGCTCTGTGCCTCCAGTCATCACAATGCTTCATAAAGATTGTCATCACAATGGTCCATGCCCGCGTCATCACAAGGCTCTGTGACCTTTGTATCCACAATGCTCCATGAATTTTTCATCACAATTCTCTGTGACCCTTGTCATCACAATGCTCCCTGTCTTTGTCTGAACAATGCTCCATGACCATTGTCATCACAGTGTGCCACGTGCATTTCATCACAACTGTCCACAACCTTGTCATTGCAATGCTCCATAATCCTTGTAATCACAATGGTCCATGCACTTCTCATCAAAATGCTCTCTCACCAGAGATATCACAATGTTCCATCACTAGTCATCACAATACTCCCTCACCCCTGGAATCACAGTGATCCATGACCCTGTCATCACAATGCTACATCCACTTGTCATCACAATGTTCCATGACCCCTTCCATCACAATGTTCCATAAGCCCTGTCTTCAAAATGCTCCATGACCCTTTCCATCCCAAAGATCCAAGTCAACTGCCATCACAATGTTCTATAACACCTGCCATCTAAATGTTCCATTACACTTTTTATCAAATTGCTGCAGGACCCGGTTATCAAAATGCTCCCTGCCCTTCTCATCAAAATGCTCCATGACTTGTCATCACAAAGCCCGAAGACCCTTGGCATCACAATGCTCCATGTCATTGTCATCACAATGCTCCATGTACCCTCTCATCACATTGCTCCATGCCCTTGTCATCACACAGCTCCATGACATTTGTCATCACAATGCTCAATAGACTTGTCATCACAATGCTCCCTGACCCTTGTCATCAGTATGCTCCTTGAACACTGTCATAACAAGTTTCCATGCATTTTTCATCACAATGATCCATGACCATTTCATCACAATGCTCCAAGACCCCTGTAATCACAATGCTCCATGCCCCTATTCATCAGAATGCTCCATGAGACTTGCCAACACAAGTCTCCATGGTCTTCTAATCACAATGTTCCAGGACCTTGACATCACCATGATCCATTCCCTTGTCATCACAATGCTCCATGACCCCTGTCATCACAATAATCCATGAACATTTTCAGCCCAATGCTCCACGACCTTCTCATCACAATGCTCCATTGCCAATATCATCACAATGCTCCATGACCACTGTCATCACAACACTGCATGACACCTGACCACACAATGATCCAGGACTCTGGTCATCACAATGCTCCATTCCCTTGTCGTCTCATTGCTACATGACACCTGTCATCACAACTCTCCATGAACATTTTCAGCCCAGTGCTCCATGAACCTTGTCATCAAAGTGATCCATGCCCTTGTCATCCCAATGCTCCATGACCCCTGTATTCACAATGCTCCTTGACGCTTGTCATCACAGTGCTCCATGACACATGTCATCACAATGCTCCATGCCTTTGTCAGCAAAATGCTACATGACCTTTTCATTACAATGCTCTATGCACTTGTCATCACAATGCTCCATTTCCATTGTCATCACAATCCTCCATGAACTTTGGGATCACATTGCTTCATGTCCTGGTCATCACAATGCTCCATGCTCCTTGAAATCAAAATGATCCATGACCTCTGTCATCAAAATGCTCCAAACCCTTGTGATCACAATGTTCCATAACACTTGTCATCACAACGCTCCATGATGCATGTCATCACAATACTCCATGCACTTTTCATCAAAATGCTCCATGACCTTTGTCACCACAATTCTCAATACACTTGTCATCACAATGCTCCCTGACACTTGTCATCAGAATGCTCCTTGAAATCTGTCATGAAAAGGCTCCATGCCTTTTTCATCACAATGCCCCATGCCATTTTCATCACAATGCTCCATGCCATTGTCATCAAAATACTCCACAAGCTTGTCATCAGAATGCTCCATGACCCTTGTCATCACAATTCTCCATGCACTTGTCAGCACAATGCTCCCTGACCCTTGTCATCACAATGCTCCAAGCCATTGTCATCACAATGCTCCATTACCTTTGTCATCAGAATCCTCCCTGACACTTGGCGTCACAATGCTCCATGCCATCCTCATCACAATGGGCCATTACATATGTGATCACAATGCTCCCTGACACCTGTCTTCACAATACGGCATGACATGGTCATCACAATGCTCCATGCCCTTGTCATCACAGTGTGCCATTCCAACTCTCATCGCAATACTCCATGAAAGTTATTAGACCAATGTTCCATGCCCTTGTCATCACAACGCTCCATGTCCTTGTTATCACAATGCTCCATGACCCCTGTCATCACAATGCTCCGTGACTCCAGTCATCACAATTCCTCATGACCTTTGTCATCACAATGGTCCATGCCCTCGTCATCAACAGTCTCTGTGACCTTTTTAACCACAATGCTCCATGAAATTTTCATCACAATGCTCTTTGACCCTTGTCATCACAATGCTCTATGCCTTTCTCAGCACAATGCTCCATGACCCTTGTCATCACAATGCTCCATGCGCTTGTCAGCACAATGCTCCATGACACATGTCATCACAATGCACCATGCGCTTGTCATCACAGTGCTCCACAACATTGTCATCACAATGCTCCATAAAATTTGTCATCACAGTGCTCCATGCACTTCTCATCAAAATGCTCTCTCACCACTGATATCACAGTGCTACATCACTATTTGTCACAATACTCCCTCACCCCTGTCATCACAATGTTCCATGACTCCTGTCATCACAATGCTACATGCACTTATCATCACAATGTTCGATGATCCCTGAAATCACAATGTTCCATAACAAATGTCATCAAAATGTTCCATGACACTTTTCATCAAATTGCTCCATGACCCTGTCATCAGAATGCTCCCTGCCCTTCTCATCACAATGCACAACGCACTTGTCATCAAAATGCTCCATGACCTTTGTCATCACAAAGATCCATGACCCTTGGCATCACAATGCTCCATGTCATGGTCATCACAGTGCTCCAAGAACGCTCTCATCACATTGCTCCATGCCCTTGTCTTCACATAGCTCCATGACACATGTCATCAGAATGCTCAATGGTCTTCTCATCACAATGCTCCAAGCCCTTGCCATCACTATGCTCCATTACCACTCTAATAACAATGCTCCATGACACCTGCCATCACGATGTTCCATGGCCTTGTCATCACAATGCTCCATGACCCCTGTCATCACAATGCTCCGTGACTCCAGTCATCACAGTGCTTCATAACATTTGTCATCACAATGGTCCATGCCCGCGTCATCACAAGGCTCTGTGACCGTTGTAACCACAATGCTCCATGAACTTTTCATCACAATTCTCTGAGAAAATTGTCATCACAATGCTCCATGTATTTGTCAGAACAATGCTCCATGACCATTGTCATCACAATGTGCCACGCGCATTTCATCACAACGTTCCAAACCTTGTCATTGCAATGCTCCATAAACCTTGTAATCACAGTGGTCCATGCACTTCTCATCAAAATGCTCTCTCACCAGAGATATCACAATGTTCCATCACTAGTCATCACAATACACCCTCATCCTTGTAATCACATTGTTCCATGACACTGTCATCACAATGCTACATCCCCTTATCATCACAATGTTCCATGACACTTGCCATCACAATGTTCCATAAGCCCTGTCATCAAAATGCTCCATGACCCTTTCCATCCCAAAGCTCCAAGACCCCTGACATCACAAAGTTCTATAACCCCTGTCATCAAAATATTCCATTACACTTTTTATCAAATTGCTGCATGACCCGGTCATCAAAATGCTCACTGCCCTTCTCATCAAAATGCTCCATGACTTGTCATCACAAAGCTCCAAGACCCTTGGCATCACAATGCTCCATGTCATTGTCATCACAATGCTCCATGAACCCTCTCATCACATTGCTCCATGCCCTTGTCATCACAAAGCTCCATGACACTTGTCTTCACAATGCTCGATGCCCTTCTCATCACAATGCTCCATGCCCTTGTCATTACATTCCTGCATGACCCATGTATCACAGTGTTCCGTGCCCTTGTCTTCAAAATGCTCCATGCCCACTCTCATCACAATAATCCATGAAACATTTCAGACCAATGTTCCATACCCTTCTCATCACAATGCTCCATTACCCCTGTCATAACAATGCACCATGACACCTGCCATCACAATGATCCACGGCCTAGTCATCACAAGGTTCCATGATAATTCTCATCACAATGCTCATGACCCCTGATATCACAATGCTCCATGCCCTTGTCATCACAAAGCTCCATGACGCATGTCATCAGAATGTTCCATGGTCTTCTCATCACAATGCTCCATGCACTTGTCATCACAATGCTCCAAGACCCTTGTCATCACAATGCTCCATGCCCATTTTCATCTCAATGCTCCAGGAACCCTGTCATCACAGTGCACCATGCCCATCATCATAATGCTTCAGGCTATTGTCATCACAATGAAATCAATATTCTGCATGAACTCTGTCATCATAATGCTCCAAACCCTTGTGATCACAATGTTGCATAACACGTATCATCACAACACCCCATGACGCTCATCATCACAATTATCCATCGTCTTCTCATCACAATGCTCCATGATCTTTGTCATCACAATGCTCAATACACTTGTCATCACAATGCTCCCTGACCCTTGTCGTTAGTATGCTCCTTGAACCCTGTCATGACATGTTTCCATGCATTTTTCATCACAATGATCCATGACCATTTCATCACAATGCTCCAAGGTCCCTGTAATCACAATGCTCCATGCCCTTGTCATCACAAAACTCCATGACGCATGTCATCAGAATGCTCCATGGCCTTCTCATCACAATGCTCTATGCCCTAGTCATAACAATGCTCCAAGACCCCTGTAATCACAATGCTCCATGCCCCTTTTCATCAGAATGCTCCATGAGACTTGCCATCACATGTCTCCATGGTCTTCTCATCACAATGTTCCAGGACCTTGACATCACCATGATCCATTCCCTTGTCATCACAATGCTCAATGACCCCTGTCATCACAAAAATCCATGAACATTTTCAGCCCAATGCTCCACGACCTTCTCATCACAATGCTCCATTGCCAATATCATCACAATGCTCCATGACCACTGTCATCACAACACTCCATGACACCTGACAACACAAGGATCCAGGACTCTTGTCATCTCAATGCTCCATTCCCTTGTCTTCACAATGCTACATGACACCTGTCATCACAACTCTCCATGAATATTTTCAGCCCAGTGCTCCATGACCCTTGTCATCACAATGATCCATGCCCTTGTCATCCCAATGCTCCATGACCCCTGTATTCACAATGCTCCTTGACGCTTGTCATCACAGTGCTCCAAGACACATGTCATCACAATGCTCCATGCCTTTGTCAGCAAAATGCTACATGACCTTGTCATTACAATGCTCTATGCACTTGTCATCACAATACTCCATTTCCATTGTCATCACAATCCTCCATGAACTTTGGGATCACATTGCTTCATGCCCTTGTCATCACAATGCTCCATGCTCCTTGAAATCAAAATGATCCATCACCTCTGTCATCACAATGCTCCAAACCCCTGTGATCACAATGTTCTATAACACTTGTCATCACAACGCTCCATGATGCCTGTCATCACAATACTCCATGCACTTTTCATCACAATGCTCCATGACCTTTGTCACCACAATTCTCAATACACTTGTCATCACAATGCTCCCTGACACTTGTCATCAGAATGCTCCTTGAACCCTGTCACGAAAAGGCTCCATGCCTTTTTCATCACAATGCCCCATGCCATTTTCTTCACAATGCTCCATGCCATTGTCATCAAAATACTCCACAAGCTTGTCATCAGAATGCTCCATGACCCTTGTCATCACAATTCTCCATGCACTTGTCAGCACAATGCTCCCTGACCCTTGTCATCACAATGCTCCAAGCCATTGTCATCACAATGCTCCATTACCTTTGTCATCAGAATCCTCCCTGACACTTGGCATCACAATGCTCCATGCCATCCTCATCACAATGGGCCATTACATATGTGATTACAATGCTCCCTGACACCTGTCTTCACAATACGGCATGACCTGGTCATCACAATGCTCCATGCCCTTGTCATCACAATGTGCCATTCCAACTGTCATTGCAGTACGCCATGAAACTTATTAGACCAATGTTCCATGCCCTTGTCATCACAATGCTCCATGCCCCTTTTCATCAGAATGCTCCATGAGACTTGTCACCACAAGTCTCCATGGTCATCTCATCACAATGCTCCAAGACCTTGTCATCACCATGCTCCATTCCCTGGTCATCACAATGCTCCATGACCCCTGTCATCACAAGGCTCAATGACCCTTCTCATCACAATGCTCCAAACCCCTGTAATCACAATGCTCCATGCCCCTTTTCATCACAATGCTCCATGAACCCTGTCATCACAATGAACCATGCCCATCATCATAATGCTTCAGGCTCTTGTCATCACAATGAAATCAAAATGCTCCATGACCTCTGTCATCACAATTCTCCAAACCCTGGTGATCACAATGTTGCATAACACTTATCATCACAAAACCCCATGACGCTAATCATCACTATTATCCATGGCCTTCTCATCACAAGGCTCCATGACCTTTGTCATCACAATTCTCAATACTCTTTTCATCACAATGCTCCCTGACACTTGTCGTCAGTATGCTCCATGAACTCTGTCATGACAAGGCTCCATGCCTTTTTCATCACAATGATCCATGCCCTTTTCATCACAGTGCTCCAAGACCACTGTAATCATAATGCTCCTTGCCCTTGTCATCACAAAGCTCCATGATGCATATCATCAGAATGTTCCATGCACTTCTCATCACAATGCTCCATGCCCTTGTCATCACAATGCTCCAAGACCCCTGTAATCACAATGCTCCATGCCCCTTTTCATCTCAATGCTCCATGAACACTGTCATAACAATGCACCATGCCCATCATCATAATGCTTCAGGCTATTGTCATCACAGTGAAATCAAAATGCTCCATGACCTCTGTCATCACAATGCTCCAAACCCTGGTGATCACAATGTTGCAAAACACTTATCATCACAACACCCCATGACGCTCATCATCACAATTATCCATGGTCTTCTCATCACAATGCTCCATGACCTTTGTCATCACAATTCTCAATACACTTGTCATCACAATGCTCCCTGACACTTGTCGTCAGAATGCACCTTGAACCCTGTGACGAAAAGGCTCCATGCCTTTTTCATCACAAAGCCCCATGCTGTTTTCATCCCAAAGATCCTTGCCATTGTCATCAAAATACTACACAAGCTTGTCATCAGAATGCTCCATGACCCTTGTCATCACAATTCTCCATGCACTTGTCAGCACAATGCTCCCTGACCCTTGTCATCACAATGCTCCAAGCCATTGTCATCACAATGCTCCATTACCATTGTCATCAGAATCCTCCATGACACTTGGCATCACAATGCTCCATGCCATTGTCATCACAATGCTCCATGTCTTTGTCAGCAAAATGCTAAATGACCTTGTCATTACAATCCTCTATGCGCTTGTCATCACAATACTCCATTTCCATTGTCATCACAATCCTCCATCAACCTTGGATCACATTGCTTCATGCCCTTGTCATCACAATGCTCCATGCTCCTAGAAATCAAAATGATCCATGACCTCTGTCATCACAATGCTCCAATCCCTTGTGATCACATTGTTCCATAACACTAGTCATCACAATGCTCCATGATGCCTGTCATCACAATACTCCATGCCCTTTTCATCACAATGCTCCATGACCTTTCTCATCACAATTCTCAATACACTTGTGATCACAATGCTCCCTGACACTTGTCATCAGAATGCTCCTTGAAACCCATCACGAAAAGGCTCCATGCTTTTTTCATCACAATGCCCCATGCCATTTTCATCACAATGTTCCATACCATTGTCATCAAAATACTCCACAAGCTTGTCATCAGAATGCTCCGGGACCCTTGTCATCACAATGCTCCATTACCTTTCTCATCAGAATCCTCCATGACACTTGGCATCACAGTGCTACATGCCATCCTCATCACAATGGGCCATTACATATGTGATTACAATGCTCCCTGACACCTGTCTTCACAATACGGCATGACCTGGTCATCACAATGCTCCATGCCCTTGTCATCACAGTGTGCCATTCCAACTCTCATCGCAATACTCCATGAAAGTTATTAGACCAATGTTCCATGCCCTTGCCATCACAATGCTCCATGCCCTTGTTATCACAATGCTCCATGACCCTGTCATCACAATGCTCCGTGACTCCAGTGATCACAATGCTTCATGACCTTTGTCATCCCAATGGTCCATGCCCTTGTCATCAACAGTCTCTGTGACCTTTTTAACCAAAATGCTCCAAGAACTTTTCATCACAATGCTCTTTGATCCTTGTCATCACAATGCTCTATGCCTTACTCAGCACAGTGCTCCATGACGCTTGTCACCACAATGCTCCTTGCGCTTGTCAGCCCAATGCTCCATGACACATGTCATCACAATGCACCATGCGCTTGTCATCACAGTGCTCCACAACATTGTCATCACAATGCTCCATAAAATTTGTCATCACAGTGCTCCATGCACTTCTCATCAAAATGCTCTCTCACCACTGATATCACAATGCTACATCACTATTTGTCACAATACTCCCTCACCCCTGTCATCACAATGTTCCATGACTCCTGTCATCACAATGCTACATGCACTTATCATCACAATGTTCGATGACCCCTGACATCACAATGTTCCTTAACACCTGTCATCAAAATATTCCATGACACTTTTCATCAAATTGCTCCATGACCCTGTCATCAGAATGCTCCCTGCCCTACTCATCACAATGCACAACGCCCTTGCCATCAAAATGCTCCATGACCTTTGTCATCACAAAGATCCATGACACTTGGCATCACAATGCTCCATGTCATTGTCATCACAATGCTCCATGAACGCTCTCATCACATTGCTCCATGCCCTTGTCTTCACATAGCTCCATGACACATGTCATCAGAATGCTCCATGGCCTTCTCATCACAATGCTCCATGCGCTTGCCATCACAATGATCCATTACCCCTGTCATAACAATGCACCATACCATTGTCATAACAATGCACCATGACCCCTGCCATCACGATGTTCCATGGCCTTGTCATCACAAGGCTCTATGACCCTTCTTATCACAATGCTCCAGTAACACTGTAATCACAATGCTCTATGCCCCTTTTCCTCTCAATGATCCATGAACCCTGTCATCAAAATGCACCATGCCCATCATCATAATGCTTCATGCTATTGTTATAACAACGAAATCAAATTGTTCCATGACCTCTGTCATAACAATGCTTCAAACCCTTGTGATCACAATATTCCATAACACTTGTCATCACAATGCCCCATGAGGCTCGTCATCACAATTATCTATGGTCTTCTCATCACAATGCTCCATGACCTTCGTCATCCCAATGCTCAATACACATATCTTCAACATGCTCCCTGACACTTGTTGTCTGTAAGCTCTTTGAACCCTGTCATGACAAGGCTGCATGCCTTTTTCATCACAGTGATCCATGCCCTTTTCATCACAGTGCTCCAAGTCCCATGTAATCACAGTGGTCCATGCCATTGTCATCACAAAGCTCAATGACGCATGCCATCAGAATGCTACTTGGTCTTCTCCTCACAATGCTCCATGCCCTTGTCTTCACAATGTTCCAAGACCCCAGTAATCACAATGCTCCATTCCCCTTTTAATCAGTATGCTCCATGAGACTTGTCATCTCAAGGCTCCATGGTTTTGTCATCACAATGCTCCAGGACCTTGTCATCACAATGCTTCACGACATTGTCATCAAAATTTTCAATGGCCCTTGTCATCATAATGCTCCAAACCTTAATCATCACAATGCTCCATTATATTTGTCATCACAATCCTCCATTACATTTGGTATCACAAAGATCCATGCCATTGTCATGGCCATGGATCATGACAAAAATCATCACAATGCTCCCTGACACCTGTCTTCACAATACTCCATGACCTTATCATCACAATGCTCCATGCCCTTGTCATCACAATGCACCATGCCCACTCTCATCACAATAATCTATGAAACTTGTCAGACCAATGCTCCATGCCACTGTCATCACAATGCTCCATGCCCTTGTCATCACAATGCTCCATGACCCCTGTCATCACAATGCTCCGTGACTCCAGTCATCACAATGCTTCATAACGTTTGTCATCACAATGGTCCATGCCCGCGTCATCACAAGGCTCTGTGACCTTTGTAACCACAATGCTCCATGAACTTTTCATCACAATTCTCTCAGAAACTTGTCATCACAATGCTCCATGTCTTTGTCAGAACAATGTTCCATGACCATTGTCATCACAATGTGCCATGCACATTTCATCACAACCTTCCAAACCTTGTCATTGCAATGCTCCATAAACCTTGTAATCACAATGGTCCATGCACTTCTCATCAAAATGCTCTCTCACCAGAGATGTCACAATGTTCCATCACTAGTCATCACAATACACCCTCATCCTTGTAATCACGATGTTCCATGACCCTGTCATCACAATGCTACATCCCCTTATCATCACAATGTTCCATGACCCCTGCCAGCACAATGTTCCATATGCCCTGTCATCAAAATGCTCCATGACCCTTTCCATCCCAAAGCTCCAAGACCCCTGAAATCACGATGTTCTATAACCCCTGCCATCAAAATGTTCCATTACACTTTTTATCAAATTGCTGCATGACCCGGTCATCAAAATGCCCCCTGCCCTTCTCATCAAAATGCTGCAGGACTTGTCATCACAAAGCTCCAAGACCCTTGGCACCACAATGCTCCATGTCATTGTCATCACAATGCTCCATGAACCCTCTCATCACATTGCTCCATGCCCTTGTCATCACACAGCTCCATGACACTTGTCATCACAATGCTCGATGCTCTTCTCATCACAATGCTCCATGCCCTTGTCATTACAGTCCTGCATGACACATGTATCACAGTGTTCCGTGCCCTTGTCATCACAATGCTCCATGCCCACTCTCATCACAATAATCCATGAAACATTTCAGACCAAAGTTCCATACCCTTCTCATCACAATGCTCCATTACCCCTGTCATAACTATGCACCATGACACCTGCTATCACAATGATCCACGGCCTAGTCATCACAAGGTTCCATGATAATTCTCATCACAATGCTCAAGACCCCTGATATCACAATGCTCCATGCCCTTGTCATCACAAAGCTCCATGACGCATGTCATCAGAATGTTCCATGGCCTTCTCATCACAATGCTCCATGCCCTTGTCATCACAATGCTCCAACACCCTTGTCATCACAATGCTCCATGCCCCTTTTCATCTCAATGCTCCAGGAACCCTGTCATCACAATGCGCCATGCCCATCATCATAATGCTTCAGGCTATTGTCATCACAATGAAATCAATATTCTGCATGACCTCTGTCATCATAATGCTCCAAAACCTTGTGATCACAATGCTGCATAACACTTATCATCACAACACCCCATGACGCTCATCATCACAATTATCCATCGTCTTCTCATCACAATGCTCCATGATCTTTGTCATCATAATGCTCAATACACTTGCCATCACAATGCTCCCTGACCCTTGTCGTCAGTATGCTCCTTGAACCCTGTCATGACAAGTTTCCATGCATTTTTCATCACAATGATCCATGACCATTTCATCACAATGCTCCAAGGTCCCTGTAATCACAATGCTGCATGCCCTTTTCATCACAAAACTCCATGACGCATGTCATCAGAATGCTCCATGGCCTTCTCATCACAATGCTCTATGCCCTAGTCATAACAATGCTCCAAGACCCCTGTAATCACAATGCTCCATGCCCCTTTTCATCAGAATGCTCCATGAGACTTGCCATCACAAGTCTCCATGGTCTTCTCATCACAATGTTCCAGGACCTTGACATCACCATGATCCATTCCCTTGTCATCACAATGCTCCATGACCCCTGTCATCACAATAATCCATGAACATTTTCAACCCAATGCTCCACGACCTTCTCATCACAATGCTCCATTGCCAATATCATCACAATGCTCCATGACCACTGTCATCACAACAATCCATGACACCTGACCACACAATGATCCAGGACTCTTGTCATCACAATGCTCCATTAACTTGTCATCACAATGCTACATGACACCTGTCATCACAACTCTCCATGAACATTTTCAGCCCAGTGCTCCATGACCCTTGTCATCACAATGATCAATGCCCTTGTCATCCCAATGCTCCATGACCCCTGTATTCACAATGCTCCTTGACGCTAGTCATCATATTGCTCCATGACACATGTCATCACAATGCTCCATGCCTTTGTCAGCAAAATGCTACATGACATTGTCATTACAATGCTCTATGCACTTGTCATCACAATACTCCATTTCCATTGTCATCACAATCCTCCATGAACTATGGGATCACATTGCTTCATGCCCTTTTGATCACAATGCTCCATTCTCCTTGAAATCCAAATGATCCATGACCTCTGTCATTACAATGCTCCAAACCATTGTGATCACAATGTTCCATAACACTTGTCATCACAACGCTCCATGATGCCTGTCATCACAATACTCCATGCCTTTTTCATCACAATGCTCCATGACCTTTGTCACCACAATTCTCAATACACTTGTCATCACAATGCTCCCTGACACTTGTCATCAGAATGCTCCTTGAACCCTGTCACGAAAAGGCTCCATGCCTTTTTCATCACAATGCCCCATGCCATTTTCATCACAATGCTCCATGCCATTGTCATCAAAATACTCCACAAGCTTGTCATCAGAATGCTCCATGACCCTTGTCATCATAATTCTCCATGCACTTGTCAGCACAATGCTCCCTGACCTTTGTCATCATAATGCTGCAAGCCATTGTCATCACAATGCTCCAATACCTTTGTCATCAGAATCCTCCCTGACACTTGGCATCACAATGCTCCATGCCATCCTCATCACAATGGGCCTTTACATATGTGATCACAATGCTCCCTGACACCTGTCTTCACAATACAGCATGACCTGGTCATCACAATGCTCCATGCCCTTGTCATCACAGTGTGCCATGCCAACTCTCATCGCAATATTCCATGAAAGTTATTAGACCAATGTTCCATGCACTTGTCATCACAATGCTCCATGCCCTTCTTATCACAATGCTCCATGACCCCTATCATCACAATGATCCGTGACTCCAGTCATCACAATGCTTCATGACCTTTGTCATCACAATGGTCCATGCCCTCGTCATCAACAGTCTCTGTGACCTTTTTAACCACAATGCTCCATGAACTTTTCATCACAATGCTCTTTGACCCTTGTCATCACAATTCTCTATGCCTTTCTCAGCACAATGCTCCATGACCCTTGTCATCACAATGCTCCATGCGCTTGTCAGCACAATGCTCCATGACACATGTCATCACAATGCACCATGCGCTTGTCATCACAGTGCTCCACAACATTGTCATCACAATGCTCCATAAAATTTGTCATCACAGTGCTCCATGCACTTCTCATCAAAATGCTCTCTTACCACTGATATCACAATGCTACATCACTATTTGTCACAATACTCCCTCACCCCTGTCATCATAATGTTCCATGACTCCTGTCATCACAATGCTACATGCACTTATCATCACAATGTTCGATGACCCCTGACATCACAATGTTCCATAACACCTGTCATCAAAATATTCCATGACACTTTTCATCAAATTGCTCCATGACACTGTCATCAGAATGCTCCCTGCCCTACTCATCACAATGCACAACGCCCTTGCCATCAAAATGCTCCATGACCTTTGTCATCACAAAGATCCATGACCCTTGGCATCACAATGCTCCATGTCATTGTCATCACAATGCTCCATGAACGCTCTCATCACATTGCTCCATGCCCTTGTCTTCACATAGCTCCATGACACATGTCATCAGAATGCTCCATGGCCTTCTCATCACAATGCTCCATGCGCTTGCCATCACAATGATCCATTACCCCTGTCATAACAATGCACCATACCATTGTCATAACAATGCACCATGACCCCTGCCATCACGATGTTCCATGGCCTTGTCATCACAAGGCTCTATGACCCTTCTTATCACAATGCTCCAGTAACACTGTAATCACAATGCTCTATGCCCCTTTTCCTCTCAATGATCCATGAACCCTGTCATCAAAATGCACCATGCCCATCATCATAATGCTTCATGCTATTGTTATAACAACGAAATCAAATTGTTCCATGACCTCTGTCATAACAATGCTTCAAACCCTTGTGATCACAATATTCCATAACACTTGTCATCACAATGCCCCATGAGGCTCGTCATCACAATTATCTATGGTCTTCTCATCACAATGCTCCATGACCTTCGTCATCCCAATGCTCAATACACATATCTTCAACATGCTCCCTGACACTTGTTGTCTGTAAGCTCTTTGAACCCTGTCATGACAAGGCTGCATGCCTTTTTCATCACAGTGATCCATGCCCTTTTCATCACAGTGCTCCAAGTCCCATGTAATCACAGTGGTCCATGCCATTGTCATCACAAAGCTCAATGACGCATGCCATCAGAATGCTACTTGGTCTTCTCCTCACAATGCTCCATGCCCTTGTCTTCACAATGTTCCAAGACCCCAGTAATCACAATGCTCCATTCCCCTTTTAATCAGTATGCTCCATGAGACTTGTCATCTCAAGGCTCCATGGTTTTGTCATCACAATGCTCCAGGACCTTGTCATCACAATGCTTCACGACATTGTCATCAAAATTTTCAATGGCCCTTGTCATCATAATGCTCCAAACCTTAATCATCACAATGCTCCATTATATTTGTCATCACAATCCTCCATTACATTTGGTATCACAAAGATCCATGCCATTGTCATCGCCATGGATCATGACATAAATCATCACAATGCTCCCTGAAACCTGTCTTCACAATACTCCATGACCTTATCATCACAATGCTCCATGCCCTTGTCATCACAATGCACCATGCCCACTCTCATCACAATAATCTATGAAACTTGTCAGACCAATGCTCCATGCCACTGTCATCACAATGCTCCATGCCCTTGTCATCACAATGCTCCATGACCCCTGTCATCACAATGCTCCGTGACTCCAGTCATCACAATGCTTCATAACGTTTGTCATCACAATGGTCCATGCCCGCGTCATCACAAGGCTCTGTGACCTTTGTAACCACAATGCTCCATGAACTTTTCATCACAATTCTCTCAGAAACTTGTCATCACAATGCTCCATGTCTTTGTCAGAACAATGTTCCATGACCATTGTCATCACAATGTGCCATGCACATTTCATCACAACCTTCCAAACCTTGTCATTGCAATGCTCCATAAACCTTGTAATCACAATGGTCCATGCACTTCTCATCAAAATGCTCTCTCACCAGAGATGTCACAATGTTCCATCACTAGTCATCACAATACACCCTCATCCTTGTAATCACGATGTTCCATGACACTGTCATCACAATGCTACATCCCCTTATCATCACAATGTTCCATGACCCCTGCCAGCACAATGTTCCATATGCCCTGTCATCAAAATGCTCCATGACCCTTTCCATCCCAAAGCTCCAAGACCCCTGAAATCACGATGTTCTATAACCCCTGCCATCAAAATGTTCCATTACACTTTTTATCAAATTGCTGCATGACCCGGTCATCAAAATGCCCCCTGCCCTTCTCATCAAAATGCTGCAGGACTTGTCATCACAAAGCTCCAAGACCCTTGGCACCACAATGCTCCATGTCATTTTCATCACAATGCTCCATGAACCCTCTCATCACATTGCTCCATGCCCTTGTCATCACACAGCTCCATGACACTTGTCATCACAATGCTCGATGCTCTTCTCATCACAATGCTCCATGCCCTTGTCATTACAGTCCTGCATGACACATGTATCACAGTGTTCCGTGCCCTTGTCATCACAATGCTCCATGCCCACTCTCATCACAATAATCCATGAAACATTTCAGACCAAAGTTCCATACCCTTCTCATCACAATGCTCCATTACCCCTGTCATAACAATGCACCATGACACCTGCTATCACAATGATCCACGGCCTAGTCATCACAAGGTTCCATGATAATTCTCATCACAATGCTCAAGACCCCTGATATCACAATGCTCCATGCCCTTGTCATCACAAAGCTCCATGACGCATGTCATCAGAATGTTCCATGGCCTTCTCATCACAATGCTCCATGCCCTTGTCATCACAATGCTCCAACACCCTTGTCATCACAATGCTCCATGCCCCTTTTCATCTCAATGCTCCATGAACCCTGTCATCACAATGCACCATGCCCATCATCATAATGCTTCAGGCTATTGTCATCACAATGAAATCAATATTCTGCATGACCTCTGTCATCATAATGCTCCAAAACCTTGTGATCACAATGCTGCATAACACTTATCATCACAACACCCCATGACGCTCATCATCACAATTATCCATCGTCTTCTCATCACAATGCTCCATGATCTTTGTCATCATAATGCTCAATACACTTGCCATCACAATGCTCCCTGACCCTTGTCGTCAGTATGCTCCTTGAACCCTGTCATGACAAGTTTCCATGCATTTTTCATCACAATGATCCATGACCATTTCATCACAATGCTCCAAGGTCCCTGTAATCACAATGTTGCATGCCCTTTTCATCACAAAACTCCATGACGCATGTCATCAGAATGCTCCATGGCCTTCTCATCACAATGCTCTATGCCCTAGTCATAACAATGCTCCAAGACCCCTGTAATCACAATGCTCCATGCCCCTTTTCATCAGAATGCTCCATGAGACTTGCCATCACAAGTCTCCATGGTCTTCTCATCACAATGTTCCAGGACCTTGACATCACCATGATCCATTCCCTTGTCATCACAATGCTCCATGACCCCTGTCATCACAATAATCCATGAACATTTTCAACCCAATGCTCCACGACCTTCTCATCACAATGCTCCATTGCCAATATCATCACAATGCTCCATGACCACTGTCATCACAACAATCCATGACACCTGACCACACAATGATCCAGGACTCTTGTCATCACAATGCTCCATTAACTTGTCATCACAATGCTACATGACACCTGTCATCACAACTCTCCATGAACATTTTCAGCCCAGTGCTCCATGACCCTTGTCATCACAATGATCAATGCCCTTGTCATCCCAATGCTCCATGACCCCTGTATTCACAATGCTCCTTGACGCTAGTCATCATATTGCTCCATGACACATGTCATCACAATGCTCCATGCCTTTGTCAGCAAAATGCTACATGACATTGTCATTACAATGCTCTATGCACTTGTCATCACAATACTCCATTTCCATTGTCATCACAATCCTCCATGAACTATGGGATCACATTGCTTCATGCCCTTTTGATCACAATGCTCCATTCTCCTTGAAATCCAAATGATCCATGACCTCTGTCATTACAATGCTCCAAACCATTGTGATCACAATGTTCCATAACACTTGTCATCACAACGCTCCATGATGCCTGTCATCACAATACTCCATGCCTTTTTCATCACAATGCTCCATGACCTTTGTCACCACAATTCTCAATACACTTGTCATCACAATGCTCCCTGACACTTGTCATCAGAATGCTCCTTGAACCCTGTCACGAAAAGGCTCCATGCCTTTTTCATCACAATGCCCCATGCCATTTTCATCACAATGCTCCATGCCATTGTCATCAAAATACTCCACAAGCTTGTCATCAGAATGCTCCATGACCCTTGTCATCATAATTCTCCATGCACTTGTCAGCACAATGCTCCCTGACCTTTGTCATCATAATGCTGCAAGCCATTGTCATCACAATGCTCCAATACCTTTGTCATCAGAATCCTCCCTGACACTTGGCATCACAATGCTCCATGCCATCCTCATCACAATGGGCCTTTACATATGTGATCACAATGCTCCCTGACACCTGTCTTCACAATACAGCATGACCTGGTCATCACAATGCTCCATGCCCTTGTCATCACAGTGTGCCATGCCAACTCTCATCGCAATATTCCATGAAAGTTATTAGACCAATGTTCCATGCACTTGTCATCACAATGCTCCATGCCCTTCTTATCACAATGCTCCATGACCCCTATCATCACAATGATCCGTGACTCCAGTCATCACAATGCTTCATGACCTTTGTCATCACAATGGTCCATGCCCTCGTCATCAACAGTCTCTGTGACCTTTTTAACCACAATGCTCCATGAACTTTTCATCACAATGCTCTTTGACCCTTGTCATCACAATTCTCTATGCCTTTCTCAGCACAATGCTCCATGACCCTTGTCATCACAATGCTCCATGCGCTTGTCAGCACAATGCTCCATGACACATGTCATAACAATGCACCATGCGCTTGTCATCACAGTGCTCCACAACATTGTCATCACAATGCTCCATAAAATTTGTCATCACAGTGCTCCATGCACTTCTCATCAAAATGCTCTCTCACCACTGATATCACAATGCTACATCACTATTTGTCACAATACTCCCTCACCCCTGTCATCACAATGTTCCATGACTCCTGTCATCACAATGCTACATGCACTTATCATCACAATGTTCGATGACCCCTGACATCACAATGTTCCATAACACCTGTCATCAAAATATTCCATGACACTTTTCATCAAATTGCTCCATGACACTGTCATCAGAATGCTCCCTGCCCTACTCATCACAATGCACAACGCCCTTGCCATCAAAATGCTCCATGACCTTTGTCATCACAAAGATCCATGACCCTTGGCATCACAATGCTCCATGTCATTGTCATCACAATGCTCCATGAACGCTCTCATCACATTGCTCCATGCCCTTGTCTTCACATAGCTCCATGACACATGTCATCAGAATGCTCCATGGCCTTCTCATCACAATGCTCCATGCGCTTGCCATCACAATGATCCATTACCCCTGTCATAACAATGCACCATACCATTGTCATAACAATGCACCATGACCCCTGCCATCACGATGTTCCATGGCCTTGTCATCACAAGGCTCTATGACCCTTCTTATCACAATGCTCCAGTAACACTGTAATCACAATGCTCTATGCCCCTTTTCCTCTCAATGATCCATGAACCCTGTCATCAAAATGCACCATGCCCATCATCATAATGCTTCATGCTATTGTTATAACAACGAAATCAAATTGTTCCATGACCTCTGTCATAACAATGCTTCAAACCCTTGTGATCACAATATTCCATAACACTTGTCATCACAATGCCCCATGAGGCTCGTCATCACAATTATCTATGGTCTTCTCATCACAATGCTCCATGACCTTCGTCATCCCAATGCTCAATACACATATCTTCAACATGCTCCCTGACACTTGTTGTCTGTAAGCTCTTTGAACCCTGTCATGACAAGGCTGCATGCCTTTTTCATCACAGTGATCCATGCCCTTTTCATCACAGTGCTCCAAGTCCCATGTAATCACAGTGGTCCATGCCATTGTCATCACAAAGCTCAATGACGCATGCCATCAGAATGCTACTTGGTCTTCTCCTCACAATGCTCCATGCCCTTGTCTTCACAATGTTCCAAGACCCCAGTAATCACAATGCTCCATTCCCCTTTTAATCAGTATGCTCCATGAGACTTGTCATCTCAAGGCTCCATGGTTTTGTCATCACAATGCTCCAGGACCTTGTCATCACAATGCTTCACGACATTGTCATCAAAATTTTCAATGGCCCTTGTCATCATAATGCTCCAAACCTTAATCATCACAATGCTCCATTATATTTGTCATCACAATCCTCCATTACATTTGGTATCACAAAGATCCATGCCATTGTCATCGCCATGGATCATGACATAAATCATCACAATGCTCCCTGAAACCTGTCTTCACAATACTCCATGACCTTATCATCACAATGCTCCATGCCCTTGTCATCACAATGCACCATGCCCACTCTCATCACAATAATCTATGAAACTTGTCAGACCAATGCTCCATGCCACTGTCATCACAATGCTCCATGCCCTTGTCATCACAATGCTCCATGACCCCTGTCATCACAATGCTCCGTGACTCCAGTCATCACAATGCTTCATAACGTTTGTCATCACAATGGTCCATGCCCGCGTCATCACAAGGCTCTGTGACCTTTGTAACCACAATGCTCCATGAACTTTTCATCACAATTCTCTCAGAAACTTGTCATCACAATGCTCCATGTCTTTGTCAGAACAATGTTCCATGACCATTGTCATCACAATGTGCCATGCACATTTCATCACAACCTTCCAAACCTTGTCATTGCAATGCTCCATAAACCTTGTAATCACAATGGTCCATGCACTTCTCATCAAAATGCTCTCTCACCAGAGATGTCACAATGTTCCATCACTAGTCATCACAATACACCCTCATCCTTGTAATCACGATGTTCCATGACCCTGTCATCACAATGCTACATCCCCTTATCATCACAATGTTCCATGACCCCTGCCAGCACAATGTTCCATATGCCCTGTCATCAAAATGCTCCATGACCCTTTCCATCCCAAAGCTCCAAGACCCCTGAAATCACGATGTTCTATAACCCCTGCCATCAAAATGTTCCATTACACTTTTTATCAAATTGCTGCATGACCCGGTCATCAAAATGCCCCCTGCCCTTCTCATCAAAATGCTGCAGGACTTGTCATCACAAAGCTCCAAGACCCTTGGCACCACAATGCTCCATGTCATTGTCATCACAATGCTCCATGAACCCTCTCATCACATTGCTCCATGCCCTTGTCATCACACAGCTCCATGACACTTGTCATCACAATGCTCGATGCTCTTCTCATCACAATGCTCCATGCCCTTGTCATTACAGTCCTGCATGACACATGTATCACAGTGTTCCGTGCCCTTGTCATCACAATGCTCCATGCCCACTCTCATCACAATAATCCATGAAACATTTCAGACCAAAGTTCCATACCCTTCTCATCACAATGCTCCATTACCCCTGTCATAACAATGCACCATGACACCTGCTATCACAATGATCCACGGCCTAGTCATCACAAGGTTCCATGATAATTCTCATCACAATGCTCAAGACCCCTGATATCACAATGCTCCATGCCCTTGTCATCACAAAGCTCCATGACGCATGTCATCAGAATGTTCCATGGCCTTCTCATCACAATGCTCCATGCCCTTGTCATCACAATGCTCCAACACCCTTGTCATCACAATGCTCCATGCCCCTTTTCATCTCAATGCTCCATGAACCCTGTCATCACAATGCACCATGCCCATCATCATAATGCTTCAGGCTATTGTCATCACAATGAAATCAATATTCTGCATGACCTCTGTCATCATAATGCTCCAAAACCTTGTGATCACAATGCTGCATAACACTTATCATCACAACACCCCATGACGCTCATCATCACAATTATCCATGGTCTTCTCATCACAATGCTCCATGATCTTTGTCATCATAATGCTCAATACACTTGCCATCACAATGCTCCCTGACCCTTGTCGTCAGTATGCTCCTTGAACCCTGTCATGACAAGTTTCCATGCATTTTTCATCACAATGATCCATGACCATTTCATCACAATGCTCCAAGGTCCCTGTAATCACAATGCTGCATGCCCTTTTCATCACAAAACTCCATGACGCATGTCATCAGAATGCTCCATGGCCTTCTCATCACAATGCTCTATGCCCTAGTCATAACAATGCTCCAAGACCCCTGTAATCACAATGCTCCATGCCCCTTTTCATCAGAATGCTCCATGAGACTTGCCATCACAAGTCTCCATGGTCTTCTCATCACAATGTTCCAGGACCTTGACATCACCATGATCCATTCCCTTGTCATCACAATGCTCCATGACCCCTGTCATCACAATAATCCATGAACATTTTCAACCCAATGCTCCACGACCTTCTCATCACAATGCTCCATTGCCAATATCATCACAATGCTCCATGACCACTGTCATCACAACAATCCATGACACCTGACCACACAATGATCCAGGACTCTTGTCATCACAATGCTCCATTAACTTGTCGTCACAATGCTACATGACACCTGTCATCACAACTCTCCATGAACATTTTCAGCCCAGTGCTCCATGACCCTTGTCATCACAATGATCAATGCCCTTGTCATCCCAATGCTCCATGACCCCTGTATTCACAATGCTCCTTGACGCTAGTCATCATATTGCTCCATGACACATGTCATCACAATGCTCCATGCCTTTGTCAGCAAAATGCTACATGACATTGTCATTACAATGCTCTATGCACTTGTCATCACAATACTCCATTTCCATTGTCATCACAATCCTCCATGAACTATGGGATCACATTGCTTCATGCCCTTTTGATCACAATGCTCCATTCTCCTTGAAATCCAAATGATCCATGACCTCTGTCATTACAATGCTCCAAACCATTGTGATCACAATGTTCCATAACACTTGTCATCACAACGCTCCATGATGCCTGTCATCACAATACTCCATGCCTTTTTCATCACAATGCTCCATGACCTTTGTCACCACAATTCTCAATACACTTGTCATCACAATGCTCCCTGACACTTGTCATCAGAATGCTCCTTGAACCCTGTCACGAAAAGGCTCCATGCCTTTTTCATCACAATGCCCCATGCCATTTTCATCACAATGCTCCATGCCATTGTCATCAAAATACTCCACAAGCTTGTCATCAGAATGCTCCATGACCCTTGTCATCATAATTCTCCATGCACTTGTCAGCACAATGCTCCCTGACCTTTGTCATCATAATGCTGCAAGCCATTGTCATCACAATGCTCCAATACCTTTGTCATCAGAATCCTCCCTGACACTTGGCATCACAATGCTCCATGCCATCCTCATCACAATGGGCCTTTACATATGTGATCACAATGCTCCCTGACACCTGTCTTCACAATACAGCATGACCTGGTCATCACAATGCTCCATGCCCTTGTCATCACAGTGTGCCATTCCAACTCTCATCGCAATACTCCATGAAAGTTATTAGACCAATGTTCCATGCACTTGTCATCACAATGCTCCATGCCCTTCTTATCAAAATGCTCCATGACCCCTATCAACACAATGATCCGTGACTCCAGTCATCACAATGCTTCATGACCTTTGTCATCACAATGGTCCATGCCCTCGTCATCAACAGTCTCTGTGACCTTTTTAACCACAATGCTCCATGAACTTTTCATCACAATGCTCTTTGACCCTTGTCATCACAATTCTCTATGCCTTTCTCAGCACAATGCTCCATGACCCTTGTCATCACAATGCTCCATGCGCTTGTCAGCACAATGCTCCATGACACATGTCATCACAATGCACCATGCGCTTGTCATCACAGTGCTCCACAACATTGTCATCACAATGCTCCATAAAATTTGTCATCACAATGCTCCATGCACTTCTCATCAAAATGCTCTCTCACCACTGATATCACAATGCTACATCACTATTTGTCACAATACTCCCTCACACCTGTCATCACAATGTTCCATGACTCCTGTCATCACAATGCTACATGCACTTATCATCACAATGTTCGATGATCCCTGAAATCACAATGTTCCATAACACCTGTCATCAAAATGTTCCATGACACTTTTCATCAAATTGCTCCATGACCCTGTCATCAGAATGCTCCCTGCCCTTCTCATCACAATGCACAAAGCCCTTGCCATCACAATGCTCCATGACCTTTGTCATCACAAAGATCCATGACCCTTGGCATCACAATGCTCCATGTCATTGTCATCACAATGCTCCTTGAACGCTCTCATCACATTGCTCCATGCCCTTGTCTTCACATAGCTCCATGACACGTGTCATCAGAATGCTCCATGGCCTTCTCATCACAATGCTCCAAGAAAACTGTAATCACAATGCTCTATGCCCCTTTTCATCTCAATGATCCATGAACCCTGTCATAACTATGCACTATGCCCATCATCATTAATGCTTCATGCTATTGTCATAACAACGAAATCAAAATGTTCCATGACCTCTGTCATAACAATGCTCCAAACCCTTGTGATCACAATATTCCATAACACTTGTCAGCACAATGCCCCAGGATGCTCGTCATCACAATTATCCATGGTCTTCTCATCACAATGCTCCATGACCTTCGTCATCACAATGCTCAATACACTTGTCATCAACATGCTCCCTGATACTTGTTTTCTGTATGCTCCTTGAACCCTGTCATGACAAGGCTCCATGCCTTTTTCATCACAATAATCCATGCCCTTTTCATCACAATTATCAAAGTCCCATGTAATCACAATGGTCCATGCCATTGTCATCACAAAGCTCAATGACGCATACCATCAGAATGCTCCTTGGTCTTCTCCTCACAATGCTCCCTGCCCTTGTCTTCACAATGTTCCAAGACCCCTGTAATCACAATGCTCCATTCCCCTTTTAATCAGTATGCTCCATGAGACTTGTCATCACAAGGCTCCATGGTTTTGTCATCACAATGCTACAGGACCTTGTCATCACAATGCTTCACGACCTTGTCATCAAAATTTTCAATGGCCCTTGTCATCATAATGCTCCAAACCCTAATCATCACAATGCTCCATTATATTTGTCATCACAATACTCCATTACATTTGGTATCACAAAGCTCCATGCCATTGTCATCGCCATGGACCATGACATAAGTCATCACAATGCTCCCTGACACCTGTCTTCACAATACTCCATGACCTTATCATCACAATGCTCCATGCCCTTGTCATCACAATGCACCATGCCCACTCTCATCACAATAATCTATGAAATTGTCAGACCAATGCTCCATGCCACTGTCATCACAATGCTCCATGCCCTTGTCATCAAAATGCTCCATGACCCCTGTCATCACAATGCTCCGTGACTCCAGTCATCACAATGCTTCATAACGTTTGTCATCACAATGGTCCATGCCCGCATCATCACAAGGCTCTGTGACCTTTGTAACCACAATGCTCCGTGAACTTATCATCACAATTCTCTGAGAAACTTGTCATCACAATGCTCCATGTCTTTGTCAGAACAATGCTCCATGACCATTGTCATCACAATGTGCCATGCACATTTCATCACAACGTTCCGAACCTTGTCATTGCAATGCTCCATAAACCTTCTAATCACAATGGTCCATGCACTTCTCATCAAAATGCTCTCTCACCAGAGATGTCACAATGTTCCATCACTAGTCATCACAATACACCCTCATCCTTGTAATCACAATGTTCCATGACCCTGTCATCACAATACTACATCCCCTTATCATCACAATGTTCCATGACCCCTGCCAGCACAATGTTCCATAAGCCCTGTCATCAAAATGCTCCATGACCCTTTCCATCCCAAAGCTCCAAGACCCCTGACATCACAATGTTCTATAACCCCTGCCATCAAAATGTTCCATTACACTTTTTATCAAATTGCTGCATGACCCGGTCATCAAAATGCTCCCTGCCCTTCTCATCAAAATGCTGCATGACTTGTCATCACAAAGCTCCAAGACCCTTGGCACCACAATGCTCCATGTCATTGTCATCACAATGCTCCATGAACCCTCTCATCACATTGCTCCATGCCCTTGTCATCACAGAGCTCCATGACACTTGTCATCACAATGCTCGATGCCCTTCTCATCACAATGCTCCATGCCTTTGTCATTACAGTCCTGCATGACACATGTATCACAGTGTTCCGTTCCCTTGTCATCACAATGCTCCATGCCCACTCTCATCACAATAATCCATGAAACATTTCAGACCAAAGTTCCATACCCTTCTCATCACAATGCTCCATTACCCCTGTCATAACAATGCACCATGACACCTGCTATCACAATGATCCACGGCCTAATCATTACAAGGTTCCATGATAATTCTAATCACAATGCTCATGACCCCTGATATCACAATGCTCCATGCCCTTGTCATCACAAAGCTCCATGACGCATGTCATCAGAATGTTCCATGGCCTTCTCATCACAATGCTCCATGCACTTGTCATCACAATGCTCCAACACCCTTGTCATCACAATGCTCCATGCCCCTTTTCATCTCAATGCTCCATGAACCCTGTCATCACAATGCACCATGCCCATCATCATAATGCTTCAGGCTATTGTCATCACAATGAAATCAATATTCTGCATGACCTCTGTCATCATAATGCTCCAAACCCTTGTGATCACAATGCTGCATAACACGTATCATCACAACACCCCATGACGCTCATCATCACAATTATCCATCGTCTTCTCATCACAATGCTCCATGATCTTTGTCATCATAATGCTCAATACACTTGCCATCACAATGCTCCCTGACCCTTGTCGTCAGTATGCTCCTTGAACCCTGTCATGACAAGTTTCCATGCATTTTTCATCACAATGATCCATGACCATTTCATCACAATGCTCCAAGGTCCCTGTAATCACAATGCTGCATGCCCTTTTCATCACAAAACTCCATGACGCATGTCATCAGAATGCTCCATGGCCTTCTCATCACAATGCTCTATGCCCTAGTCATAACAATGCTCCAAGACCCCTGTAATCACAATGCTCCATGCCCCTTTTCATCAGAATGCTCCATGAGACTTGCCATCACAAGTCTCCATGGTCTTCTCATCACAATGTTCCAGGACCTTGACATCACCATGATCCATTCCCTTGTCATCACAATGCTCCATGACCCCTGTCATCACAATAATCCATGAACATTTTCAACCCAATGCTCCACGACCTTCTCATCACAATGCTCCATTGCCAATATCATCACAATGCTCCATGACCACTGTCATCACAACAATCCATGACACCTGACCACACAATGATCCAGGACTCTTGTCATCACAATGCTCCATTAACTTGTCGTCACAATGCTACATGACACCTGTCATCACAACTCTCCATGAACATTTTCAGCCCAGTGCTCCATGACCCTTGTCATCACAATGATCAATGCCCTTGTCATCCCAATGCTCCATGACCCCTGTATTCACAATGCTCCTTGACGCTTGTCATCACAGTGCTCCATGACACATGTCATCACAATGCTCCATGCCTTTGTCAGCAAAATGCTACATGACCTTGTCATTATAATGCTCTATGCACTTGTCATCACAATACTCCATTTCCATTGTCATCACAATCCTCCATGAACTTTGGGATCACATTGCTTCATGCCCTTGTCATCACAATGCTCCATTCTCCTTGAAATCCAAATGATCCATGACCTCTGTCATCACAATGCTCCAAACCATTGTGATCACAATGTTCCATAACACTTGTCATCACAACGCTCCATGATGCCTGTCATCACAATACTCCATGCCCTTTTCGTCACAATGCTCCATGACCTTTGTCACCACAATTCTCAATACACTTGTCATCACAATGCTCCCTGACTATTGTCATCAGAATGCTCCTTGAACCCTGTCACGAAAAGGCTCCATGCCTTTTTCATCACAATGCCCCATGCCATTTTCATCACAATGCTCCATGCCATTGTCATCAAAATACTCCACAAGCTTGTCATCAGAATGCTCCATGACCCTTGTCATCACAATTCTCCACGCACTTGTCAGCACAATGCTCCCTGACCCTTGTCATCACAATGCTCCAAGCCATTGTCATCACAATGCTCCATTAACTTTGTCATCAGAATCCTCCCTGACACTTGGCATCACAATGCTCCATGCCATCCTCATCACAATGGGCCATTACATATGTGATCACAATGCTCCCTGACACCTGTCTTCACAATACGGCATAAGCTGGTCATCACAATGCTCCATGCCCTTGTCATCACAGTGTGCTATTCCAACTGTCATCGAAATACTCCATGAAAGTTATTAGTCCAATGTTCCATGCCCTTGTCATCACAATGCTCCATGCCCGCATCATCACAAGGCTCTGTGACCTTTGTAACCACAATGCTCCATGAACTTTTCATCACAATTCTCTGAGAAACTTGTCATCACAATGCTCCATGTCTTTGTCAGAACAATGCTCCATGACCATTGTCATCACAATGTGCCATGCACATTTCATCACAACGTTCCGAACCTTGTCATTGCAATGCTCCATAAACCTTCTAATCACAATGGTCCATGCACTTCTCATCAAAATGCTCTCTCACCAGAGATGTCACAATGTTCCATCACTAGTCATCACAATACACCCTCATCCTTGTAATCACAATGTTCCATGACCCTGTCATCGCAATGCTACATCCCCTTATCATCACAATGTTCCATGACCCCTGCCAGCACAATGTTCCATAAGCCCTGTCATCAAAATGCTCCATGACCCTTTCCATCCCAAAGCTCCAAGACCCCTGACATCACAATGTTCTATAACCCCTGCCATCAAAATGTTCCATTACAATTTTTATCAAATTGCTGCATGACCCGGTCATCAAAATGCTCCCTGCCCTTCTCATCAAAATGCTGCATGACTTGTCATCACAAAGCTCCAAGACCCTTGGCACCACAATGCTCCATGTCATTGTCATCACAATGCTCCATGAACCCTCTCATCACATTGCTCCATGCCCTTGTCATCACAGAGCTCCATGACACTTGTCATCACAATGCTCGATGCCCTTCTCATCACAATGCTCCATGCCTTTGACATTACAGTCCTGCATGACACATGTATCACAGTGTTCCGTGCCCTTGTCATCACAATGCTCCATGCCCACTCTCATCACAATAATCCATGAAACATTTCAGACCAAAGTTCCATACCCTTCTCATCACAATGCTCCATTACCCCTGTCATAACAATGCACCATGACACCTGCTATCACAATGATCCATGGCCTAGTCATCACAAGGTTCCATGATAATTCTTATCACAATGCTCAAGACCCCTGATATCACAATGCTCCATGCCCTTGTCATCACAAAGCTCCATGACGCATGTCATCAGAATGTTCCATGGCCTTCTCATCACAATGCTCCATGCCCTTGTCATCACAATGCTCCAACACCCTTGTCATCACAATGCTCCAGGCCCCTTTTCATCTCAATGCTCCATGAACCCTGTCATCACAATGCACCATGCCCATCATCATAATGCTTCAGGCTATTGTCATCACAATGAAATCAATATTCTGCATGACCTCTGTCATCATAATGCTCCAAACCCTTGTGATCACAATGCTGCATAACACGTATCATCACAACACCCCATGACGCTCATCATCACAATTATCCATGGTCTTCTCATCACAATGCTCCATGATCTTTGTCATCATAATGCTCAATACACTTGTCATCACAATGCTCCCTGACCCTTGTCGTCAGTATGCTCCTTGAACCCTGTCATGACAAGTTTCCATGCATTTTTCATCACAATGATCCATGACCATTTCATCACAATGCTCCAAGGTCCCTGTAATCACAATGCTGCATGCCCTTTTCATCACAAAACTCCATGACGCATGTCATCAGAATGCTCCATGGCCTTCTCATCACAATGCTCTATGCCCTAGTCATAACAATGCTCCAAGACCCCTGTAATCACAATGCTCCATGCCCCTTTTCATCAGAATGCTCCATGAGACTTGCCATCACAAGTCTCCATGGTCTTCTCATCACAATGTTCCAGGACCTTGACATCACCATGATCCATTCCCATGTCATCACAATGCTCCATGACCCCTGTCATCACAATAATCCATGAACATTTTCAGCCCAATGCTCCACGACCTTCTCATCACAATGCTCCATTGCCAATATCATCACAATGCTCCATGACCACTGTTATCACAACAATCCATGACAGCTGACCACACAATGATCCAGGACTCTTGTCATCACAATGCTCCATTTACTTGTCATCACAATGCTCCTTTGCCAATATCATCACAATGCTCCATGACCACTGTCATCACAACAATCCATGACACCTGACCACACAATGATCCAGGACTCTTGTCATCACAATGCTCCATTAACTTGTCGTCACAATGCTACATGACACCTGTCATCACAACTCTCCATGAACATTTTCAGCCCAGTGCTCCATGACCCTTGTCATCACAATGATCAATGCCCTTGTCATCCCAATGCTCCATGACCCCTGTATTCACAATGCTCCTTGACGCTTGTCATCACATTGCTCCATGACACATGTCATCACAATGCTCCATGCCTTTGTCAGCAAAATGCTACATGACCTTGTCATTACAATGCTCTATGCACTTGTCATCACAATACTCCATTTCCATTGTCATCACAATCCTCCATGAACTTTGGGATCACATTGCTTCATGCCCTTGTCATCACAATGCTCCATGCCCCTTTTCTTCAGTATGCTCCATGAGAATTGTCATCAAAAGGCTCCATAGTTTTGTCATCACAATGATCGAGGACCTTGTCATCACAATGCTTCATGACCTTGTCATGAAAATTTTCAATGGCCCTTGTCATCATAATGCTCCAAGCCATAATCATCACAATGCTCCATTATATTTGTCATCACAATCCTCCATTACATTTGGCATCACAATGCTCCATGCCATTGTTATCGCAATGGACCATGACATATGTCATCACAATGCTCCCTGACACCTCTCTTCACAATACTCCATGACCTTATCATCACAATGCTCCATGCCCTTGTCATCACAATGCACCATGCCCACTCTCATCACAATAATCTATGAAACTTGTCAGACCAATGCACCATGCCCCTGTCATCACAATGCACCATGCCCTTGTCATCACAAAGCTCCATGCTCCTTGAAATCAAAATGATCCATGACCTCTGTCATCACAATGCTCCAAACCATTGTGATCACAATGTTCCATAACACTTGTCATCACAACGCTCCATGATGCCTGTCATCACAATACTCCATGCCCTTTTCATCACAATGCTCCATAACCTTTGTCACCACAATTCTCAATACACTTGTCATCACAATGCTCCCTGACACTTGTCATCAGAATGCTCCTTGAAACCTGTCACGAAAAGGCTCCCTGCCTTTTTCATCACCATGCCCCATGCCATTTTCATCACAATGCTCCATGCCATTGTCATCAAAATACTCCACAAGCTTGTCATCAGAATGCTCCATGACCCTTGTCATCACAATTCTCCATGCACTTGTCAGCACAATGCTCCCTGACCCTTGTCATCACAATGCTCCAAGCCATTGTCATCACAATGTTCCATTACCTTTGTCATCAGAATCCTCCCTGACACTTGGCATCACAATGCTCCATGCCATCCTCATCACAATGGGCCATTACATATGTGATCACAATGCTCCCTGACACCTGTCTTCACAATACGGCATGACCTGGTCATCACAATGCTCCATGCCCTTGTCATCACAGTGTGCTATTCCAACTGTCATCGCAATACTCCATGAAAGTTATTAGTCCAATGTTCCATGCCCTTGTCATCACAATGCTCCATGCCCTTGTTATCACAATGCTCCATGACCCCTGTCATCACAGTGCTCCATGACTCCAGTCATCACAATGATTCATAACGTTTGTTATCACAATGGTCCATGCCCGCGTCATCAGAAGGCTCTGTGACCTTTGTAACCACAATGCTCCATAAACTTTTCATCACAATTCTCTGAGAAACTTGTCATCACAATGCTCCATGTCTTTGTCAGAACAATGCTCCATGACCATTGTCATCACAATGTGCCACGCACATTTCATCACAACGTTCCAAACCTTGTCATTGCAATGCTCCATAAACCTTGTAATCACAATGGTCCATGCACTTCTCATCAAAATGCTCTCTCACCAGAGATGTCACAATGTTCCATCACTAGTCATCACAATACACCCACATCCTTGTAATCACAATGTTCCATGACCCTGTCATCACAATGCTACATCCCCTTATCATCACAGTGTTCCATGACCCCTGCCAGCACAATGTTCCATAAGACATGTCATCAAAATGCTCCATGACCCTTTCCATCCCAAAGCTCCAAGACCCCTGACATCACAATGTTCTATAACACCTGCCATCAAAATGTTCCATTACACTTTTTATCAAATTGCTGCATGACGCGGTCATCAAAATGCTCCCTGCCCTTCTCATCAAAATGCTGCATGACTTGTCATCACAAAGCTCCAAGACCCTTGGCACCACAATGCTCCATGTCATTGTCATCACAATGCTCCATGAACCCTCTCATCACATTGCTCCATGCCCTTGTCATCACAGAGCTCCATGACACTTGTCATCACAATGCTCGATGCCCTTCTCATCACAATGCTCCATGCCTTTGACATTACAGTCCTGCATGACACATGTATCACAGTGTTCCGTGCCCTTGTCATCACAATGCTCCATGCCCACTCTCATCACAATAATCCATGAAACATTTCAGACCAAAGTTCCATACCCTTCTCATCACAATGCTCCATTACCCCTGTCATAACAATGCACCATGACACCTGCTATCACAATGATCCATGGCCTAGTCATCACAAGGTTCCATGATAATTCTTATCACAATGCTCAAGACCCCTGATATCACAATGCTCCATGCCCTTGTCATCACAAAGCTCCATGACGCATGTCATCAGAATGTTCCATGGCCTTCTCATCACAATGCTCCATGCCCTTGTCATCACAATGCTCCAACACCCTTGTCATCACAATGCTCCAGGCCCCTTTTCATCTCAATGCTCCATGAACCCTGTCATCACAATGCACCATGCCCATCATCATAATGCTTCAGGCTATTGTCATCACAATGAAATCAATATTCTGCATGACCTCTGTCATCATAATGCTCCAAACCCTTGTGATCACAATGCTGCATAACACGTATCATCACAACACCCCATGACGCTCATCATCACAATTATCCATGGTCTTCTCATCACAATGCTCCATGATCTTTGTCATCATAATGCTCAATACACTTGTCATCACAATGCTCCCTGACCCTTGTCGTCAGTATGCTCCTTGAACCCTGTCATGACAAGTTTCCATGCATTTTTCATCACAATGATCCATGACCATTTCATCACAATGCTCCAAGGTCCCTGTAATCACAATGCTGCATGCCCTTTTCATCACAAAACTCCATGACGCATGTCATCAGAATGCTCCATGGCCTTCTCATCACAATGCTCTATGCCCTAGTCATAACAATGCTCCAAGACCCCTGTAATCACAATGCTCCATGCCCCTTTTCATCAGAATGCTCCATGAGACTTGCCATCACAAGTCTCCATGGTCTTCTCATCACAATGTTCCAGGACCTTGACATCACCATGATCCATTCCCATGTCATCACAATGCTCCATGACCCCTGTCATCACAATAATCCATGAACATTTTCAGCCCAATGCTCCACGACCTTCTCATCACAATGCTCCATTGCCAATATCATCACAATGCTCCATGACCACTGTTATCACAACAATCCATGACAGCTGACCACACAATGATCCAGGACTCTTGTCATCACAATGCTCCATTTACTTGTCATCACAATGCTCCTTTGCCAATATCATCACAATGCTCCATGACCACTGTCATCACAACAATCCATGACACCTGACCACACAATGATCCAGGACTCTTGTCATCACAATGCTCCATTAACTTGTCGTCACAATGCTACATGACACCTGTCATCACAACTCTCCATGAACATTTTCAGCCCAGTGCTCCATGACCCTTGTCATCACAATGATCAATGCCCTTGTCATCCCAATGCTCCATGACCCCTGTATTCACAATGCTCCTTGACGCTTGTCATCACATTGCTCCATGACACATGTCATCACAATGCTCCATGCCTTTGTCAGCAAAATGCTACATGACCTTGTCATTACAATGCTCTATGCACTTGTCATCACAATACTCCATTTCCATTGTCATCACAATCCTCCATGAACTTTGGGATCACATTGCTTCATGCCCTTGTCATCACAATGCTCCATGCCCCTTTTCTTCAGTATGCTCCATGAGAATTGTCATCAAAAGGCTCCATAGTTTTGTCATCACAATGATCGAGGACCTTGTCATCACAATGCTTCATGACCTTGTCATGAAAATTTTCAATGGCCCTTGTCATCATAATGCTCCAAGCCATAATCATCACAATGCTCCATTATATTTGTCATCACAATCCTCCATTACATTTGGCATCACAATGCTCCATGCCATTGTTATCGCAATGGACCATGACATATGTCATCACAATGCTCCCTGACACCTCTCTTCACAATACTCCATGACCTTATCATCACAATGCTCCATGCCCTTGTCATCACAATGCACCATGCCCACTCTCATCACAATAATCTATGAAACTTGTCAGACCAATGCACCATGCCCCTGTCATCACAATGCACCATGCCCTTGTCATCACAAAGCTCCATGCTCCTTGAAATCAAAATGATCCATGACCTCTGTCATCACAATGCTCCAAACCATTGTGATCACAATGTTCCATAACACTTGTCATCACAACGCTCCATGATGCCTGTCATCACAATACTCCATGCCCTTTTCATCACAATGCTCCATAACCTTTGTCACCACAATTCTCAATACACTTGTCATCACAATGCTCCCTGACACTTGTCATCAGAATGCTCCTTGAAACCTGTCACGAAAAGGCTCCCTGCCTTTTTCATCACCATGCCCCATGCCATTTTCATCACAATGCTCCATGCCATTGTCATCAAAATACTCCACAAGCTTGTCATCAGAATGCTCCATGACCCTTGTCATCACAATTCTCCATGCACTTGTCAGCACAATGCTCCCTGACCCTTGTCATCACAATGCTCCAAGCCATTGTCATCACAATGTTCCATTACCTTTGTCATCAGAATCCTCCCTGACACTTGGCATCACAATGCTCCATGCCATCCTCATCACAATGGGCCATTACATATGTGATCACAATGCTCCCTGACACCTGTCTTCACAATACGGCATGACCTGGTCATCACAATGCTCCATGCCCTTGTCATCACAGTGTGCTATTCCAACTGTCATCGCAATACTCCATGAAAGTTATTAGTCCAATGTTCCATGCCCTTGTCATCACAATGCTCCATGCCCTTGTTATCACAATGCTCCATGACCCCTGTCATCACAGTGCTCCATGACTCCAGTCATCACAATGATTCATAACGTTTGTTATCACAATGGTCCATGCCCGCGTCATCAGAAGGCTCTGTGACCTTTGTAACCACAATGCTCCATAAACTTTTCATCACAATTCTCTGAGAAACTTGTCATCACAATGCTCCATGTCTTTGTCAGAACAATGCTCCATGACCATTGTCATCACAATGTGCCACGCACATTTCATCACAACGTTCCAAACCTTGTCATTGCAATGCTCCATAAACCTTGTAATCACAATGGTCCATGCACTTCTCATCAAAATGCTCTCTCACCAGAGATGTCACAATGTTCCATCACTAGTCATCACAATACACCCACATCCTTGTAATCACAATGTTCCATGACCCTGTCATCACAATGCTACATCCCCTTATCATCACAGTGTTCCATGACCCCTGCCAGCACAATGTTCCATAAGACATGTCATCAAAATGCTCCATGACCCTTTCCATCCCAAAGCTCCAAGACCCCTGACATCACAATGTTCTATAACACCTGCCATCAAAATGTTCCATTACACTTTTTATCAAATTGCTGCATGACGCGGTCATCAAAATGCTCCCTGCCCTTCTCATCAAAATGCTCCATGACTTGTCATCACAAAGCTCCAAGACCCTTGGCATCACAATGCTCCATGTCATTGGCATCACAATGCTCCATATCATTGTCATCACAATGCTCCATGAACCCTCTCATCACATTGCTCCATGCCCTTGTCATCACACAGCTCCATGACACTTGTCATCACAATGCTCGATGCCCTTCTCATCACAATGCTCCATGCCCTTGTCATTACAGTCCTGCATGACACATGTATCACAGTGTTCCGTGCCCTTGTCATCACAATGCTCCATGCCCACTCTCATCACAATAATCCATGAAACATTTCAGACCAAAGTTCCATACCCTTCTCATCACAATGCTCCATTACCCCTGTCATAACAATGCACCATGACACCTGCTATCACAATGATCCACGGCATAGTCATCACAAGGTTCCATGATAATTCTCATCACAATGCTCAAGAACCTGATATCACAATGTTCCATGCCCTTGTCATCACAAAGCTCCATGACGCATGTCATCAGAATGTTCCATGGCCTTCTCATCACAATGCTCCATGCCCTTGTCATCACAATGCTCCAAGACCCTTGTCATCACAATGCTCCATGCCCCTTTTCATCTCAATGCTCCATGAACCCTGTCATCACAATGCACCATGCCCATCATCATAATGCTTCAGGCTATTGTCATCACAATGAAATCAATATTCTGCATGACCTCTGTCATCATAATGCTCCAAACCCTTGTGATCACAATGCTGCATAACACGTATCATCACAACACCCTATGACGCTCATCATCACAAATATCCATGGTCTTCTCATCACAATGCTCCATGATCTTTGTCATCACAATGCTCAATAAACTTTGCATCACAATGCTCCCTGACCCTTGTCATCTGTATGCTCCTTGAACCCTGTCATGACAAGTTTCCATGCATTTTTCATCACAATGATCCATGACCATTTCATCACAATGCTCCAAGGTCCCTGTAATCCCAATGCTCCAAGACCCCTGTAATCACAATGCTCCATGCCCCTTTTCATCAGAATGCTCCATGAGACTTGCCATCACAAGTCTCCATGGTCTTCTCATCACAATGTTCCAGGTCTTGACATCACCATGATCCATTCCCTTGTCATCACAATGCTCCATGACCCCTGTCATCACAATAATCCATGAACATTTTCAGCCCAATGCTCCACGACCTTCTCATCACAATGCTCCATGGCCAATATCATCACAATGCTCCATGACCACTGTCATCACAACACTCCATGACACCTGACAACACAATGATCCGGGACTCTTGTCATCACAGTGCTCCATTCCCTATTCATCACAATGCTCCATGACTCCTGTCATCACAACACTCCATGAACATTTTCAGCCCACTGCTCCATGACACTTGTCATCACAAAGATCCATGCCCTTGTCATCCCAATGTTCCATGACCCCTGTATTCACAATGGACGGTAACGATTGTCATCACTGTGGCCATGACACATGTCATCACAATGCTGCATGCCTTTGTCATCAAAATGCTACATGACCTTGTCATGACAATGCTCTATGCGCTTGTCATCACAATACTCCACTTCCATTGTCATCACAATCCTCCATGAACTTTGGGATCACATTGCTTCATGCCCGTGTCATCATAATTCTCCATGCTCCTTGAAATCAAAATGATCCATGACCTCTGTCATCACAATGCTCCAAACACTTGTGATTACAATGTACCATAACACTTGTCATCACAACACTCCATGATGCCTGTCATCACAATACTCCATGCCCTTTTCATTACAAAGCTCCATGACCTTTCTCATCACAATTCTCAATACACTTGTCATCACAATGCTCCCTGACACTTGTCATCACAATGCTCCTTGAAACCTGTCACGAAAAGGCTACATGCTTTTTTCATCACAATGCCCCATGCCGTTTTCATCACAATGCTCCATGCCATTGTCATCAAAATACTTCATAAGCTTGTCATCAGAATGCTCCATGACCCTTGTCATCACAATTCTTCATGCACTTGTCAGCACAATGCTCCATTACATTTCTCATCAGAATCCTCCATGACACTTGGCATCACAATGCTCCAAGCCATCGTCATCATAATGGGCCATTATATATGTAATCACAATGCTCCCTGACACCTGTCTTCACAATACTGCATGACCTTGTCTTCGGGATGCTCCATGCCCTTGAAATGACAATGTGCCATTCCAACTGTCATCGCAATAATCCATGAAATTTATTAGACCAATGTTCCATGCCCTTGTCATCACAATGCTCCATGCCTTTGTTATCACAATGCTCCATGACCTCTGTCATCACAATGCTCTGTGACTCCAGTCATCACAATGCTTCATGACCTTTGTCATCACAATGATTCATGCCCTCGTCATCAACAGTATCTGTGACCTTTTTAACCACAATGCTCCATGAACTTTTCATCACAATGCTCTTTGACCCTTGTCATCACAATGCTCTATGCCTTTCTCAGCACAATGCTCCGTGACCCTTGTCATCACAATGCTCCATGCGCTTGTCAGCACAATGCTCCATGAAACATGTCATCACAATGCACCATGCGCTTGTCATCAGAGTGCTCCACAATCTTGTCATCACAATGCTCCATAAATTTGTCATCACAATGCTCCATGCACTTCTCATCACAATGCCCTCTCACCACTGATATCACAATGCTATATCACTATTTGTCACAATACACCCTCACCCTTGTCGTCACAATGTTCCATGACTCCTGTCATCACAATGCTACATGCAATTATCATCACAAAGTTCGATGACCCCTGACATCACAATGTTCCATAACACCTGTCGTCAATATGTTCCATGATACTTTTCATCAAATTGCTCCATGACCCTGTCATCAGAATGCTCCCTGCCCTTCTCATCACAATGCACAACGCCCTTGCCATCAAAATGCTACATGACCATTGTCATCACAAAGATCCATGACACTTGGCATCACAATGCTCCATGTCATTGTCATCACAATGCTCCATGAACGCTCTCATCACATTGCTCCATGCCGTTGTCATCAAAAAGCTCAATGACACATGTCATCAAAATGCTCCATGGCCTTCTCATCACAATGTTCCATGCCCTTGCCATCACAATGCTGCATTACCCCTGTCATAACAATGCTCCATGACCCCTGTCATCACGAATTTCCATGGCCTTGTCATCAAAGTCTCCATGACCCTTCTCATCACAATGCTCCAAGAACACTGTAATCACAATGCTCTATGCCCCTTTTCATCTCAATGATCCATGAACCCTGTCATCACAATGCACCATGCCCATCATCATAATGCTTCATGCTATTGTCATCACAATGAAATCAAAATGCTCCATGACCTCTGTCATAACAATGCTCCAAACCCTTGTGAACACAATATTCCATAAAACTTGTCATCACAATGCCCCATATGGCTCGTCATCACAATTATCAATGGACTTCTCATCACAATGCTCGTTGACCTTTGTCATCACAATGCTCAATACACTTGTCATCAAAATGCTCCCTGACACTTGTCGTCAGTATGCTCCTTGAACCCTGTCATGACAAGGATCCATGCCTTTTTCATCACAATGATCCATGACCTTTTCATCACAATTCTCAATATACATGTTATCACAATGCTCCCTGACACTTGTCATCAGAATGCTCCTTGAACCCTGTCACGAAAAGGCTCCATGCCTTTTTCATCACAATGCCCCATGCCGTTTTCATCACAATGCTCCATGCCACTGTCATCACAATACTCCACAAGCTCGTCATCAGAATGCTCCATGACCATTGTCATCACAATTCTCCATGCACTTGTCAGCACAATGCTCCCTGAACCTTGTCATCACAATTCTCCAAGCCATTGTCATCACAATGCTCCATTACTTTTGTCATCAGAATCCTCCATGACACTTGGCAACACAATGCTCCATTCCCTAGTCATCACAATGCTCCATGACACCTGTCATCACAACACTCCATTTATATTTTCAGCCCAGTGCTTCATGACACTTTTCATCACAATGATCCATGCCCTCGTCATCCCAATGCTCCTTGAACCCTGTATTCACAATGCTCCGTGACGCTTGTCAACACACTGCTCCATGACACATGTCATTACAATGCTCCATGCATTTGTCAGCAAAATGCTACATGACCTTGTCATTAAAATCCTCTATGCGCTTGTCATCACAATATTCCATTTCATTGTCATCACAATCCTCCATGAAACTTGGGATCACTTTTCTTCATGCCATTGTCATCACAATGCTCCATGCTCCATGAAATCAAAATGATCCATGACATCTGTCATCACAATGCTCCAAAACCTTGTAATCACAATGTTCCATAACACTTGTCATCACAACGCTCCATGATGCCTGTCATCACAATAATCCATGCCCTTTTCATCACAGTGCTCCATGACCTTTGTCACCACAATTCTCAATACACTTGTCATCACAATGCTCCCTGACATTTGTCATCAGAATGCTCCTTGAACCCTGTCACGAAAAGGCTCCATGCCTTTTTCATCACAAAACCCCATTCCGTTTTCATCACAATGCTCCATGCCATTGTCATCAATGTACTCCACAAGCTTGTCATCAGAATGCTCCATGACCCTTGTCATCACAATTCTCCTTGCACTTGTCAGCACAATGCTCCCTGACCGTTGTCATCACAGTTCTCCAAGCCATTGTCATCACAATGCTCCATTACCTTTGTCATCAGAATCCTCCATGACACTTGGAAACACAATGCTCCATGCCATCCTCATCACAATGGGCCATTACATATGTCATCACAATGCTCCCTGACACCTGTCTTCACAATACTGCATGACCTGGTCATCACAATGTTCCATGCCCTTGTCATCACAATGCGCCATTCCAACTGTCATCGCAATACTCCATGAAACTTATTAGACCAATGTTCCATGCCCTTGTCATCACAATGCTCCATGCCCTTGTTATCACAATTCTCCATGACCCCTGTCATCACAGTGCACCGTGACTCCAGTCATCACAATTCTTCATGACCTTTGTCATCACAATGGTTCATGCCCTCGTCATCAACAGGCTCTGTGACCTTTTTAACCACAATGCTCCATGAACTTTTCATCACAATGCTCTTTGACTCTTGTCATCACAATGCTCTATGCCTTTCTCAGCACAATGCTCCATGACCCTTGTCATCACAATGCTCCTTGCGCTTGTCAGCACAATGCTCCATGACACATGTCATCACAATGCACCATGCGTTTGTCATCACATTGCTCCACAACTTTGTCACCACAATGCTCCATAATATTTGTCATCACAATGCTCCATGCACTTCTCATGAAAATGCTCTCTCACCACTGATATCACAATGCTACATCACTATTTGTCACTATACTCCCTCACGATTGTCATCACAATGTTTCATGACTCCTGTCATCACAATGCTACATGCAATTATCATCACAATGTTCGATGACCCCTGAAATCACAATGATCCATAACACCTGTCATCAAAATGTTCAATGCCACTTTTCATCAAATTGCTCCATGACCCTGTCATCAGAATGCTCCCTGCCCTTCTCATCACAATGCACAACGCCCTTGCCATCAAAATGCTCCATGACATTTGTCATCACAATGATCCATGACCCTTGGCATCACAATGCTCCATGTCATTGTCATCACAATGCTCCATGAACGATCTCATCACATTGCTCCATGCCCTTGTCTTCACATAACTCCAGGACACATGTCATCAGAATGTTCCACGGCGTTCTCATCACAATGCTCTATGCCCTTGCCATCACAATGATCCATTACCCCAGTCATAACAATGCTCCATGACCCCTGCCATCACGATGTTCCATGGCCTTTTAATCACAAGGCTCCATGACCCTTCTCATCACCATGCTCCAATAACACTGTAATCACAATGTTCTATGCCCCTTTTCATCTCAATGATCCATGAACCCTGTCATCACAATGCACCATGCCCATCATCATAATGCTTCATGCTATTGTCATAACAATGAAATCAAAATGTTCCATGACCTCTGTCATAACAGTGCTCCAAAACCTTGTGATCACAATGTTCCATAACACTTGTCATCACAACGCTCCATGATGCCGGTCATCACAATAATCCATGCCCTTTTCATCACAGTGCTCCATGACCTTTGTCACCACAATTCTCAATACACTTGTCATCACAATGCTCCCAGACATTTGTAATCAGAATGCTCCTTGAACCCTGTCACGAAAAGGCTCCATGCCTTTTTCATCACAAAGCCCCATTCCGTTTTCATCACAATGCTCCATGCCATTGTCATCAAAGTACTCCACAAGCTTGTCATCAGAATGCTCCATGACCCTTGTCATCACAATTCACCTTGCACTTGTCAGCACAATGCTCCCTGACCCTTGTCATCACAATTCTCCAAGCCATTGTCATCACAATGCTCCATTACCTTTGTCATCAGAATCCTCCATGACACTTGGCAACACAATGCTCCATGCCATCCTCATCACAATGGGCCATTACATATGTCATCACAATGCTCCCTGACACCTGTCTTCACAATACTGCATGACCTGGTCATCACAATGCTCCATGCCCTTGTCATCACAATGTGCCATTCCAACTGTCATTGCAGTACGCCATGAAACTTATTAGACCAATGTTCCATGCCCTTGTCATCACAATGCTCCATGCCCTTGTTATCACAATGCTCCATGACCCCTGTCATCACAATGCACCGTGACTCCAGTCATCACAATTCTTCATGACCTTTGTCATCACAATGGTTCATGCCCTCGTCATCAACAGTCTCTGTGACCTTTTTAACCACAATGCTCCATGAAATATTCATCACAATGCTCTTTGACTCTTGTCATCACAATGCTCTATGCCTTTCTCAGCACAATGCTCCATGACCATTGTCATCACAATGCTCCATGCGCTTGTCAGAACAATGCTCCATGACACATGTCATCACAATGCACCATGCGCTTGTCATCACATTACTCCACAACTTTGTCACCACAATGCTCCATAAAATTTGTCATCACAATGCTCCATGCACTTCTCATCAAAATGCTCTCTCACCACTGATATCACAATGCTACATCACTATTTGTCACAATACTCCCTCACCCATGTCATCACAATGTTCCATGACTCCTGTCATCACAATGCTACATGCACTTATCATCACAATGTTCGATGACCCCTGAAATCACAATGATCCATAACACCTGTCATCACAATGTTCAATGCCACTTTTCATCATATTGCTCCATGACCCTGTCATCAGAATGTTCCCTGCCCTTCTCATCACAATGCACAACGCCCTTGCCATCAAAATGCTCCATGACCTTTGTCATCACAAAGATCCATGACCCTTGGCATCACAATGCTCCATGTCATTGTCATCACAATTCTCCATGAACGATCTCATCACATTGCTCCATGCCCTTGTCTTCACATAACTCCAGGACACATGTCATCAGAATGTTCCACGGCGTTCTCATCACAATGCTCTATGCCCCTGCCATCACAATGCTCCATTACCCCTGTCATAACAATGCTCCATGACCCCTGCCATCACGATGTTCCATGGCCTTTTCATCACAAGGCTCCATGACCCTTCTCATCACCATGCTCCAATAACACTGTAATCACAATGTTCTATGCCCCTTTTCATCTCAAAGATCCATGAATCCTGTCATCACAATGCACCATGCCCATCATCATAATGCTTCATGCTATTGTCATAACAATGAAATCAAAATGTTCCATGACCTCTGTCATAACAATGCTCCAAAACCTTGTGATCACAATATTCCATAACACTTGTCAACACAATGCCCCTTGACGGTCGTCATCACAATTATCCATGGTCTTCTCATCACAATGCTACCTGACCTTCGTCATCACAATGCTCAATACACTTGTCATCAACATGCTCCCTGACACTTGTTGTCTGTATGCTCCTTGAACCCTGTCATGACCAGGCTCCATGCCTTTTTCATCATAATGATCCATGCCCTTTTCATCACAATGCTCCACGTCCCATGTAATCACAATGGTCCATGCCATTGTCATCACAAAGCTCAATGACGCATGTCATAAGAATGCTCCTTGGTCTTCTCCTCACAATGCTCCATGCCCTTGTCTTCAAAATGTTTCAAGACACCTGTAATCAAAATGCTCCTTTCCCCTTTTAATCAGTATGCTCCATGAGACTTGTCATCACAGGGCTCCATGGTTTTGTCATCACAATGCTCCAGGACCTTGTCATCACAATGCTTCACGACGTTGTCATCAAAATTTTCAATGGCCCTTGTCATCATAATGTTTCAAGCCCTAATCATCACAATGCTCCATTATATTTGTCATCACAATCCACCATTACATTTGGTATCACAAAGCTCCATGCCATTGTCATCGCCATGGACCATGACATATATCTCACAATGCTCCCTGACAATTGTCTTCACAATACTCCATGACCTTATCATCACAATGCTGCATGCCCTTGTCATCACAATGCACCATGCCCACTCTCATCACAATAATCTATGAAACTTGTCAGACCAATGCTCCATGACACTGTCATCACAATGCTCCATGCCCCTGTCATCACAATGCTCCATGACTCCAGTCATCACAATGCTTCATAACGTTTGTCATCACAATGGTCCATGCCCGCGTCATCACAAGGCTCTGTGACCTTTGTAACCATAATGCTCCATGAACTTTTCATCACAATTCTCTGAGAAACTTGTCATCACAATGCTCCATGTATTTGTCAGAACAATGCTTCATGACCATTGTCATCACAGTGTGCCACGCGCATGTCATCACAATGTTCCAAACCTTGTCATTGCAATGCTCCATAAACCTTGTAATCACAATGCTCCATGCACTTCTCATCAAAATGCTCTCTCACCAGAGATATCACAATATTCAATCACGAGTCATCACAATAAACCCTCATCCTTGTAATCACATTGTTCCATGACCCTGTCATCACCATGCTACATCCCCCTTATCATCGCAATGTTCCATGACCCCTGCCATCACAATGTTCCATAAGACCTGTCATCAAAATGCTCCATGACCCTTTCCATCCCAAAGCTCCAAGACCCCTGACATCACGATGTTCTATAACCACTGCCATCAAAATGTTCCATTACACATTTTATCATATGCAATGCTCCATAAAATTTGTCATCACAATGCTCCATGCATTTCTCATCAAAATGCTCTCTCACCACTGATATCACAATGCTACATCACTATTTGTCACAATACTCCCTCACCCCTGTCATCACAATGTTTCATGTCTCCTGTCATCACAATGCTATATGCACCTATCATCACAATGTTCGATGACCCCTGACATCACAATGTTCTATAACACCTGTCATCAAAATGTTCCATGACACTTTTCATCAAATTGCTCCATGACCCTGTCATCAGAATGCTCCCTTCCCTTCTATCACAATGCATAACGCTCTTGCCATCAAAATGCTCCATGACCTTTGTCATCACAAATATCCATGACCCTTGGCATCACAATGCTCCATGTCATTGTCATCACAATGCTCCATGAACGCTCTCATCACGTTGCTCCATGCCCTTGTGTTCACATAGCTCCATGACACTTGTCATCAGAATGCTCCATGGCCTTCTCATCACAATGCTCCATGCCCTTGCCATCACAATGCTCTATTACACCTTTCATAACAATGCTCCATGACCCCGGCCATCACGATATTCCATGGCCTTGTCATCACAAGGCTCCATGACCCTTCTCATCACAATGCTCCAAGAAAACTGTAATCACAATGCTCTATGCCCCTTTTCATCTCAATGATCCATGAACCCTGTCATCACAATGCACCCTGCTCATCATCATAATGCTTCATGCTATTGTCATAACAATGAAATCAATATGTTCCATGACCTCTGTCATAACAATGTTCCATACCCTTGTGATCACAATATTCCATAACACTTGTCATCACAATGCCCCATGACACTCTTCATCACAATTATGCATGGACTTCTCATCACAATGCTCTATGCCCTTGTCATCAAAATTCTCCACATGCTTGTCATCAGAATGCTCCATGACCCTTGTCATCAGAATGCTCCATTACATTTGTCATCAGAATCCTCCATGACACTTGGCATCAAAATGCTTCATGTCATCGTCATCACAATGAGCCATTACATATGTCATCACAATGCTCCCTTACAAGTGTCTTCACAATACTGCATGACCTGGTCATCACATTGCTCCATGCCCTTGTCATCACAATGCACTATTACAACTCTCATCGCAATAATCCATGAAACTTATTAGACCAATGTTCCATGCCCTTGTCATCACAATGCTCCATGCCCTGGTTATCACAATGCTCCATGACCCCTGTCATCACAATGCTCCGTGATTCCACTCATCACAATGCGTCATGACCTTTGTCATCACAGTGGTCCATGCCCACGTCATCAACAGTCTCTTTGACATATTTAAGCACAATGCTTCATGAACTTTTCATCAAAATGCTCTTTGACCCTTGTCATCACAATGCTCTATTCCTTTCTCAGCACACTGCTCCATGACCCTTGTCATCACAATGCTCCATGCGCTTGTCAGCACAATGCTCCATGCCCAATGTCATCACAATTCTCCATGCGCTTGTCATCACAGTGCTCCACAATCTTGTCATCACAATGCTCCATAAACCTTGCCATCACAGTGCTCCATGCACTTCTCATCAAAATGCTCTCTCACCACTGATAACACAGTGTTACATCACTAATCATCACAATACTCCCTCACCCCTGTCATCACAATGTTCCATGACTCCTTTCATCACAATGCAACGTGCACTTATCATCACAATGTTCGATGACCCCTGACATCACAATGTTCCATAACCCTTGTCATCAAAATGCTCCATGTCTTTTGTCATCACAAAGCTCCATGACACTTGCCATTACAATGCTCCATGTCATTGTCATCACAATGTTCCATGCACTTTTCATCACAATGCTCCATTCTATTGTCATCACAATACTCCACAAGCTTGTCATCAGAATGCTCCATGACCCTTGTCATCACAGTGCTCCATGGCCACTGTCACCACAATGCTCCATACCCCTTGTCATTACAGTGCTCCATGACGCTCGACATCACAATTATCCATGGTCTTCTCATCACAATGTTCCGTGACCCCTGTCATCACAGTGCTCCATGACCACTGTCATCACAACGTTCCATGAACCCTGACAACACAATGATCCGGGACACTTGTCATCAAAATGCTCCATGCCCTTGTCATACCAATGCTCCATGACCGGTGTAATCACCATACTTCATGACGCTTGTAATCACAGTGCTCCATGAACCTTGTAATCACAAAGCCTTTGTCAGCATGATACATAATCTTGTCATCACTATGCTCCATTCTCTTGTCATCAAAATACTCCACAAGCTTGTCATCAGAATGCTCCATGCCCATGTCATCACAATGCGACATTCCAACTGTCATCGCAATAATCCATGAAAAATATTAGACCGATGCTCCATGCCCTTATCATCACAATGCTCCATGCCCACGTTATCACAATGCTCCATGACCGCTGTCATCACAATGTTCCGTGACTCCAGTCATCACAATACTTCATGACCTTTGTCATCACTATGGTCCATGCCCTCGTCATCAACAGTCTCTGTGATATTTTAAACACAATGCTCCATGAACATTTCATCACAATGCTCTTTGACCCTTGTCATCACAATGCTCTATGACTTTCTCAGCACAATTCTCCATGACCCTTGTCATCACAATGCTCCATGCGCATGTCAGCACAATGCTGCATGACACATGTCATCAGAATGCACCATGCGCTTGTCATCACAGTGCTCCACCATCTTGTCATCTCAATGCTCCATAAAACTTGTCATCAAGATGCTCCATGCACTTCTCATCAAAATGCTCTCTCACCATTGATGTCACAATGTTACCTAACTATTCCTCACTATACTCCCTCACCTCTGTCATCACAGTGTTCCATGACGCCTGTCATCACAATGCTACATGCACTTGTCATCACCTTGTTTGATGACCCCTGACATCACAATGTTCCATAACGCCTGTAATCAAAATGCTCCATGACCTTTTTCATCAAAATGTCCATGACCCCTGACATCACAATGTTCCATAACCACAGTCATCAAAATATTCCATGACTCTTTCGTCACATTGCTCCATGACCCTGTCATCACAATGCTCCCTGCCCTTCTCATCACAATGCACAACACCCTTGTCATCAAAATGCTCCATTCCCTTGCCATCACAATGCTCCATTACACCTGTCATAACAATATACCATGACACCTGCCATCACGATGTTCCATGGCCTTTTCATCACAAGGCTCCATGACCCTTCTCATCACAATGCTCCAAGACCCCTGTAATCAAAATGCTCCATGCCCTTTTCATCACAATGATCCATGAACACTGTCATCACAATGCACCATGCCCATCATCATAATGCTTCATACTATTGTCATCACAATGAAATCAAAATGCTCCATGACCTCTGTCATAACAATGCTCGAAACCCTTGTGATCACAATATTCCATAACACCTGTCGTCACAATGCACCATGACGCTCGTCATCACAATTATCCATGGTCTTCCCATCACAATGCTCCATGATCTTTGTCCTCACAATGCTCAATACACTTGTCATCAAAATGCTCCCTGACACTTGTTGTCTGTATGCTCCTTGAAACCTGTCATGACAAGGGCCCATGCCATTTTCATCACAATGATCCATGCCCTTTTCATCATGATGCTCCAAGACCCTTGTAATCACAATGCTCCATGCCCTTGTCATCACAAAGCTCAAAGACGCATGTCATCAGAATGCTCCTAGGCCTTCTCCTCACAATGCTCCATGCCCTTGTCATCACAATGTTCCAAGACCCCTATAATCTCAATGCTCCATGCCCCTTTTCATCAGTATGCTCCATGAGAATTTTCATCACAAGGCTCCATGGTTTTGTCATCACAATACTCCAGGAAATTGTAATCACAATGCTTCACGACCTTGTCATGAAAATTCTCAATGGCCCTTGTTATCAGAATGCTCCAATCCCTAGTCATCACAATGCTCCATTATATTAGTCATCACAATCCTCCATTAAATTTGGCATCACAATGCCCCATTCCATTGTCATCACAATGGAACATGATATATGTCCTCACAATTCTCCCTGACAACTGTCTTCACAATACTCCATGACCTTCTCATCACAATGCTGCATGCCCTTGTCATCACAATGCTCCATGACCCCTGTCATCACAATGCTCCGTGACTCCAGTCATCACAATGCCGCATAACGTTTGTCATCACAATGGTCCATGCCTGCGTCATCACAAGTTTCTGTGACATTTGTAACCACAATGCTCCTTGAAGTATTCATCACAATGCTCCGTGACCCTTGTCATCACAATGCTCCATGCCTTTGTCAGAACCGTGCATCATGACCCATGTCATCACAATGTGAAACGTTCTTTTCATCACAACAGTCCACAAATTTGTAATAGCAATGTTCCATAAAACTTTTAATTGAATGCTCCATGCCCTTCTGATCACAATGCTCCATTACCCCTGTCATAACAATGCTCCATGACCCATGTCATCAAAATTTTCCACGGCCTTGTCATCACAAGGCTCCATGACACTTGCCATCACAATGCTCCAAAACCCCTGTAATCACAATGCTCCATGCCCTTGTCATCACAAAGCTCCATGACGCATGTCATCAGAATGTTCCATGGCCTTCTCATCACAATGTTCCATGCCCTTGTCATCAAAATGCTCCAAGACCCCTGTAATCACAATGCTCCATGCCACTTTTCATCTCAATGCTCCATGAATCCTGTCATCACAATGCACCATGCCCATCATCATAATGCTTCAAGCTATTGTCATCACAATGAAATCAAAATGCTCCATGACCTCTGTCATCACAATGCTCCATGACCCCTGTCATCACAATACTCCATGAACATTTTCAGCCCAATGCTCCATGACCCTTGTCATTACAATCATCCATGCCCTTGTCATTCCAATGCTCCATGACCCCTGTATTCACAATGCTCCGTGACGCTTGTCATCACAGTGCTCCATGACACATGTCATCACAATGCTCCATGCCTTTGTCAGCAAAATGCTACATGACCTTGTCATTACAATGCTCTATGCGCTTGTCATCACAGTACTCCATTACCATTTTCATCACAATCCTCCATGAACCTTGGGATCACATTGCTTCATGCCCTTGTCATCACAATGCTCCATGCTCCTTGAAATCAAAATGATCCATGACCTCTGTCATCACAATGCTCCAAACCCTTGTGATCACAGTGTTCCATAACACTTGTCATCACAACGCTCCATGATGCCTGTCATCACAATACTCCATGCCCTTTTCATCACAATGCTCCATGACCTTTGTCATCACAATTCTCAATACACTTGTCATCACAATGCTCCCTGACACTTGTCGTCAGAATGCTCCTTGAACCCTGTCACGAAAAGGCTCCATGCCTTTTTCATCACAATGCCCGATGCCGTTTTCATCACAATGCTCCATTCCACTGTCATCACAATACTCCAAAAGCTTGTCATCAGAATGCTCCATGACCCTTGTCATCGCAATGCTCCATGGCCACTGTCATCACAATGCTCCATACCCCTTGTAATTACAGTGCTCCATGACGCTCATTATCACAATTATCCATGGCCTTCTCATCACAATGCTCCACCGACTTGCCATCACAATGCTCCATGCCCTGGTCATCACAATGGTCCATGTTCCCTGTCATCACATTTCTCCACATTCTTGGCATCACTATTTTCCATGACACTTATCATCACAGAGTTACATGCTTTGTCATCACAATACTCCACAAGTTTTCTTCAGAATGCTCCATGACCTTGTCATCACAATGATCCATGACACCTGTCATCACAATGCTCCATGACACGTGTCATCACATTGCTCCAAGCCCCTTGTCTTTACAGTGCTCCATGATGCTCGTCACCACAATTATCCATGGTCTTCTCATCACAGTGCTCCACGGTCTTGCCATCACAATGCTCCATGCCCTGGTTATCACAATGCTCCATGTCCCTTGTCATCACCATTCTCCACGTCCTTGTCATCACAATGCTCCATGACAGTTCTCAACACAATGTTACATGCTCTTGTCATCACAATTCTCCATGCACTTGTCATTGCAATGACCCATAACCCCTCTCATAGCAAGCTCCATGCCTTTGTCATCACAATGCTTCCCGAACTTTTCCTCAAAATTCTCAATGGCCGTTGTCACCACAATGTTCCATTCCCTTGTTATCACAATGCTCCATGACCCTTGTCATCACAATGCTCCAAGCTCTTGTCATCACAATGCTCCATTACCTTTGTCATCACAATCCTCCATAAAACATGGCATCACAATGCTCCACAACCTTTTCATCACAATGCTCTATAAAACTTGTCATCACAATGCTCCATGCACATCTTATCAAAATGCTCTCTCACTACTGATATCAAAATGTTCCCTCACTAGTCATCACAATACACCCACTCCCCTGTAATCACAATGGTCCATAACCCCTGTCATGAAAATGTTCCATGACCACTGACAACACAATGTTCCATAACCCCTCTCATCAAAATGTTCCATGACAGTTTTCATCATATTGCTCCATGACCCTGTCATCACAATGCTCCCTGCCCTTCACAACAGAATGCACCACACCCTTGTCATCAGAATTCTCCATGACCTTTGTCATCACAAAGCTCCATGACCCTTGGCATCACAATGCTGCATGCCATTGTCATCACAGTGCTCCATGAACCCTCTCATCACTTTGTTCCATGCCCTTGTCATCACAGGCTCCATGATGCTTTTCATCACAATGCTCGATGCCATTCTTCTCACAATGCCCCCTGGGCTTGTCATTACAATCCTCCATGACCCATGTATCACAGTGTTCCGTGCCCTTGTCCTCACAATGCTCCTTACGCCTTCTCAACACAATAATCCATGAAACATTTCAGACCAATGCTCCATGCCCTTGTCATCACAATGCTCCATTACACCTGTCATAACAATGCTCCATGACCGCTGCCATCAGAATGTTCCACAGCCTTGTCATCACAAGGCTCCATGACCCTTCTCATCACAATGCTCCAAGACCCCTGTAATCACAATGCTCCATGCCCTTGTCATCACAAAGCTCCAGGACGCATGTCATCGGAATGCTCCATGGCCTTCTCATTCACGATGCTCCATGCCCTTGTCATCACAATGCGCCAAGACTCCTGTAATCACAATGCTCCATGCCCCTTTTCATCTCAATGCTCCATGAACCCTGGCATCACAATGCACTGTGCCCATCATCATAATGCTTCATGCTATTATCATCACAATGAAATCAAAATGCTCCATGACCTCTGTCATCACAATGCTCCAAATCCTTGTGATCAAAATGTTCCATAACACTTATCATCACAATGCCCCATGACGCTTGTCATCACAATTATCCATGGTCTTTTCATCACAATGCTCCATGACCTTTGTCATCACAATGCTCAATACCCTTGTCATCACAATGCTCCCTGACACTTGTCATCAGTATGCTCCTTGAACCCTGTCATGACAAGGCTCCATGCATTTTTCATCACAATGTTCCATGCCCTTGTCATCACAAAGCTCCATGATGCATGTCATCAGGACGCTCCATGGACTTCTCATCCCAATGCTCCATGCCCTTGTACTCACAATGCTCCTCGACCCCTGTAATCACAATGCTCCATGCCACTTTTCATCAGAATGTTCCATGAGACTTGTCATCACAAGGCTCCATGGTCTTCTCCTCACAATGCTCCAGTACCTTGTCATCACAATGCTCCATGACGCCTGTCATCACAATACTCCATGAACATTTTCATCCCAATGCTCCATGACCTTCTCATCACAATGCTTCATGATCCCTGTCATCACAATGATCCATGTCACCTGTCATCACAACGCTCCATGAACGCTGACAACACAATGGTCCGGGACTCTTGTCATCACAATGCTCCATGTGCTTGTCATCACAATACTCTATGAACCTTGGGATCATATCGCTTCATGCCCTTCTCTTCTCTCTCTTGCCTTTCTGGTTTTTACAGATTTTCGGATGTCCCTTTTGACCGGTGGGAAGTGACAATTCTTTGTAGTGTGGATTTGCATTGCACGCTTGCTTGATTGGCCAAAAAGGGCATATGCGTTTTCTCCTGAATATATTCAGGAGAAAAGGCATACGCCGTTTTTGGCCAAGTTCATCACTGTCGAAGTTGTGATGCTTTTCCTGTGCTTTATAGGCGATTCCAATTTACCTCTTGAAATATGTTTTGTGCCATTCTGCCTCATTTTCAAGTCTGCTTTGTTGCCTTCCCTCAACAGATTTTTGGAAGAGAGTTATCCTTTATAACTCTGCAGGTTTGTGAATTGCTGTGCCCCTGAGCTCCAATTTTCAAATCCCATTTTTGGGAGCTGACCGCAAATCCACAATTTTGCTTCACGACCTATACTGGTTCCAGGCGTGGCTATACTGTTCCCTGTGGGTGGCTGAGGCTTTGGTTAATTCTTCTTCCTGACGTGAATTTAGAGTGACAAGTGCCCGTCCAAATGCCTACATCTACTCTCTGATTGGTTCTCCCTCTTCCCTTTCATCCTCTGCACAATTAGCAAACTTTGCAAACCAGGAGGATATAGGGGCTGGCTCTTCTAAGTTGGGATTTTGATAGTAAAGCAGTTTGAATGTCAAACTGAGCACAAGGAGAGGAAAAATTAGGAGACATGTAAAAACATTTCACCATCACTGGGTGTCCATTCTCTAGGTTTCCCATACATGTTATAACTGTAGTGATATTCCATTCTACCTGGAGATTTGGGACCCATGGAATGGTGGCATGCATTGCTACATTAAAGGGTATGCATTTTCTCTCCCAATCTCACCAGTCCTCTCAGTCCCAAGTGTCCAGCCTTATGTCTCATCCAGCTGTTTTTGCAGATAGGGTCATTCCAGGTATCATCAGAACCCCTGAAGGAATTGTGTAAGAATTTCGCTGTTTTTTTGTTTTGTTTTTGAAATTCATTTTTATGAGGTTGAACTGATTTTCACTGACGTGTTTATGCCGGTCTAGACACACTGGATTCCCTTACAGTGACATATCAATACATAGGTTTTAAGATTCTTACTAGTCAGATATATTCCTCTGCGGGGAATACGGGTTTTGAGTCCCGTTCACTGAGGAAGGTGTAGGTCTTTTCTATTCTTTATTTGGTTTATGGAATGGTACCTGTGCTAATATCAAACTCTGGTTTTATGCATCACCCCACCTCTCCTTTCCCCTTAAGAAGGCATAAGAGTGTTTTCTAAATGTGAGTCTGTTCTCTTTCTTAATTCAGTTCATGTGATGTGATATTGACATTCCCTCTGTAAGTGATATCTTATGATAAGGTTCTTTTTCTGTGTGACTAATTTCACTTAGAATCATCAAACTTAAATCCACTCATTATGCTGCTACTGGCCTTATGACATTGATTTCACATCTGAGTGATATTCCATTGTACAAATTTACCACAAGTTCTTTATGCATTTCTCTTTTTCCTGGGATATTTTAGGTGTACCGAAGTTGAGGTTCTTGTATGCAGAGCAGCCCTAATCTTTGGGGTGCATGTGTCTTGTCGATATTTAGTCTTCCCAAGTTATATGCCCATGAGTTGAAGTCCCCTTTGCTTGCGGGCTTTGTATTTTAGATGTTTTAGGAAACAGCATACACTTCTTCAGAGTGGCTCTTGGATATTTATACCCCACCCATCATCGTGACTAGGATCCCTGTTCTCCATGGCCTCTCCAGCATTTCTGGTTTGTACACATTTTTTGGATGGCCTTTCTGAGCAGTGGACATTGAGACTTCTTTGTTGTGCGGATTTGCATTTCCTGCTTGCTTGGTTGGCCAAAAACTCTGTATGTGTTTTTTTCCTGAAGATATTCACGAAAAAAACACATACACTCTTTTGCCCAACTGCATCATTTTAGAAATTCTGCTGCTTTTCATATGCTTTAAATGTGAGTACAATCTACCTTTTGAAATCTGTTTCCTGCAATTCTGCCTCTCATTCAGATCCTCTTCGTTGCCTTACCTGAATATATTTTTGGACATTGATTATCATTTATATCTTTGCAGGTCTTTGAAATGTGTGCTCCTGAGCTCCATTTTGCAACTGGCTTTTTTGTGAGCTGGCCGCCAAAAATTTGATTGCTTCTGGCCCCATTCTGGTTCTGAGGAGGCAGGCTGAGCCTTTGGTTAATTCTTCTTCCTAATGGGAAATTAGAGTGACATGTGCCTGTCAAAACTCCTACAGCTAATCTCTCATTGGTTCCCCCTCTTCCCATTTATCCTCTGCAGAAATTGCAAACTGTGTGAAACAGGAGGTTAAAGGTGCTGATTCTCCAAGTGGGGAGATTGTTAGTAATGTGGCTGGAATGGCGAACCCCAGCACCAGGAGATCAAAAATGAGGTGCATTTTAGACACCTTTCCTGAGCATATGGTGTACATTCATCTCAGTTTCCCAGGCATGTTTTCGCTGTCAGAAGATTCCCTTGAACCTGCAGATTTGGGACCCATGGAATGGGTACCAGGAAGTATTACTTTAAAAGGTCTGCATTTCCTCACCCAGCCTCTCTAACATCTCTTAGCCTGCATAGCTTCCAGCCTTATATATCATCCTGCTGTGGGTCTACATTTGTTCAATCCATGTTACATCATAGACCTTCAACAAAAGTTGTAAGAATTTTTGTCTGTCTCACTGTTTTTATAAAATTTTTAAATTTATTTTTATATTGGTTACAGCTGATTTTCAAAGCTCTGTTTTTTGCTGCTGTACATCCACTTGATTCATGTACTGTGAGACAACAATAAATTATTTTTCAGATGCTTACGAGTCATATGTATTATTGTCCACTGACTTGAGTGGGCTGAGTGCAGTTCTTTGAGGTACCGTGTAGGCCTTGTCAGTTATTCAATTTGGTACTTGGAATGGAATCTTTGCTAATTTCAACATCCTGGATAATACCTCACCATTCCCCACCTTTCCCATTTAGCAGCCTTATGTCTATTTTCTACATATTTGACTATGTTTCTGTTTTGTAGTTTATTTCATGTGTAGCCATTTTTGATTCCACCTTTAAGTGACATCTTATGATATGTGTCTTTTTCTTTCTGACATATGTCACTTAGAATGATCGTATGTAACTCCTCCAGAGTTGTTACAACTGGCCTTATTTCATGGATTTCTGGATGAGTAATATTCCACTCTACATAAGTACCCCATCTCTTTTATCCATTTTTTCCTTCCAGGGACATTTAGGTTATATCTGAGTGGAGGCCCTTTTTAACAGAGAGGTGGTAAACGTTGGCGTGCCTGTTTTCTGTCCATTTTTGTTTTTCCCAAAGTATACGCCCATGAGTGCAAGTGCCCTATGCTCTGTAGCTCATCTTTTAGATGTTTTAGCAAACACAATACACTTCTCCAGAGTAGCCGTTGGCAAATTACATTTCCACTATCAGCCTCACAGGGCTCCCTTTTCTCCTCACCCTGTCCTGCATTTCTGGTGTTTACACTTTATGTGGATGGCCCTTCTGACTGATGTGAAGTGATACATTTTGTAGTATTGATTTTCAGTGCCCACCTGTTTGGTTGGATAAAAAGTGTGTGTGGACTTTACTTGAATATATTCAGAAAAAATGCATACGCCCTTTTGGGCCAACTGCATCCTTGGTGATGTTCAGCCCCTTTTCTTGTGCTTTAATGGGGAGTCCTTTCTACCTCTTCAAATCTGTTTCCTGCCACTCTCCCCTGCTTACAAGTCCTTTTCTGTGACTTACCTCAAGACATTTGTCGACGATAGATATTTTCAACTCTGCAGTTTCATGAATTTTAGTGCCCCTGAGTTCCATTTTTTCAACTTGTGTTTTTGGAAACTGGACACAAAACAGCAGGATTTCCTCTAGCCCTATTCTGTTCCCGTCGGCAATTCTAGCCTTTGATGTATTTGTCTTCCGGATTGGAAATTAGAGTGGCATGTGCCTGTCTGAACACCTAAGACTTGTCTCTAAATTTTTCTCATCCTTCCGCTTCATCCTCTGGACAAATTCCAAACTGTGTGCAACAGGATGTTGACGGTGCTGATATCCCCAAGTGAGGAGATTGTTAGGAAAGATGCTGGAGGGGTGAACCCGAGAACCAGGCGATGAGGAGATGAGGTGCCTTTTCCAAACTCTTTCCGATCAAACGGTGTACCATCCTCTAGGTGTGACAGGCATGTTTTAGCTGTAGGAAGGGTCCCGTGCATGTAAGGAGAACACCAGGGATTTTTCAAAAATCAGTGCCTCCCCGAACCCCAAACTGGGGAATTTTTAATCTACGGCTACACGTATGTCCATTAAGGGCCTTGGGAAATAGGCAGAGCCCAAACTTTAGATGATTGAAATCTTCAGGGTCAGAATCGCTCACCATCGGCCTTGTTTAGGTTACATTTTATCTGTCATTGATAGATGATGTCAATAAAAATATCGATTCTTTTTCAGATTATTTCCCCTTATAGGTTATTGCAAAATATTCAGTGTAGTTCCCTGTGCTATACAGTAGTTACTTGTTGATAATCTATTTTATACATAGCAGTGTGTATGTGTTAATCCCAAACTGTTAATTTATCCCTTCTCCTACCTTTCCCCTTTGGTAATAATAAATTATAAGATTTTATACTTCTCAGAAATGGGGGAGCTGAAAGAGAGGTATCCTTTTCAATGGAAAAGCATTCAAAACAAGATTGAAGCTTCAGCCAAGAGTATTCGATGTACATCCATGGAAATAAATCACTTCATTTCTCTAATGTTGACCTGACAAATAAGACAGACGTCTTCACTGAACTTGCTTATAGTAAAGTGATGGAAATATCAAAGGTAAGTCTTAGAAACATCTTATTTTACCCGAGCATTATACACTGCTCTATGTTAACTACAGTTTGCCTCACACATCTGTTCATTGAAGTTACAATGTTCTCAATTTCTGTTACTGATCCTCCAGAGTGGACCCCAACAGGAGTCCCCATGCCCAGTGTCATTGGAGCCAACAGGTCAAGACTGAGTTTGGATCAGAAGCAAAGGAAATATTATTTTGAAAACAGAATGGAGAGGTGAGAGCGTGCACGCCCCCATGGGCTGTGGGCTGGACTGCTGTGTAGGGATCCCGGCAGCGTCAGTGGGAGGGAGGGTATGGAGCTCTCGAGGGCTGGGTTGGCTGCAGCTCAGGCACTATGCCTCGGAGTCTGCATTGGACCCCGCTAGCTGAGGTGTCGACCCAGCCATTCTGCACTAGGAAATCGGGTCTGAAGTGCCGGGTGTGGGACCTCTGCATGCGGAACCCTAGGAGCACGTGAAATTAGACAAAGCACAAAGGAAAAACAGCTTACACTTTATTTTATTGCCCAGATTCTTTTTTTATCTCCCAGGAATTTTTAATGAACGTTGCCGGAGACGAACACCTCCTCTGCTTTTTGTTCCATTCCTCATTCTTGGGGTGTTGAGGGTGCAGACCCCTCTTTTGTAACTGCTTCATGCTGTGGTGGGAGCCCTGATACCTGGGGGGAGGGGCAAAACATCTCCCCACCAGCCTCCAGGTGAGGTTGATTGTCCCGAGGCCTCCTGCCTCACTTCTAGTCCGCCTGAGCACCAGCATTGGAAGTGTTATAGATTCTAATGACCTTTAAGGGTCCAGGAAAGAGATGTGCAGAGATGCTGAGGTAGGTTTCACCCCACCCCACATTTGTTTGGCGACCTTAGGCTGACGGTTTTTGCCAGCCTAGATGCTCTGACCAGTAGTCTGTGCTTTCTTTAATTAGGTCCCTGAATTAATGTACAAACAGCACCATGTGTCAGAACCCTGGCCGCGCAACTCCCAGACAGTCCAGGGTCAGTTGTGATCCAGGACCATGACGTCCACAGAGTCAACGGCCTTTAGAAGTAGCCAGCAGTCCAGCCGGTCATATTGGCCACCATCACCGCGGTGTCTGTAGGGTTTTCTATGGTGAAAGCATGATATACGTTTCCCCCGCCAAGCTTATTAGCTCCCCTCTGGGTGCAGTAAGTCCTGCAAGCAGTAGTCTGCTCTTTCGGGGCACAGCCTTGTTGTTTTCTGAGAGAAACTCCAGGTCAAGTGATGGTCACACGAGTTATCTTGGGGACCCGTTGCCCCCGTTTGTCTCTCTAGAGGTTGGAGTTGGAGGGCCTCCTCACTCGAGGTCAGTGTGTCCACAGAGTGACCCCAGCAACTTCAGGGCATGATGGGTGGTTAGGATCACCACGTGGGGTCTTTTTCCCTTAGGAGGGAGCTGGCCTTGCGGGCTGCTGATTTCCAGCTTTTTAGATACCCCAGTATCCTGGCCTGATGAGTTGGTGGGCAAAGCCCTTGGTGACCATAGTTTATCATACCTGAAGGGCATTCTTGTGTTGCTCCATTTCAAGTGGTCCCAGTTTTTGCAGTAAGGATCCAAGGACGATTAACCTTTGACCTGGTATGTAAAGGTCAAAGGGCTTAGCTAAATTAGGGAGTTCCTGGGCAAGGGTCTGAATTGACTGCTCTTTCCATTCTTGAAAGGCTGCTTCTGGATTCTATTCAAAAGGATCATCATCTTTTCGTGTCAGTGTTTCATGTAGAGGCCCAGCTATTAGACTGTAGTTAGGGATCCAGATGCAGAAAACCTTGGCCTCCCCAGGAACCCCTAAGCTGTCTTCTAGTTTTAGAAGAGGTAAGGCTGCAAATGGCTTCTTCCCTATCCTGGGATGCGTTTCTCCGAATATCTGTGAGAATGAAGCCCAGGCATGTCACCTGAGCCTGGGATATTTGAGCCTTTTTCTTGGACACCTTGTATCCTTTCTTCCCTAGGTAGTTCAGAGGCGTCTTTAGTAGGCCTGGCGATCAGAATGTCATCTGCATATTGAAGGAGGGTTCCCTTTTACAGAGGTAGAACGTTTAGGTCTTTAGAGGTCATTTCCCCAATGATGGTGTGGGGATTTTTGTACCGTTGGGGAAGGACGGCCCAGCATTATTGCTTTTGTTGCATGTTGTGTCCTGCCACTCACAAGCCAAAAATTCGTGTGACTCTGAGATGAATGGAATACAGAAGAAGGCGTCATTGAAGTCTAATACAGAATGCCATGGCCTGCTGGATGGTAGAATGAGCAGCAGGGTGTAGGAAATAGGAGCTACTGGATGTATATCCTCGGTAGCTTCACTGACTGTCCTGATATCCTTTACCAGGTCTCCAGCAGCCCATGGGGCTCTCGTGGTCATGCCAATCCCAGGATATGGAGCTCACCTGGGCTGCACTCCTCACCCAACAGCCCACGGGGCTCTCGTGGTCAAGTCCCTCCCAGGGTATGGAGCTCACCTGTGCAGCTACCCAGCAGCCCATGGGGCTGTCATAGTCAGGCCCTTCCCAGGATACAGAGCTCCCCTGGGCAGGTAACCCAGCAGGGCTGGACACACAGGAACTGTGCACATAGCCCACCTTGCAGAGAACTCCCAGCTCACCTGTCGCTCACAGCTGACACAGAACACCTCAGAGCAGGACTTGAACTAACAAACAGCAGCTCTGACAGGTCTGTGACCCTGGCTATCACTCTGTGCAGCCTCTCTCTGCCTGGTCTTCCAGACACTTCTACTGCAGCCAGGGCACCAGGCCTCTGTCTCCACCCACCATCACTCCTCTCCCTGACTCCTGGGTTCCTCTCATTAGGATAGGGTCTTCTTGAAGTTGTTTTCCACTCATGGACCAGATAAAATGATAAGAAAACAAGCTGCAGCTGCAGCCCCTTGTCTAGCCTGACTCTCAAGGGCCCACACCTGTTCCTTGGGCCTGGCCTGTTTAGCAAGGTTCATTTTCTGCAACTGTGAGCCCCTGAGGGGTGAGGATTGGCTGATTTGGGCAGCCTGACACTGCCTGCCAGCCCTCTCCAGGTGTGCCTGGGTTGAGGTCAATATAAACACCTCTCCAGTCATCAAGAGACCCTGTAGCTGTGCCTGACGCCATATTCTCTGTCTTGTCAGCAGTGTCGGGGCTGGGGTGGTTGGAGGGAGTGAGGGGCCGTGGCTTTGTGAGTGGCCCAGTGTGAGTGGGGCTCTGCTGGACTTTCTGCAGGAGTTGCCAGGCTGCCACCTGCTAAAGAAGAGGATGTGTCATCCATACCTGCCCCTGGAATTTCTCCCCAGGCAGAGGTGAGGAAGTAAAAAATCAGTGGGGGCCGTGGCAGGAGGGGTATCTCAGGCAGGGAAATGGAAAGCTTCCAGAAGAGCATCTGGGGCCAGGACCATCCTGACTGGCCTGCAGGCACCAAGTCTGCCTGCGTGCTGTTGCTGGTGTGGCTCCACAGCCCGTCCTCTAGGCTTGCAAGTGCTTGTACATATTCAGGTGTTTTACCTGGAAAGGGTGGGAAGAGTTCAGCTGCAGCAGGACTGGGGCTCAGCTCACATTTACTCACAGACGCCTCGACACAGTCCCCCAGCTTTGCAATAAGGATGCTCCTTGTGGGGGGGGGGAGTGCTGCTGACTGCATGGGAGACGATTTCCCACCTCTGACCAACTTAAGAATTTTTTACCACTGGAGCAAGTGCCCTGATACGATTTTCCTCTGTATAACTGGTGGGTTCTGTTTTTTTGCTTGTTTGTATTTTTTCTTTTTTTTCTTTTTGGTTCAAGGTAGATTTTATTTATTCCTCTTTTTTTTAAATTTGAGATATAAACATGGAAATAATGCATTAATATAAAGACCTCTATGTGAAGGGAAAAACTTCTTTTCTGTTTTAATTTATTAAATGTTATTTATTTATTTTTAATTTTTTAAAATTTATTTATTTCTTTTATACAGCAGGTTCTTATTGGATATCTATTTTATACATATAAGTGTGCACATGTGAATCCTCGTCTCCCAATTCATCCCACCACCACCCTCACATGGTGTTCCCCCCTTGGGGTCCATATGTTTGTTCTCTACATCTGTGTCTCTATCTCTGCCCTGCAAACCGGTTCATCTGTACCATTTTTCTAGGTTCCACATATATGCATTAATATACAATATTTGTTTTTCTCTTTCTGACTTACTTCACTCCGTATGACAGTCTCTAGATCCATCAAGGTCCCTACAAATGACCCAATTTCATTCCTATGTATGGCTGACTAATATTCCATTGTATATATGTACCACATCTTTATCCATTTGTCGGTCTGTGGGCACTTAGGTTGCTTTCATTACCTGGCTATTGTAAATAGTGCTGCAATGAACATTGTGGTGAATGTGTCTTTTTGATTTATGGTTTTCTCTGGGTATATGCCCAGTAGTGGGATTCCTGGATTATATGGTAATTCTATTTTTAGTTTTTTAAGGAACCTCCATACTGTTCTCCATAGAGACTGTATCGATTTACATTCCCAACAATAGTGGAAGAAGGTTCCTTTTCTCCACACCCTCTCCAGCATTTGTTGTTTGTAGATTTTCTGATGATGTGACGTGATAACTCATTGTAGTTTCGATTTCCATTTCTCTAATAATTAGTGATGTTGAGCAGATTTTCATGTGCATACTGGCCATCTCTATGTCTTCTTGGAAGAAATGTCTATTTCGATCTTCTTCCATTTTTGTATTGGGTTGTTTGTTTTATTAATATTGAGCTGCATGAGCTGTTTATATATATTGGAGATTAATCATTTGTCCATTGATTCGTTTGCAAATATTTTCTGCCATTCTGAGGGTTGTCTTTTTGTCTTGTTTGTAGTTTCCTTTGCTTTGCAAAAGCTTTTACGTTTCATTAGGTCCCATCTGTTTAGTTTTCTTTTTTATTTCATTACTATAGGAGGTGGATCAAAAAAGATCTTGCTGTGATTTACGTCAGAGTATCCTTCATAAGTTTTCCTCTCAGAGTTATACTATCCGGTCTTACACTAAGTTCTCTAATCCATTTTGAATATATTTTTATGTATGGTGTTGGGGAGTGTTCTAATTTCATTCTTTTACATGTAGCTGTCCATATTTCCCAGCACCAATGATTGAAGAGACTGTCTTATCTCCATTGTATAGTCTTGCATCCTTTGTCATAGATTAGGTGACCATAGGTGTGTAGGTTTATCCCTGTGCTTTCTTTTCTTTTTCCTTTTACACGTTTATTGGAGTGTAATTGATTTACAATGGAGTGTTCGTTTCTGCTGTATAAAAAAGTGGATCAGCTATACATATACAAATATCACCAGATCCCCTCCCTCTTGCATCTCCCTCCCACACCCCATATCCCACCCCTTTATGTGGTCACAAAGCACCGAGCTGATCTCCCTGTTCTATGTGGCTGCTTCCCAGTAGCTATCGGTGTTACATTTTGTAATGTATTTATGTCCATGCCACTCACTCACTTCGTCCCAGCTTACCCATCCCCCTTCCGGTGTCCGGAAGTCCTTTCTCTATGTCTGTGTCCTTAATCCTGTCCTGCCACTAGGTTCTTCAAAATCTTTTTTTTTCTTCATTAGAATCTGTATATCTCTGTTAACATACAGTATTTGTTTTTCCCTTTCTGACTTACTTCACTGTTTAGGACAGATTCTAAGTCCATCCACCTCAGTACAAATAACTCAGTTTTGCTGCTTTTTATGGCTGAGTAATATTCCATTGTGTATATGTGCCAGATTTTCTTTATCCATTCATCTGTCTATGGACACTTAGGTTGCTTCCATGTCCTGACTATTGTAATTAGAGCTGCAATGAACATTTTTGTACATAACTCTTTTTGAATTATGGTTTTCACAAGGCAGATGCCCAGTAGTTGGATTGTTGTGTCGTATGGTACTTCTATTGTTAGTTATTTAAAGGAACCTCCGTACTGTTCTCCCTAGTTCCCATATCAATTTACATTCCCACCCACAGTGCAAGTGTGTTCCCTTTTCTCCAATAAAGGCCTCTCCAGCATTTATTGTTTTGTAGATTTTTTTGATGATTGCCACTCTGACTGCTGTGAGGTGATACCTCACGGTAGTTTTGATTTGCATTTCTCTAATGATTAGTAATGTTCAGCATCCTTTCATGTGTTTCTTGGTAATCTGTATATCTTCTTTGGAGAAATGTCTATTTAGGTCTTCTGCCCGTTTTTGGATTGGGTTGTTTGTTTTTGTGATATTGAGCTACATGTGGTGCTTGTAAAGTTTGGAGATTAATCCTTTGTCAATTGCTTCATTTGAAAATATTTTCTCCCATTCTGAGGGTTGTTTTTGCATCTTGTTTATGTTTTCCTGTACTGTGTAAAAGCTTTTAAGTTTCATTAGGTCCCATTTGTTAATCTCTGTTTTTATTTCAATTTCTCTAGGAGGTGGGTCAAAAAGGATCTTGCTGTGATTTATGTCATAGAGTGTTCTGCCTATGGTTTCCTCTAAGTGTTTTATAGTGTCTGGTCTTATATTTAGATCTCTAATCAATTTAGAGTTTATTTTTGTGTATGGTGTTATGGAGTGTTCTAATTTCATTCTTTTATGTGTAGGGGTCCAGTTTTCCCAGCACCAATTACTGGAGAGACTGTCTTTTCTCCATTGTATATCCTTAGCTCCTTTGTCATAGATGAGATAGCCATAGGTATGTAGGTTTCTCTCTGGGCTTTCTGTCCTGTTCCATTGATCTGTGTTTATGCTAGTCTACATAAACTTGATTCCATTATGGAGACATATAAATACATAGGTTTCAAGGTTCTTACCAGTCAGATATATTCCTCTTCAGTGAATAGGGTGTTTTGTGTCCAGTTCATTGAGAAAGGAGTAGGTCTTGTCTATTACATATTTGGTATATGGAATGGGATCTGTGCTAATTTCAAACTCTTCTTTTACACATCACCCCACGTCACCTTTCCCCTTAAGGAGGAATAAGTGTGTTTTCTAAATGTGTAACTCTGTTCACTTTTGAAATTCAGTTCATGTGTAGCCATGTTTACATTCCCTCTATAAGTGATATATTACAATAAGTTTCTTTTTTCTTTGTGGCTCATTTCACTTAGCATCACCGTACCTAAAGCCACTCATTATGCTGCTATTGGCCTTATGACATTGATTTTATGTCTGAGTGACATTCCATTGTATATAAGTACCACAACATCTATATCCATTTTTTTTTCCTTTCCTGGGATATTTAAAGTGTACCGAAGTCTAGGTTCTTGTAAACAGAGCAGCCCTAAACTTTGGGCTGGCTGTGTGTTGTGGATTTTTAGTTTTCCCAAAATACACGCCAATGAGTGGAAGTGTGCTATGCTCTGTAGCTCTGTTTTAGAAAACAACATACAGTTCTCCAGAGAGGCTGTTGGCAATTTACATCCTGTCCATCGGCGTAACCAGGCTCCCTTTTCTCCATGGCCTGTCCTGCATTTGTGGTTTTTACACTATTTGCGGATGGCCCTTTTCACAGGAGGTAAGGGACACTTCTCTGTAGTGTGGATTTGCAATGCCTGATGGGTTGCTTAGCCAAAAAGGGCGTATGCATTTTTTCCCGAATATATTCAAGAAAATACACATACTCCCTTTTCAGCCAAGGGCAACATTGTTGAAGTTCTGTCGCTTTTCATGTGCTTTAAAGACGACTCCAATCTACCTCTTGAAATCTGTTTCCTTCAATTCTGCCTTGCATTCAAATCATCTTCACTGTCTTACCTCAATATATATATGGATGATAGTTGTCCTTTATAACTCTGCAAGTTTTTGAATTGCTGTGCCCCTGATTTCCATTTTTCAACTCGCCTATTTGTGAGCTGGCTGCAATACCGCAGGATGGTTTTAGGCCCTAGTCTGGGTCCGAGGCTTCAGGCTGAGCCTTTGGTTAATTCTTCTTCCTGATGGGAAACTAGAGTGACATGTGCCCATCCAAACACCTACAGCTAATCTCTCATTTATTCCCCCTCTTCCTGTTCATCCTCTGCACAATTTGCAAACTGTGCATAACAGGAGGGTAAAGGCGCTGACACTCCAAGTGGGGAGATTTTTAGTAATGCAGATGGAATGGCGAAGCCGAGCACGACAAAAGGAAAAATGAGGTACCTTTTAGAAAACTTTCCCAATTACACAGTGTACCATCCACTGGGTTTCCCATGCATGCTTTAACTGTAGGAAGATTCCCTTAAACCTGGAGAGTTGGGACCACTAGAATGGGTAGTACACAGTATTGCTCTAAGTGGTGTTCTTTTGCTCACACAACCTCAACAATCTTGTCAGCCCCAAGTGTCCAGTTTTATGTCTAATCCAGCTGTGGGTGTAAAGGTGGACAATCCAGGTTGCATCACAGGCCCTGAACGTAATTCTTAAGGCTTTCTCTCTGTTTCGCTGTTTTTGCATTTTGCTTTGTTTTTTTTTTTTTTTTTTTTTTTTTTCTGTATGCGGGCCTCTCACTGCTGTGGCCTCACCCGTTGCGGAGCACAGGCTCCGGACACACAGGCTCCGTGTCCATGGCTCGCGGGCCCAGCCGCTCCGCGGCATGTGGGATCCTCCGGGATCGGGGCACGAACCCGTGTCCCCTGCATCGGCAGGCGGACTCTCAACCACTGCGCCACCAGGGAAGCCCCTGCATTTTGCTTTTGAAATTTATTTTTATAAGTGTGTTTAGCTGAATTTCAGGGCTGTGTTCATGTTGATATACACACACACGTTTCCTTTATGGAGACATGAGAATACATATGTATTAAAATTCTTGGAGTCAGATATATTCCTCTGCAATGAATAGGGGGTGTTGAGTTCAGTTCATTGTGCGGGGAGTAGGTGATGTCTATTACATACTTGGTATATGTAACGTTATCTGTGCTAATTTAAAACTGTGGTTTTATGCATCAACCCACCTGGCCTTTCCCCTTAAGCAGGCAGAATATTGTTTCCTATGTGTGTGACTCCGTTGTGTTTGTAATTCAGTTCATTCGTAACCATGTGTCCATTCCCACTATGAGTGATAACTTATGATAAGATTCGGTACTCTGTTATCTTTCCAAACTCAGTTCATGTGTAGCCATATTTACAGGACTTTCATAAGTGATATCTTATGAGAAGTTTCTTTTTCTGTGTGACTTATTTCACTTAGAATCATCGTACCTGAATCCACTCATTTGAATGCTACTGGCCTTATGACATTGATTTCTTGGCTGAGGAATATTCCATCGTACATAAGTACAACAATTTCTTGTACCATTTTTGTTTTTCCTGGGATATTTAAGGTGTACCCAAGTTGAGGTTCTTGTAAGCAGTGTAGCCCTTAATTTGGGGGTGGCTCTGTCTTGTTGATTTCCAGTTTTCCCAAGGTATATTCCCTAGACTGGAAGTGCCCTTGGCTCTGTAGCTCTGTTGTTTACTTGTTTTAGGGAACACAATGCACTCCTCCAGTGAGGCAGTAGGCAATTTACACCCCGCCCATCATCATAAGAAGGCTACCTGTTCTCCAGGGCCTGTCTTGCCTTTCTGGTTTTTACACATTTTGTGGATGTCCCTTTGGACCGGTGGGAAGTGATACTTCATTGTAGTGCAGATTTGCATTGCCCGCTTGCTTGCTTGGCCAAAAAGGGCCAATGCGTTTTCTCCTGAATATATTCAGGAGAAAACACATAGGCCCTTTTTGGCCAAGTGCATCATTGTCGAAGTGGTGCCCCTCTTCCTGTGCTTTACAGGTGATTCTTACTTAACTCTTGAAATCTGTTTCCTGCTATTCTGCCTAGCTTTCAAGTCGGCCTCGTTTCCTTCCCTCAACAGATATTTGGACGATAGTTGTCCTTTTTTACTCTGCCAGTTGGTGAATTCCTGTGCCCCTGAGCTCCATTTTTCAACTCGTTTTTTGTGAGCTGAACGGAAGTCCAAAATTTTGGTTCAGGACGTATACTGGTTCCCGGTGGTTGGCTGAGTCTTTGGTTAATTCTTCTTCCTGCCGGGAAATTAGAGTGACATGTGCCCGTCCAAATGCCTCACAGCTACTCTCTCATTGGTTCTCCCTCTTCCCTTCCATCCTCTGCCAAATTGGCAACCTGTGCGAACCAGGAGGTTAAAGGGGCTGTCTCTCCAAGTTGGGAGATTGTTAGTAAAGCAGTTGGAAAGTCAAACCGGAGCACCACGAGAGGGACTATTCGTTGAGTTTTAGAAACCTTTCATATTCACAGTGTGTCCATTCTCTCGGTTTCCCGTACCTGTTATAGCTGTAGTAATATTCCCTTCAACCTGGAGAGTTCGGACCCAGGGAATGGGGGCCATGCATTATTGCTTTAAAGGGTCTGCATTTGCTCACCCTATCTCACCAATCCTCTCAGTCCCAAGTGTCCAGCCTTATGCCACATCCAGCTGTCCTTGTAGATAGGGTCATTCCAGGTTTCATCAGACACCCTGACGGAATTGTAAAGAATTTCCCTGTTTATTGTTTTGGTTTTGAAATTCCTTTTTATAGTGGGTTTGAGCTGATTCTCACTGCCATGTTTATGCCAGTCTAGACACACTAGATTCCCTTATGGAAACATATCAATACATAGGTTTTAAGATTCTTACTAGTCAGATATATTCCTCTGTGTGAAATATGGGTTTTTGAGTCCCTTTCACTGAGGAAGGTGTAGGTCTTGTCTATTCCATAGTTGGTTTTTGGAACGGTACCTGTGCTTATATCAAACTCTGGTTTTATGCATCACCCCACCTCTCCTTCCCCCTTAAGCAGGCATAGGAGTGTTTTCTAAATGTGAGACTCTGTTCCCTTTCCTAACTCAGTTCATGTGTAGCCATGTTTACAGGATCTTCATAAGTCATATCTTATGCTAAGTTTCTTTTCCTGTGTGACTTATTTCACTTAGAATCATCGTACCTGAACCACTCACTTTGCTGCTACTGGTCTTATGACATTGATTTCATGGCTGAGCGATATTCCATTGTACGTAAGTACCACAATTCTTTGAACCATTTTTATATTTCCTGGGATATTTAAGGTGTACCCAAGTTGAGGTTCTTGTAAGCAGTGCAGCCCTAAATTTGGGGGTGGCTCTGTCTTATTGATTTTCAGTTTTCCCAAGGTATATTCCCTAGACTGGAAGTGCCCTTCGCTCTGTAGCTCTGTTGTTTACTTGTTTTAGGGAACACAATGCACTCCTCCAGTGAGGCAGTTGGCAATTTACATCCCGCCCATCAGCAGAACAAGGCTCCCTGTTCTCCAGGGCCTGTCTTGCCTTTCTGGTTTTTACACATTATGTGGATGTCCCTTTGGACCGGTGGGAAGTGATACTTCTTTGTAGTGCAGATTTGCATTGCCCGCTTGCTTGCTTGGCCAAAAAGGGCTTATGCGTTTTCTCCTGAATATATTCAGTAGAAAACGCATACGCCCTTTTTGGCCAAGTGAATCATTGTCGAAGTTGTGCCCAACTTCCTGTGCTTTACAGGCGATTCCTACGTACCTTTTGAAATCTGTTTCCTGCTATTCTGCCTAGCTTTCAAGTCGGCCTCGTTGCCTTCCCTCAACAGATTTTTGGACGATAGGTATCCTTTATTACTCCGCCAGTTTGTGAATTGCTGTGCCCCTGAGCTCCATTTTTCAACTCGTTTTTTGTGAGCTCAATGCAAGTCCAAAATTTTGGTTCAGGACCTATACTGGTTCCCGATGGGTGGCTGAGTCTTTGATTAATTATTCTTCCTGCCGGGAAATTAAAGTGACATGTGCCCGTCCAAATGCCTAACAGCTACTCTCTCATTGGTTCTCCCTCTTCCCTTCCATCCTCTGCCAAATTGGCAACCTGTGCGAACCAGGAGATTAAAGGGGCTGTCTCTCCAAGTTGGGAGATTGATAGTAAAGCAGTTGGAAAGTCAAACCGGAGCACCATGAGAGGGACTATTCGTTGAGTTTTAGAAACCTTTCATATTCACAGTGTGTCCATTCACTTGGTTTCCCATACATGTTATAGCTGTAGTAATATTCCCTTCATCCTGGAGAGTTCGGACCCAGGGAATGGGGGCCATGAATTATTGCTTTAAAGGGTCTGCATTTGCTCACCCTATCTCACCAATCCTCTCAGTCCCAAGTGTCCAGCCTTATGCCACATCCAGCTGTCATTGTAGATAGGGTCATTCCAGGTTTCATCAGACACCCTGAAGGAATTGTAAAGAATTTCCCTGTTTTTTTGTTTTGGTTTTGAAATTCCTTTTTATAGTGGGTTTGAGCTGATTCTCACTGCCATGTTTATGCCAGTCTAAACACACTTGTTTCCCTTACGGAGACATATCAATACATAGGTTTTAAGGTTCTTACTAGTCAGATATATTCCTCTGTGGGAAATATGGGTTTTTGAGTCCCTTTCACTGAGGAAGGTGTAGGTCTTGTCTATTCCATAGTTGGTTTTTGGAACGGTACCTGTGCTTATATCAAACTCTGGTTTTATGCATCACCCCACCTCTCCTTCCCTCTTAAGCAGGCATAAGAGTGTTTTCTAAATGTGAGACTCTGTTCTCTTTCCTAACTCAGTTCATGTGTAGCCATGTTTACAGGATCTTCATAAGTCATATCTTATGCTAAGTTTCTTTTTCTGTGTGACTTATTTCACTTAGAATCATCGTACCTGAACCACTCACTTTGCTGCTACTGGTCTTATGACATTGATTTCATGGCTGAGCGATATTCCATTGTACGTAAGTACCACAATTCTTTGAACCATTTTTATATTTCCTGGGATATTTAAGGTGTACCCAAGTTGAGGTTCTTGTAAGCAGTGCAGCCCTAAATTTGGGGGTGTCTCTGTCTTATTGATTTTCAGTTTTCCCAAGGTATATTCCCTAGACTGGAAGTGCCCTTGGCTCTGTAGCTCTGTTGTTTACTTGTTTTAGGGAACACAATGCACTCCTCCAGTGAGGCAGTTGGCAATTTACATCCCACCCATCAGCAGAACAAGGCTCCCTGTTCTCCTGGGCCTGTCTTGCCTTTCTGGTTTTTACACATTTTGTGGATGTCCCTTTGGACCGGTGGGAAGTGATACTTCTTTGTAGTGCAGATTTGCATTGCCCGCTTGCTTGCTTGGCCAAAAAGGGCGTATGCGTTTTCTCCTGAATATATTCAGTAGAAAACGCATACGCCCTTTTTGGCCAAGTGCATCATTGTCGAAGTTGTGCCCAACTTCCTGTGCTTTACAGGCGATTCCTACGTACCTTTTGAAATCTGTTTCCTGCTATTCTGCCTAACATTCAAGTCGGCCTCGTTGCCTTCCCTCAACAGATTTTTGGACGATAGGTATCCTTTATTACTCCGCCAGTTTGTGAATTGCTGTGCCCCTGAGCTCCATTTTTCAACTCGTTTTTTGTGAGCTGAATGCAAGTCCAAAATTTTGGTTCAGGACCTATACTGGTTCCCGATGGGTGGCTGAGTCTTTGATTAATTCTTCTTCCTGCCAGGAAATTAGAGTGACATGTGCCCGTCCAAATGCCTAACAGCTACTCTCTCATTGGTTCTCCCTCTTCCCTTCCATCCTCTGCCAAATTGGCAACCTGTGCGAACCAGGAGATTAAAGGGGCTGTCTCTCCAAGTTGGGAGATTGATAGTAAAGCAGTTGGAAAGTCAAACCGGAGCACCATGAGAGGGACTATTCGTTGAGTTTTAGAAACCTTTCGTATTCACAGTGTGTCCATTCACTTGGTTTCCCATACATGTTATAGCTGTAATAATATTCCCTTCATCCTGGAGAGTTCGGACCCAGGGAATGGGGGCCATGCATTATTGCTTTAAAGGGTCTGCATTTGCTCACCCTAACTCACCAATCCTCTCAGTCCCAAGTGTCCAGCCTTATGCCACATCCAGCTGTCCTTGTAGATAGGGTCATTCCAGGTTTCATCAGACACCCTGAAGGAATTGTAAAGAATTTCCCTGTTTTTTTGTTTTGGTTTTGAAATTCCTTTTTATAGTGGGTTTGAGCTGATTCTCACTGCCATGTTTATGCCAGTCTAAACACACTTGATTCCCTTACGGAGACATATCAATACATAGGTTTTAAGATTCTTACTAGTCAGATATATTCCTCTGTGGGAAATATGGGTTTTTGAGTCCCTTTCACTGAGGAAGGTGTAGGTCTTGTCTATTCCATAGTTGGTTTTTGGAACGGTACCTGTGCTTATATCAAACTCTGGTTTTATGCATCACCCCACCTCTCCTTCCCTCTTAAGCAGGCATAAGAGTGTTTTCTAAATGTGAGACTCTGTTCTCTTTGCTATCTCAGTTCATGTGTAGCCATGTTTACAGGATCTTCATAAGTCATATCTTATGCTAAGTTTCTTTTTCTGTGTGACTTATTTCACTTAGAATCATCGTACCTGAACCACTCACTTTGCTGCTACTGGTCTTATGACATTGATTTCATGGCTGAGGGATATTCCATTGTACGTAAGTACCACAATTCTTTGAACCATTTTTATATTTCCTGGGATATTTAAGGTGTACCCAAGTTGAGGTTCTTGTAAGCAGTGCAGCCCTAAATTTGGGGGTGTCTCTGTCTTATTGATTTGCAGTTTTCCCAAGGTATATTCCCTAGACTGGATGTGCCCTTGGCTCTGTAGCTCTGTTGTTTACTTGTTTTAGGGAACACAATGCACTCCTCCAGTGAGGCAGTTGGCAATTTACATCCCGCCCATCAGCAGAACAAGGCTCCCTGTTCTCCAGGGCCTGTCTTGCCTTTCTGGTTTTTACACATTTTGTGGATGTCCCTTTGGACCGGTGGGAAGTGATACTTCTTTGTAGTGCAGATTTGCATTGCCTGCTTGCTTGCTTGGCCAAAAAGGGCGTATGCGTTTTCTCCTGAATATATTCAGTAGAAAACGCATACGCCCTTTTTGGCTAAGTGAATCATTGTCGAAGTTGTGCCCCTCTTCCTGTGCTTTACAGGCGATTCCTACGTACCTTTTGAAATCTGTTTCCTGCTATTCTGCCTAGATTTTATGTCGGCCTCGTTGCCTTCCCTCAACAGATTTTTGGACGATAGTTGTCCTTTATTACTCTGCCAGTTTGTGAATTGCTGTGCCCATGAGCTCCATTTTTCAACTCGTTTTTTGTGAGCTGAACGCAAGTCCAAAATTTTGGTTCAGGACCTATACTCGTTCCCAGTGGGTGGCTGAGACTTTGGTTAATTCTTCTTCCTGCCAGGAAATTAGAGTGACATGTGCCCGTCCAAATGCCTAACAGCTACTCTCTCATTGGTTCTCCCTCTTCCCTTCCATTCCTCTGCCAAATTGGCAACCTGTACGAACCAGGAGGTTAAAGGGGCTGTCTCTACATGTTGGGAGATTGATAGTAAAGCAGTTGGAAAGTCAAACCGGAACAAAAGGAGAGGGCTTATTCGTTGAGTTTTAGAAACTTTTCGTATTCACAATGTGTCCATTCTCTAGGTTTCCCCTACATATTATAGCTGTAGTAATATTCCCTTCAACATGGAGAGTTGGGACCCATGGCATGGGTGCCTTGCATTATTGCTTTAAAGAGTCTGCATTTGCTCACCCAATCTCACCAATCCTCTCAGTCCCAAGTGTCCAGCCTTATGCCACATCCAGCTGTCATTGTAGATAGGGTCTTTCCAGGTTTCCTCAGACACCCTGAAGGAATTGTAAAGAATTTCCCTGTTTTTTGGTTTTGCTTTTGAAATTCCTTTTTAGAGTGGGTTTGAGCTGATTCTCGCTGCCATGTTTATGCCACTCTAGACACACTTGATTCCCTTATGGAGACATATCAGTACATAGGTTTTAAGATTCTTACTAGTCACATATATTCCTCTGTGGGAAATATGGGGTTTTGAGTCTCTTTCACTGAGGAAGGTGTAGGTCTTGTCTATTCCAAAGTTGGTTTTTGGAACGGTCCCTGTGCTTATATCAAACTCTGGTTTTATGCATCACCCCACCTCTCCATCCCCTTTATGCAGGCATGAGAGTGTTTTCTAAATGTGAGACTCTGTTCTCTTTCCTAACTCAGTTCACGTGTAGCCATGTTTACAGGATCTTCATAAGTGATATCTTATGATAAGTTTCTTTTTCTGTGTGACTTATTTCACTTAGAATCATCGTACCTGAATCCACTCACTTTGCTGCTACTGGTCTTATGACATTGATTTCATGGCTGAGGGATATTCCATCGTACGTAAGTACCACAATGTTTTGAACCATTTTTATATTTCCTGGGATATTTAAGGTGTACCCAAGTTGAGGTTCTTGTAAGCAGTGCAGCCCTAAATTTGGGGGTGGCTCTGTCTTATTGATTTTCAGTTTTCCCAAGGTATATTCCCTAGACAGGAAGTGGCCTTTGCTCTGTAGCTCTGTTGTTTACTTGTTTTAGGGAACACAATGCACTCCTCCAGTGAGGCAGTTGGCAATTTACATCCCGCCCATCAGCATAACAAGGCTCCCAGTTCTCCAGGGCCTGTCTTGCCTTTCTGGTTTTTACACATTTTGTGGATGTCGCTTTTGACCGGTGGGAAGTGATACTTCTTTGTAGTGCAGATTTGCATTGCCCGCTTGCTTGCTTGTCCAAAAAGGGCGTATGTGTTTTCTCCTGAATATATTCAGGAGAAAACGCATACGCCCTTTTTGGCCAAGTGCATCATTGTCCAAGTTGTGCCCCTCTTCCTGTGCTTTACAAGCGATTCCAAGGTACCTCTTGAAATCTGTTTCCTGCTATTTTGCCTCGCTTTCAAGTCCGCCTCGTTGACTTCCCTCAACAGATTTTTGGACGATAGTTGTCCTTTATCACTCTGCCAGTTTGTGAATTGCTGTGCCCCTGAGCTCCATTTCTCAACTCGTTTTTTGTGAGCTGAACGCAAGTCCAAAATTTTGGATCATGTCCTATACTGGTTCCCGGTGGGTGGCTGAGACTTTGGTTAATACTTCTTCCGGCCGGGTAATTAGAGTGACATGTGCCCGTCCAAATGCCTAACAGCTACTCTCTCATGGGTTCTCCCTCGTCCCTTCCATCCACTGCCAAATTGGGAACCTGTGCAAACCAGGAGGTTAAAGGGCCTGTCTCTCCAAGTTGGGAGATTGATAGTAAGGCAGTTGGAAAGTCAAACTGGAGCACCAGGAGAGGGACTATTCGTTGAGTTTTAGAAACTTTTCGTATTCACAGTGTGTACATTCTCTAGGTTTCCTGTACATGTTATAGCTGTAGTAATATTCCCTTCAACCAGGAGAGTTGGGACCCATGGAATGGGGGCCATGCATTATTGCTTGAAAGGGTCTGCATTTGCTCACCCAATCTCACCTATCCTCTCAGTCCCAAGTGTCCAGCCTTATGCCACATCCAGCTGTCATTGTAGATAGGGTCTTTCCAGGTTTCCTCAGACACCCTGAAGGAATTGTAAAGAATTTCCCTGTTTTTTGGTTTTGCTTTTGAAATTCCTTTTTAGAGTGGGTTTGAGCTGATTCTCGCTGCCATGTTTATGCCACTCTAGACACACTTGATTCCCTTATGGAGACATATCAATACATAGGTTTTAAGATTCTTACTAGTCAGATATATTCCTCTGTGGGAAATATGGGGTTTTGAGTCTCTTTCACTGAGGAAGGTGTAGGTCTTGTCTATTCCAAAGTTGGTTTTTGAAACGGTCCCTGTGCTTATATCAAACTCTGGTTTTATGCATCACCCCACCTCTCCTTCCCCTTTATGCAGGCATAAGAGTGTTTTCTAAATGTGAGACTCTGTTCTCTTTCCTAACTCAGTTTACGTGTAGCCATGTTTACAGGATCTTCATAAGTGATATCTTATGATAAGTTTCTTTTTCTGTGTGACTTATTTCACTTAGAATCATCGTACCTGAATCCACTCACTTTGCTGCTACCGGTCTTATGACATTGATTTCATGGCTGAGGGATATTCCTTTGTACGTAAGTACCAAAATGTTTTGAACCATTTTTATATTTCCTGGGATATTTAAGGTGTACCCAAGTTGAGGTTCTTGTAGTCAGTGCAGCCCTAAATTTGGAGGTGGCTCTTTCTTATTGATTTTCAGTTTTCCCAAGGTATATTCCCTAGACTGGAAGTGGCCTTGGCTCTGTAGCTCTCTTGTTTACTTGTTTTAGTGAACACAATGCACTCCTCCAGTGAGGCAGTTGGCAATTTACATCCCGCCCATCAGCATAACAAGGCTACCTGTTCTCCAGGGCCTTCCTTGTCTTTCTGGTTTTTACACATTTTGTGGATATCCCTTTGGACCGGTGGGAAGTGATACTTCTTTGTAGTACAGATTTGCTTTGCCCGCTTGCTTGCTTGGCCAAGAAGGGAGTATGTGTTTTCTCCTGAATATATTCAGGAGAAAACGCATACCCCCTTTTTGGCCCAGTGCATCATTGTCAAAGTTGTGCCCCTCTTCCTGTGTTTACAGGCGATTCCTACATACCTCTTGAAATCTGTTTCATGCTATTCTGCCTCGCTTTCAAGTCGGCCTCGTTGCCTTCCCTCAACAGATTTCTGGTCGATAGTTGTCCTTTATTACTCTGCCATTTTGTAAATTGCTGTGCCCCTGAGCTCCATTTTTCAACTCTTTTTTTGTGAGTTGAACGCAAGTCCAAAATTTTGGTTCAGGATGTATACTGGTTCCCGGTGTGTGGCTGAGAATTTGGTTAATTCTTTTTCCTACCGGGAAATTAGCGTGACATGTGCCTGTCCAAATGCCTAACAGCTACTCTATCATTGGTTCTCCCTCTTCCCTTCCATCCTCTGCCAAATTGGCAACCTGTGCGAACCAGGAGGTTAAAGGGTCTGTCTCTCGATGTTGGGAGATTGATAGTAAGCAGTTGGAAATCAAGCCAGATCACAAAGAGAGGGACTATTGGTTGAGTTTTAGAAACCATTCGTATTCACAGTGTGTCCATTCTCTAGGTTTCCCGTACATGTTATAGCTGTAGTAATATTTCCTTCAACCTGGAGAGTTGGGACCCATGGAATGGGGGCCATGCATTATTGCTTTAAAGGGTCTGAATTGGCTCACCCAATCTCACCAATCGTCTCACTCCCAAGTGTCCAGCCTTATGCCACATCCAGCTGTCATTGTAGATAGGGTCATTCCAGGTTTCATCAGAGACCCTGAAGGAATTGTAAAGAATTTCCCTGTTTTATTGTTTTGTTTTTGAATTTCTTTTTAAAATGGGTTTGAGCTGATTCTCACTGCCATGTTTATGCCAGTCTAGAAACACTTGATTCCCTTACGGAGACATATCAATACATAGGTTTTAAGATTCTTACTAGTCAGATATATTCCTCTTCGAGAAATATGGGGTTTTGAATCCCTTTCACTGAGGAAGGTGTAGGCCTTGTCTATTCCTTAGTTGGTTTTTGGAACGGTACCTGTGCTTATATCAAACTCTGGTTTTATGCATCACCCCACCTCTCCTTCCCCCTTAAGCAGGCATAAGAGGCTTTTCTAAATGAGAGACTCTGTTCTCTTTGCTAACTCAGTTCATGTGTAGCCATGTTTACAGGATCTTCATACGTGATATCTTATGATAAGTTTCTTTTTCTGTGTGACTTATTTCACTTAGAATCATCGTAACTGAATCCACTCACTTTGCTGCTACTGGTCTTATGACATTGATTTCTTGGCTGAGGGATATTCCATCGTACATAAGTAACACAATTTTTTGAACCATTTTTATATTTCCTAGGATATTTATGGTATACCCAAGTTGAGGTTCTTGTAAGCAGTGCAGCCCTAAATTTGTGGGTGGCTCTGTCTTATTGATTTTCAGTTTTCCCAAGGTATATTCCCTAGACTGGAAGTGCCCTTGGCTCTGTAGCTCTGTTGTTTGGTTGTTTTAGGGAACACAATGCACTCTACCAGTGAGGTAGTTGGCAATTTACATCCCGCCCATCATCATAAAAAGGCTCCCGGTTCTCCAGGGCCTGTCTTGCCTTTCTGGTTTTTACCCAGTTTGTGGATGTCCCTTTTGACCGGTGGGATGTGATACTTCTTTGTAGTGCAGTTTTGCATTGCCCCCTTGCTGGCTTGGCTAAAAAGGGCATATGCCTTTTCTCATGAATATATTCACGAGACAACGCATACGCCCTGTTTGTCCAAGTGCATCATTGTCGAAGTTGTGTCCCTCTTCCTGTGCTTTAAATGCAATTCCAACGTACCTCTTGAAATCTGTTTCCTGCTATTCTGCCTCGCTTTCAAATCCGCCTCGTTGCCTTCCATTAAACAGATATTTGGACGATAGTTGTCCTGTATTTCTCTGCCAGTTTGTGACTTGCCGTGCACCTGAGCTCCATTTATCAACTCGTTTTTTTGTGAGATGACCGCAAGTCCAAAATATTGGTTCAAGAACTATACTGGTTCAATGCGGGTTGCTGAGACTTTGGTTAATTCTTCCTGCCGGGCAATTAGAGTGACATGTGACAATCCAAATGCCTAACAACTATTCTCTCATTGGTTCTCCCTCTTCCCTTTAATCCTCTGCCAAATAGGCAACTTGTGTGAACCAGGAGGTTAAATGGGCTGTCTCTCCAAGATGGGAGATTGATAGTAAAGCAGTTGGAAAATCAAACCGGAGCACCAAGAGAGGGACTATGAGTTGAGTTTTAGAAACTTTTCGGAGTCACAGTGTGTCCATTCACTAGGTTTCCCGTACATGTAATAGCTGTAGTAATATTCCCTTCAACCTGGAGAGTTGTGACCCATGGAATGGGTGCCACGCCTTATTGCTTTAAAGGGTCTGAATTTGCTCACCCAATCCCACCAATCCTCTCAGTCCCAAGTGTCCAGCCTTATGCCACATACAGCTGTCGTTGTAGATAGGGTCATTCCAGGTTTCATCAGAGACCCTGAAGGAATTGTAAAGAATTTCCCTGGTTTTTTGTTTTATTTTTGAATTTCCTTTTTATAGTGGGTATGAGCTGATTCTCGCTGCCATGTTTATGCCAGTCTAGACACACTTGATTCACTTACGGAGACATATCAATACATAGATTTTATGTTTCATACCAGTCAGATCTATACCTCTGCGGAAAATATGGGGATTTGAGTCCCTTTCACTGAGGAAGGTGTATGTCTTGTCTATTCCATAGTTGGTTTTTGGAACGGTACCTGTGCTTATATCAAACTCTGGTTTTATGCATCACCCCACCTCTCCTTCCCCCTTAAGCAGGCATAAGAGTGTTTTCTAAATGTGAGACTCTGTTCTCTTTCCTAACTCAGTTCATGTGTAGCCATGTTTACAGGATCTTCATAAGTGATATATTAAGATAAGTTTCTTTTTCTGTGTGACTTATTTCACTTAGAATCATCGTAACTGAACCACTCACTTTGCTGCTACTGGTCTTATGACATTGATTTCATGGCTGAGGGATATACCATCGTACGTAAGTACCACAATTTTTTGAACCATTTTTATATTTCCTAGGATATTTAAGGTGTACCCAAGTTGAGGTTCTTGTAAGCAGTGCAGCCCTCAATTTGGGGGTGGCTCTGTCTTATTGATTTTCAGTTTTCCCAAGGTATATTCCCTAGACTGGAAGTGCCCTTGGCTCTGTAGCTCTGTTGTTTACTTGTTTTAGGGAACACAATGCACTCCTCCAGTGAGGCAGTTGGCAATTTACATCCCGCCCTTCATCATAACAAGGCTCCTTGTTCTGCAGGGCCTGTCTTGCCTTTCTGGTTTTTACACATTTTGTGGATATCCCTTTGGACCCGTGGGAAGTGATACTTCTTTGTAGTGCAGATTTGCATTGCCCGCTTGCTTGCTTGGCCAAAAAGGGCATATGCGTTTTCTCCTGAATATATTCACGAGAAAATGCATACACCCTGTTTGGCCAAGTGCATCTTTCTCGAAGTTGTGCCCCTCTTTCTGTGCTTTACAGGCGATTCCTAAGTACCACCAGAAATTTGTTTCCTGCTATTCTGCCTAGCTTTCAAGTCGGCCTCCTTGCCTTCCCTCAACAGAGTTTTGGACGATAGTTGTCCTTTATTACTCTCCCAGTTTGTGAATTGCTGTGCCCCTGAGCTCAATTTTTCAACTCTTTTTTTTGTGAGCTGAACGCAAGTCCAAAATTTTGGTTCAGGACGTATACTGGTTCCCGGTGGGTGGCTGAGACTGGTTCATTCTTCTTCCTGCCGGGAAATTAGAGTGACATGTGCCCGTCCAAATGCCTAACATCTACTCTCTCATTGGTTCTCCCTCTTCCCTTCCATCCTCTGCCAAATTGGCAACCTGTGCGAACCAGGAGGTTAAAAGGGAAGTCTCTCCAAGTTCGGAGATTGATCGTAAAGCTGTTGGAAAGTGAAACCGGAGCACCAGGAGAGGGATTATTCGTTGAGTTTTAGAAACCTTTCATATTCACAGTGTGTCCATTCTCTAGGTTTCCCTTACATGTTATAGCTCTGGTAATATTCCCTTCAACCTGGATAGTTGGGACCCATGGAATGGGGGCCATGCATTATTGCTTGAAAGGGTCTGCATTTGCTCACCCATTCTCACCAATCCTCTCAGTCCCAAGTGTCCAGCCTTATGCCACATCCAGCTGTCATTGTAGATATTGTCATTCCAGGTTTCATGAGAGACCCTGAAGAAATTGTAAAGAATTTCCCTGTTTTTTTGTTTTGTTTTTGAAATTCCTTTTTATAGTGGGTTTGAGCTGATTCTCGCTGCCATGTTTATGCCAGTCTAGACACACTTGATTCCTTTATGGAGACATATCAATACATAGGTTTTAAGATTCTTAATAGTCAGATCTGTTCCTCTGCGGGAAATATGGGGTTTTGAGTCCCTTTCACTGAGGAAGGTGTAGGTCTTGTCTATTCCATAGTTGGTTTTTGGAACGGTACCTGTGCTTATATCAAACTCTGGTTTTCTACATCACCCCACCTCTCCTTCCCCCTTAAGCATGCATAAGAGTATTTTCTAAATGTGAGACTCTGTTCTCTTTCCTAACTCAGTTCATGTGTAGCCATGTTTAAAGGATCTTCATAATGATATCTTATGATAAGTTTCTTTTTCTGTGTGACTTATTTCACTTAGAATCATAGTACCTGAATCCACTCACTTTGCTGCTACTGGGCATATGACATTGATTTCATGGCTGAGGGATATTCCATCGTACGTAAGTACCACATTTTTTTGAACCATTTTTATATTTCCTGGGATATTTAAGGTGTACCCAAGTTGAGGTTCTTGTAAGCAGTGCAGCCCTAAATTTGGGGGTGGCTCTGTCTTATTGATTTTCAGTTTTCCCAAGGTATATTCCCTAGACTGGAAGTGGCCTTGGCTCTGTAGCTCTGTTGTTTACTTGTATTAGGGAACACAATGCACTCCTCCAGTGAGGCAGTAGGCAATTTAAATCTCGCCCATCAGCAGAACAAGGCTCCCTGTTCTCCAGGGCCTGTCTTGCCTTTCTGGTTTTTACACATTTTGTGGATGTCCCTTTGGACCGGTGGGAAGTGATACTTCTTTGTAGTGCAGATTTGCATTGCCCACTTGCTTGCTTGGCCAAAAAGGGCGTATGCATTTTCTCCTGAATATATTCAGGAGAAAACGCATACGCCCTTTTTGGCCAAGTGAATCATTGTCGAAGTTGTGCCCCTCTTCCTGTGATTTACAGGCGATTCCTACGTACCTCTTGAAATCTGTTTCCTGCTATTCTGCCTCGCTTTCATGTCGGCCTCGTTGCCTTCCCTCAACAGATTTTTGGACGATAGTTGTCCTTTATTACTCTGCCAGTTTGTGAATTGCTGTGCCCCTGAGCTCCATTTTTCAACTCGTTTTTTTGTGAGCTGAATGCAAGTCCAAAATTTTGCTTCAGGACCTATACTGGTTCCCGATGGGTGGCCGAGTCTTTGGTTAATTCTTCTTCCTGCCAGGAAATTAGAGTGACATGTGCCCGTCCAAATGCCTAAGAGCTACTCTCTCATTGGTTCTCCCTCTTCCCTTCCATCCTCTGCCAAATTGGCAATCTCTGCGAACCAAGAGGTTAAAGGGGCTGTCTCTCCATCTTGGGAGATTGATAGTAAAGCAGTTAGAAATCAAGCCGGATCAAAATGAGAGGGACTATTGGTTGAGTTATAGAAAAGTTTCTTATTCACAGTGTGTCCATTCTGTAGGTTTCCCGTACATGTTTTACCTGTAGTAATATTCCCTTTAACCTGGAGAGTTGGGACCCATGGAATGGGGGCCATGCATTATTGCTTTAAAGGGTATGCAATTTCTCACCAAATCTCACCAATCCTCTAAGTCCCAAGTGTCCAGCCTTATGCCTCACCCAGCTGTCATTGTAGATATGGTCATTCCAGGTTTCATCAGAGACCCTGAAGGAATTGTAAAGAATTTCACTGTTTTTTTGTTTTGTTTTTGAAATTCCTTTTTATAGTGGGTTTGAGCTGATTCTCGCTGCCATGTTTATGCCAGTCTAAACACACTTGATTCCCTTACGGAGACATATCAATACATAGGTTGTAAGATTCTTACTAGTCAGATCTATTCCTCTGCGGGAAATAAGGGGTTTTGAGTCCCTTTCCCTGAGGAAGGTGTAGGCCTTGTCTATTCCTTAGTTGCTTTTTGGAACGGTACCTGTGCTTATATCAAACTCTGGTTTTCTGCATCACCCACCTCTCCTTCCCCCTTAAGCGGGCATAAGAGGGTTTTCTAAATGTGAGACTCTGTTCTCTTTCCTAACTCAGTTCATGTGTAGCCATGTTTACAGGATCTTCATAAGTGATATCTTATGATAAGTTTCTTTTTCTGTGTGACTTATTTCACTTAGAATCATCGTACCTGAATCCACTCACTTTGCTGCTACTGGTCTTATGACATTGGTTTCATGGCTGAGGGATATTCCATCGTACATAAGTAACACAATTTTTTTTACCATTTTTATATTTCCTGGGATATTTATGGTGTACCCATGTTGAGGTTCTTGTATGCAGTGGAGCCCTAAATTTGGGGGTGGCTCTGTCTTATTGATTTTAAGTTTTCCCATGGTATATTCCCTAGACTGGAAGTTCCCTTGGTTCTGTAGCTCTGTTGTTTACTTGTTTTAGGGAACACAATGAACTCTTCCAGAGAGGCAGTTGGCTATTTACGTCCCGCCCATCAACATAAAAAGGCTCCCTGTTCTCCAGCGCCTGTCTTGCCTTTCTGGTTTTTACACATTTTGCGGATGTCCCTTTGGACACGTGGGAAGTGATACTTCTTTGTAGTGCAGATTTTCATTACCTGCTTGCTTGGTTGTCCAAAAAGGGCATATGCGTTTTCTCCTGATTATATTCAGGTGAAAACCCATACACACTTCTTGGCCAAGTGCATCATTGTCGACATTGAGCCCGTCTTCCTTTGCTTTCAAGGCGATTCCAACATACCTCTTGAAATCTGTTTCCTGCTATTCGGCCTCACTTTCAAGTCTGCCTCTTAGCCTTCCCTCAAGAGATTTTTGGACGATATTTGTCCTTTATTACTCTGCCAGTTTGTGAATTGCTGTGCCCCTGAGCTCCATTTTCCAACTCATATTTTGTGAGCTGAATGCAAGTCCAAATTTTGGTTCAGGACCTATACTGGTGTCCAGTGTGTGGCTGAGACTTTGGTTAATTCTTCTTCCGGCCAGGAAATTAGAGTGATATTTGCCCGTCCAAATGCCTAACAGCTACTCTCTCATTGGTTCTCCCTCTTCCTTTCCATCCTCCTCCAAATTGGCAACCTGTGAGAACCAGGAGGTTAAAGGGACTGTCTCTCCAAGTTGGGAGATTGATAGTAAAGCAGTTGGAAAGTCAAACCAGAGCCCCAGGAGAGGGACTATTAGTTGAGTATTAGAAACCTTTCGTATTCACCGTGTGTCCATGCTCCAGGTTTCCCCTACATGTTATAGCTGTAGTAATATTCCCTTCAACCTGGAGAGTTGGAACCCAAGGAATGGGGGCCATGCATTATTGCTTTAAAGGGTCTGCCTTTGCTCAAACAATCTCACAATTCCTCTCAGTCCCAAGTGTCCATCCTTATGCCACATCCAGCTGTCATTGTAGATAGGGTCATTCCAGGTTTCATCACAGACCCTGAAGGAATTGTAAGGAATTTCCCTGTATTTTTGTTTTGTTTTTGAAATTCCTTTTTATAGTGGGTTTGTGCTGATTCTCACTGCCATGTTTATGCCAGTCTAGACACACTTGATTTCCTTACAGAGACATATCAATACATAGGTTTTAAGATTCTTACTAGTAAGATATATTACTCTGCGGTGGATATGGGTTGTTGAGTCCCTTTCACTGAGGAAGGTGTAGGTCTTGTCTATTCCGTATTTGGTTTTTGGAATGGTACCTATAGTAATATCAAACTCTGGTTTTTTGCATCACTCCACCTCTCCTTCCCCTTTAAGAAGGCATAAGGGTGTTTTCTAAATGTGAGACTCTCTTCTCTTTCCTAACTCAGTTCATGTGTAGCCATGTTTACAGGATCTTCATAAGTGATATCTTATGATAAGTTTCTTTTTCTGCGTGACTTATTTCACTTAGAATTGTCGTACCTGAATCCACTCACTTTGCTGCTACTGGACTTATGACATTGATTTCATGGCTGAGGGATATTCCATCATACCTAAGTACCACAATTTCTTGTACCATATTTGTCTTTCCTTTGATATTTAAGATGTACCCAAGTTGCGGTTTTTGTAAGCAGTGCGGCCCTGAATTTTGGTGTGGATCTGTCTTATTGATTTTCAGTTTACCCAAGGTATATTCCCTAGACTGGAAGTGCCTTTGGCTCTGTAGCTCTGTTGTTTACTTGTTTTAGGGAACACAATGCACTCCTCCAGAGAGGCCATTGGCAATTTACATCCCGCCCATCAGCATAACAATGCTCCCTATTCTCCAGGACCTGTGTTGCCTTTTTGGTTTTTACAAATTTTGCTGATGTCCCTTTTGACCCGTGGGAAGTGATACTTCTTTGTAGTGCAGATTTGCCTTGCCCAATTGCTTGCTTGTCCAAAAAGGGCATATGTATTTTTTCCTGAATGTATTCACGGGAAAACCCATATGCCCTTTATGGCCATTTCCATAATTTTCGAAGTTGTGATGCTTTTCCTGTGTTTAAAGGCGATTCCAATGTACCTTTTGAAATCTGTTTCATACCATTCTGCCTCATTTTCACTTCTGCCTCGTGGCTTTCCCTCAACAGATTTTTGGAAGAGAGTAGTCCTTTATAACAACACAGTTTCGTGAATTGCTGTGGCCCTGAGCTCCATTTTTTAACTCGCGTTTTTGTGAGTTGACCGCAAATCCACAGTTTTGCTTCTGGACCTATACTGGTTCTTGGGGGGCAGGCTGAGACTTTGGTTAATTCCTCTTCTGGACGGGAAATTAGAGTGACTTGTGGCCGTCCAAATGCCTACAGCTACTCTCTCATTGTTTCTCTCTCTTCCCTTATATCTTCTACACAATTTGCCAACTGTGCGAACCAGGAGGTTATAGGGGCTGAGTTTCCAATTTGGGAGATGGATAGTAAAGCAGTTGGAATGTCAAACTGGAACACAATGAGAGAGAAAAGTAGTAGAGTTTTAGAATTCTTTCACCATCAGATGGTTTCCGTTCTCTAGGTTCCCATACATGTTATAACAGTAATGATATTCTCTACTATCTGGAGAGTTGGGAACCATGGAATGGGTGGCAGGCATTATTGTTTTAAAGGGTCTGCATTTGCTCACCCAATCTCACCAATCCTCTCAGTCCCAAGTGACCAGCCTTATGCCACATACACCTGTCATTGTAGATAGGGTCATTCTAGGTTTCATCAGAACCCCTGAAGGTATTGTGCAAGAATTTTACTGTTTTTATCTTTTGTTTTGAAATTCATTTTTATAGTGGGTTTGAGCTGATTCTCACTGCCATGTTTATGTCGTTCTAGACACACTTGGTTCCCTTACGGAGACATATCAATACATAGGTTTTAAAATTCTTACTAGTCAGATATATTTCTCTGCGGGGAATAGGGATGTTGAGTTCCGTTCACTGAGGAAGGAGTAGGGCTTGTCTCTTCTGTTTTTGCTTTATGGAACGGTACCTGTGCTAATATCAAACTTTTGTTTTGTGCATCTCCCCACCTCTCTTTCTCCTTAAGCAAGCGTTTGAGTGTTTTCTAAATCTGAGACTCTGTTCCCTTCCCTAATTCAGTTCATATGTAGCCATGTTTACATTCCCTTGATAAGTGATATCTTATGTCAGAATGCAACATGGCCCTTGACATAATAATGCTCCATGACCCCTATCATCACAATGCTCCATGCCCTGGTTATCACAATGTTCCATGTCCCTTGTCATCACAATTCTCAACGTCATTGTCATCACAATGCTACATGACATTTCTCATCAAAATGTTACATGCTCTTGTCATCACAATTCTCCATGCAATTGACATTGCAATGCTCCATGCACTTGTCATCACAATGCTCCATGCACTTGTCATCACAATGCTCCATGCCCTTGTCATAATAATGCTCCATGACCCCTGTCATCACAATGCTCCCTGACACCTGTCATCACAATGCTTCATGCCCCTTGTCATTACAGTGCTCCATGATGCTCGACATCACATTTAGCCAAGATATTCTCATCACAATGCTCCACGGTTTTGCCATCACCATGCTCCATGCCTTGTCATCTCAAATCTCAATGTCCCTTGTCCTCACAATTCTACACGTCCTTGTCATTACAATGCTCCATGTCACTTCACATCACAATGTTATATGCACTTGTCATCACAATACTCCATGCACTTGTCATCGCAATGCTCCATGACCCCTGTCATAGGAAGCTCCATGCGTTTTTCATCGCAATGTTTCACGACCTGGACATTAAAATGATCAATGTCCCTTGATATGACAATGCTCCATGCCCTTGTCATCACAATGCTCCTTTACTTTGTCACAACAATCCGCCATGGCACTTGGCATCACAATGCTCCATGATATTGTCATCAAACTGAAACATGACATATTTAATTACAATGCTCCCTGAAAACTTTCTTCACAATAATCCATGAACTTGTCATCACAGTGCTCCATGCCCTTGTCATCACAATGTGCCATGCCCACTCTTATCCAAAAAATCCATGAAACTTGTCAGACCAATGGTCCATGCCACTTTTCATCACAAGGCTCCATGAACGCTGTCATCACAATGCAACTTGCCCATCATCGTAATGCTTCGTGCTATTGTCATCACAATGAAATCAAAATGCTCCATGACCTCTGTCATCACAATTCCCCAAAACCTTGTGATCACAATGTTCCATAACACTAGTCATCACAATGCCCCATGACGCTGGTCAGCACAATTATCCATGGACTTCTCATCACAATGCACCATGACTTTTGTCATCACAATGTTCAATACACTTGTCATCACAATGCTCTCTGACTATTGACCTCAGTATGCACCTTGAACTCTTTCATGAGAAGGCTCCATGCCTTTTTCATCACAATGATCCATGCCAGTTTCATCTCAATGCTCCAAGACCCCTGTGATCACAATGCTCCTTGCACTTGTCATCGCAAAGCTCCATGACGCATGTCATCAGAATGCGCCATGGCCTTCTCATCATAATGCTCCATGCCCTTGTCATCACAATGCTCCAAGACCCCTGTAATCACAATGTTCCCTGCGCATTTTCATCAGAATGCTCCATGAGACTTGTCATCACAGGGATCCATGGCCTTCACATCACAGTGCTCCACGGCCTTGCCATCACAGCGCTCCATTCCCTTGTCAGGACAATGCTCCATGACCCCTGTCATCACAACACTCCATGAATATTTTCAGCCCAATGCTCCATGTCCCTTGTCATCACAATGATGCATGCCCTTGTCATCCCAATGCTCCATGACACCTGTATTCACAATGCTCCGTGACGCTTGTCATCACAATGCTCCATGATACCTGTCATCAAAATTCTCCATGCCTTTGTCAGCAAAATGCTACATGACCTTGTCATTACGATGCTCTATGCGCTTGTCATCACAATACTCCATTACCAATGCCATCACAATCCTCCATGAAACTTGGGATCACATTGCTTCATGCCCTTGTCATTACAATGCTCCATGCTCGTTGAAATCAAAATGATCCATGACCTCTGTCATCACAATGCTCCAAACACTTGTGATCACAATGTTCCATAACTCTTGTCATCACAACGCTCCATGATGCCTGTCATCACAATAATCCATGCACTTTTCATCACAATGCTCCATGACCTTTGTCATCACAGTTCTCAATACAGTTGTCATCACAATGCTCCCTGACACTTGTCTTCAGAATGCTCCTTGAACCCTGTCACGAAGAGGCTCCATGCCTTTTCATCACAATGCCCCATGCCGTTTTGATCCCAATGCTCCATGCCATTGTCATCAAAATACTCCACAAGATTGTCATCAGAATGCTGCATGACCCTTGTCATCACAATTCTCCAAGCACTTGTCAGCACAATGTTCCCTGACCCTTGTCATCACAATGCTCCAAGGCATTGTCATCACAATGCTCTATTACCTTTGTCATCAGAATCCTCCATGACACTTGGCAGAACAATGCTCCATGCCATTGTCATCACAATGGGCCATTACATATGTCATCACAATGCTCCCTGACACCTGTCTTCACAATACTGCATGACCTGGTCATTAAAATGCTCCATTCCCTTGTCATCACAATGCGCCATTCGAACTGTCATCACAATAATCTATGAAACATATTAAACCAATGATCCATGCCCTTGTCATCACAATGATCCATGCCCTTGTTATCACAATGCTCCTTTAACCCTGTCATCACAATGCTCCGTGACTCCAGTCATCACAATGCTTCATGACCTTTGTCATCACAATGTTCCATGCCCCCATCATCAACAGTCTCTGTGACATTTTTAACCACGATGCTCCATGAACTTTTCATCACAATGCTCTTTGACCCTTTTCATCAAAATGCTCTATGCCTTTCTCACACAATGCTCAATTACACTTGTCATCACAATAATCCATGCGCTTCTCAGCACAATGAGCCATGACACGTCATCACAATGCGTCATGCGCTTGTCATCACAGTGATCCACAATCTTGTCATCACAATGCTCCATAAAACTTGTCATCACAATGCTCCATGCACTTCTTATCAAAATGCTCTCTCACCACTGATATCACAATGTTACATCACTATTTGTCACAATACACCCTCACCCCTGTCATCACAATGTTCCATGACTCCTGTCATCACAATGTTCCCTGCCCTTCTCATCACAATGCACAACGCCCTTGCCATCAAAATGCTCCATGACCTTTGTCATCACAAAGATCCATGACCCTTGGCATCACAATGCTCCATGTCATTGTCATCACAATGCTCCATGAACGATCTCATCACATTGCTCCTTGCCCTTGTCTTCACAAAGCTCCATGACACATGTCATCAGAATGCTCCATGGCCTTCTCATCACAATGCTCCATGCCCTTGCCATCACAATGCTCCATTACCCCAGTCATAACCATGCTCCATGACCCCTGCAATCACGATGGTCCATGGCCTTGTCAACACAAAGCTCCATGACCCCGCTCATCACAATGGTCCAAGAACACTGTAATCACAATGCTCTATGCCCCTTTTCATCTCAATTATCCATGAACACAGTCATCACAATGCACCATGCCCATTATCATAATGCTTCATGCTATTGTCATCACAATGAAATCAAAATGCTCCATGACCTCTGTCATAACAATGCTCCAAACCCTTGTGATCACAATATTCCATATCACTTGTCATCACAATGCCCCATGACGCTCGTCATCACAGTTATCCATGGTCTTCTCATCACAATGCTCCATGACCTTTGTCATCATAATGCTCAATACACTTGTCATCAACATGCTCCCTGACAATTGTTGTCTGTATGCTCCTTGAAACCTGTCCTGACAAGGCTCCATGCCTTTTTCATCACAATGATCCATGCCCTTTTCATCACAATGCTCCAAGACCAATGTAATCACAATGCTCATGCCCTTGTCATCACAAATCTCAAAGACGCATGCCATCAGAATGCTCCTTGGACTTCTCCTCACAATGCTCCATGCCCTTGTCATCACAATGTTCCACGACCCCTGTAATCACAATGCTCCATTCCCCTTTTCATCTGTGTGCTCCATGAGACTTGTCATCACAAGGCTCCATGCTTTTGTCATCACAATGCTCCAGGACCTTGTCATCAAAATGCTTCACGACCTTGTCATCAAAATTTTCAATGGCCCTTGTCATCATAATGCTCCAATCCCTAATCATCACAATGCTCCATTATATTTGTCATCACAATCCTCCATTACATTTGGTATCACAATGCTCCATGCCATTGTCTTCGCAATGGACAATGACATATTTCATCAGAATGCTCCCTGACACCTGTCTTCACAATACTCCATGACCTTATTATCACAATGCTCCATGCCCTTGTCATTACAATGCACCATTCCCACTCTCATCACAATAATCTATGAAACTTGTCAGACCAATGCTCCATGCCACTCTCATCACAATGTTCCATGCCCTTGTCGTCACAATGCTCCGTGACACTGTCATCACAATGCTACATCCCCTTATCATCACAATGTTCCATGACCCCTGCCATCACAATGTTCCCTAAGTCCTGTCATCAAAATGCTCAATGACCCTTTCCATCCCAAAGCTCCAAGACCCCTGACATCACAATGTTCTATAACCCCTGCCATCAAAATGTTCCATTACACTTTTTATCAAATCGCTGCATGACCTGGTCATCAAAATGCTCCCTGCCATTCTCATCAAAATGCTCCATGACTTGTCATCACAAAGCTCCAAGACCCTTGGCATCACAATGCTCCATGTCATTGTCATCACAATGCTCAATGAACACTCTCATCACATTGCTCCATGCCCTTGTCATCACAAAGATCCATGACACTTGTCATCACAATGCTCGATGCCCTTCTCATCACAATGCTCCATGCCCTTGTCATTACAGTCCTGCATGACCCATGTATCACAGTGTTCCGTGCCCTTGTCATCACAATGCTCCATGCCCACTCTCATCACAATAATCCATGAAACATTTCAGACCAAATTTACATACCCTTCTCATCACAATGCTCCATTACCCCGTCATAACAATGCACCATGACACCTGCCATCACAATGATCCACGGCCTAGTCATCACAAGATTCCATGATAATTCTCATCACAATGCTCAAGACACCTAATATCACAGTGCTCCATGCCCTGATCATCACAATGCTCCATGATGCATGTCATCAGAATGTTCCATGGCCTTCTCATCACAATGCTCCATGCACTTGTCATCACAATGCTCCAAGACCCTTGTAATCACAATGCTCCATGCCCCAATTCATCTCAATGCTCCATGAAATCTGTCATCACAATGCTCCAAGACCATTGTAATCATAATGCTGCATGCCCCTTTTCATCTCAATGCTCCATGAACCGTGTCATCACAATGCACCATGCCCATCATCATAATGCTTCAGGCTATTGTCATCACAATGAAATCAATATTCTGCATGACCTCTGTCATCATAATGCTCCAAACCCTTGTGATCACAATGTTGCATAACACGTATCATCAAAACACCCCATGACGCTCATCATCACAATTATCCATGGTCTTCTCATCACAATGCTCCATGATCTTTGTCATCACAATGCTCAATACACTTGTCATCACAATGCTCCCTGACCCTTGTCGTCAGTATGCTCCTTGAACCCTGTCATGACAAGTTTCCATGCATTTTTCATCACAATGATCCATGACCATTTCATCACAATGCTCCAAGGTCTCTGTAATCACAATGCTCCATGCCCTTGTCATCACAAAACTCCATGACGCATGTCATCAGAATGCTTCATGGCCTTCTCATCACAATGCTCTATGCCCTAGTCATAACAATGCTCCAAGACCCCTGTAATCACAATGCTCCATGCCCCTTTTCATCAGAATGCTCCATGAGACTTGCCATCACAAGTCTCCATGGTCTTCTCATCACAATGTTCCAGGACCTTGACATCACCATGATCCATTCCCTTGTCATCACAATGCTCCATGACCCCTGTCATCACAATAATGCATGAACATTTTCTGCCCAATGCTCCACGACCTTCTCATCACAATGCTCCATTGCCAATATCATCACAATGCTCCATGACCAGTGTCATCAAAACACTCCATGAAAACTGACAACACAATGATCCAGGACTCTTGTCATCACAATGCTCCATTCCCTTGTCGTCACAATGCTACATGACACCTGTCATCACAACTCTTCATGAACATTTTCAGCCCAGTGCTCCATGACCCTTGTCATCAAAATGATCCATGCCCTTGTCATCCCAATGCTCCATGACCCCTGTATTCACAATGCTCCTTGACGCTTGTCATCACAGTGCTCCATGACACATGTCATCACAATGGTCCATGCCTTCGTCATCAACAGTCTCTGTGACCTTTTTAACCACAATGCTCCATGAACACTTCATTACAATGCTCTTTGACCCTTGTCATCACAATGCTCTATGCCTTTCTCAGCACAATGCTCCATGACCCTTGTCATCACAAAGCTCCATGCGCTTGTCAGCACAATGCTCCATGACACATGTCATCACAATGGACCATGCGCTTGTCATCACAGTGCTCCCCAACATTGTCATCACAATGCTCCATGCACTTCTCATCAAAATGCTCTCTCACCACTGATATCACAATGCTACATCACTATTGGTCACAATACTCCCTCACCCCTGTCATCACAATGTTCCATGACTCCTGTCATCACAATGCTACATGCACTTATCATCACAATGTTCGATGACACCTGAAATCACAATGTTCCATAACACCTGTCATCAAAATGTTCCATGACACTTTTCATCAAATTGCTCCATGACCCTGTCATCAGAATGCTCCCTGCCCTTCTCATCACAATGCACCACGCCCTTGCCATCAAAATGCTCCATGACCTTTGTCATCACAAAGATCCATGACCCTTGGCATCACAATGCTCCATGTCATGGTCATCACAATGCTCCATGAACGCTCTCATCACATTGCTCCATGCCCTTGTCTTCACATAGCTCCATGACACGTCATCAGAATGCTCCATGGCCTTCTCATCACAATGCTCCATGCCCTTGCCATCACAATGCTCCATTACCCCTGTCATAACAATGCTCCATGACCCCTGCCATCACGATGTTCCATGGCATTGTCATCAAAGGCTCCATGACCCTTCTCATCACAATGCTTCAAGAACACTGCAATCACAATGCTCTATGCCCCTTTTCATCTCAATGATCCATGAACCCTGTCATCACAATGCACCATGCCCATCATCATAATGCTTCATGCTATTGTCATCACAACGAAATCAAAATGTTCCATGACCTCTGTCATAACAATGCTCCAAACACTTGTGATCACAATATTCCATAACACTTATCACCACAATGCCCCATGACGCTCGTCATCACAATTATCCATGGTCTTCTCATCACAATGCTCCATGACCTTCGTCATCACAATGCTCAATACACTTGTCATCAACATGCTCCCTGACACTTGTTGTCTGTATGCTCCTTGAACCCTGTCATGACAAGGCTCCATGCCTTTTTCATCACAATGATCCATGCCCTTTTCATCACAATGCTCCAAGTCCTATGTAATCACAATGCTCCATGCACTTGTCATCACAAAGCTCAATGACGCATGCCATCAGAATGCTCCTTGGTCTTCTCCTCACAATGCTCCATGCCCTTGTCTTCACCATGTTCTGAGACCCCTGTATTCACAATGCTCCATTCCCCTTTTCATCAGTATGCTCCATGAGACTTGTCATCACAAGGCTCCATGGTTTTGTCATCACAATGCTCCAGGACCTTGTCATCACAATGCTTCACGACCTTGTCATCAAAATTTTTAATGGCCCTTGTCATCATAATGCTCCAAACCCTAATCATCACAATGCTCCATTATATTTGTCATCACAATCCTCCATTACATTTGGTATCACAAAGCTCCATGCCATTGTCATCGCCATGGGCCATGACATATGTCATCACAAAGCTCCCTGACACCTGTCTTCACAATATTCCATGACCTTATCATGACAATGCTCCATGCCCTTGTCATCACAATGCACCATACCCAATCTCATCACAATTATCTATGAAACTTGTCAGACCAATGCTCCATGCCACTGTCATCACAATGCTCCATGCCCTTGTCATCACAATGCACCATGACCCCTGTCATCACAATGCTCCGTGACTCCAGTCATCACAATGCTTCATAACGTTTGTCATCACAATGGTCCATGCCCGTGTCATCACAAGGCTCTGTGACCTTTGTAACCACAATGCTCCATGAAATTTTCATCACAATTCTCTGAGAAACTTGTCATCACAATGCTCCATGTCTTTGTCAGAACAATGCTCCATGACCATTGTCATCACAATGTGCCACGTGCATTTCATCACGACGTTCCAAACCATGTCATTGCAATGCTCCATAAACCTTGTAATCACAATGGTCCATGCACTTCTCTTCAAAATGCTCTCTCACCAGAGATGTCACAATGTTCCATCACTAGTCATCACAATACACCCTCATCCTTGTAATCACAATGTTCCATGACACTGTCATCACAATGCTACATCCCCTTATCATCACAATGTTCCATGACCCCTGCCATCACAATGTTCCATAAGCCCTGTCATCAAAATGCTCCATGACCCGTTCCATCCCAAAGCTCCAAGAACCCTGCCATCACAATGTTCTATAACCCCTGCCATCAAAATGTTCCATTACACTTTTTATCAAATTGCTGCATGACCCGGTCATCAAAATGCTCCCTGCCCTTCTCATCAAAATGCTCCATGACTTGTGATCACAAAGCTCCAAGACCCTTGGCATCACATTGCTCCCTGTCATTGGCATCACAATGCACCATGAACACTCTCATCACATTGCTCCATGCCCTTGTCATCACAAAGCTCCATGACACTTGTCATCACAATGCTCGATGCCCTTCTCATCACAATGCTCCATGCCCTTGTCATTACAGTCCTGCATGACCCATGTATCACAGTGTTCCGTGCCCTTGTCATCAAAATGCTCCATGCCCACTCTCATCACAATAATCCATGAAACATTTCAGACCAAAGTTCCATACCCTTCACATCACAATGCTCCATTACCCCTGTCATAACAATGCACCATGACACCTGCCATCACAATGATCCACGGCCTAGTTATCACAAGGTTCCATGATAATTCTCATCACAATGCTCAAGACAACTGATATCACAATGCTCCATGCCCTGGTCATCACAAAGCTCCATGATGCATGTCATCAGAATGTTCCATGGCCATCTCATCACAATGCTCCATGCACTTGTCATCACAATGCTCCAAGACCCTTGTAATCACAATGCTCCATGCCCCATTTCATCTCAATGCTCCATGAAATCTGTCATCACAATGCTCCAAGACCCTTGTAATCACAATGCTCCATGTCCTTTTTCATCTCAATGCTCCATGAACCCTGTCATCACAATGCACCATGCCCATCATCATAATGCTTCAGGCTATTTTCATCACAATGAAATCAATATTCTGCATGACCTCTGTCATCATAATGTTCCAAACCCTTGTGATCACAATGTTGCATAACACGTATCAGCAAAACACCCCATGACCCTCATCATCACAATTATCCATGGTCTTCTCATCACAGTGCTCCATGATCTTTGTCATCACAATGCTCAATACACTTGTCATCACAATGCTCCCTGACCCTTGTCGTCAGTATGCTCCTTGAACCCTGTCATGACAAGTTTCCATGCATTTTTCATCACAATGATCCATGACCATTTCATCACAATGCTCCAAGGTCCCTGTAATCACAATGCTCCATGCCCTTGTCATCACAAATCTCCATAATGCATGTCATCAGAATGCTCCATGGCATTCTCATCACAATGCTCTATGCCCTAGTCATAACAATGCTCCAAGACCCCTGTAATCACAATGCTCCATGCCCCTTTTCATCAGAATGCTCCATGAGACTTGCCATCACAAGTCTCCTGTAATCACAATGCTCCATGCCCCTTTTCATCAGAATGCTCCATGAGACTTGCCATCACAAGTCTCCATGGTCTTCTCATCACAATATTCCAGGACCTTGACATCACCATGATCCATTCCCTTGTCATCACAATGCTCCATGACCCCTGTCATCACAATAATCCATGAACATTTTCTGCCCAATGCTCCACGACCTTCTCATCACAATGCTCCATTGCCAATATCATCACAATGCTCCATGACCACGGTCATCACAACACTCCATGAAAACTGACAACACAATGATCCAGGACTCTTGTCATCACAATGCTCCATTCCCTTGTGGTCACAATGCTACATGACACCTGTCATCACAACTCTCCATGAACATTTTCAGCCAGTGCTCCATGACCCTTGTCATCACAATGATCCATGCCCTTGTCATCCCAATGCTCCATGACCCCTGTATTCACAATGCTCCTTGACCCCTGTCATCACAGTGCTCCATGACACATGTCATCACAATGGTCCATGCCTTCGTCATCATCAGTCTCTGTGACCTTTTTAACCACAATTCTCCATGAACATTTCATCACAATGCTCTTTGACCCTTGTCATTACAATGCTCTATGCCTTTCTCAGCACAATGCTCCATGACCCTTGTCATCACAATGCTCCATGTGCTTGTCAGCACAATGCTCCATGACACATGTCATCACAATGCACCATGGGCTTGTCATCACAGTGCTCCACAACATTGTCATCACAATGCTCCATAAAATTTGTCATCACAATGCTCCATGCACTTCTCATCAAAATGCTCTCTCACCACTGATATCACAATGCTACATCACTATTTGTCACAATACTCCCTTACCCCTGTCATCACAATGTTCCATGACTCCTGTCATCACAATGCTACATGCACTTATCATCACAATGTTCGATGACCCCTGACATCACAGTGTTCCATAACACCTGTCATCAAAATATTCCATGACACTTTTCATCAAATTGCTCCATGACCTAGTCATCAGAATGCTCCCTGCCCTTCTCATCACAATGCACAAAGCCCTTGCCATCAAAATGCTCAATGACCTTTGTCATCAAAAAGATCCATGACCCTTGGCATCACAATGCTCCATGTCATTGTCATCACAATGCTTCATGAACGCTCTCATCACATTGCTCCATACCCTTGTCTTCACATAGCTCCATGACACATGTAATCAGAATGCTCCATGGCCTTCTCATCACAATGCTCCATGCCCTTGCCATCATAATGCTCCATTACCCCTGTCATAACAATGCTCCATGACCCCTGCCATCACGATGTTCCATGGCCTTGTCATCACAAGGCTCCATGACCCTTGTCATCACAATGATCCAAGAACACTGTAATCACAATGCACTATGCCCCTTTTCATCTCAATGATCCATGAACCCTGTCATCACAATGCACCATGCCCATCATCATAATGCTTCATGCTATTGTCATTACAACGAAATCAAAATGTGCCATGACCTCTGTCATAACAATGCTCCAAAACCTTGTGATCACAGTATTCCATAACACTTGTCATCACAATGCCCCATGATGCTCGTCATCACTCTTATCCATGGTCTTCTCATCACAATGCTCCATGACCTTCGTCATCACAATGCTCAATACACTTGTCATCAACATGCTCCCTGACACTTGTTGTCTGTATGCTCCTTGACGCCTGTCATGACAAAGCTCAATGCCTTTTTCATCACAATGATCCATGACCTTTTCATTCCAATGCTCCAAGTCCCATGTAATCACAATGGTCCATGCAATTGTCATCACAAAGTTCAATGATGCATGCCATCAGAATGCTCCTTGGTCTTCTCCTCACAATGCTCCATGCCCTTGTCTTCACAAAGTTCCAAGACCCCTGTAATCACAATGCTCCATTCCCCTTTTCATCAGTATGCTCCATGAGACTTGTCATCACAAGGCTCCATGGTTTTGTCATCACAATGCTCCAGGACCTTGTCATCACAATGCTTCAAGACCTTGTCATCAAAATTTTCAATGGCCCTTGTCATCATAATGCTCCAAACCCTAATCATCACAATGCTCCATTATATTTGTCATCACAATCCTCCATTACATTTGGTATCACAAAGCTCCATGCCATTGTCATCACCATGGGCCATGACATATGTCATCACAATGCTCCCTGACACCTGTCTTCAAAATATCCCATGACCTTATCATCACAAAGCTCCATGACGCATGTCACCAGAATGTTCCTTGGACTTCCAAACACAATGCTCCATGCACTTGTCATCACAATGTTCCATGACCTTTCTCATCACAATTCTCAATACACTTGTCATCACAATGCTCCCTGACACTTGTCGTCAGTATGCTCCATGAACCCTGTCATTACAAGGATCCATGCCTTTTTCATCAGAATGATCCATGCCCTTTTCATCACAGTGCTCCAAGACCCCTGTAATCACAATGGACCATGCCCTTATCATCACAAATCTCCATGACGCATGTCATCAGAATGTTCCATGGACTTCTCATCACAATTCTCCATGCCCTTGTCATCACAGTGCTCCAAGACCCCTGTAATCACAATGCTCTATGCACTTGTCTTCACAGAGCTCCATGACGCATGTCATCAGAATGTTCCAAGGACTTCCCAACACAATGCTCCATTCCCTTGTCTTCACAATGCTCCAAGACCCCTATAATCACAATGCTCCATGCCCCTTTTCATCTCCATGCTCCATGAACCCTGTCATCACAATGCACCATGCCTATCGTCATAATGCTTCAGGCTATTGTCATCACAATGAAATCAAAATGCTCCATGACCTCTGTCATCACAATGCTCCAAACCCTGGTGATCACAATGTTACATAACACTTATCATCACATCACCCCTTGACGCTCATCATCACAATTATCCATGGTCTTCTCATCACAGTGCTCCATGACCTTTGTCATCACAATTCTCAATTCACTTGTCATCACAATGCTTCCTGACACTTGTCGTCAGTATGCTCCATGAACACTGTCATGACAAGCCTCCATGACTTTTTCATCACAATGATCCAAGCCCTTTTCATCGCAATGTTCCAAGACTCCTGTAATCACAATGCTGCATGCCCTTGTCATCACAAAGCTCCATGACGCATGTCATCAGAATGTTCCATGGACTTCTCATCACAATGATCCATGCCCTTGTCATGACAATGCTCCAAGACCCCTGTAATCACAATGCTCCATGCCCCTTTTCATCTCAATGAACTATGAACCCTGTCATCACAATGCTCCATGCCCTTGTCATCACAAAGCTGCATGACACATATCATCACAATGTTCCATGGACTTCTCATCACAATGCTCCATGCCCTTGTCATCACAATTCTCCAAGACCCCTGTAATCACACTGCTCCATGCCACATTTCATCTCAATGCTCCATGAACCCTGTCATCACAAGGCACCATGCCCATCATCATAATGCTTCAGGCTATTGTCAACACAATGAAATCAAAATGTTCCATGACCTGTGTCATCACAATGCTCCAAACCCGGGTAATAACAAAGTTGCATAACACTTATCATCACAACACCCCATGACGCTCATCATCACATTTATCCAAGGTCTTCTCATCACAAGGCTCCATGAACTTTGTCATCACAATTCTCAATACACATGTCATCACAATGATCCCTGACACTTGTCTTCAGTATGCTCCATGAACCCTGTCATGACAAGGCTCCATGCCTTTTTCATCACAATGATCCCTGCCCTTTTCATCACAATGCTCCAAGACCCCTGTAATCACAATGCTCCATGCACTTGTCATCACAAAGCTCCATGACGCATGTCATCAGAATGTTCCATGGACTTCTCATCACAATGCTCCATGCCCTTGTCATCACAATGCTCCAAGACCTCTGTAATCACAATGCTCCATGCCCCCTTTTCATCTCAATGCTCCATGAACCCTGTCATCACAAGGCACCATGCCCATCATCATAATGCTTCAGGCTATTGTCAACACAATGAAATCAAAATGCTCCATGACCTCTGTCATCACAATGCTCCAAACCCGGGTAATAACAAAGTTGCATAACACTTATCATCACAACACCCCATGACGCTCATCATCACATTTATCCAAGGTCTTTTCATCACAATTCTCCATGACCTTTGTCGTCACAATTCTTAATACACGTGTCATCACAAGGCTCCCTGACACTTGTCGTCAGTATGCTCCATGAACCCTGTCATGACAAGGCTCCATGCCTTTTTCATCAAAATGATCCATGCCCTTTTCATCACAATGCTCCAAGACCCCTGTAATCACAATGCTCCATGCCCTTGTCATCACAACGCTCCATGACTCATGTCATCAGAATGTGCCATGGACTTCTCATCACAATGCTCCATGCCCTTGTCATCACAATGCTCCAAGACACCTGTAATCACAATGCTCCATGCCCATTTTCATCTCAATGCTCCATGAACCCTGTCATCACAATGCACCATGCCCATTGTCATAATGCTTCAGGCTACTGTCATCACACTGAAATCAAAATGCTCCATGACCTCTGTCATCACAATGCTCCAAACCCTGGTGATCACAATGTAGCATAACACTTATCATTACAACACCCCATGACGCTCATCATTACAATTATCCATGGTCTTCTCATCACAATGCTCCATGACGTTTTTCATCACAATTCTCAATAAAATGGTCATCCCAATGCTCCCTGACACTTGTCGTCAGTATGCTCCATGAACCCTGTCATGACAAGGCTCCATGCCTTTTTCTTCACAATGATCCATGCCCTTTTGTTCACAGTGCTCCAACACGCCTGTAATCACAATGCTCCATGACGTATGTGATCAGAATATTCCATGGACTTCTCATCACAATGCTCCATGCCCTTGTCATCACAATGTTCCAAGACGCCTCTAATCACAATGCTCCATGCACATTTTCATCTCAATGCTCAATGAACCCTGTCATCACAATGCACCATGCCCATCGTCATAATGCTTGAGGCTATTGTCATCACAATGAAATCAAAATGGTCCATGACCTGTGTCATCAAAATGCTCCAAACCCTGGTGATCACAATGTTGCATAACACTTATCTTCACAACACCCCATGATGCTAATCATCACAATTATCCATGGTCTTCTCATCACAATGCTCCATGAACTTTGTCATCACAATTCTCAATACACTTGTCATCACAATGCTCCATGACACTTGTCGTCAGTATGCTCCATGAACCCTGTCATGACAAGGCTCCATGCCTTTTTCATCACAATGATCCATGCCCTTTTCATCACAGTGTTCCAAGACCCCTGTAATCACAATGCTCCATGCCCTTGTCATCACAAAGCTCCATGACACATGAGATCAGAATGTTCCATGGACTTCTCATCAAAATGCTCCATGCCCTTGTCATCAAAATGCTCCAAGACCCCTCTAATCACAATGTTCCATGCCCGTTTTCATCTCAAAGCTCCATGAACCCTGTCATGACAAGGCACCATGCCCATCATCATAATGCATCAGGCTATTGTCAACACAATGAAATCAAAATGCTCCATGACCTCTGTCATCACAATGCTCCAAACCATGGTGATCACAATGTTGCATAACACTTATCATCACAAAACCTCATGACGCTCATCATCACATTTATCCATGGTCTTCTCATCACAATGCTCCATGACCATTTTCATCACAATTCTCAATACACTTGTCATCACAATGCTCCCTGACACTTGTGGGCAGTATGCTCCATGAACCCTGTCATGACAAGGCTCCATGCCTTTTTCATCACAATGATCCATGCCCTTTTCATCACAGTGTTCCAAGACCCCTGTAATCACAATGCTCCATGCCCTTGTCATCACAAAGCTCCATGACACATGAGATCAGAATGTTCCATGGACTTCTCATCACAATGCTCCATGACGTTTTTCATCACAATTCTCAATAAAATGGTCATCCCAATGCTCCCTGACACTTGTCGTCAGTATGCTCCATGAACCCTGTCATGACAAGGCTCCATGCCTTTTTCTTCACAATGATCCATGCCCTTTTGTTCACAGTGCTCCAAGACGCCTGTAATCACAATGCTCCATGACGTATGTGATCAGAATATTCCATGGACTTTTCATCACAATGCTCCATGCCCTTGTCATCACAATGTTCCAAGACGCCTCTAATCACAATGCTCCATGCACATTTTCATCTCAATGCTCAATGAACCCTGTCATCACAATGCACCATGCCCATCGTCATAATGCTTGAGGCTATTGTCATCACAATGAAATCAAAATGGTCCATGACCTGTGTCATCACAATGCTCCAAACCCTGGTGATCACAATGTTGCATAACACTTATCTTCACAACACCCCATGATGCTCATCATCACAATTATCCATGGTCTTTTCACCACAATGCTCCATGAACTTTGTCATCACAATTCTCAATACACTTGTCATCACAATGCTCCCTGACACTTGTCGTCAGTATGCTCCATGAACCCTGTCATGACAAGGCTCCATGCCTTTTTCATCACAATGATCCATGCCCTTTTCATCACAGTGTTCCAAGACCCCTGTAATCACAATGCTCCATGCCCTTGTCATCACAAAGCTCCATGACACATGAGATCAGAATGTTCCATGGACTTCTCATCACAATGCTCCATGCCCTTGTCATCACAATGCTCCAAGACCCCTCTAATCACAATGCTCCATGCCCGTTTTCATCTCAAAGCTCCATGAACCCTGTCATGACAAGGCACCATGCCCATCATCATAATGCATCAGGCTATTGTCAACACAATGAAATCAAAATGCTCCATGACCTCTGTCATCACAATGCTCCAAACCATGGTGATCACAATGTTGCATAACACTTATCATCACAAAACCTCATGACGCTCATCATCACATTTATCCATGGTCTTCTCATCACAATGCTCCATGACCATTTTCATCACAATTCTCAATACACTTGTCATCACAATGCTCCCTGACACTTGTGGGCAGTATGCTCCATGAACCCTGTCATGACAAGGCTCCATGCCTTTTTCATCACAATGATCCATGCCCTTTTCATCACAGTGTTCCAAGACCCCTGTAATCACAATGCTCCATGCCCTTGTCATCACAAAGCTCCATGACACATGAGATCAGAATGTTCCATGGACTTCTCATCACAATGCTGCATGCCCTTGTCATCACAATGCTCCAAGACCCCTCTAATCACAATGCTCCATGCCCGTTTTCATCTCAAAGCTCCATGAACCCTGTCATGACAAGGCACCATGCCCATCATCATAATGCATCAGGCTATTGTAAACACAATGAAATCAAAATGCTCCATGACCTCTGTCATCACAATGCTCCAAACCCTGGTGATCACAATGTTGCATAACACTTATCATCACAAAACCTCATGACGCTCATCATCACATTTATCCATGGTCTTCTCATCACAATGCTCCATGATCATTGTCATCACCATTCTCAATACACTTGTCATCACAATGCTCCCTGACACTTGTGGGCAGTATGCTCCATGAACCCTGTCATGACAAGGCTCCATGCCTTTTTCATCATAATGATCCATGCCCATTTCATCACAATGCTCCAAGACCCCTGTAATCACAATGCTCCATGCACTTGTCATCACAAAGCTCCATGACGCATGTCATCAGAATGTTCCATGGACTTCTCATCACAATGCTCCATGCCCTTGTCATCACAATGCTCCAAGACCTCTGTAATCACAATGCTCCATGCCCCCTTTTCATCTCAATGCTCCATGAACCCTGTCATCACAATGCACCGTGCCCATCATGATAATGCTTCAGGCTCTTGTCAACACAATGAAATCAAATTGCTCCGTGACCTCTGTCATCACAATCCTCCAAATCCGGGTAATAACAATGTTGCATAAAACTTATCATCACAACACCCCATGACGCTCATCATCACATTTATCCATGGTCTTCTCATCACAATGCTCCATGACCTTTGTCGTCACAATTCTTAATACACTTGTCATCACAATGCTCCCTGACACTTGTCGTCAGTATGCTCCATGAACCCTGTCAAGACAAGGCTCAATGCCTTTTTCATCACAATGATCCATGCCCTTTTCCTTGCAATGCTCCAAGACTCCTGTAATCACAATGCTCCATGCACTTGTCATCACAAAGCTGCATGACGCATGTCATCAGATTGTTCCATGGACTTCTCATCACAATGCTCCATGCCCTTGTCATCACAAAGCTCCAACCCCTGTAATCACAATGCTCCATGCCCCTTTTCATCTCAATGCACCATGAACCCTTTCATGACAATTCACCATGCCCATCATCAAAAAGCTTCAAGCTATTGTCATCACAATGAAATAAAAATGCTCCATGACCTCTGTCATCACAATGCTCCAAAACCTGGTGATCACAATGTTGCATAACACTTATCATCACAACACCCCATGACGCTCATCATCACAATTATCCATGGTCTTCTCATCACAATGCTCCATGAACTTTGTCATCACAATTCTCAATACACATGTCATCACAATGATCCCTGACACTTGTCGTCAGTATGCTCCATGAACACTGTCATGACAAGGCTCCATGCCTTTTTCATCACAATGATCCCTGCCCTTTTCATCACAATGCTCCAAGACCCCTGTAATCACAATGCTCCATGCACTTGTCATCACAAAGCTCCATGACGCATGTCATCAGAAAGTTCCATGGACTTCTCATCACAATGCTCCATGCCCTTGTCATCACAATGCTCCAAGACATCTGTAATCACAATGCTCCATGCCCCTTTTCATCTCAAGGCACCATGAACCCTGTCATCACAAGGCACCATGCCCATCATCATAATGCTTCAGGCTATTGTCAACACAATGAAATCAAAATGCTCCATGACCTCTGTCATCACAATGCTCCAAACCCAGGTAATAACAATGTTGCATAACACGTATCATCACAACACCCCATGACGCTCATCATCACAATTATCCATGATCTTCTCATCACAATGCTCCATGACTTTTGTCATCACAATTCTCAATACACTTTTCATCACAATGCTCCCTGACCCTTGTCGTCAGTATGCTCCATGAACCCTGTCATGACAAGGCTCCATGCCATTTTCATCACAATGATACAAGCCCTTTTCATCGCAATGCTCCAAGACCCCTGTAATCACAATGCTGCATGCCCTTGTCATCACAAACTCCATGACACATGTCATCAAAATGTTCCATGGAATTCTCATCACAATTCTCCATGCCATTGTCATCACAGTGCTCCAAGACACCTATAATCACAATGCTCCTTGCACTTGTCATCACAAAGCTCCATGACGCAAGTCATCAGAATGTTCCATGGACTTCTCATCACAATGCTCCATGCCCTTGTCATCACAATGTTCCAAGACCCCTCTAATCACAATGCTCCATGCCCTTTTCATCACAATGCTCCATGCACATGTCTTAACAGAGCACCATGACGCATGTCATCAGAATGTTCCAAGGACTTCCCAACACAATGCTCCATGCCCTTGTCATCACAATTCTCCAAGACCCCTGTAATCACAATGCTCCATGCCCTTTTTCATCTCAATGCTCAATGAACCCTGTCACCAAAATGCATCATGTCCATCGTCATAATGCTTCAGGTTATGGTCATCACAATGAAATCAAAATGCTCCATGACCTCTGTCATCACAATGCTCCAAACCCTGGTGATCACAATGTTACATAACACGTATCATCACATCACCCATTGACGCTCATCATCACAATTATCCATGGTCTTCTCATCACAGTCCTCCATGACATATGTCAGCACATTTCTCAATACACTTGTCATCACAATGCTTCCTGACACTTGTCATCAGTATACTCCATGAACCCTGTCATGACAAGGCTCCATGACATTTTCATCACAATGATCCAAGCACTTTTCAACGCAATGCTCCAAGACCCCTGTAATCACAATGCTTCATGCCCTTGTCATCACAAAGCTCCATGACGCATGTCATCAGAATGTTCCATGGAATTCTCATCACAATTCTCCATGCCCTTGTCATCACAATGCTCCAACACCCCTGTAATCACAATGATCCATGCCCCTTTTCATCTCAATGAACTATGAACCCTGTCATCACAATGCTCCATGCTCTTGTAATCACAATGCTCCATGAGGCATGTGATCAGAATGTTCCATGGACTTCTCATCACAATGCTCCATGCCCTTGTCATCACAATGCTCCAAGACCCCTCTAATCAAAATGCTCCATGCCCATTTTCATCTCAATGCTCAATGAACCCTGTCATCACAATGCACCATGCCCATCGTCATAATGCTTCAGGCTATTGTCATCACAATGAAATCAAAATGCTCCATGACCTCTGTCATCACAATGCTCCAAAACCTGGTGATCACAATGTTGCATAACACTTATCATCACAACACACCATGATGCTCATCATCACAATTATCCATGGGCTTCTCACCACAATGCTCCATGAACTTTGTTATCACATTTCTCAATACACTTGTCATCACAAGGCTCCCTGTCACTTGTCATCAGTATGCTCCATGAACCCTGTCATGACAAGGCTCCATGCCTTTTTCATCACAATGATCCATGCCCTTTTCATCACAGTGTTCCAAGACCCCTGTAATCACAATGCTCCATGCCCTTGTCATCACAAATCACCATGACGCATGTGATCAGAATGTTCCATGGACTTCTCATCACAATGCTCCATGCCTTTGTCATCACAATGCTCCAAGACCGCTCTAATCACAATGCTCCATGCCCCTTTTCATCTCAAAGCTCCATAAACCCTGTCATCACAAGGCACCATGCACATCATCATGATGCTTCAGGCTATTGTCAACACAATGAAATCAAAATGCTCCATGACCTCTGTCATCACAATGCTCCAAACCAGGGTAATAACAATGTTGCATAACACTTATCATCACAAAACCCCATGACGCTCATCATCACATTTATCCATGGTCTTCTCATCACAATGCTCCCTGACCATTGTCATCAGAATTCTCAATACACTTGTCATCACAATGCTCCCTGACACTTGTGGTCAGTATGCTCCATGAACACTGCCATGACAAGGATCCATGCCTTTTTCATCATAATGATCCATGCCCTTTTCCTTGCAATGCTCCAAGACTCCTGTAATCACAATGCTCCATGCATTTGTCATCACAAAGCTCCATGACGCATGTCATCAGAATGTTCCATGGATTTCTCATCACAATGCTCCATGCTTTTGTAATCACAATGCTCCAAGACCTCTGTAATCACAATGCTCCATGCCCACTTTTCATCTCAATGCTCCATGAACCCTCTCATCACAAGGCACCATGCCCATCATCATAATGCTTCAGGCTATTGTCAACAAAATGAAATCAAAATGCTCCATGACCTCTGTCATCACAATGCTCCAAACCCGGGTAATAACAGTGTTGCATAACACTTATCATCACAACACCCCATGACGCTCATCATCTCATTTATCCAAGGTCTTCTCATCACAATGCTCCATGACTTTTGTCGTCACAATTCTTAATACACGTGTCATCACAAGGCTCCCTGACACTTGTGGTCAGTATGCTCCATGAACCCTGTCATGACAAGGCTCCATGCCTTTTTCATCACAATTATCCATGCCCCTTTCCTCGCAAATCTCCAAGACTCCTGTAATCACAATGCTCCATGCAGTTGACATCACAAAGCTCCATGACACATGTCATCAGAATGTTCCATGGACTTCTCATCACAATGCTCCATGCCCTTGTCATCACAGTGCACCAAGACCACTATAATCACAATGCTCCATGCCCTTGTCATCACAAATCTCCATGACGCATGTCATCAGAATGTTCCATGGACTTCTCATCATAATGCTCCATGGCCTTGTCATCACAATGCTCCAAGAACCCTGTAAGCACAATGCTCCATGCCCCTTTCATCTCAATGCACCATGTACCCTGTCATCACAAGGCATCATGCCCATCATCATAATGCTTCAGGCTATTGTCAAAACAATGAAATCAAAATGCTCCATGACCTCTGTCATCACAATGCTCCAAACACGGGTAATAACCATATTGCATAACACTTATCATCACAACACCCCATGACGCTCATCATTACATTTATCCATGGTCTTCTCATCACAATGCTCCATGACCTTTGTCATCACAATTATCAATACACTTGTCCTCACAATGCTCCCTGACCCTTGTCGTCAGTATGCTCCATGAACCCTGTCATGACAAGGCTCCATGCCTTTTTCATCACAATAATCCATGCCGTTTTCATCACAGTGCTCCAAGACCCCTATAATAACAATGCTCCATACCCTTGTCATCACAAAGCTCCATGACGCATGTGATCAGAATGTTCCATGGATTTCTCATCACAATGCTCCATGACCTTGTCATCACAATGCTCCAAGAACCCTGTAATCACAATGCTCCATGGCCCTTTTCATCTGAATGCTCCATGAACCCTGTCATCACAATGCACCATGCCCATCATCATAATGCTTCAGGCTATTGTCATCCCAATCAAATCAAAATGCTCCATGACCTCTCTCATCACAATGCTCCAAACCCTGGTGATCACAATGTTTCATAACACTTATCATCACAACACCCCATGACGCTCATCATCACAGTTATCCATGGTCTTCTCATCACAATGCTGCATGACCTTTGTCATCACAATTCTCAATACAGTTGTCATCCAATGCTCCCTGACCTTTGTCGTCAGTATGATCCATGAACCCTGTCATGACAAGGCTCCATGCCTTTTTCATCACAATGATCCATGCCCTTTTCATCACAATGCTCCAAGACCCCTCTAATCACAATGCTCCATGCCCATTTTCATCACAATGCTCAATGAACCCTGTCATCACAATGCACCATGCCCATCGTCATAATGCTTCAGGCTATTGTCATCACAATGAAATCAAAATGCTCCATGACCTCGGTCATCACAATGCTCCAAACCCTGGTGATCACAATGTAGCATAACACTTATCATCACAACACCCCATGATGCTCATCATAACAATTATCCATGGGCTTCTCACCACAATGCTCCATGAACTTTGTTATCACATTTCTCAATACACTTGTCATCACAATGCTCCCTGACACTTGTCGTCAGTATGCTCCATGAACCCTGTCATGACAAGGCTCCATGCCTTTTTCATCACAATGATCCATGCCCTTTTCATCACAATGCTCCAAGACCCCTGTAATCACAATGCTCCATGCCCTTGTCATCACAAATCTCCATGACGCATGTGATCAGAATGTTCCATGGACTTCTCATCACAATGCTCCATGCCCTTGTCATCACAATGCTCCAAGACCCCTCTAATCACAATGCTCCATGCCCGTTTTCATCTCAAAGCTCCATGAACCCTGTCATCACAAGGCACCATGCCCATTATCATAATGCTTCAGGCTATTGTCAACACAATGAAATCAAAATGCTCCATGACCTCTGTCATCACAATGCTCCAAACCCGGGTAATAAAAATGTTGCATAACATTATCATCCCAACACCCCATGACGCTCATCATTACATTTATCCATGGTCTTCTCATCACAATGCTCCATGACCATTGTCATCACAATTCTCAATACACTTGTCATCACAATGCTCCCTGACACTTGTGGTCAGTATGCTCCATGAACACTGTCATGACAAGGCTCCATTCCTTTTTCATCACAATGATCCATGCCCTTTTCCTTGCAAGGCTCCAAGACTCCTGTAATCACAATGCTCCATGCACTTGTCATCACAAAGCTCCATGACGCATGTCATCAGATTGTTCCATGGACTTCTCATCACAATGCTCCATGCCCTTGTCATCACAATGCTCCAAGACCCCTGTAATCACAATATTCGATGCTCCTTTTCATTTCAATGCACCATGAACCCTGTCATCACAATGCACCATGCCCATCATCATAAAGCTTCAGGCTATTGTCATCACAATGAAATCAAAATGCTCCATGACCTCTGTCATCACAATGCTCCAAACCCTGGTGATCACAATGTTGCATAACACTTATCATCACAACACCCCATGACGCTCATCATCACAATTATCCATGGTCTTCTCATCACAATGCTCCATGAACTTTGTCATCACAATTCTCAATAAACATGTCATCACAATGATCCCTGACACTTGTCGTCAGTATGCTCCATGATCCCTGTCATGACAAGGCTCCATGCCTTTTTCATCACAATTATACATGCCCTTTTCCTCGCAAAGCTCCAAGACTCCTGTAATCACAATGCTCCATGCAGTTGACATCACAAAGCTCCATGACACATGACATCAGAATGTTCCATGGACTTCTCATCACAATGCTCCATGCCCTTCTCATCACAGTGCTCGAAGACCCCTACAATCACAATGCTCCATGCCCTTGTCATCAAAAAACTCCATGACGCATGTCATCAGAATGTTCCATGGACTTCTCATCACAATGTTCCATGCCCTTGTCATCACAATTCTCCAAGACCCCTGTAATCACAATGCTCCATGCCCCTTTTCATCTCAATGCACCATGAACCTTGTCATCACAAGGCACCATGCCCATCATCATAATGCTTCAGGCTATTGTCAACACAATGAAATCAAAATGCTCCATGACCTCTGTCATCACAATGCTCCAAACCCGGGTAATAAAAATGTTGCATAAAATTATCATCACAACACCCCATGACGCTCATCATTACATTTATCCATGGTCTTCTCATCACAATGCTCCATGACCATTGTCATCACAATTCTCAATACACTTGTCATCACAATGCTCCCTGACACTTGTCGTCAGTATGCTCCATTAACCCTGTCATGACAAGGCTCCATGCCTTTTTCATCACAATCATCCATGCCCTTTTCATCACAGTGCTCCAAGACCCCTATAATCACAATGCTCCATGCCCTTGTCATCACAAAACTCCATGACGCATGTGATCAGAATGTTCCATGGACTTCTCATCACAGTGATCCAAGCCCCTTTTCATCTCAATGCTTAGTGAACCCTGTCATCACAAGGCACCATTCCCATCGTCATAATGCTTCAGCCTGTTGTCAACACAATGAAATCAAAATGCTCCATGACCTCTGTCATCACAATGCTCCAAACCCTGGTGAACACAAGGTTGCATAACACTTATCATCACATCACCCCATGATGCTCATCATCACAGTTATCCATGGTCTTCTCTTCACAATGCTCCATGACATTTGTCATCACAATTCTCAATACACTTGTCATCACAATGCTCCCTGACACTTGTCGTCAGTATGCTCCATGAACCCTGTCATGACAAGGCTCCATGCCTTTTTCATCACAATGATCCATGCCCTTTTCATCACAGTGCTCCAAGAACCCTGTAATCAAAATGCTCCATGACGCATGTGATCAGAATGTTCCATGGACTTCTCATCACAATGCTCCATGCCCGTGTCATCACAATGCTCCAAGACCCATCTAATCACAATGCTCCATGCCCCTTTTTCATCTCAATGCTCCATGAACCCTGTCATCACAATGCACCATGCCCATCGTCATAATGCTTCAGGCTATTGTCATCACAATGAAATCAAAATGCTCCATGACCTCTGTCATCACAATGCTCCAAACCCTGGTGATCACAATATTGCATAACAGTTATCATCACAACACCCCATGACGCTCATCATCACAATTATCCATGGTCTTCTCACCACAATGCTCCATGAACTTTGTCATCACAATTCTCAATACACTTGTCATCAAAATGCGCCCTGACACTTGTCGTCAGTATGCTCCATGAACCCTGTCATGACAAGGCTCCCTGCCTTTTTCATCACAATAATCCATGCCCTTTTCATCACAGTGTTCCAAGACCCCTCTAATCAGAATGCTCCATGACCTTGTCATCAGAAACCTCCATGACGCATGTGATCAGAATGTTCCATGGACTTTTCATCCCAATGCTCCATGCCATTGTCATCAAAATATTCCTCAAGCTTGTCATCAGAATGCTCCATGACCCTTGTCATCACAATTCTCCATGCACTTCTCAGCACAATTCTCCCTGACCCTTGTCATCACAATGCTCCAAGCCATTGTAACCACAATGCTCCATTACGTTTGTCATCAGAATCCTCCATGACACTTGGCATCACAATTCTCCATGCCATTGTCATTACAATGGGCCATTACATATGTCATCACAATGTTCACTGACACCTCTCTTCACAATACTGCATGAGCTGGTCATCACAATGCTCCATGCACTTGTCATCACAATGTGCCATTCCAACTCTCAACACAATAATCCATGAAACTTATTAGACCAATGCTCCATGCCCTTTTTATCACCATGCTCCATGCCCTTGTTATCACAATGTTCAAAACCACTATAATTAGAATGCTCCATGCCCCTTTTCATCAGTATGCTCCATGAGACTTGTCATCACAAGGCTCCATGGTTTTCTCATCACAATGCTCCACGACCTTGTCATCACAATGCTTCACGACATTGTCATGAAAATTCTCAATGGCGCTTGTCATCATAATGCTCCAAGCCCTAGTCATGACAATGCTCCATTATATTTGTCATCACAATCCTCCCTTACATTTGGCATCAGAATGCTCCATGCCATTGTCATCGCAATGGACCATGACATATGTCATCACAATGCCCCCTGACACCTGTCTTCACAATACTCCATGCCCTTATCATCACAATGCTCCATGCCCTTGTCATCACAATGCACCATGTCCACTGTCATCACAATAATCTATGAAACTTGTCAGACCAATGCTCCATGCCCCTGTCATCACAATGGTCCATGACTCCTGTCATCACAATGCTTCAAAACGTTTCTTATCACAACGGTCCATTCCCGCGTCATCACAAGGCTCTGTGACCTTTGTAACCACAATGCTCCATGAACTTTTCATCACCATGCTCCGTGACCCTTGTCCTCACAATGCTCCATGCCTTTGTCAGAACAATGCTCCATGACCTTTGTCATCACAATGTGCCATGCGCTTTTCATCACAATGATCCAGAACCTTGTCATCACTATGCTCCATAAACCTTGTAATCACAATGCTCCATGTTCTTGTCATCCAAATGCTCTCTCACATGAGATATCACAATGTTCCATCACTAGTCATCACAATCCTCCCTCACCCTTGTTATCACAATGTTCCATGACCCCTGTCATCACAATGCTACATCCCCTTATCACCACAATGTTCCATGACCCCTGACATCACAATGTTCCATAACCCCTGTCATCAAAATGTTCCATTACACTTTTCATCAAATCGCTGCATGACCCTGTCATCAAAATGCTCCCTGCCGTTCTCATCACAATGCACCACACCCTTGTCATCAAAATGCTCCATGACCATTGTCATCACAAAGCTCCATGACACTTGTCTTCACAATTCTCGATGCCCTTCTCAACACAATGCTCCATGCCCTTGTCATTACAATCCTCCATGACCCATGTATCACAGTGTACCGTGCCCTTGTCATCACAATGCTCCATGCCCACTCTCATCACAATAATCCATGAAACATTTCAGACCAATGCTCAATGCCATTCTCATCACAATGCTCCATTAACTCTGTCATAACAATGCTCCATGACCCCTGCCATCACAATGATCCAAGGCCTTGTCATCACAAGGCTCCATGACCCTTGTCATCACAATGCTCCAAGACCCATGTAATCACAAAGCTCCATGACGCATGTCATCAGAATGTTCCATGGCTTTCTCCTCACAATGCTCCATGCCCTTGTGAACACAACGCTCCAAGAAACCAGTAATCACAATGCTCCATACCCCTTTTCATCAGAATGCTCCATTAGACTTGTCATCACAAGTCTCCATGGTCATCTCATCACAATGATCCACGACCTTGTCATCACCATGCTCCATTCCCTTGTCATCACAATGCTCCATGACCCCTGTCATCACAATACTCCATGAACATTTTCAGCCCAATGCTCCATGACCCTTGTCATCACAATGATCCATGCCCTTCTCATCCCAATGCTCCATGACCCCTGTATTCACAATGCTACATGACACTTGTCATCACAGTACTCCATGACACCTGTCATCACAATGCTCCATGCCTTTGTCAGCAAAATGCTACATGACCTTGTCATTACAATGCTCTATGCGCTTGTCATCACAATACTCCATTACCATTGTCATCACAATCCTCCATGAACCTTGGGATCCTATTGCTTCATGCCATTGTCATCACAATGCTCCATGCTCCTTGAAATCAAAATGATCCATGACCTCTGTCACCACAATGCTCCAAACACTTGTGATCACAATGTTCCATAACACTTGTCATCACAACGCTCCATGATGCCTGTCATCACAATACTCCATGCCCTTTTCATCACAGTGCTCCATGAAGTTGTCATCACAAATCTCAATACACTTGTCATCACAATGCTCCCTGACCCTTCTCGTCAGAATGCTCCTTGAACCCTGTCACGAAAAGGCTCCATGCCTTTTCCATCACAATGCCCCATGCCGTTTTTATCCCAATGCTCCATGCCATTGCCATCAAAATACTCCACAAGCTTGTCATCAGAATGCTCCATGACCCTTGTCATCACAATTTTCAATGCACTTGTCAGCACAATGCTCCATGACCCTTGACATCACAATGCTCCAATCCATTGTCACCAAAATGCTCCATTACCTATGTAATCAGAATCCTCCACTACACTTGGCATCACAATTCTCCATGCCATTGTCATCACAATGGGCCATTACATATGTCATCATAATGCTCCCTGACACCTCTCTTCACAATACTGCATGACCTGGTCATCACAATGCTCCATGCCCTTGTCATCACAATGCGCCATTCCAACTGTCATCACAATAATCCATGAATCTTATTAGACCAGTGCTCCATGCCCTTGTCATCACAATGCTCCATGCCCTTTTTATCACAATGTTCCAAGACCCCTGTAATCAGAATCCTCCATGCCCCTTTTCATCAGTATGCTCCATGAGACTTGTCATCAAAAGGCTCCATGGTTTCCTCATCACAATGCTCCATGCCCTTGTCATCACAATGCTCCTTGTCCCCTGTCATCACAATGCTCCGTGATATTTGTCATCACAATCCTCCATTACATTTGGCATCACAATGCTCCATGCCACGGTCATCGCAATGGACCATGACGTATGTCATCACACTGCCCCCTGACACCTGTCTTCACAATACTCTATGCCATTATCATCACAATGCACCATGCCACTGTCATCACAATGCACCATGTCCACTGTCATCACAATAATCTATGAAACTTCACAGACCAATGCTCCATGTCCCTGTCATCACAATGCTACATGATTCTAGTCATCACAGTGCTTCATAACGTTTCTCATCACAACGGTCCATGCCCGCGTTATCACAAGGCTCTGTGACATTTGTAACCACAATGCTCCATGAACTTTTCATCAAAATGCTCCGTGACGCTTGTCATCACAATGCTCCATGCCTTTGTCAGAACAATGCTCCATGACCCTTGTCATCACAATGTGCCATGCACTTTTAATCACAATGATCCACAACCTTGTCATCACTATGCTCCATAAACCTTGTAATCACAATGCCCCATGCACTTCTCATCCAAATGCTCTCTCACATGAGATATCACAATGTTCCATCACTAGTCATCACAATCCTCCCTCACCTCTGTTATCACAGTGTTCCATGTCCCCTGTCATCACAATGCTACATCCCATTATCAGCACAATGTTCCATGACCCCTGACATCACAATGTTCCATAACCCCTGTCATCAAAATGCTCCATGAGCCTTTTCATCCCAAAGCTCCATGACCCCTGGCATCACAATGTTCTATAACCCCTGTCATCAAAATGTTCCTTTACACTTTTCATCAAATTGCTGCATGACCCTGTCATCAAAATGCTCCCTGTCCTTCTCATCACAATGCACCACACCCTTGTCATCAAAATGCTCCATGACCATTGTCATCACTAAGCTCCATGACCTTTGGCATCAGAATGCTCCATGTCATTGTCATCACAATGTTACATGAACCCTCTCATCACATTGCTCCATGCCCTTGTCATCACAAAACTCCATGACACTTGTCATCACAATGCTCGATGCCTTTCTGATCAAAATCCTCCTTGCCCTTGTCATTAAAATGCTCCATGTCCCATGTATCACAGTGTACCGTGCCCTCGTCATCACAATGCTCCATGCCCACTCTCATCACAATAATCCATGAAATATTTCAGACCAATGCTCAATGCTCTTCTCATCAAAATGCTCCATTACCTCTGTCATAACAATGCTCCATGACCACTGCCATGACAATGTTGCACGGCCTTGTCATCACAAGGCTCCATGTCCCTTGTCATCACAATGCTCCAAGACCCATGTAATCACAATGTTCCATGCCCTTGTCATCACAAAGCTCCATGACGCATGTCATCAGAATGTGTCATGTCTTTCTCCTCTACAATACTCCATGCCCTTGTCATCACAATGCTCCAAGACCCTCGTAATCACAAGGCTCCATGCACCTTTTCATCAGAATGCTCCATGAGAATTGTCATCACAAGTCTCCATGGTCATCTCATCACAATGCTCCAGGACCTTGTCATCACCATGCTCAATTCCCTTGTCATCACAATGCTCCATGACCCCTGTCAAAACAATACTCCATGAACATTGTCAGTCCAGTGCTCCATGACCTACTCATCACAATGCTCCATGACCAATATCATCACAATGCTCCATGACCACCGTCATCACAACATTCCATGACACCTGACAACACAATGATCCGGGACTCTTGTCATCACAATGCTCCAAGACCCCTGTTCACAATGCTCCATGACCCCTGTCATAACAATACTCCTTGAACATTTTCAGCCCAGTGCTCCATGACCCTTGTCATCACAATGATCCATGCCCTTGTCATCCCAATGTTCCATGACCCCTGTATTCACAATGCTCCGTGATGCTTGTCATCACACAGCTCCATGACACCTGTCATCACAATGCTCCATGCCTTTGTAAGCAAAATGCTACATGACCTTGTCATTACAATGCTCTATGCGCTTGTCATCACAATACTCCATTTCCATTGTCATCACAAACCTCCATGAACCTTGGGATCCTATTGCTTCATGCCGTTGTCATCACAATGCTCCATGCTCCTTGAAATCAAAATGATCCATGACCACTGTCATCACAATGCTCCAAACCCTTGTGATCACAATGTTCCATAACACCTGTCATCACAACGCACCATGATGCCTGCCATCACAAAACTCCATGCCCTTTTCATCACAATGCTCCATGAGCACTGTCATCACAATTCTCAATACACTTGTCATCACAATGCTCCCTGACACGTGTCGTCAGAATGCTCCTTGAACCCTGTCACAAAAAGGCTCCATGCCTTTTTCATCACAAAGCCCCATGCCGTTTTCATCCCAATGCTCCATGCCATTGTCATCAAAATACTCCACAAGCCTGTCATCAGAATGCTCCATGACCCTTGTCATCACAATTCTCCATGCACTTGTCAGCACAATGCTCCCTGACCCTTCTCATCACAATGTTTCAAGCCATTGTCACCACAATGCTCCATTACATTTGTCATTATAATCCTCCATGACACTTGGCATCACAATGCTCCATGCCATTGTCATCACAATTTGCCATTACATATGTCATCACAATGCTCCCTGACACCTCTCTTCACAATACTGCAAGACCTGGTCATCACAATGCTCCATGCCCTTGTAATCACAATGCGCCATTCCAACTGTCATCACAATAATCCATGAAACTTATTAGACCAATGCTCCATGCCCTTGTCATCATAATGCTCCATGCACTTGTTTTCACAATGGTCCAAGACCCCTGTAATCAGAATGCTCCATGCCCCTTTTCATGAGTATGCTCCATGAGACTTGTCATCACAGGGCTCCATGGTTTTCTCATCACAATGCTCCAGGACCTTGTCATCACAATGCTTCACAATATTGCTAAGAAAATTCTCAATGGCCCTTGTCATCATAATGCTCCAAGCCCTAGTCATCACAATGCTCCATGATATTTGTCATCACAATCCTCCCTTACTTTTGGCATCACAATGTTCCATGCTATTGTCATCGAAATGGACCATGACATATGTCACCACAATGCCCCCTCACACCTGTCTTCACAATACTCCATGACCTTATCATCACAATGCTCCATTCCCTTGTCATCACAATGCTCCATGCCCTTGTCATCACAATGCACCATGTCCACTGTCATCACAATAATCTATGAAACTTGTCAGACCAATGCTCCATGACTCTGTCATCACAATGCTCCATGCCCTTGTCAACTCAGTGCTCCTTGACCCATGTCATCACAATGCTCCGTGACTCCAGTCATCACAATGCTTCATAACGTTTGTCATCACAACTGTCCATGCCCGCATCATCACAAGGTTCTGTGACCTTTGTAACCACAATGCTCCATGAACATTTCATCACAATGCCCCGTGACACTTGTCATCACAATGCTCCATGCCTTTGTCAGAACAATGCTCCATGACCCTTGTCAACACAATGTGCCATGCACTTTTCATCACAATGATCCACCACCTTTTCATCGCTATGCTCCATAAAATTGTAATCACAATGCTCCATGCACTTCTCATCCAAATGCTCTCTCACATGAGATATCACAGTGTTCCATCACTAGTCATCACAATCCACCCTCACCCCTGTTATCACAATGTTCCATGACCCCTGTTATCACAATGCTACCTCCCCTTATCAGCACAATGTTCCATGAACCCTGACATCACAATATTCCATAACCCATGTCATCAAAATTCTCCATGACCCTTTTCATCCCAAAGCTCCATGACCCCTGGCCTCACAATGTTCTATAACCCCTGTCATCAAAATGTTCCATTACACTTTTCATCAAACTGCCGCATGACACTGTCATCAAAATGCTCCCTGCCCTTCTCATCACAATGCACCATGCCCTTGTCATTAAAATGCTCCATGACATTTGTCATCACAAAGCTGCATGACCCTTCGCATCACAATGCTCCATGTCATTGTCATCACAATGCTCCATGAACACTCTCATCACATTGCTCCATGCCCTTGTCATCACAAAGCTGCATGACCCTTCGCATCACAATGCTCCATGTCATTGTCATCACAATGCTCCATGAACCCTCTCATCACATTGCTCCATGCCCTTATCATCACAAAGCTCCATGACACTTGTCATCAAAATGCTCGATGCCCTTCTCATCACAATGCTCCATGCCATTGTCATCACAATGGGCAATTACATATGTCATCACAATGCTCCCTGACACCTCTCTTCACAATACTGCATGACCTGGTCATCACAATGCTCCAGGCCCTTGGCATCACAATGCGCCATTGCAACTGTCATCACAATAATCCTTGAAACTTATTAGACCAATGCTCCATGCCCTTGTCATCACAATGCTCCATGCCCTTGTAATCACAATGTTCCAAGACGCTTGTAATCAGAATGCTCCATGCCCCTTTTCATCAGTATGCTCCATGAGACTTTTCATCACAAGGCTCCATGGTTTTCTCATCACAATGCTCCAGGTACTTGTCATCACAATGCTTCACGACATTGTCATGAAAATTCTCAAATGCTCTTGTCATCAACATGCTCCAAGCCCTAGTCATCACAATGCTCCATTATTTTTGTCATCACAATCCTCCATTACATTTGGCATCACAATGCTCCATGCCATTGTCATCGCAATGGACCATGACATATGTCATCACAATGCTCCCTGACAACTGTCTTCACAATACTCCATGCCCTGGTCATCACAATGCTCCATGCCCTTCTCATCACAATGCATCATGTCCAAAGTCATCACAATAATCTATGAAACTTGTCATACCAATGCTCCATGCACCTGTCAACACAATGCTCCATGCACTTGTCATCACAATGCTCCATGACCCCTGTCTTCACAATGCTCCGTGACTCCAGTCATCACAATGCTTCATAACGTTTGTCATCACAACAGTCCATGCCCGCCTCATCACAAGGCTCTGTGACATTTGTAACCACAATGCTCCATGAACTTTTCATCACAATGCTCTGTGACCCTTGTCATCACAATGCCCCATGCCCACTCTCGTCACAATAATCCATGAAACATTTCAGACCAATGCTCAATTTCCTTCTCATCACAATGCTCCGTTACCACTGTCATAACAATGTTCCATGACCACTGCCATCACAATGTTCCACGGTCTTGTCATCACAAGGCTCCATGACCATTGTCATCACAATGCTCCAAGACCCATGTAATCACAATGCTCCATGCCCTTGTCATCACAAAGCTCCATGACGCATGTCATCAGAATGTTCCATGGCCTTCTCCTCACAATGCTCCATGCCCTTGTCATCACAACGCTCCAAGACCCCCATAATCACAGTGCTCCATGCTTCTTTTCATCAGAATGCTCCATTAGACTTGTCATCACAAGTCTCCATGGTCATTTCAACACAATGCTCCAAGACCTTGTTATCACCATGCTCCATTCCCTTGTCATGACAATGCTCCAAGACACCTGTCATCACAGTACTCCATGAATATTTTCAGCCCAATGCTCCATGACCTTCTCATCACAATGCTCCATATCCAATATCATCACAATGCTCCATGACCACTGTCATCACAACACTCCATGACACCTGACAACACAATGAACCGGGACTATTGTCAATACAATGCTCCAAGACCCCTGTAATCACAATGCTCCGTCACCCCTGTCATCACAGTACGCCATGAACATTTTCAGCCCAAAGCTCCATGACACTTGTCATCACAATCATCCATGCCCTTGTCATCCCAATGCTCCATGACCCATGTATTCACAATGCTCCGTGACCCTTGTCATCACAATGCACCATGCCCATCATCATAATGCTTCAGGCTATTGTCATCACAATGAAATCAATATTCTCCATGACCTCTTTCATCATAATGCTCCAAAACCTTGTGATCACAATGTTCCATAACACTTATCATCACAACATCTCATGACGCTCATCATCACAGTTATCCATGGACTTCTCATCACAATGCTCCATGATCTTTGTCATCACAATGCTCAATACACTTGTCATCACAATGCTCCCTGACACTTGTCGTCAGTATGCCCCTTGAACCCTGTCATGAGAAGGCTCCATGCCTTTTTCATCACAATAATCCATGACCTTTTCATCACAATGCTCCAAGATCCCTGTAATCACAATGCTCCATGCCCTTCACATCAAAAAGCTGAATGACGCATGTCATCAGAATGTTCCATGGACTTCTCATCACAATGCTCCATGCCCTTTTCATCACAATGCTCCAAGACCCCTGTAATCACAATGCTCCATGCTCCTTTTCATCAGAATGCTCCATGAGACTTGTCATCACAAGTCGCCATGGCCTTCTCATCACAATGCTCCAGGACCTTGTCCTCACCATGCTCCATTCCCTTGTCATCACAATGCTCCATGACCCCTGTCATCACAACACTCCATGAACATTTTCAGCCCCATGTTCCATGACCTTCTCATCACAATGCTCCATGGCCAATATCGTCACAATGCTCCATGACCACTGTCATCACAACACTCCATGACACCTGACAACACAATGATCCGGGACTCTTGTCATCACAATGCTCCATTCCCTAGTCATCACAATGCTCCATGACCCCTGTCATCACAACACTCCATGAACATTTTCAGCCCAGTGCTCCATGACCCTTGTCATCACAGTGATCCATGCCCTTGTCATCCCAATGCTCCATGACCCCTGAATTCACAAAGCTCCGTGACGCTTGTCATCACAGTGCTCCATTACACATGTCATCACAATGCTCCATGTCTTTCTCAGCAAAATGCTACATGACCTTGTCATGACAATGCTCTATGCGCGTGTCATCACAATACTCCATTTCCATTGTCATCACAATCCTCCATGAACTTTGGGATCACATTGCTTCATGCCCTTGTCATCACAATGCTCCATGCTCTTTGAAATCAAAATGATCCATGACCTCTGTCATCACAATGCTCCAAACCCTTGTGATCACAATGTTCCATAACACTTGTCATCACAACGCTCCATGATGCCTGTCATCACAATACTCCATGCCCTTTTCATCACAATTCTCCATGACCTTTGTCATCAAAATTCTCAAGACACTTGTCATCACAATGCTCCCTGGCACTTGTCATCAGAATGCTCCTTGAAACCTGTCACGAAAAGGCTCCATGCCTTTTTCATCTCAATGCCCCATGCCGTTTTCATCACAATGCTCCGTGACCCTTGTCATTACAATTCTCCATGCACTTGTCAGCACAATGCTCCCTGACCCTTCTCCTCACAATGCTCCAAGCCATTGTCATCACAATGCTCCATTACCTTTGTCATCAGAATCCTTCATGACACTTGGCATCACAATAATCCATGCCATCGTCATCACAATGGGCCATTACATATGTCATCACAATGCTCCCTGACACCTGTCTTCACAATACTGCATGATCTGCTCATCACGATGTTCCATGCCCTTGTCATCACAATGCGCCATTCCAACTCTCATCGCAATAATCCATGAAACTTATTAGACCAATGTTCCATGCCCTTGTCATCAAAATGCTCCATGCCCTTGTTAACACAATGCTCCATGACCTCTGTCATCACAATGCTCCATCATTCCAGTCACCACAATGGTTCATACCCTCGTCATCAACAGTCTCTGTGACCTTTTTAACCACAATGCTCCATGAACTTTTCATCACAATGGTCCTTGACCCTTGTCATCACAATGCTCTATGCCTTTCTCAGCACAATGCTCTATGACCCTTGTCATCACAATGCACCATGTGCTTCTCATTACAATGCTCCACAATCTTGTCATCACAATGCTCCATAAAATTTGTCATCACAATGCTCCATGCACTTCTCATCAAAATGCTCTCTCACCACTGATATCACAATGCTACATCACTATTTGTCACAACACTCCCTCACCCCTGTCATCACAATGTTACATGACTCCTGTCATCACAATGCTACATGCACTTATCATCACAATGATCGATGAGCCCTGACATCAAAATGTTCCATAACACCTGTCATCAAAATGTTCCATGACACTTTTCATCAAATTGCTCCATGACCCTGTCATCACAATGCTCCCTGCCCTTCTCATCACAATGCACAACGCCCCTGCCATCAAAATGCTCCATGACCTTTGTCATCACAAAGATCCATGACCATTGGCATCACAATGCTCCATGTCATTGTCATCACATTGCTCCATGCCCTTGTCTTCACATAGCTCCATGACACATGTCATCAGAATGCTCCATGGCCTTCTCATCACAATGCTCCATGCCCTTGCCATGACAATGCTCCATTACCCCTGTCATAACAATGCTCCATGACCCCTGCCATCACGATGTTCCATGGCCTTGTCATCACAAGAATCCATGACCGTTCTCATCACAATGCTCTAAGAACACTGTAATCACAATTCTCTATGCCCCTTTTCATCTCAATGATCCATGAACCATGTCATCACAATGCACCATGCCCATCATCATAATGCTTCATGCTATTGTCATCACAATGAAATCAAAATGCTCCATGACCTCTGTCATAACAATGTTCCATACCCTTGTGATCACCATAATCCATAACACTTATCATCACAACACCCCATGACGCTCATCATCACAATTATACATGGTCTTCTCTTCACAATGCTCCATGATCTTTGTCTTCACAATTCTCAATACACTTGTCATCACAATGCTCCCTGACACTGGTGGTCAGTATGCTCCTTGAACCGTTTCATGACAAGGTTCCATGCCTTCTTCATCATAATAATCCATGCACTTTTCATCACAATGCTCCAAGATGCCTCTAATCACAATGCTCCATGCACTTGTCATCTAAAAGCTCCATGACACTTGTCATCAGAATGCTCCATTCCCTAGTCATCACAATGCTCCATGACCCCTGTCATCACAACACTCCATGAACATTTTCATCCCAGTGCTCCATGACCCTTGTCATCACAATGATCCATGCCCTTGTCATCCCAATGCTCCATGACCCCTGTATTCACAATACTCCGTGAAGCTTGTCATCACAGTGCTCTATGACACATGTCATCACAATGCTCCATGCCTTTGTCAGCAAAATGTTACAAGAACTTGTCATTACAGTCCTCTATGCGCTTGTCATCACAATACTCCTTTTCCATTGTCATCACAATCCTCCATGTACCTTGGGATCACATTGCTTCATGCTCTTGTCATCACAATGCTCCATGCTCCTTGAAGTCAAAATGATCCAAACCTCTGTCATCACAATGCTCCAAACACTTGTGATCACAATGTTCTATAACACTTGTCATCACAACGCTCCATGATGCCTGTCATCACAATACACCATGCCCTTTTCATTACAAAGCTCCATGACCTTTGTCATAACAATTCTCAATACACTTGTCATCACAATGCTCCCTGACACTTGTCATCAGAATGCTCCTTGAACCCTCTTACGAAAAGGCTTCATGCCTTTACCATCACAATGCCCCATTCCATTTTCATCACAATACTCCATGCCATTGTCATCAAAATACTCCACAAGCTTGTCATCAGAATGTTCCATGCCCCTTGTCATCACAATTCTCCATGCACTTGTCAGCACAAAGCTCCCTGACCCTTGTCATCACAATGCTCCAAGCCATTGTCATCACAATGCTCCATTACCTTTGTCATCAGATTCCTCCATGACACTTGTCATCGCTATGCTCCATGCCATCGTCATCACAATGGGCCATTACATATGTCATCACAATGCTCCCTGACACCTGGCTTCACAATACTGCATGACCTGGTCATCAGGATGCTCCATGCCCTTTTCATCAAAATGCGCCATTCCAACTGTCATCGCAATAATCCATGAAACTTATTAGACCAATATTCCATGCCCTTGTCATCACAATGCACCATGCCCACTCTCAACATAATAATCTAAGAAACATGTCAGACCAGTTCTCCATGCATCTGTCATCACAGTGCACCATGCCCTTGTCATCACAATGCTCATGACCCCTGTCATCACAATGCTCCGTGACTCCAGTCATCACAATGCTTCATAACGTTTGTCATTACAATGGTCCATGCCCGCCTCATCACAAGGCTCTGTGACCTTTGTAACCACAATGCTCCATGAACTTTTCATCACAATTCTCTGTGACCCTTGTCATCACAATGCTCCATGTCTTTTTCAGAGCAATGCTCCATGACCATTGTCATCACAATGTGCCACGCGCATCTCACCACAACGTTCCAAACCTTGTCATTGCAATGCTCCATAAACCTTGTAATCACAATGGTCCATGCACTTCTCATCAAAATGCTCTCTCACCAGAGATATCACAATGTTCCATCATTAGTCATCACAATACTCCCTCACCCGTGGAATCACAATGATCCATGACCCTGTCATCACAATGCTACATCCACTTATCATCACAATGTTCCATGACCCCTGCCATCACAATGTTCCATAACCCCTGTCATCAAAATGCTCCATGACCCTTTCCATCCCAAAGCTCCATGACCCCTGGCATCACAATGTTCTATAACCCCTGCCATCTAAATGTTCCATTACACTTTTTATCAAATTGCTGCATGACCCGGTCTTCAAAATGCTCCCTGCCCTTCTCATCACAATGCACCATGCCCTTGTCCTCAAAATGCTCCATAACTTGTCATCACAAAGCTCCATGACCCTTGGCATCACACTGCTCCATGTCATTGTCATCACAATGCTCCATGAACACTCTCATAACATTGTTCAATGCCATTGTCATCACAAAGCTCCATGATACTTGTCATCACAACGCTCGATGCCCTTCTCATCACAATGCTCCATGCCCTTGTCATTACAGTCCTGCATGACCCATGTATCACAGTGTTCCGTGCCCTTGTCATCACAATGCTCCAAGCCCACTCTCATCACAATAATCCATGAAACATTTCAGACCAAAGTTCCATACCCTTCTCATCACAATTCTCCATTACCCCTGTCATAACAATGCACCATTACCCCTGCCATCACAATGTTCCATAACCCCTGTCATCAAAATGCTCCATGACCCTTTCCATCCCAAAGCTCCAAACCCCTGACATCACAATGTTCTATAACCCCTGCCATCTAAATGTTCCATTACACTTTTTATCAAATTACTGCATGACCCGGTCATCAAAATGCTCCCTGCCCTTCTCATCACAATGCACCATGCCCTTGTCATCAAAATGCTCCATGACTTGTCATCACAAAGCTCCATGACCCTTGGCATCACACTGCTCCATGTCAGTGTCATCACAATGCTCCATGAACCCTCTCATAACATTGTTCAATGCCATTGTCATCACAAAGCTTCTTGATACTTGTTATCACAATGCTCGATGCCCTTCTCATCACAATGCTCCATGCCCTTGTCATTACAGTCCTGCATGACCCATGTATCACAGTGTTCCGTGCCCTTGTCATCACAATGCTCCATTACCTCTGTCATTACAATGAACCATGACCCCTGCCATCACAATGTTCCACGGCCTAGTCATCAAAATGTTCCATAAAACTTGTCATCGCAATGCTGAAGACCACTGAAATCACAATGCTCCATGCCCTTGTTATCACAAAGCTCTATGACGCATGTCATCAGAAAGTTCCAAGGCCTTCTCATCACAATTCTCCTTGCCATAGTCATCACAATGCTCCAAGACCCCTGTAAACATAATGCTCCATGCCCCTTTTCATCTCAATGCTCCATGAACCCTGTCATCACAATGCACCATGCCCATCATCATAATGCTTCAGGCTATTGTCATCACAATGAAATCAATATTCTCCATGACCTCTTTCATCATAATGCTCCAAAACCTTGTGATCACAATGTTCCATAACACTTATCATCACAACATCCCATGACGCTCATCATCACAGTTATCCATGGACTTCTCATCACAATGCTCCATGATCTTTGTCATCACAATGCTCAATATACTTGTCATCACAATGCTCCCTGACACTTGTCGTCAGTATGCCCCTTGAACCCTGTCATGAGAAGGCTCCATGCCTTTTTCATCACAATAATCCATGACCTTTTCATCACAATGCTCCAAGATCCCTGTAATCACAATGCTCCATGCCCTTCACATCAAAAAGCTGAATGACGCATGTCATCAGAATGTTCCATGGACTTCTCATCACAGTGCTCCATGCCCTTTTCATCACAATGCTCCAAGAACCCTGTAATCACAATGCTCCATGCTCCTTTTCATCAGAATGCTCCATGAGACTTGTCATCACAAGTCGCCATGGCCTTCTCATCACAATGCTCCAGGACCTTATCCTCACCATGCTCCATTCCCTTGTCATCACAATGCTCCATGACCCCTGTCATCACAACACTCCATGAACATTTTCAGCCCCATGTTCCATGACCTTCTCATCACAATGCTCCATGGCCAATATCGTCACAATGCTCCATGACCACTGTCATCACAACACTCCATGACACCTGACAACACAATGATCCGGGACTCCTGTCATCACAATGCTCCATTCCCTAGTCATCACAATGCTCCATGACCCCTGTCATCACAACACTCCATGAACATTTTCAGCCCAGTGCTCCATGTCCCTTGTCATCACAGTGATCCATGCCCTTGTCATCCCAATGCTCCATGACCCCTGAATTCACAAAGCTCCGTGACGCTTGTCATCACAGTGCTCCATTACACATGTCATCACAATGCTCCATGTCTTTCTCAGCAAAATGCTACATGATCTTGTCATGACAATGCTCTATGCGCTTGTCATCACAATACTCCATTTCCATTGTCATCACAATCCTCCATGAACTTTGGGATCACATTGCTTCATGCCCTTGTCATCACAATGCTCCATGCTCCTTGAAATCAAAATGATCCATGACCTCTGTCATCACAATGCTCCAAACCCTTGTGATCACAATGTTCCATAACACTTGTCATCACAACGCTCCATGATGCCTGTCATCACAATACTCCATGCCCTTTTCATCACAATTCTCCATGACCTTTGTCATCAAAATTCTCAAGACACTTGTCATCACAATGCTCCGTGGCACTTGTCATCAGAATGCTCCTTGAAACCTGTCACGAAAAGGCTCCATGCCTTTTTCATCTCAATGCCCCATGCCGTTTTCATCACAATGCTCCGTGACCCTTGTCATTACAATTCTCCATGCACTTGTCAGCACAATGCTCCCTGACCCTTCTCCTCACAATGCTCCAAGCCATTGTCATCACAATGCTCCATTACCTTTGTCATCAGAATCCTTCATGACACTTGGCATCACAATAATCCATGCCATCGTCATCACAATGGGCCATTACATATGTCATCACAATGCTCCCTGACACCTGTCTTCACAATACTGCATGATCTGCTCATCACGATGTTCCATGCCCTTGTCATCACAATGCGCCATTCCAACTCTCATCGCAATAATCCATGAAACTTATTAGACCAATGTTCCATGCCCTTGTCATCAAAATGCTCCATGCCCTTGTTAACACAATGCTCCATGACCTCTGTCATCACAATGCTCCATCATTCCAGTCACCACAATGGTTCATACCCTCGTCATCAACAGTCTCTGTGACCTTTTTAACCACAATGCTCCATGAACTTTTCATCACAATGGTCCTTGACCCTTGTCATCACAATGCTCTATGCCTTTCTCAGCACAATGCTCTATGACCCTTGTCATCACAATGCACCATGCGCTTCTCATTACAATGCTCCACAATCTTGTCATCACAATGCTCCATAAAATTTGTCATCACAATGCTCCATGCACTTCTCATCAAAATGCTCTCTCACCACTGATATCACAATGCTACATCACTATTTGTCACAACACTCCCTCACCCCTGTCATCACAATGTTACATGACTCCTGTCATCACAATGCTACATGCACTTATCATCACAATGATCGATGAGCCCTGACATCACAATGTTCCATAACACCTGTCATCAAAATGTTCCATGACACTTTTCATCAAATTGCTCCATGACCCTGTCATCACAATGCTCCCTGCCCTTCTCATCACAATGCACCACGCCCCTGCCATCAAAATGCTCCATGACCTTTGTCATCACAAAGATCCATGACCATTGGCATCACAATGCTCCATGTCATTGTCATCACATTGCTCCATGCCCTTGTCTTCACATAGCTCCATGACACATGTCATCAGAATGCTCCATGGCCTTCTCATCACAATGCTCCATGCCCTTGCCATGACAATGCTCCATTACCCCTGTCATAACAATGCTCCATGACCCCTGCCATCACGATGTTCCATGGCCTTGTCATCACAAGAATCCATGACCGTTCTCATCACAATGCTCTAAGAACACTGTAATCACAATTCTCTATGCCCCTTTTCATCTCAATGATCCATGAACCATGTCATCACAATGCACCATGCCCATCATCATAATGCTTCATGCTATTGTCATCACAATGAAATCAAAATGCTCCATGACCTCTGTCATAACAATGTTCCATACCCTTGTGATCACCATAATCCATAACACTTATCATCACAACACCCCATGACGCTCATCATCACAATTATACATGGTCTTCTCTTCACAATGCTCCATGATCTTTGTCTTCACAATTCTCAATACACTTGTCATCACAATGCTCCCTGACACTGGTGGTCAGTATGCTCCTTGAACCCTTTCATGACAAGGCTCCATGCCTTCTTCATCATAATAATCCATGCCCTTTTCATCACAATGCTCCAAGATGCCTGTAATCACAATGCTCCATGCACTTGTCATCTAAAAGCTCCATGACACTTGTCATCAGAATGCTCCATTCCCTAGTCATCACAATGCTCCATGACCCCTGTCATCACAACACTCCATGAATATTTTCAGCACAGTGCTCCATGACCCTTGTCATCACAATGATCCATGCCCTTGTCATCCCAATGCTCCATGAACCCTGTATTCACAATGCTCCGTGACGCTTGTCAACACAGTGCTCCATGACACATGTCATCACAATGCTCCATGCCTTTGTCAGCAAAATGCTACATGACCTTGTCATTACAATCCTCTATGTGGTTGTCATCACAATACTCCATTTCCATTGTCATCACAATCCTCCATGAATTTTGGGATCACATTGCTTCATGCCCTTTTCATCACAATGCTCCATGCTCCTTGAAATCAAAATGATCCATGACCTCTGTCATCACAATGCTCCAAACTTTTGTGATTACAGTGTTCCATAACACTTGTCATCACAACGCTCCATGATGCCTGTCATCACAATACTCCATGCCCTTGTCATCACAATGCTCCTTGACACCTGTCATCACAATGCTCCGTGACTCCAGTCATCACAATGCTTCATAACGTTTGTCATCACAATGATCCATTCCCGCATCATCACAAGGCTCTGTGACCTTTGTAACCACAATGCTCCATGAACATTTCATCACAATTCTCTGTGACCCTTGTCATCACAATGCTCCATATCTTTGTCAGAACAATGCTCCATGACCATTGACATCACAATGTGCCACACGCATTTCATCACAACGGTCCACAACGTTTTCATTGCAATGCTCCATAAACCTTGTAATCACAATGGTCCATGCACTTCTCATCAAAATGCTCTCTCACCAGAGATATCACAATGTTCCATCACTAGTCGTCAAAATACTCCCTCACCCCTGGAATCACAATGATCCATGACTCTGTAATCAAAATGCTACGTCCCCTTATCATCAAAATATTCCATGACCCCTGACATCACAATGTTCTATAACCCCTGCCATCAAAATATTCCATTACAATTTTTATCAAATTGCTGCATGACCCGGTCATCAAAATGCTCCCTGCACTTCTCATCACAATGCACAATGCCCTTGTCATTAAAATGCTCCATGACTTGTCATCACAAAGCTCCATGACCCTTGGCATCACATTGCTCAATGTCATTGTCATCACAATGCTCCATGAAAAATCTCATAACATTGCTCAATGCCCTTGTCATCATAAAGCTCCATGACACCTGTCATCACAATGCTCGAAGCCCTTCTCATCACAATGCTCCATGCCCTTGTCATTACAGTCCTGCATAACCCATGTATCACAGTGTTCCGTGCCCTTGTCATCACAATGCTCCATGCCCACTCTCATCACAATAATCCATGAAACATTTCAGACCAAAGTTCCATACCCTTCTCATCACAATGCTCCATTACCCCTGTCATAACAATGCACCATGACCGCTGCCATCAAAATGTTCCACGGCCTAGTCATCACAAGGTTCCATGACACTTCTCATCACAATGCTCAAGACCCCTGAAATCACAATGCTCCATGTCCTTGTCATCACAATGCTCAAAAATCCTTGTAATTACAATGCTCCATGCCCCTTTTCATCTCAATGCTCCATGAACCCTGTCATCACAATGCACCATGCCCATCATCATAATGCTTCAGGCTATTGTCATCACAATGAAATCAATATTCTCCATGACCTCTTTCATCATAATGCTCCAAAACCTTGTGATCACAATGTTCCATAACACTTATCATCACAACATCTCATGACGCTCATCATCACAGTTATCCATGGACTTCTCATCACAATGCTCCATGATCTTTGTCATCACAATGCTCAATACACTTGTCATCACAATGCTCCCTGACACTTGTCGTCAGTATGCCCCTTGAACCCTGTCATGAGAAGGCTCCATGCCTTTTTCATCACAATAATCCATGACCTTTTCATCACAATGCTCCAAGATCCCTGTAATCACAATGCTCCATGCCCTTCACATCAAAAAGCTGAATGACGCATGTCATCAGAATGTTCCATGGACTTCTCATCACAATGCTCCATGCCCTTTTCATCACAATGCTCCAAGACCCCTGTAATCACAATGCTCCATGCTCCTTTTCATCAGAATGCTCCATGAGACTTGTCATCACAAGTCGCCATGGCCTTCTCATCACAATGCTCCAGGACCTTGTCCTCACCATGCTCCATTCCCTTGTCATCACAATGCTCCATGACCCCTGTCATCACAACACTCCATGAACATTTTCAGCCCCATGTTCCATGACCTTCTCATCACAATGCTCCATGGCCAATATCGTCACAATGCTCCATGACCACTGTCATCACAACACTCCATGACACCTGACAACACAATGATCCGGGACTCTTGTCATCACAATGCTCCATTCCCTAGTCATCACAATGCTCCATGACCCCTGTCATCACAACACTCCATGAACATTTTCAGCCCAGTGCTCCATGACCCTTGTCATCACAGTGATCCATGCCCTTGTCATCCCAATGCTCCATGACCCCTGAATTCACAAAGCTCCGTGACGCTTGTCATCACAGTGCTCCATTACACATGTCATCACAATGCTCCATGTCTTTCTCAGCAAAATGCTACATGACCTTGTCATGACAATGCTCTATGCGCTTGTCATCACAATACTCCATTTCCATTGTCATCACAATCCTCCATGAACTTTGGGATCACATTGCTTCATGCCCTTGTCATCACAATGCTCCATGCTCCTTGAAATCAAAATGATCCATGACCTCTGTCATCACAATGCTCCAAACCCTTGTGATCACAATGTTCCATAACACTTGTCATCACAACGCTCCATGATGCCTGTCATCACAATACTCCATGCCCTTTTCATCACAATTCTCCATGACCTTTGTCATCAAAATTCTCAAGACACTTGTCATCACAATGCTCCCTGGCACTTGTCATCAGAATGCTCCTTGAAACCTGTCACGAAAAGGCTCCATGCCTTTTTCATCTCAATGCCCCATGCCGTTTTCATCACAATGCTCCGTGACCCTTGTCATTACAATTCTCCATGCACTTGTCAGCACAATGCTCCCTGACCCTTCTCCTCACAATGCTCCAAGCCATTGTCATCACAATGCTCCATTACCTTTGTCATCAGAATCCTTCATGACACTTGGCATCACAATAATCCATGCCATCGTCATCACAATGGGCCATTACATATGTCATCACAATGCTCCCTGACACCTGTCTTCACAATACTGCATGATCTGCTCATCACGATGTTCCATGCCCTTGTCATCACAATGCGCCATTCCAACTCTCATCGCAATAATCCATGAAACTTATTAGACCAATGTTCCATGCCCTTGTCATCAAAATGCTCCATGCCCTTGTTAACACAATGCTCCATGACCTCTGTCATCACAATGCTCCATCATTCCAGTCACCACAATGGTTCATACCCTCGTCATCAACAGTCTCTGTGACCTTTTTAACCACAATGCTCCATGAACTTTTCATCACAATGGTCCTTGACCCTTGTCATCACAATGCTCTATGCCTTTCTCAGCACAATGCTCTATGACCCTTGTCATCACAATGCACCATGTGCTTCTCATTACAATGCTCCACAATCTTGTCATCACAATGCTCCATAAAATTTGTCATCACAATGCTCCATGCACTTCTCATCAAAATGCTCTCTCACCACTGATATCACAATGCTACATCACTATTTGTCACAACACTCCCTCACCCCTGTCATCACAATGTTACATGACTCCTGTCATCACAATGCTACATGCACTTATCATCACAATGATCGATGAGCCCTGACATCAAAATGTTCCATAACACCTGTCATCAAAATGTTCCATGACACTTTTCATCAAATTGCTCCATGACCCTGTCATCACAATGCTCCCTGCCCTTCTCATCACAATGCACAACGCCCCTGCCATCAAAATGCTCCATGACCTTTGTCATCACAAAGATCCATGACCATTGGCATCACAATGCTCCATGTCATTGTCATCACATTGCTCCATGCCCTTGTCTTCACATAGCTCCATGACACATGTCATCAGAATGCTCCATGGCCTTCTCATCACAATGCTCCATGCCCTTGCCATGACAATGCTCCATTACCCCTGTCATAACAATGCTCCATGACCCCTGCCATCACGATGTTCCATGGCCTTGTCATCACAAGAATCCATGACCGTTCTCATCACAATGCTCTAAGAACACTGTAATCACAATTCTCTATGCCCCTTTTCATCTCAATGATCCATGAACCATGTCATCACAATGCACCATGCCCATCATCATAATGCTTCATGCTATTGTCATCACAATGAAATCAAAATGCTCCATGACCTCTGTCATAACAATGTTCCATACCCTTGTGATCACCATAATCCATAACACTTATCATCACAACACCCCATGACGCTCATCATCACAATTATACATGGTCTTCTCTTCACAATGCTCCATGATCTTTGTCTTCACAATTCTCAATACACTTGTCATCACAATGCTCCCTGACACTGGTGGTCAGTATGCTCCTTGAACCGTTTCATGACAAGGTTCCATGCCTTCTTCATCATAATAATCCATGCCCTTTTCATCACAATGCTCCAAGATGCCTGTAATCACAATGCTCCATGCACTTGTCATCTAAAAGCTCCATGACACTTGTCATCAGAATGCTCCATTCCCTAGTCATCACAATGCTCCATGACCCCTGTCATCACAACAATCCATGAATATTTTCAGCACAGTGCTCCATGACCCTTGTCATCACAATGATCCATGCCCTTGTCATCCCAATGCTCCATGAACCCTGTATTCACAATGCTCCGTGACGCTTGTCAACACAGTGCTCCATGACACATGTCATCACAATGCTCCATGCCTTTGTCAGCAAAATGCTACATGACCTTGTCATTACAATCCTCTATGTGGTTGTCATCACAATACTCCATTTCCATTGTCATCACAATCCTCCATGAATTTTGGGATCACATTGCTTCATGCCCTTTTCATCACAATGCTCCATGCTCCTTGAAATCAAAATGATCCATGACCTCTGTCATCACAATGCTCCAAACTTTTGTGATTACAGTGTTCCATAACACTTGTCATCACAACGCTCCATGATGCCTGTCATCACAATACTCCATGCCCTTGTCATCACAATGCTCCTTGACACCTGTCATCACAATGCTCCGTGACTCCAGTCATCACAATGCTTCATAACGTTTGTCATCACAATGATCCATGCCCGCATCATCACAAGGCTCAGTGACCTTTGTAACCACAATGCTCCATGAACATTTCATCACAATTCTCTGTGACCCTTGTCATCACAATGCTCCATATCTTTGTCAGAACAATGCTCCATGACCATTGACATCACAATGTGCCACACGCATTTCATCACAACGGTCCACAACGTTTTCATTGCAATGCTCCATAAACCTTGTAATCACAATGGTCCATGCACTTCTCATCAAAATGCTCTCTCACCAGAGATATCACAATGTTCCATCACTAGTCGTCAAAATACTCCCTCACCCCTGGAATCACAATGATCCATGACTCTGTAATCAAAATGCTACGTCCCCTTATCATCAAAATGTTCCATGACCCCTGACATCACAATGTTCTATAACCCCTGCCATCAAAATATTCCATTACAATTTTTATCAAATTGCTGCATGACCCGGTCATCAAAATGCTCCCTGCACTTCTCATCACAATGCACAATGCCCTTGTCATTAAAATGCTCCATGACTTGTCATCACAAAGCTCCATGACCCTTGGCATCACATTGCTCAATGTCATTGTCATCACAGTGCTCCATGAAAAATCTCATAACATTGCTCAATGCCCTTGTCATCATAAAGCTCCATGACACCTGTCATCACAATGCTCGAAGCCCTTCTCATCACAATGCTCCATGCCCTTGTCATTACAGTCCTGCATAACCCATGTATCACAGTGTTCCGTGCCCTTGTCATCACAATGCTCCATGCCCACTCTCATCACAATAATCCATGAAACATTTCAGACCAAAGTTCCATACCCTTCTCATCACAATGCTCCATTACCCCTGTCATAACAATGCACCATGACCGCTGCCATCAAAATGTTCCACGGCCTAGTCATCACAAGGTTCCATGACACTTCTCATCACAATGCTCAAGACCCCTGAAATCACAATGCTCCATGTCCTTGTCATCACAATGCTCAAAAATCCTTGTAATTACAATGCTCCATGCCCCTTTTCATCTCAATGCTCCATGAACCCTGTCATCACAATGCACCATGCACATCATCATAATGCTTCAGGCTATTTTCATCACAATGAAATCAATATTTTCCATGACCTCTGTCATCATAATGCTCCAAACCCTTGTGATCACAATGTTGCATAACACTTATCATCACAACACACCATGATGCTCATCATCACAATTTTCCATGGTCTTCTCATAACAATGCTCCATGATCTTTGCCATCCCAATGCTCAATACACTTGTCATCACAATGCTCCCTGACACTTGTCGTCAGTATGCTCCTTGAACCCTGTCATGACAAGGCTCCATGCCTTTTTCATCACAAAGATCCATGACTTTTTCATCTCAATACTCCAAGATCCCTGTAATCACAATGCTCCATGCCCTTGTCATCACAAAACTCCATGACGCATGTCAACAGAATGCTCCATGGCTTTCTCATCACAATGCTCCATGCCCTAGTCATCACAATGCACTAAGACCCCTGTAAACACAATGCTCCAGGCCCCTTTTCTTCAGAATGCTCCATGAGGCTTGTCATCACAACTCTCCATGGTCTTCTTTTCACAATGCTCCAAGACCTTGTCACCACCATGCTCCATTCCCTTGTCATCACAATGCTCCATGACCCCTGTCATCACAATAATCCATGAACATTTTCAGCCCAGTGCTCCACTACTTTCTCATCACAATGCTCCATGGCCAATATCATCACAATGCTCCATGACCACTGTCATCACAACACTCCATGACACCTGACAACACAATGATCCGGGACTCTTTTCATCACAGTGCTCTATTCCCTATTCATCACAATGCTCCATGACTCCTGTCATCACAACACTCCATGAACATTTTCAGCCCACTGCTCCATGACACTTGTCATCACAAAGATCCATGCCCTTGTCATCCCAATGTTCCATGACCCCTGTATTCACAACGGACGGTAACGATTGTCATCACTGTGGCCATGACACATGTCATCACAATGCTGCATGCCTTTGTCATCAAAATGCTACATGACCTTATCATGACAATGCTCTATGCGCTTGTCATCACAATACTCCACTTCCATTGTCATCACAATCCTCCATGAACTTGGGGATCACATTGCTTCATGCCCTTGTCATCATAATTCTCCATGCTCCTTGAAATCAAAATGATCCATGACCTCTGTCATCACAATGCTCCAAACCCTTGTGATCACAATGTACCATAACATTTGTCATCACAACACTCCATGATGCCTGTCATCACAATACTCCATGCCCTTTTCATTACAAAGCTCCATGACCTTTCTCATCAGAATTCTCAATACACTTGTCATCACAATGCTCCCTGACACTTGTCATCACAATGCTCCTTGAACACTGTCACGAAAAGGCTCCATACAATGCTCCATTACATTTGTCATCAGAATCCTCCATGACACTTGGCATCACAATGCTCCAAGCCATCGTCATCATAATGGGCCATTATATATGTCATCACAATGCTGCCTGACACCTGTCTTCACAATACTGCATGACCTTGTCATCGGGATGCTCCATGCCCTTGTCATCACAATGCGCCATTCCAACTGTCATCGCAATAATCCATGAAACTTATTAGACCAATGTTCCATGCCCTTGTCATCACAATGCTCCATGCCTTTGTTATCACAATGCTCCATGACCTCTGTCATCACAATGCTCCGTGACTCCAGTCATCACAATGCTTCATGACCTTTGTCATCACAATGATTCATGCCCTCGTCATCAACAGTATCTGTGACCTTTTAAACCACAATGCTCCATGAACTTTTCATCACAATGCTCTTTGACCCTTGTCATCACAATGCTCCATGCGCTTGTCAGCAAAATGCTCCATGAAACATGTCATCACAATGCACCATGCGCTTGTCATCAGAGTGCTCCACAATCTTGTCATCACAATGCTCCATAAATTTGTCATCACAATGCTCCATGCACTTCTCATCACAATGCCCTCTCACCACTGATATCACAATGCTACATCACTATTTGTCACAATACACCCTCACCCTTTTCGTCACAATGTTCCATGACTCCTGTCATCACAATGCTACATGCAATTATCATCACAAAGTTCGATGACCCCTGACATCACAATGTTCCATAACACCTGTCATCAATATGTTGCATGATACTTTTCATCAAATTGCTCCATGACCCTGTCATCAGAATGCTCCCTGCCCTTCTCATCACAATGCACAACGCCCTTGCCATCAAAATGCTCCATGACCCTTGGCATCACAATGCTCCATGTCATTGTCATCACAATGCTCCATGAACGCTCTCATCACATTGCTCCATGCCGTTGTCATCAAAAAGCTCAATGACACATGTCATCAAAATGCTCCATGGCCTTCTCATCACAATGTTCCATGCCCTTGCCATCACAATGCTCCATTACCCCTGTCATAACAATGCTCCATGACCCCTGTCATCACGAATTTCCATGGCCTTGTCATCAAAGGCTCCATGACCCTTCTCATCACAATGCTCCAAGAACACTCTAATCACAATGCTCTATGCCCCTTTTCATCTCAATGATCCATGAAGGCTGTCATCACAATGCACCATGCCCATCATCATAATGCTTCATGCTATTGTCATCACAATGAAATCAAAATGCTCCATGACCTCTGTCATAACAATGCTCCAAACCCTTGTGAACACAATATTCCATAACACTTGTCATCACAATGCCCCATGTGGCTCGTCATCACCATTATCAATGGACTTCTCATCGCAATGCTCGTTGACCTTTGTCATCACAATGCTCAATACACTTGTCATCAAAATGCTCCCTGACATTTGTCGTCAGTATGCTCCTTGAACCCTGTCATGACAAGGATCCATGCATTTTTCATCACAATGATCCATGACATTTTCATCACAATTCTCAATATACATGTTATCACAATGCTCCCTGACACTTGTCATCAGAATGCTCCTTGAACCCTGTCACGAAAAGGCTCCATGCATTTTTCATCACAATGCCCCATGTCGTTTTCATCACAATGCTCCATTCCACTGTCATCACAATACTCCACAAGCTCGTCATCAGAATGCTCCATGACCCTTGTCATCACAATTCTCCATGCACTTGTCAGCACAATGCTCCCTGAACCTTGTCATCACAATTCTCCAAGCCATTGTCATCACAATGCTCCATTACTTTTGTCATCAGAATCCTCCATGACACTTGGCAACACAATGCTCCATTCCCTAGTCATCACAATGCTCCATGACACCTGTCATCACAACACTCCGTTTATATTTTCAGCCCAGTGCTTCATGACACTTTTCATCACAATGATCCATGCCCTCGTCATCCCAATGCTCCTTGAACCCTGTATTCACAATGCTCCGTGACGCTTGTCAACACAGTGCTCCATGACACATGTCATTACAATGCTCCATGCATTTGTCAGCAAAATGCTACATGACCTTGTCATTAAAATCCTCTATGCGCTTGTCATCACAATACTCCATTTCCATTGTCATCACAATCCTCCATGAAACTTGGGATCACTTTTCTTCATGCCCTTGTCATCACAATGCTCCACGTCCCATGTAATCACAATGGTCCATGCCATTGTCATCACAAAGCTCAATGACGCATGTCATAAGAATGCTCCTTGGTCTTCTCCTCACAATGCTCCATGCCCTTGTCTTCAAAATGTTCCAAGACACCTGTAATCAAAATGCTCCTTTCCCCTTTTAATCAGTATGCTCCATGAGACTTGTCATCACAGGGCTCCATGGTTTTGTCATCAAAATGCTCCAGGACCTTGTCATCACAATGCTTCACGACCTTGTCATCAAAATTTTCAATGGCCCTTGTCATCATAATGTTTCAAGCCCTAATCATCACAATGCTCCATTATATTTGTCATCACAATCCACCATTACATTTGGTATCACAAAGCTCCATGCCATTGTCATCGCCATGGATCATGACATATGTCTCACAATGCTCCCTGACACCTGTCTTCACAATACTCCATGACCTTATCATCACAATGCTGCATGCCCTTGTCATCACAATGCACCATGCCCACTCTCATCACAATAATCTATGAAACTTGTCAGACCAATGCTCCATGACACTGTCATCACAATGCTCCATGCCCCTGTCATCACAATGCTCCATGATTCCAGTCATCACAATGCTTCATAACGTTTGTCATCACAATGGTCCATGCCCTCGTCATCACAAGGCTCTGTGACCTTTGTAACCACAATGCTCCATGAACTTTTCATCACAATTCTCTGAGAAACTTGTCATCACAATGCTCCATGTATTTGTCAGAACAATGCTTCATGACCATTGTCATCACAATGTGCCACGTGCATGTCATCACAATGTTCCAAACCTTGTCATTGCAATGCTCCATAAACCTTGTAATCACAATGCTCCATGCACTTCTCATCAAAATGCTCTCTCACCAGAGATATCACAATATTCAATCACGAGTCATCACAATAAACACTCACCCTTTTAATCACAATGTTCCATGACCCTGTCATCACCATGCTACATCCCCTTATCATCGCAATGTTCCATGACCCCTGCCATCACAATGTTCCATAAGACCTGTCATCAAAATGCTCCATGACCCTTTCCATCCCAAAGCTCCAAGACCCCTGACATCACAATGTTCTATAACCACTGCCATCAAAATGTTCCATTACACATTTTAAAATATGCTGCATGACCCTGTCATCAAAATGCTCCATGACTTGTCATCACAAAGCTCCATGACCCTTGGCATCACACTGCTCCATGTCATTGTCATCACAATGCTCCATGAACACTCTCATAACATTGTTCAATGCCATTGTCATCACAAAGCTCCATGATACTTGTCATCACAACGCTCGATGCCCTTCTCATCACAATGTTCCATGCCCTTGTCATTACAGTCCTGCATGACCCATGTATCACAGTGTTCCGTGCCCTTGTCATCACAATGCTCCAAGCCCACTCTCATCACAATAATCCATGAAACATTTCAGACCAAAGTTCCATACCCTTCTCATCACAATTCTCCATTACCCCTGTCATAACAATGCACCATTACCCCTGCCATCACAATGTTCCATAACCCCTGTCATCAAAATGCTCCATGACCCTTTCCATCGCAAAGCTCCAAACCCCTGACATCACAATGTTCTATAACCCCTGCCATCTAAATGTTCCATTACACTTTTTATCAAATTACTGCATGACCCGGTCATCAAAATGCTCCCTGCCCTTCTCATCACAATGCACCATGCCCTTGTCATCAAAATGCTCCATGACTTGTCATCACAAAGCTCCATGACCCTTGGCATCACACTGCTCCATGTCAGTGTCATCACAATGCTCCATGAACCCTCTCATAACATTGTTCAATGCCATTGTCATCACAAAGCTTCTTGATACTTGTTATCACAATGCTCGATGCCCTTCTCATCACAATGCTCCATGCCCTTGTCATTACAGTCCTGCATGACCCATGTATCACAGTGTTCCGTGCCCTTGTCATCACAATGCTCCATTACCTCTGTCATTACAATGAACCATGACCCCTGCCATCACAATGTTCCACGGCCTAGTCATCAAAATGTTCCATAAAACTTGTCATCGCAATGCTGAAGACCACTGAAATCACAATGCTCCATGCCCTTGTTATCACAAAGCTCTATGACGCATGTCATCAGAAAGTTCCAAGGCCTTCTCATCACAATTCTCCTTGCCATAGTCATCACAATGCTCCAAGACCCCTGTAAACATAATGCTCCATGCCCCTTTTCATCTCAATGCTCCATGAACCCTGTCATCACAATGCACCATGCCCATCATCATAATGCTTCAGGCTATTGTCATCACAATGAAATCAATATTCTCCATGACCTCTTTCATCATAATGCTCCAAAACCTTGTGATCACAATGTTCCATAACACTTATCATCACAACATCCCATGACGCTCATCATCACAGTTATCCATGGACTTCTCATCACAATGCTCCATGATCTTTGTCATCACAATGCTCAATATACTTGTCATCACAATGCTCCCTGACACTTGTCGTCAGTATGCCCCTTGAACCCTGTCATGAGAAGGCTCCATGCCTTTTTCATCACAATAATCCATGACCTTTTCATCACAATGCTCCAAGATCCCTGTAATCACAATGCTCCATGCCCTTCACATCAAAAAGCTGAATGACGCATGTCATCAGAATGTTCCATGGACTTCTCATCACAGTGCTCCATGCCCTTTTCACCACAATGCTCCAAGAACCCTGTAATCACAATGCTCCATGCTCCTTTTCATCAGAATGCTCCATGAGACTTGTCATCACAAGTCGCCATGGCCTTCTCATCACAATGCTCCAGGACCTTATCCTCACCATGCTCCATTCCCTTGTCATCACAATGCTCCATGACCCCTGTCATCACAACACTCCATGAACATTTTCAGCCCCATGTTCCATGACCTTCTCATCACAATGCTCCATGGCCAATATCGTCACAATGCTCCATGACCACTGTCATCACAACACTCCATGACACCTGACAACACAATGATCCGGGACTCCTGTCATCACAATGCTCCATTCCCTAGTCATCACAATGCTCCATGACCCCTGTCATCACAACACTCCATGAACATTTTCAGCCCAGTGCTCCATGTCCCTTGTCATCACAGTGATCCATGCCCTTGTCATCCCAATGCTCCATGACCCCTGAATTCACAAAGCTCCGTGACGCTTGTCATCACAGTGCTCCATTACACATGTCATCACAATGCTCCATGTCTTTCTCAGCAAAATGCTACATGATCTTGTCATGACAATGCTCTATGCGCTTGTCATCACAATACTCCATTTCCATTGTCATCACAATCCTCCATGAACTTTGGGATCACATTGCTTCATGCCCTTGTCATCACAATGCTCCATGCTCCTTGAAATCAAAATGATCCATGACCTCTGTCATCACAATGCTCCAAACCCTTGTGATCACAATGTTCCATAACACTTGTCATCACAACGCTCCATGATGCCTGTCATCACAATACTCCATGCCCTTTTCATCACAATTCTCCATGACCTTTGTCATCAAAATTCTCAAGACACTTGTCATCACAATGCTCCGTGGCACTTGTCATCAGAATGCTCCTTGAAACCTGTCACGAAAAGGCTCCATGCCTTTTTCATCTCAATGCCCCATGCCGTTTTCATCACAATGCTCCGTGACCCTTGTCATTACAATTCTCCATGCACTTGTCAGCACAATGCTCCCTGACCCTTCTCCTCACAATGCTCCAAGCCATTGTCATCACAATGCTCCATTACCTTTGTCATCAGAATCCTTCATGACACTTGGCATCACAATAATCCATGCCATCGTCATCACAATGGGCCATTACATATGTCATCACAATGCTCCCTGACACCTGTCTTCACAATACTGCATGATCTGCTCATCACGATGTTCCATGCCCTTGTCATCACAATGCGCCATTCCAACTCTCATCGCAATAATCCATGAAACTTATTAGACCAATGTTCCATGCCCTTGTCATCAAAATGCTCCATGCCCTTGTTAACACAATGCTCCATGACCTCTGTCATCACAATGCTCCATCATTCCAGTCACCACCATGGTTCATACCCTCGTCATCAACAGTCTCTGTGACCTTTTTAACCACAATGCTCCATGAACTTTTCATCACAATGGTCCTTGACCCTTGTCATCACAATGCTCTATGCCTTTCTCAGCACAATGCTCTATGACCCTTGTCATCACAATGCACCATGCGCTTCTCATTACAATGCTCCACAATCTTGTCATCACAATGCTCCATAAAATTTGTCATCACAATGCTCCATGCACTTCTCATCAAAATGCTCTCTCACCACTGATATCACAATGCTACATCACTATTTGTCACAACACTCCCTCACCCCTGTCATCACAATGTTACATGACTCCTGTCATCACAATGCTACATGCACTTATCATCACAATGATCGATGAGCCCTGACATCACAATGTTCCATAACACCTGTCATCAAAATGTTCCATGACACTTTTCATCAAATTGCTCCATGACCCTGTCATCACAATGCTCCCTGCCCTTCTCATCACAATGCACAACGCCCCTGCCATCAAAATGCTCCATGACCTTTGTCATCACAAAGATCCATGACCATTGGCATCACAATGCTCCATGTCATTGTCATCACATTGCTCCATGCCCTTGTCTTCACATAGCTCCATGACACATGTCATCAGAATGCTCCATGGCCTTCTCATCACAATGCTCCATGCCCTTGCCATGACAATGCTCCATTACCCCTGTCATAACAATGCTCCATGACCCCTGCCATCACGATGTTCCATGGCCTTGTCATCACAAGAATCCATGACCGTTCTCATCACAATGCTCTAAGAACACTGTAATCACAATTCTCTATGCCCCTTTTCATCTCAATGATCCATGAACCATGTCATCACAATGCACCATGCCCATCATCATAATGCTTCATGCTATTGTCATCACAATGAAATCAAAATGCTCCATGACCTCTGTCATAACAATGTTCCATACCCTTGTGATCACCATAATCCATAACACTTATCATCACAACACCCCATGACGCTCATCATCACAATTATACATGGTCTTCTCTTCACAATGCTCCATGATCTTTGTCTTCACAATTCTCAATACACTTGTCATCACAATGCTCCCTGACACTGGTGGTCAGTATGCTCCTTGAACCGTTTCATGACAAGGTTCCATGCCTTCTTCATCATAATAATCCATGCCCTTTTCATCACAATGCTCCAAGATGCCTCTAATCACAATGCTCCATGCACTTGTCATCTAAAAGCTCCATGACACTTGTCATCAGAATGCTCCATTCCCTAGTCATCACAATGCTCCATGACCCCTGTCATCACAACACTCCATGAACATTTTCATCCCAGTGCTCCATGACCCTTGTCATCACAATGATCCATGCCCTTGTCATCCCAATGCTCCATGACCCCTGTATTCACAATACTCCGTGAAGCTTGTCATCACAGTGCTCTATGACACATGTCATCACAATGCTCCATGCCTTTGTCAGCAAAATGTTACAAGAACTTGTCATTACAGTCCTCTATGCGCTTGTCATCACAATACTCCTTTTCCATTGTCATCACAATCCTCCATGTACCTTGGGATCACATTGCTTCATGCTCTTGTCATCACAATGCTCCATGCTCCTTGAAGTCAAAATGATCCAAACCTCTGTCATCACAATGCTCCAAACACTTGTGATCACAATGTTCTATAACACTTGTCATCACAACGCTCCATGATGCCTGTCATCACAATACACCATGCCCTTTTCATTACAAAGCTCCATGACCTTTGTCATAACAATTCTCAATACACTTGTCATCACAATGCTCCCTGACACTTGTCATCAGAATGCTCCTTGAACCCTCTTACGAAAAGGCTTCATGCCTTTACCATCACAATGCCCCATTCCATTTTCATCACAATACTCCATGCCATTGTCATCAAAATACTCCACAAGCTTGTCATCAGAATGTTCCATGCCCCTTGTCATCACAATTCTCCATGCACTTGTCAGCACAAAGCTCCCTGACCCTTGTCATCACAATGCTCCAAGCCATTGTCATCACAATGCTCCATTACCTTTGTCATCAGATTCCTCCATGACACTTGTCATCGCTATGCTCCATGCCATCGTCATCACAATGGGCCATTACATATGTCATCACAATGCTCCCTGACACCTGGCTTCACAATACTGCATGACCTGGTCATCAGGATGCTCCATGCCCTTTTCATCAAAATGCGCCATTCCAACTGTCATCGCAATAATCCATGAAACTTATTAGACCAATATTCCATGCCCTTGTCATCACAATGCACCATGCCCACTCTCAACATAATAATCTAAGAAACATGTCAGACCAGTTCTCCATGCATCTGTCATCACAGTGCACCATGCCCTTGTCATCACAATGCTCATGACCCCTGTCATCACAATGCTCCGTGACTCCAGTCATCACAATGCTTCATAACGTTTGTCATTACAATGGTCCATGCCCGCCTCATCACAAGGCTCTGTGACCTTTGTAACCACAATGCTCCATGAACTTTTCATCACAATTCTCTGTGACCCTTGTCATCACAATGCTCCATGTCTTTTTCAGAGCAATGCTCCATGACCATTGTCATCACAATGTGCCACGCGCATCTCACCACAACGTTCCAAACCTTGTCATTGCAATGCTCCATAAACCTTGTAATCACAATGGTCCATGCACTTCTCATCAAAATGCTCTCTCACCAGAAATATCACAATGTTCCATCATTAGTCATCACAATACTCCCTCACCCGTGGAATCACAATGATCCATGACCCTGTCATCACAATGCTACATCCACTTATCATCACAATGTTCCATGACCCCTGCCATCACAATGTTCCATAACCCCTGTCATCAAAATGCTCCATGACCCTTTCCATCCCAAAGCTCCATGACCCCTGGCATCACAATGTTCTATAACCCCTGCCATCTAAATGTTCCATTACACTTTTTATCAAATTGCTGCATGACCCGGTCTTCAAAATGCTCCCTGCCCTTCTCATCACAATGCACCATGCCCTTGTCCTCAAAATGCTCCATAACTTGTCATCACAAAGCTCCATGACCCTTGGCATCACACTGCTCCATGTCATTGTCATCACAATGCTCCATGAACACTCTCATAATATTGTTCAATGCCATTGTCATCACAAAGCTCCATGATACTTGTCATCACAACGCTCGATGCCCTTCTCATCACAATGCTCCATGCCCTTGTCATTACAGTCCTGCATGACCCATGTATCACAGTGTTCCGTGCCCTTGTCATCACAATGCTCCAAGCCCACTCTCATCACAATAATCCATGAAACAATTCAGACCAAAGTTCCATACCCTTCTCATCACAATTCTCCATTACCCCTGTCATAACAATGCACCATTACCCCTGCCATCACAATGTTCCATAACCCCTGTCATCAAAATGCTCCTTGACCCTTTCCATCGCAAAGCTCCAAACCCCTGACATCACAATGTTCTATAACCCCTGCCATCTAAATGTTCCATTACACTTTTTATCAAATTACTGCATGACCCGGTCATCAAAATGCTCCCTGCCCTTCTCATCACAATGCACCATGCCCTTGTCATCAAAATGCTCCATGACTTGTCATCACAAAGCTCCATGACCCTTGGCATCACACTGCTCCATGTCAGTGTCATCACAATGCTCCATGAACCCTCTCATAACATTGTTCAATGCCATTGTCATCACAAAGCTTCTTGATACTTGTTATCACAATGCTCGATGCCCTTCTCATCACAATGCTCCATGCCCTTGTCATTACAGTCCTGCATGACCCATGTATCACAGTGTTCCGTGCCCTTGTCATCACAATGCTCCATTACCTCTGTCATTACAATGAACCATGACCCCTGCCATCACAATGTTCCACGGCCTAGTCATCAAAATGTTCCATAAAACTTGTCATCGCAATGCTGAAGACCACTGAAATCACAATGCTCCATGCCCTTGTTATCACAAAGCTCTATGACGCATGTCATCAGAAAGTTCCAAGGCCTTCTCATCACAATTCTCCTTGCCATAGTCATCACAATGCTCCAAGACCCCTGTAAACATAATGCTCCATGCCCCTTTTCATCTCAATGCTCCATGAACCCTGTCATCACAATGCACCATGCCCATCATCATAATGCTTCAGGCTATTGTCATCACAATGAAATCAATATTCTCCATGACCTCTTTCATCATAATGCTCCAAAACCTTGTGATCACAATGTTCCATAACACTTATCATCACAACATCCCATGACGCTCATCATCACAGTTATCCATGGACTTCTCATCACAATGCTCCATGATCTTTGTCATCACAATGCTCAATATACTTGTCATCACAATGCTCCCTGACACTTGTCGTCAGTATGCCCCTTGAACCCTGTCATGAGAAGGCTCCATGCCTTTTTCATCACAATAATCCATGACCTTTTCATCACAATGCTCCAAGATCCCTGTAATCACAATGCTCCATGCCCTTCACATCAAAAAGCTGACTGACGCATGTAATCAGAATGTTCCATGGACTTCTCATCACAATGCTCCATGCCCTTTTCATCACAACGCTCCAAGACCCCTGTAATCACAATGCTCCATGCTCCTTTTCATCAGAATGCTCCATGAGACTTGTCATCACAAGTCGCCATGGCCTTCTCATCACAATGCTCCAGGACCTTGTCCTCACCATGCTCCATTCCCTTGTCATCACAATGCTCCATGACCCCTGTCATCACAACACTCCATGAACATTTTCAGCCCCATGTTCCATGACCTTCTCATCACAATGCTCCATGGCCAATATCGTCACAATGCTCCATGACCACTGTCATCACAACACTCCATGACACCTGACAACACAATGATCCGGGACTCCTGTCATCACAATGCTCCATTCCCTAGTCATCACAATGCTCCATGACCCCTGTCATCACAACACTCCATGAACATTTTCAGCCCAGTGCTCCATGTCCCTTGTCATCACAGTGATCCATGCCCTTGTCATCCCAATGCTCCATGACCCCTGAATTCACAAAGCTCCGTGACGCTTGTCATCACAGTGCTCCATTACACATGTCATCACAATGCTCCATGTCTTTCTCAGCAAAATGCTACATGATCTTGTCATGACAATGCTCTATGCGCTTGTCATCACAATACTCCATTTCCATTGTCATCACAATCCTCCATGAACTTTGGGATCACATTGCTTCATGCCCTTGTCATCACAATGCTCCATGCTCCTTGAAATCAAAATGATCCATGACCTCTGTCATCACAATGCTCCAAACCCTTGTGATCACAATGTTCCATAACACTTGTCATCACAACGCTCCATGATGCCTGTCATCACAATACTCCATGCCCTTTTCATCACAATTCTCCATGACCTTTGTCATCAAAATTCTCAAGACACTTGTCATCACAATGCTCCGTGGCACTTGTCATCAGAATGCTCCTTGAAACCTGTCACGAAAAGGCTCCATGCCTTTTTCATCTCAATGCCCCATGCCGTTTTCATCACAATGCTCCGTGACCCTTGTCATTACAATTCTCCATGCACTTGTCAGCACAATGCTCCCTGACCCTTCTCCTCACAATGCTCCAAGCCATTGTCATCACAATGCTCCATTACCTTTGTCATCAGAATCCTTCATGACACTTGGCATCACAATAATCCATGCCATCGTCATCACAATGGGCCATTACATATGTCATCACAATGCTCCCTGACACCTGTCTTCACAATACTGCATGATCTGCTCATCACGATGTTCCATGCCCTTGTCATCACAATGCGCCATTCCAACTCTCATCGCAATAATCCATGAAACTTATTAGACCAATGTTCCATGCCCTTGTCATCAAAATGCTCCATGCCCTTGTTAACACAATGCTCCATGACCTCTGTCATCACAATGCTCCATCATTCCAGTCACCACCATGGTTCATACCCTCGTCATCAACAGTCTCTGTGACCTTTTTAACCACAATGCTCCATGAACTTTTCATCACAATGGTCCTTGACCCTTGTCATCACAATGCTCTATGCCTTTCTCAGCACAATGCTCTATGACCCTTGTCATCACAATGCACCATGCGCTTCTCATTACAATGCTCCACAATCTTGTCATCACAATGCTCCATAAAATTTGTCATCACAATGCTCCATGCACTTCTCATCAAAATGCTCTCTCACCACTGATATCACAATGCTACATCACTATTTGTCACAACACTCCCTCACCCCTGTCATCACAATGTTACATGACTCCTGTCATCACAATGCTACATGCACTTATCATCACAATGATCGATGAGCCCTGACATCACAATGTTCCATAACACCTGTCATCAAAATGTTCCATGACACTTTTCATCAAATTGCTCCATGACCCTGTCATCACAATGCTCCCTGCCCTTCTCATCACAATGCACAACGCCCCTGCCATCAAAATGCTCCATGACCTTTGTCATCACAAAGATCCATGACCATTGGCATCACAATGCTCCATGTCATTGTCATCACATTGCTCCATGCCCTTGTCTTCACATAGCTCCATGACACATGTCATCAGAATGCTCCATGGCCTTCTCATCACAATGCTCCATGCCCTTGCCATGACAATGCTCCATTACCCCTGTCATAACAATGCTCCATGACCCCTGCCATCACGATGTTCCATGGCCTTGTCATCACAAGAATCCATGACCGTTCTCATCACAATGCTCTAAGAACACTGTAATCACAATTCTCTATGCCCCTTTTCATCTCAATGATCCATGAACCATGTCATCACAATGCACCATGCCCATCATCATAATGCTTCATGCTATTGTCATCACAATGAAATCAAAATGCTCCATGACCTCTGTCATAACAATGTTCCATACCCTTGTGATCACCATAATCCATAACACTTATCATCACAACACCCCATGACGCTCATCATCACAATTATACATGGTCTTCTCTTCACAATGCTCCATGATCTTTGTCTTCACAATTCTCAATACACTTGTCATCACAATGCTCCCTGACACTGGTGGTCAGTATGCTCCTTGAACCCTTTCATGACAAGGCTCCATGCCTTCTTCATCATAATAATCCATGCCCTTTTCATCACAATGCTCCAAGATGCCTGTAATCACAATGCTCCATGCACTTGTCATCTAAAAGCTCCATGACACTTGTCATCAGAATGCTCCATTCCCTAGTCATCACAATGCTCCATGACCCCTGTCATCACAACAATCCATGAATATTTTCAGCACAGTGCTCCATGACCCTTGTCATCACAATGATCCATGCCCTTGTCATCCCAATGCTCCATGAACCCTGTATTCACAATGCTCCGTGACGCTTGTCAACACAGTGCTCCATGACACATGTCATCACAATGCTCCATGCCTTTGTCAGCAAAATGCTACATGACCTTGTCATTACAATCCTCTATGTGGTTGTCATCACAATACTCCATTTCCATTGTCATCACAATCCTCCATGAATTTTGGGATCACATTGCTTCATGCCCTTTTCATCACAATGCTCCATGCTCCTTGAAATCAAAATGATCCATGACCTCTGTCATCACAATGCTCCAAACTTTTGTGATTACAATGTTCCATAACACTTGTCATCACAACGCTCCATGATGCCTGTCATCACAATACTCCATGCCCTTGTCATCACAATGCTCCTTGACACCTGTCATCACAATGCTCCGTGACTCCAGTCATCACAATGCTTCATAACGTTTGTCATCACAATGATCCATGCCCGCATCATCACAAGGCTCTGTGACCTTTGTAACCACAATGCTCCATGAACATTTCATCACAATTCTCTGTGACCCTTGTCATCACAATGCTCCATATCTTTGTCAGAACAATGCTCCATGACCATTGTCATCACAATGTGCCACACGCATTTCATCACAACGGTCCACAACGTTTTCATTGCAATGCTCCATAAACCTTGTAATCACAATGGTCCATGCACTTCTCATCAAAATGCTCTCTCACCAGAGATATCACAATGTTCCATCACTAGTCGTCAAAAAACTCCCTCACCCCTGGAATCACAATGATCCATGACTCTGTAATCAAAATGCTACGTCCCCTTATCATCAAAATGTTCCATGACCCCTGACATCACAATGTTCTATAACCCCTGCCATCAAAATATTCCATTACAATTTTTATCAAATTGCTGCATGACCCGGTCATCAAAATGCTCCCTGCACTTCTCATCACAATGCACAATGCCCTTGTCATTAAAATGCTCCATGACTTGTCATCACAAAGCTCCATGACCCTTGGCATCACATTGCTCAATGTCATTGACATCACAATGCTCCATGAAAAATCTCATAACATTGCTCAATGCCCTTGTCATCATAAAGCTCCATGACACCTGTCATCACAATGCTCGAAGCCCTTCTCATCACAATGCTCCATGCCCTTGTCATTACAGTCCTGCATAACCCATGTATCACAGTGTTCCGTGCCCTTGTCATCACAATGCTCCATGCCCACTCTCATCACAATAATCCATGAAACATTTCAGACCAAAGTTCCATACCCTTCTCATCACAATGCTCCATTACCCCTGTCATAACAATGCACCATGACCGCTGCCATCAAAATGTTCCACGGCCTAGTCATCACAAGGTTCCATGACACTTCTCATCACAATGCTCAAGACCCCTGAAATCACAATGCTCCATGTCCTTGTCATCACAATGCTCAAAAATCCTTGTAATTACAATGCTCCATGCCCCTTTTCATCTCAATGCTCCATGAACCCTGTCATCACAATGCACCATGCACATCATCATAATGCTTCAGGCTATTTTCATCACAATGAAATCAATATTTTCCATGACCTCTGTCATCATAATGCTCCAAACCCTTGTGATCACAATGTTGCATAACACTTATCATCACAACACACCATGATGCTCATCATCACAATTTTCCATGGTCTTCTCATAACAATGCTCCATGATCTTTGCCAGCCCAATGCTCAATACACTTGTCATCACAATGCTCCCTGACACTTGTCGTCAGTATGCTCCTTGAACCCTGTCATGACAAGGCTCCATGCCTTTTTCATCACAAAGATCCATGACTTTTTCATCTCAATACTCCAAGATCCCTGTAATCACAATGCTCCATGCCCTTGTCATCACAAAACTCCACGACGCATGTCAACAGAATGCTCCATGGCTTTCTCATCACAATGCTCCATGCCCTAGTCATCACAATGCACTAAGACCCCTGTAAACACAATGCTCCAGGCCCCTTTTCTTCAGAATGCTCCATGAGGCTTGTCATCACAACTCTCCATGGTCTTCTTTTCACAATGCTCCAAGACCTTGTCACCACCATGCTCCATTCCCTTGTCATCACAATGCTCCATGACCCCTGTCATCACAGTAATCCATGAACATTTTCAGCCCAGTGCTCCACTACTTTCTCATCACAATGCTCCATGGCCAATATCATCACAATGCTCCATGACCACTGTCATCACAACACTCCATGACACCTGACAACACAATGATCCGGGACTCTTTTCATCACAGTGCTCTATTCCCTATTCATCACAATGCTCCATGACTCCTGTCATCACAACACTCCATGAACATTTTCAGCCCACTGCTCCATGACACTTGTCATCACAAAGATCCATGCCCTTGTCATCCCAATGTTCCATGACCCCTGTATTCACAACGGACGGTAATGATTGTCATCACTGTGGCCATGACACATGTCATCACAATGCTGCATGCCTTTGTCATCAAAATGCTACATGACCTTGTCATGACAATGCTCTATGCGCTTGTCATCACAATACTCCACTTCCATTGTCATCACAATCCTCCATGAACTTGGGGATCACATTGCTTCATGCCCTTGTCATCATAATTCTCCATGCTCCTTGAAATCAAAATGATCCATGACCTCTGTCATCACAATGCTCCAAACCCTTGTGATCACAATGTACCATAACACTTGTCATCACAACACTCCATGATGCCTGTCATCACAATACTCCATGCCCTTTTCATTACAAAGCTCCATGACCTTTCTCATCAGAATTCTCAATACACTTGTCATCACAATGCTCCCTGACACTTGTCATCACAATGCTCCTTGAACACTGTCACGAAAAGGCTCCATACAATGCTCCATTACATTTGTCATCAGAATCCTCCATGACACTTGGCAACACAATGCTCCATTCCCTAGTCATCACAATGCTCCATGACACCTGTCATCACAACACTCCGTTTATATTTTCAGCCCAGTGCTTCATGACACTTTTCATCACAATGATCCATGCCCTCGTCATCCCAATGCTCCTTGAACCCTGTATTCACAATGCTCCGTGACGCTTGTCAACACAGTGCTCCATGACACATGTCATTACAATGCTCCATGCATTTGTCAGCAAAATGCTACATGACCTTGTCATTAAAATCCTCTATGCGCTTGTCATCACAATACTCCATTTCCATTGTCATCACAATCCTCCATGAAACTTGGGATCACTTTTCTTCATGCCCTTGTCATCACAATGCTCCACGTCCCATGTAATCACAATGGTCCATGCCATTGTCATCACAAAGCTCAATGACGCATGTCATAAGAATGCTCCTTGGTCTTCTCCTCACAATGCTCCATGCCCTTGTCTTCAAAATGTTCCAAGACACCTGTAATCAAAATGCTCCTTTCCCCTTTTAATCAGTATCCTCCATGAGACTTGTCATCACAGGGCTCCATGGTTTTGTCATCAAAATGCTCCAGGACCTTGTCATCACAATGGTTCACGACCTTGTCATCAAAATTTTCAATGGCCCTTGTCATCATAATGTTTCAAGCCCTAATCATCACAATGCTCCATTATATTTGTCATCACAATCCACCATTACATTTGGTATCACAAAACTCCATGCCATTGTCATCGCCATGGATCATGACATATGTCTCACAATGCTCCCTGACACCTGTCTTCACAATACTCCATGACCTTATCATCACAATGCTGCATGCCCTTGTCATCACAATGCACCATGCCCACTCTCATCACAATAATCTATGAAACTTGTCAGACCAATGCTCCATGACACTGTCATCACAATGCTCCATGCCCCTGTCATCACAATGCTCCATGATTCCAGTCATCACAATGCTTCATAACGTTTGTCATCACAATGGTCCATGCCCGCGTCATCACAAGGCTCTGTGACCTTTGTAACCACAATGCTCCATGAACTTTTCATCACAATTCTCTGAGAAACTTGTCATCACAATGCTCCATGTATTTGTCAGAACAATGCTTCATGACCATTGTCATCACAATGTGCCACGTGCATGTCATCACAATGTTCCAAACCTTGTCATTGCAATGCTCCATAAACCTTGTAATCACAATGCTCCATGCACTTCTCATCAAAATGCTCTCTCACCAGAGATATCACAATATTCAATCACGAGTCATCACAATAAACCCTCACCCTTGTAATCACTATGTTCCATGACCCTGTCATCACCATGCTACATCCCCTTATCATCGCAATGTTCCATGACCCCTGCCATCACAATGTTCCATAAGACCTGTCATCAAAATGCTCCATGACCCTTTCCATCCCAAAGCTCCAAGACCCCTGACATCACAATGTTCTATAACCACTGCCATCAAAATGTTCCTTTACACATTTTAAAATATGCTGCATGACCCTGTCATCAAAATGCTCCATGACTTGTCATCACAAAGCTCCAAGACCCTTGGCATCACAATGTTCCATGTCATTGTCATCACAGTGCAGCATGAACCCTCTCATCACCTTGCTCCATGCCCTTGAAATCACAAAGCTCCATGACACTTGTCATCACAATGCTCGATGCCCTTCTCATCACAATTCTCCATGCCCTTGTCATTACAGTCCTGCATGAGCCATGTATCACAGTGTTCCCTTTCCTTGTCATCACAATGCTCCATGCCCACTCTCATCACAATAATCCATGAATCATTTCAGACCAAAATTCCATACCCTTCTCATCACAATGCTCAATTAACCCTGTCATAACAATGCACCATGACACCTGCCATCACAATGTTCCACTGCCTAGTCATCACAAAGTTCCATAATACTTCTCATCACAATGCTCAAGACCCCTGAAATCACAATGCTCCATGCCCTTGTCATCACAAAGCTCCATGACGCATGTCATCAGAATGTTCCATGGCTTTCTCATCACAAAGCTCCATGCCATTGTCATCACAATGCTCCAAGAGCCTTGTAATCACAATGCTCCATGCCCCATTTCATCTCAATGTTCCATGAAATCTGTCTTCACAATGCTCCAAGAGCCTTGTAATCACAATTCTCCATCCCACTTTTCATCTCAATGCTCCATGAACCCTGTCATCACAATGCACCATGCCCATCATCATAATGCTTCAGGCTATTGTCATCACAATGAAATCAATATTCTGCATGACCTCTGTCATCATAATGCTCCAAACCCTTGTGATCACAATGTTGCATAACACGTATCATCACAACACCCCATGACGCTCATCATCACAATTATCCATGGTCTTCTCATCACAATGCACCATGATCTTTGTCATCACAATGCTCAAAACACTTGTCATCACAATGCTCCCTGACACTTGTCGTCAGTATGCTCATTGAACCCTGTCATGACAACGTTCCATGCATTTTTCATCACAATGATCCATGACCATTTCATCACAATCCTTCAAGGTCCCTGTAATCACAATGCTCCATGCCCTTGTCATCACAAATCTCCATGACGCATGCCATCAGAATGCTCCATGGCCTTCTCATCACAATGCTCTATGCCCTAGTCATCACCATGCTCCAAGACCCCTGTAATCACAATGCTCCATGCCCCTTTTCATCAGAATGCTCCATGAGACTTGCCATCACAAGTCTCCATGATCTTCTCATCACAATGCTCCAGGAACTTGTCATCACCATGCTCCATTCCCTTGTCATCACAATGCTCCATGTCAGCTGTCATCACAATAATCCATGAACATTTTCAGCCCAATGCTCCACGACCTTCTCATCACAATGCTCCATTGCCAATATCATCACAATGCTCCATGACCACTGTCATCACAACACTCCATGACACCTGACAACACAATGATCCAGGACTCTTGTCATCACAATGCTCCATTAGCTTGTCGTCACAATGCTACATGACACCTGTCATCACAACTCTCCATGAACATTTTCAGCCCAGTGCTCCATGACCCTTGTCATCACAATGATCCAAGGCTTTGTCATCCCAATGCTCCATGACCCCTGTATTCACAATGCTCCTTGACGCTTGTCATCACAGTGCTCCATGACACATGTCATCACAATGCTCCATGCCTTTGTCAGCAAAATGCTACATGACTTTGTCATTACAATACTCTATGAGCTTGTCATCAAACTACTCAATTTCCATTGTCATCACAATCCTCCATGAACTTTGGGATTACATTGCTTCATGCCCTTGTCATCACAATGCTCCATGCTCCTTGAAATCAAAATGATCCATGACCTCTGTCATCCCAATGCTCCAAACCCTTGTGATTACAATGTTCCATAACACTTGTCATCATAACGCTCCATGATGCCTGTCATCACAGTACTCCATGCCCTTTTCATCACAATGCTCCATGACTTTTGTCACCACAATTCTCAATACACTTGTCATCACAATGCTCCCTGACACTTGTCATCAGAATGCTCCTTGAACCCTGTCACGAAAAGGCTCCATAGCTTTTTCATCACAATGCCCCATGCCGTTTTCATCACAATGCTCCATGCCATTGTCATCAAAATACTCCACAAGCTTGTCATCAGAATGCTCCATGACCCTTGTCATCACAATGCTCCAAGCCATTTTCATCACAATTCTCCATTACCTTTGTCATCAAAATCCTCCCTGACACTTGGCATCACAATACTCCTGCCATCCTCATCACAATGGGCCATTACATATGTGATCACAATGCTCCCTGACACCTGTCTTCACAATACGGCATGACCTGGTCATCACAATGCTCCATGCCCTTGTCATCACAGTGTGCCATTCCAACTGTCATCGAAATACTGCATGAAACTCATTAGACAAATGTTCCATGCCATTCTCATCACGATGCTCAATGCCCTTATTATCACAATGCTCCATGACCCCTGTCAGCACAATTCTCCATGACTCCAGTCATCACAATGCTTCATGACCTTTGTCATTACAATGGTCCATGCCCTCGTCATCAACAGTCTCTGTGATCTTTTCAACCACAATGCTCCATGAACTTTTCATCGCAATGCTCTTTGACCCTTGTCATCACAATTTTCTATGTCTTTCTCAGCACAATGCTCCATGAACCTTGTTATCACAGTGCTCCATGCGCTTGTCAGCACAATGCTCCATGTCACATGTCATCACAATGCACCATGCGCTTGTCATCACAGTGCTCCACAACCTTGTCATCACAATGCTCCATAAAATTTGTCATCACAGTGCTCCATGCACTTCTCATCAAAATGCTCTCTCACCACTGATATCACAATGCTACATCACTATTTGTCACAATACTCCCTCACCCCTGTCATCACAATGTTCCATGACTCCTGTCATCACAATGCTACACGTACTTATCATCACAATGTTCGATGACCCCTGACATCACAATGTTCTATAACACCTGTCATCAAAATGTTCCATGACAATTTTCATCAAATTGCTTTATGACCCAGTCATCAGAATGCTCCCTGCCCTTCTCATCACAATGCACAACGCACTTGCCATCAAAATGCTCCATGACCTTTGTCATCACAAAGATCCATTACCCTTGGCATCACAATGCTCCATGTCATTGTCATCACAATGCTCCATGCCTTTGTCAGCAAAATGCTACATGACCTTGTCATTACAATCCTCTATGCGCTTGTCATCACAATACTCCATTTCCATTGGCATCACAATCCTCTATGAACCTGGGGATCACATTGCTTCATGCCCTTGTCATCACAATGCTCCATGCTCCTTGAAATCAAAATGATCCATGACCTCTGTCATCACAATGCTCCAACCACTTGTGATCACAATATTCTGTAACACTTGTCAACACAATGCCCCTTGACGATCGTCATCACAATTATCCATGGTCTTCTCATCACAATGCTCCCTGACCTTCGTCATCACAATGCTCAATTCACTTGTCATCAACATGCTCCCTGACACTTGTTGTCTGTATGCTCCTTGAACCCTGTCATGACCAGGCTCCATGCCTTTTTCATCACAATGATCCATGCCCTTTTCATCACAATGTTCCAAGTCCCATGTAATCACAATGGTCCATGCCATTGTCATCAAAGAGCTCAATGACACATGGCATCAGAATGCTCCTTGGTCTTCTCCTCACAATGCTCCATGCCCTTGTCTTCACAATGTTCCAAGACCCTTGTAATCACAATGCTCCATTCCCCTTTTAATCAGTATGCTCCTTGAGACTTGTCATCACAAGGCTCCATGGTTTTGTCATCACAATGCTCCAGGACCTTGTCATCACAATGCTTCACGACCTTATCCTGAAAATTTTCAATGGCCCTTGTCATCATAATGCTCCAAGCCCTAATCATCACAATGCTCCATTATATTTGTCATCACAATCCACCATTACATTTGGTACCACAAAGCTCCATGCCATTGTCATTGTCATGGACCATGACATATGTCTCACAATGCTCCCTGACACCTTTCTTCACAATACTCCATGACCTTATCATCACAATGCTCCATGCCCTTGTCATTACAATGCACCATGCCCACTCTCATCACAATAATCTGTGAAACTTGTCAGACAAATGCTCCATGCCACTGTCATCACAATGCTCCATGCCCTTGTCATCACAAGGATCCATGACCCCTGTCATCACAATGCTCCATTACTCCAGTCATCACAATGCTTCATAACGTTTGTCATCACAATGGTCCATGCCCCCGTCATCACAAGGCTCTGTGAAATTTGTAACCACAATTCTTCATGAACATTTCATAACAATTCTCTGTGAAACTTGTCATCACAATGCTCCATTTCTTTGTCAGAACGATTCTCCATGACCATTGTCATCAGAATGTGCTACGCGCAGTTCATCACAACGGTCCACAAGTTGTCATTGCAATGCTCCATAAAACTTGTAATCACAATGGTCAATGTAATTCTCATCAAAATGCTCTCTCACCAGACATATCACAATGTTACATAAGTAGTCATCAAAATACTCCCTCACCCTTGTAATCAAAATGTTCCATGACACTGTCATCACAATGCTACATCCCCTTATCATAACAATGTTCCATGACCCCTGCCATCACAATGTTCATAAGCCCTATCATCAAAATGCTCAATGACCCTTTCCATCCCAAAGCTCCAAGACCCCTGACATCACAATGTTCTATAACCCCTGCCATCAAAATGTTCCATTACACTTTTTATCAAATTGCTGCATGACCCGGTCCTCAAAATGTTCCCTGCCCTTCTCATCAAAATGCTCCATGACTTGTCATCACAAAGCTCCAAGACCCTTGGCATCACAATGCTCCATGTCATTGTCATCACAATGCTCCATGAACCCTCTCATCACATTGCTCCATGCCCTTGTCATCTCACAGATCCGTGACACTTGTCATCACAATGCTCAATGCCTTTCTCATCACAATGCTCCATGCCCTTCTCATTACAGTCCTGCATGACCCATGTATCACAGTGTTCCGTGCCCTTGTCATCACAATGCTCCATGCCCTCTCTCATCACAATAATCCATGAAACATTTCAGACCAAATTTCTATACCCTTTTCATCACAATGCTCCATTACCCCTGTCATAACAATGCACCATGACACCTGCCATCACAATGCACCATGACACCTGGCATCACAATGATCCACGGCCTAGTTATCACAATGTTCCATGATAATTCTCATCACAATGCTCAAGACCCCTGATATCACAATGCTCCATGCCCTTGTCATCACAAAGCTCCATGACGCATGTCATCAGAATGTTCCATGGCCTTCTCATCACAATGCTCCATGCCCTTGTCATCACAATGCTCCAAGACCCTTGTCATCACAATGCTCCATTCCCCACTTCATCTCAGTGCTCCATGAAATCTGTCATCACAATGCTCCAAGACCCTTGTAATCACAATGCTCCATGCCCCTTTTCATCTCAATGCTCCATGAACCCTGTCATCACAATGCACCATGCCCATCATCATAATGCTTCAGGCTATTGTCATCACAATGAAATCAATATTCTGCATGACCTCTGTCATCATAATGCTCCAAACCCTTGTGATCACAATGTTGCATAACACGTATCATCACAACACCCCATGATGCTCATCATCTCAATTGTCCATGGTCTTCTCATCACAATGCTCCATGATCTTTGCCATCACAATGCTCAATACACTTGTCATCGCAATGCTCCCTGACCCTTGTCGTCAGTATGCTCCTAGAACCCTGTCATGACAAGTTTCCATGCATTTTTCATCACAATGATCCATGACCATTTCATCACAATGCTCCAAGGTCCCTGTAATCACAATGCTCCATACCCTTGTCATCACAAAACTCCATGACGCATGTCATCAGAATGCTCCATGGCCTTCTCATCACAATGCTCTATGCCCTAGTCATAACAATGCTCCAAGACCCCTGTAATAACAATGCCCCATGCCCCTTTTCATCAGAATGCTCCATGAGACTTGCCATCACAAGTCTCCATGGTCTTCTCATCACAATGTTCCAGGACCTTGACATCACCATGATCCATTCCCTTGTCATCACAATGCTCCATGACCCCTGTCATCACAATAATCCATGAACATTTTCAGCCCAATGCTCCACGACCTTCTCATCACAATGCTCCATTGCCAATATCATCACAATGCTCCATGACCACTGTCATCACAACAATCCATGACACATGACAACACAATGATCCAGGACTCTTGTCATCACAATGCTCCATTAACTTGTCGTCACAATTCTAAATGACAACTGTCACCACAACTCTCAATGAACATTTTCAGCCCAGTGTTCCAAGACCCTTGTCATCACAATGATCGATGCCCTTGTCATCCAAATGCTCCATGACCCATGTATTCACAATGCTCCTTGACGCTTGTCATCACAGTGCTCCATGACACATGTCATCACAATGCTCCATGCCTTTGTCAGCAAAATGATACATGACCTTGTCATTACAATGCTCTATGCACTTGTCATCACAATACTCCATTTCCATTGTCATAACAATCCTCCATGAACTTTGGGATCACATTGCTTCATGCCCTTGTCATCACAATGCTCCATGCTCCTTGAAATCAAAATGATCCATGACCTCTGTCATCACAATGCTCCAAACCCTGGTGATCATAATATTGCATAACACTTGTCCTCACAACGCTCCAAGATGCCTGTCATCACAATACTCCATGACCTTTTCATCACAATTCTCCATGACCTTTGTCACCACAATTCTCAATACACTTGTCATCACAATGCTCCCTGACACTTGTCATCAGAATGCTCCTTGAACCCTGTCACGAAAAGGCTCCATGCCTTTTTCATCACAATGACCCATGCCATTTTCATCACAATGCTCCATGCCATTGTCATCAAAATACTCCACAAGCTTGTCATCAGAATGCTCCATGACCCTTGTCATCACAATTTTCCATGCACTTGTCAGCACAATGCTCCCTGACCCTTGTCATCACAATGCTCCAAGCCATTGTCATCACAATGCTCCATTACCTTTGTCATCAGAATCCTCCCTGACACTTGGCATCACAATGCTCCATGCCATCCTCATCAAAATGGGCCATTACATATGTGATCACAATGCTCCCTGACACGTGTCTTCACAATACGGCATGACCTGGTCATCACAATGCTCCATGCCCTTGTCATCACAGTGTGCCATTCCAACTCTCATCGCCATACTCCATGAAAGTTATTAGACCAATGTTCCATGCCCTTGTCATCACAATGCTCCATGCCCTTGTTTCACAATGCTCCATGACCCCTGTCATCACAATGCTCCATGACTCCAGTCATCACAATGCTTCATGACCTTTGTCATCACAATGGTCCATGCCCTCGTCATCAACAGTCTCTGTGACCTATTTAACCACAATGCTCCATGAACTTTTCATCACAATGCTCTTTGACCCTTGTCATCACAATGCTCTATGCCTTTCTCAGCACAATGCTCCATGACCCTTGTCATCACAATGCTCCATGCGCTTGTCAGCACAATGCTCCATGACCCATGTCATCACAATGCACCATGCGCTTGTCATCACAGTGCTCCACAACATTGTCATCACAATGCTCCATAAAATTTGTCATCACAATGTTCCATGCACTTCTCATCAAAATGCTCTCTCACCACTGATATCACAATGCTACATCACTATTTGTCACAATACTCCCTCACCCCTGTCATCACAATGTTCCATGACTCCTGTCATCACAATGCTACATGCACTTATCATCACAATGTTCGATGACCCCTGAAATCACAATGTTCCATAACACCTGTCATCAAAATGTTCCATGACACTTTTCATCAAATTGCTCCATGACCCTGTCATCAGAATGCTCCCTGCCCTTCTCATCACAATGCACAACGCCCTTGCCATCAAAATGCTCCATGACCTTTGTCATCACAAAGATCCATGACCCTTGGCATCACAATGCTCCATGTCATTGTCATCACAATGCTCCATGAACGCTCTCATCACATTGCTCCATGCCCTTGTCTTCACATAGCTCCATGACACATGTCATCAGAATGCTCCATGGCCTTCTCATCACAATGCCCCAAGCCCTGTCCATCACAATGCTCCATTACACCTGTCATAACAATGCTCCATGACCCCTGCCATCACGATGTTCCCTGGCCTTGTCATCACAAGGCTCCATGACCCTTCTCATCACAATTCTCCAAGAACACTGTAATCACAATGCTCTATGCCCCTTTTCATCTCAATGATCCATGAACCCTGTCATCACAATGCACTATGCCCATCATCATAATGCTTCATGCTATTGTCATAACAACGAAATCAAAATGTTCCATGACCTCTGTCATAACAATGCTCCAAACCCTTGTGATCACAATATTCCATAACACTTGTCATCACAATGCCCCAGGATGCTCATCATCACAATTATCCATGGTCTTCTCATCACAATGCTCCATGACCTTCGTCATCACAATGCTCAATACACTTGTCATCAACATGCTCCCTGACACTTGTTGTCTGTATGCTCCTTGAACCCTGTCATGACAAGGCTCCATGCCTTTTTCATCACAATGATCCATGCCCTTTTCATCACAATGCTCCAAGTCCCATGTAATCACAATGGTCCATGCCATTGTCATCACAAAGCTCAATGACGCATGCCATCAGAATGCTCCTTGGTCTTCTCCTCACAATGCTCCATGCATTTGTCTTCACAATGTTCCAAGACCCCTGTAATCACAATGCTCCATTCCCCTTTTAATCAGTATGCTACATTCCCCTTTTAATCAGTATGCTCCATTCCCCTTTTAATCAGTATGCTCCATGGTTTTGTCATCACAGTGCTCCAGGACCTTGTCATCACAATGCTTCACGACCTTGTCATCAAAATTTTCAATGGCCCTTGTCATCATAAGGCTCCAAGCCCTAATCATCACAATGCTCCATTTTATTTGTCATCACAATCCTCCATTACATTTGGTATCACAAGCTCCATGACATTGTCATCGCCATGCACCATGACATATGTCATCACAATGCTCCCTGACACCTGTCTTCACAATACTCCATGACCTTATCATCACAATGTTCCATGCCCTTGTCATCACAATGCAACATGCCCACTCTCATCACAATAATCTATGAAACTTGTCAGACCAATGCTCCATGCCACTGTCATCACAATGCTCCATGCCCTTGTCATCACAATGCTCCATGACCACTGTCATCACAATGCTCCGTGACTCCAGTCATCACAATGCTTCATAACATTTGTCATCACAATGGTCCATGCCCGCGTCATCACAAGGCTCTGTGACCTTTGTAACAACAATGCTCCATGAACTTTTCATCACAATTCTCTGAGAAACTTGTCATCACAATGCTCCATGTCTTTGTCAGAACAATGCTCCATGACAATTGTCATCACAATGTGCCACGCGCATTTCATCACAACGTTCCAAACATTGTCATTGCAATGCTCCATAAACCATGTAATCACAATGGTCCATGCACTTCTCATCAAAATGCTCTCTCACCAGAGATATCACAATGTTCCATCAATAGTCATCACAATACACACTCGTCCTTGTAATCACAATGTTCCATGACACTGTCATCACAATGCTACATCCCCTTATCATCACAATGTTCCATGACCCCTGCCATCACAATGTTCCATAAGTCCTGTCATCAAAATGCTCAATGACCCTTTCCATCCCAAAGCTCCAAGACCCCTGCCATCACAATGTTCTATAACCACTGCCATCAAAATGTTCCATTACACTTTTTATCAAATTGCTGCATGACCCGGTCAACAAAATATTCCCTGCCCTTCTCATCAAATGCTCCATGACTTGTCATCACAAAGCTCCAAGACCCTTGGCATCACAATGCTCCATGTCATTGTCATCACAATGCTCCATGAACCCTCTCATCACATTGCTCCATGCCCTTGTCATCACACAGCTCCGTGACACTTGTCATCACAATGCTCCATGCCCACTCTCATCACAATAAGCCATGAAGCATTTCAGACCAAATTTCTATACCCTTCTCATCACAATGCTCCATTACCCCTGTCATAAAAATGCACCATGACACCTGCCATCACAATGCACCATGACACCTGCCATCACAATGATCCACGGCCTAGTCATCACAAGGTTCCATGATAATTCTCATCACAATGCTCAAGACCCCTGATATCACAATGCTCCATGCCCTTGTCATCAAAAAGCTCCATGACGCATGTCATCAGAATGTTCCATGGCCTTCTCATCACAATGCTCCATGCCCTTGTCATCACAATGCTCCAAGACCCTTGTCATCACAATGCTCCATGCCCCATTTCATCTCAATGCTCCAAGAAATCTGTCATCACAATGCTCCAAGACCCTTGTAATCACAATGCTCCATGCCCCTTTTCATCTCAATGCTCCATGAACCCTGTCATCACAATGCACCATGCCCATCATCATAATGCTTCAGGCTATTGTCATCACAATGAAATCAATATTCTGCATTACCTCTGTCATCATAATGTTCCAAACCCTTGTGATCACAATGTTGCATAACACGTATCAGCAAAACACCCCATGACGCTCATCATCACAATTATCCATGGTCTTCTCATCACAATGCTCCATGATCTTTGTCATCACAATGCTCAATACACTTGTCATCACAATGCTCCCTGAACCTTGTCGTCAGTATGCTCCTTGAACCCTGTCATGACAAGTTTCCATGCATTTTTCATCACAATGATCCATGACCATTTCATCACAATGCTCCAAGATCCCTGTAATCACAATGCTCCATGCCCTTGTCATCACAAATCTCCATAATGCATGTCATCAGAATGCTCCATGGCATTCTCATCACAATGCTCTATGCCCTAGTCATAACAATGCTCCAAGACCCCTGTAATCACAATGCTCCATGCCCCTTTTCATCAGAATGCTCCATGAGACTTGCCATCACAAGTCACCTGTAATCACAATGCTCCATGCCCCTTTTCATCAGAATGCTCCATGAGACTTGCCATCACAAGTCTCCATGGTCTTCTCATCACAATGTTCCAGGACCTTGACATCACCATGATCCATTCCCTTGTCATCACAATGCTCCATGACCCCTGTCATCACAATAATCCATGAACATTTTCTGCCCAATGCTCCACGACCTTCTCATCACAATGCTCCATTGCCAATATCATCACAATGCTCCATGACCACGGTCATCACAACACTCCATGACACCTGACAACACAATGATCCAGGACTCTTGTCATCACAATGCTCCATTCCCTTGTGGGCACAATGCTACATGACACCTGTCATCACAACTCTCCATGAACATTTTCAGCCCAGTGCTCCATAACACTTTTCATCACAATGATCCATGCCCTTGTCATCCCAATCCTCCATGACCCCTGTATTCACAATGCCCCTTGACCCCTGTCATCACAGTGCTCCATGACACATGTCATCACAATGGTCCATGCCTTCGTCATCATCAGTCTCTGTGACCTTTTTAACCACAATTCTCCATGAACATTTCATCACAATGCTCTTTGACCCTTGTCATTACAATGCTCTATGCCTTTCTCAGCACAATGCTCCATGACCCTTGTCATCACAATGCTCCATGTGCTTGTCAGCACAATGCTCCATGACACATGTCATCACAGTGCACCATGGGCTTGTCATCACAGTGCTCCACAACATTGTCATCACAATGCTCCATAAAATTTGTCATCACAATGCTCCGTGCACTTCTCATCAAAATGCTCTCTCACCACTGATATCACAATGCTACATCACTATTTGTCACAATACTCCCTTACCCCTGTCATCACAATGTTCCATGACTCCTGTCGTCACAATGCTACATGCACTTATCATCACAATGTTCGATGACCCCTGACATCACAATGTTCCATAACACCTGTCATCAAAATGTTCCATGACACTTTTCATCAAATTGCTCCATGACCTAGTCATCAGAATGCTTCCTGCCCTTCTCATCACAATGCACAAAGCCCTTGCCATCAAAATGCTCAATGACCTTTGTCATCAAAAAGATCCATGACCCTTGGCATCACAATGCTCCATGTCATTGTCATCACAATGCTTCATGAACGCTCTCATCACATTGCTCCATACCCTTGTCTTCACATAGCTCCATGACACATGTAATCAGAATGCTCCATGGCCTTCTCATCACAATGCTCCATGCCCTTGCCATCATAATGCTCCATTACCCCTGTCATAACAATGCTCCATGACCCCTGCCATCACGATGTTCCATGGCCTTGTCATCACAAGACTCCATGACCCTTGTCATAACAATGATCCAAGAACACTGTAATCACAATGCACTATGCCCCTTTTCATCTCAATGATCCATGAACCCTGTCATCACAATGCACCATGCCCATCATCATAATGCTTCATGCTATTGTCATTACAACGAAATCAAAATGTGCCATGACCTCTGTCATAACAATGCTCCAAAACCTTGTGATCACAGTATTCCATAACCCTTGTCATCAAAATGCCCCATGATGCTCGTCATCACAATTATCCATGGTCTTCTCATCACAATGCTCCATGACCTTCGTCATCACAATGCTCAATACACTTGTCATCAACATGCTCCCTGACACTTGTTGTCTGTATGCTCCTTGACGCCTGTCATGACAAAGCTCAATGCCTCTTTCATCACAATGATCCATGACCTTTTCATTCCAATGCTCCAAGTCCCATGTAATCACAATGGTCCATGCAATTGTCATCACAAAGTTCAATGATGCATGCCATCAGAATGCTCCTTGGTCTTCTCCTCACAATGCTCCATGCCCTTGTCTTCACAAAGTTCCAAGACCCCTGTAATCACAATGCTCCATTCCCCTTTTCATCAGTATGCTCCATGAGACTTGTCATCACAAGGCTCCATGGTTTTGTCATCACAATGCTCCAGGACCTTGTCATCACAATGCTTCAAGACCTTGTCATCAAAATTTACAATGGCCCTTGTCATCATAATGCTCCAAACCCTAATCATCACAATGCTCCATTATATTTGTCATCACAATCCTCCATTACATTTGGTATCACAAAGCTCCATGCCATTGTCATCGCCATGGGCCATGACATATGTCATCACAATGCTCCCTGACACCTGTCTTCACAATATCCCATGACCTTATCATCACAAACCTCCATGACGCATGTCACCAGAATGTTCCTTGGACTTCCAAACACAATGCTCCATGCACTTGTCATCACAATGTTCCATGACCTTTCTCATCACAATTCTCAATACACTTGTCATCACAATGCTCCCTGACACTTGTCGTCAGTATGCTCCATGAACCCTGTTATTACAAGGATCCATGCCTTTTTCATCAGAATGATCCATGCCCTTTTCATCACAGTGCTCCAAGACCCCTGTAATCACAATGCACCATGCCCTTATCATCACAAATCTCCATGACGCATGTCATCAGAATGTTCCATGGACTTCTCATCACAATTCTCCATGCCCTTGTCATCACAGTGCTCCAAGACCCCTGTAATCACAATGCTCCATGCACTTGTCTTCACAGAGCTCCATGACGCATGTCATCAGAATGTTCCAAGGACTTCCCAACACAATGCTCCATTCCCTTGTCATCACAATGCTCCAAGACACCTATAATCACAATGCTCCATGCCCCTTTTCATCTCCATGCTCCATGAACCCTGTCATCACAATGCACCATGCCTATCGTCATAATGCTTCAGGCTATTGTCATCACAATGAAATCAAAATGCTCCATGACCTCTGTCATCACAATTCTCCAAACCCTGGTGATCACAATGTTACATAACACTTATCATCACATCACCCCTTGACGCTCATCATCACAATTATCCATGGTCTTCTCATCACAGTGCTCCATGACCTTTGTCATCACAATTCTCAATTCACTTGTCATCACAATGCTTCCTGACACTTGTCGTCAGTATGCTCCATGAACACTGTCATGACAAGCCTCCATGACTTTTTCATCACAATGATCCAAGCCCTTTTCATCGCAATGTTCCAAGACTCCTGTAATCACAATGCTGCATGCCCTTGTCATCACAAAGCTCCATGACGCATGTCATCAGAATGTTCCATGGACTTCTCATCACAATGATCCATGCCCTTGTCATGACAATGCTCCAAGACCCCTGTAATCACAATGCTCCATGCCCCTTTTCATCTCAATGAACTATGAACCCTGTCATCACAATGCTCCATGCCCTTGTCATCACAAAGCTGCATGACACATATCATCACAATGTTCCATGGACTTCTCATCACAATGCTCCATGCCCTTGTCATCACAATTCTCCAAGACCCCTGTAATCACAATGCTCCATGCCACATTTCATCTCAATGCTCCATGAACCCTGTCATCACAAGGCACCATGCCCATCATCATAATGCTTCAGGCTATTGTCAACACAATGAAATCAAAATGCTCCATGACCTGTGTCATCACAATGGTCCAAACCCGGGTAATAACAAAGTTGCATAACACTTATCATCACAACACCCCATGACGCTCATCATCACATTTATCCAAGGTCTTCTCATCACAAGGCTCCATGAACTTTGTCATCACAATTCTCAATACACATGTCATCACAATGATCCCTGACACTTGTCTTCAGTATGCTCCATGAACCCTGTCATGACAAGGCTCCATGCCTTTTTCATCACAATGATCCCTGCCCTTTTCATCACAATGCTCCAAGACCCCTGTAATCACAATGCTCCATGCACTTGTCATCACAAAGCTCCATGACGCATGTCATCAGAATGTTCCATGGACTTCTCATCACAATGCTCCATGCCCTTGTCATCACAATGCTCCAAGACCTCTGTAATCACAATGCTCCATGCCCCCTTTTCATCTCAATGCTCCATGAACCCTGTCATCACAAGGCACCATGCCCATCATCATAATGCTTCAGGCTATTGTCAACACAATGAAATCAAAATGCTCCATGACCTCTGTCATCACAATGCCCCAAACCCGGGTAATAACAAAGTTGCATAACACTTATCATCACAACACCCCATGACGCTCATCATCACATTTATCCAAGGTCTTTTCATCACAATTCTCCATGACCTTTGTCGTCACAATTCTTAATACACGTGTCATCACAAGGCTCCCTGACACTTGTCGTCAGTATGCTCCATGAACCCTGTCATGACAAGGCTCCATGCCTTTTTCATCAAAATGATCCATGCCCTTTTCATCACAATGCTCCAAGACCCCTGTAATCACAATGCTCCATGCCCTTGTCATCACAACGCTCCATGACTCATGTCATCAGAATGTGCCATGGACTTCTCATCACAATGCTCCATGCCCTTGTCATCACAATGCTCCAAGACACCTGTAATCACAATGCTCCATGCCCATTTTCATCTCAATGCTCCATGAACCCTGTCATCACAATGCACCATGCCCATTGTCATAATGCTTCAGGCTACTGTCATCACACTGAAATCAAAATGCTCCATGACCTCTGTCATCACAATGCTCCAAACCCTGGTGATCACAATGTAGCATAACACTTATCATTACAACACCCCATGACGCTCATCATCACAATTATCCATGGTCTTCTCATCACAATGCTCCATGACGTTTTTCATCACAATTCTCAATAAAATGGTCATCCCAATGCTCCCTGACACTTTTCGTCAGTATGCTCCATGAACCCTGTCATGACAAGGCTCCATGCCTTTTTCTTCACAATGATCCATGCCCTTTTGTTCACAGTGCTCCAAGACGCCTGTAATCACAATGCTCCATGACGTATGTGATCAGAATATTCCATGGACTTCTCATCACAATGCTCCATGCCCTTGTCATCACAATGTTCCAAGACGCCTCTAATCACAATGCTCCATGCACATTTTCATCTCAATGCTCAATGAACCCTGTCATCACAATGCACCATGCCCATCGTCATAATGCTTGAGGTTATTGTCATCACAATGAAATCAAAATGCTCCATGACCTCTGTCATCACAATGCTCCAAACCCTGGTGATCACAATGTTACATAACACGTATCATCACATCACCCCTTGACGCTCATCATCACAATTATCCATGGTCTTCTCATCACAGTCCTCCATGACATTTGTCAGCACATTTCTCAATACACTTGTCATCACAATGCTTCCTGACACTTGTCGTCAGTATACTCCATGAACCCTGTCATGACAAGGCTCCATGACATTTTCATCACAATGATCCAAGCACTTTTCAACGCAATCCTCCAAGACCCCTGTAATCACAATGCTTCATGCCCTTGTCATCACAAAGCTCCATGACGCATGTCATCAGAATGTTCCATGGAATTCTCATCACAATTCTCCATGCCCTTGTCATCACAATGCTCCAACACCCCTGTAATCACAATGATCCATGCCCCTTTTCATCTCAATGAACTATGAACCCTGTCATCACAATGCTCCATGCTCTTGTAATCACAATGCTCCATGAGGCATGTGATCAGAATATTCCATGGACTTCTCATCACAATGCTCCATGCCCTTGTCATCACAATGCTCCAAGACCCCTCTAATCAAAATGCTCCATGCCCATTTTCATCTCAATGCTCAATGAACCCTGTCATCACAATGCACCATGCCCATCGTCATAATGCTTCAGGCTATTGTCATCACAATGAAATCAAAATGCTCCATGACCTCTGTCATCACAATGCTCCAAAACCTGGTGATCACAATGTTGCATAACACTTATCATCACAACACACCATGATGCTCATCATCACAATTATCCATGGGCTTCTCACCACAATGCTCCATGAACTTTGTTATCACATTTCTCAATACACTTGTCATCACAAGGCTCCCTGACACTTGTCATCAGTATGCTCCATGAACCCTGTCATGACAAGGCTCCATGCCTTTTTCATCACAATGATCCATGCCCTTTTCATCACAGTGTTCCAAGACCCCTGTAATCACAATGCTCCATGACCTTGTCATCACAAATCACCATGACGCATGTGATCAGAATGTTCCATGGACTTCTCATCACAATGCTCCATGCCCTTGTCATCAAAATGCTCCAAGACCGCTCTAATCACAATGCTCCATGCCCCTTTTCATCTCAAAGCTCCATGAACCCTGTCATCACAAGGCACCATGCACATCATCATGATGCTTCAGGCTATTGTCAACACAATGAAATCAAAATGCTCCATGACCCCTGTCATCACAATGCTCCAAACCAGGGTAATAACAATGTTGCATAACACTTATCATCACAAAACCCCATGACGCTCATCATCACATTTATCCATGGTCTTCTCATCACAATGCTCCCTGACCATTGTCATCAGAATTCTCAATACACTTGTCATCACAATGCTCCCTGACACTTGTGGTCAGTATGCTCCATGAACACTGCCATGACAAGGATCCATGCCTTTTTCATCATAATGATCTATGCCCTTTTCCTTGCAATGCTCCAAGACTCCTGTAATCACAATGCTCCATGCATTTGTCATCACAAAGCTCCATGACGCATGTCATCAGAATGTTCCATGGATTTCTCATCACAATGCTCCATGCTTTTGTAATCACAATGCTCCAAGACCTCTGTAATCACAATGCTCCATGCCCCCTTTTCATCTCAATGCTCCATGAACCCTCTCATCACAAGGCACCATGCCCATCATCATAATGCTTCAGGCTATTGTCAACAAAATGAAATCAAAATGCTCCATGACCTCGGTCATCAAAATGCTCCAAACCCGGGTAATAACAGTGTTGCATAACACTTATCATCACAACACCCCATGACGCTCATCATCTCATTTATCCAAGGTCTTCTCATCACAATACTCCATGACCTTTGTCGTCACAATTCTTAATACACGTGTCATCACAAGGCTCCCTGACGCTTGTCGTCAGTATGCTCCATGAACCCTGTCATGACAAGGCTCCATGCCTTTTTCATCACAATTATCCATGCCCCTTTCCTCGCAAATCTCCAAGACTCCTGTAATCACAATGCTCCATGCAGTTGACATCACAAAGCTCCATGACACATGTCATCAGAATGTTCCATTGACTTCTCATCACAATGCTCCATGCCCTTGTCATCACAGTGCTCCAAGACCACTATAATCACAATGCTCCATGCCCTTGTCATCACAAAGCTCCATGACGCATGTCATCAGAATGTTCCATGGACTTCTCATCATAATGCTCCATGGCCTTGTCATCACAATGCTCCAAGAACCCTGTAAGCACAATGCTCCATGCCCCTTTCATCTCAATGCACCATGAACCCTGTCATCACAAGGCATCATGCCCATCATCATAATGCTTCAGGCTATTGTCAAAACAATGAAATCAAAATGCTCCATGACCTCTGTCATCACAATGCTCCAAAAACGGGTAATAACAATATTGCATAACAATTATCATCACAACACCCCATGACGCTCATCATTACATTTATCCATGGTCTTCTCATCACAATGCTCCATGAACTTTGTCATCACAATTCTCAATACACTTGTCCTCACAATGCTCCCTGACCCTTGTCGTCAGTATGCTCCATGAACCCTGTCATGACAAGGCTCCATGCCTTTTTCATCACAATAATCCATGCCGTTTTCATCACAGTGCTCCAAGACCCCTATAATCACAATGCTCCATACCCTTGTCATCACAAAGCTCCATGACGCATGTGATCAGAATGTTCCATGGATTTCTCATCACAATGCTCCATGCCCTTGTCATCACAATGCTCCAAGAACCCTGTAATCACAATGCTCCATGGCCCTTTTCATCTGAATGCTCCATGAACCCTGTCATCACAATGCACCATGCCCATCATCATAATGCTTCAGGCTATTGTCATCCCAATGAAATCAAAATGCTCCATGACCTCTCTCATCACAATGCTCCAAACCCTGGTGATCACAATGTTGCATAACACTTATCATCACAACACCCCATGACGCTCATCATCACAGTTATCCATGGTCTTCTCATCACAATGCTGCATGACCTTTGTCATCACAATTCTCAATACAGTTGTCATCACAATGCTCCCTGACCTTTGTCGTCAGTATGATCCATGAACCCTGTCATGACAAGGCTCCATGCCTTTTTCATCACAATGATCCATGCCCTTTTCATCACAATGCTCCAAGACCCCTCTAATCACAATGCTCCATGCCCATTTTCATCTCAATGCTCAATGAACCCTGTCATCAAAATGCACCATGCCCATCGTCATAATGCTTCAGGCTATTGTCATCACAATGAAATCAAAATGCTCCATGACCTCTGTCATCACAATGCTCCAAACCCTGGTGATCACAATGTAGCATAACACTTATCATCACAACACCCCATGATGCTCATCATAACAGTTATCCATGGGCTTCTCACCACAATGCTCCATGAACATTGTTATCACATTTCTCAATACTTTTGTCATCACAATGCTCCCTGACACTTGTCGTCAGTATGCTCCATGAACCCTGTCATGACAAGGCTCCATGCCTTTTTCATCACAATGATCCATGCCCTTTTCATCACAATGCTCCAAGACCCCTGTAATCACAATGCTCCATGCCCTTGTCATCACAAATCTCCATGACGCATGTGATCAGAATGTTCCATGGACTTCTCATCACAATGCTCCATGCCCTTGTCATCACAATGCTCCAAGACCCCTCTAATCACAATGCTCCATGCCCGTTTTCATCTCAAAGCTCCATGAACCCTGTCATCACAAGGCACCATGCCCATTATCATAATGCTTCAGGCTATTGTCAACACAATGAAATCAAAATGCTCCATGACCTCTGTCATCACAATGCTCCAAACCCGGGTAATAAAAATGTTGCATAACATTATCATCCCAACACCCCATGACGCTCATCATTACATTTATCCATGGTCTTCTCATCACAATGCTCCATGACCATTGTCATCACAATTCTCAATACACTTGTCATCACAATGCTCCCTGACACTTGCGGTCAGTATGCTCCATGAACACTGTCATGACAAGGCTCCATTCCTTTTTCATCACAATGATCCATGCCCTTTTCCTTGCAAGGCTCCAAGACTCCTGTAATCACAATGCTCCATGCACTTGTCATCACAAAGCTCCATGACGCATGTCATCAGATTGTTCCATGGACTTCTCATCACAATGCTCCATGCCCTTGTCATCACAATGCTCCAAGACCCCTGTAATCACAATATTCGATGCTCCTTTTCATTTCAATGCACCATGAACCCTGTCATCACAATGCACCATGCCCATCATCATAAAGCTTCAGGCTATTGTCATCACAATGAAATCAAAATGCTCCATGACCTCTGTCATCACAATGCTCCAAACCCTGGTGATCACAATGTTGCATAACACTTATCATCACAACACCCCATGACGCTCATCATCACAATTATCCATGGTCTTCTCATCACAATGCTCCATGAACTTTGTCATCACAATTCTCAATAAACATGTCATCACAATGATCCCTGACACTTGTCGTCAGTATGCTCCATGATCCCTGTCATGACAAGGCTCCATGCCATTTTCATCACAATGATCCATGCCATTTTCATCGCATAGCTCCAAGACCCCTGTAATCAAAATGCTCCATGCAATTGTCATCACAAAGCTCCATGACGCATGTCATCAGAATGTTCCATGGACTTCTCATCACAATGCTCCATGCCTTTGTCATCACAATGCTCCAAGACCTCTGTAATCACAATGCTCCATGCCCCCTTTTAATCTCAATGCTCCATGAACCCTGTCATCACAAGGCACCATGCCCATCATCATAATGCTTCAGGCTATTGTCAACACAATGAAATCAAAATGCTCCATGACCTCTGTCATCACAATGCTCCAAACCCGGGTAATAACAATGTTGCATAACTCTTATCATCACAACACCCCATGACGCTCATCATCACATTTATCCAAGGGCTTCTCATCACAATGCTTCATGACCTTTGTCGTCACTATTCTTAATACACGTGTCATCCACAAGGCTCCCTGACACTTGTCGTCAGTATGCTCCATGAACCCTGTCATGACAAGGCTCCATGTCTTTTTCATCACAATTATCCATGCCCTTTTCCTCGCAAAGCTCCAAGACTCCTGTAATCACAATGCTCCATGCAGTTGAAATCACAAAGCTCCATGACACATGACATCAGAATGTTCCATGGACTTCTCATCACAATGCTCCATGCCCTTCTCATCACAGTGCTCGAAGACCCCTACAATCACAATGCTCCATGCCCTTGTCATCAAAAAACTCCATGACGCATGTCATCAGAATGTTCCATGGACTTCTCATCACAATGATCCATGCCCTTGTCATCACAATGCTCCAAGACCCCTCTAATCACAATGCTCCATGCCCCTTTTCATCTCAATGCACCATGAACCTTGTCATCACAAGGCACCATGCCCATCATCATAATGCTGCAGGCTATTGTCAACACAATGAAATCAAAATGCTCCATGACCTCTGTCATCACAATGCTCCAAACCCGGGTAATAAAAATGTTGCATAAAATTATCATCACAACACCCCATGACGCTCATCATTACATTTATCCATGGTCTTCTCATCACAATGCTCCATGACCATTGTCATCACAATTCTCAATACACTTGTCATCACAATGCTCCCTGACACTTGTCGTCAGTATGCTCCATTAACCCTGTCATGACAAGGCTCCATGCCTTTTTCATCACAATCATCCATGCCCTTTTCATCACAGTGCTCCAAGACCCCTATAATCACAATGCTCCATGCCCTTGTCATCACAAAACTCCATGACGCATGTGATCAGAATGTTCCATGGACTTCTCATCACAGTGCTCCAAGCCCCTTTTCATCTCAATGCTCAGTGAACCCTGTCATCACAAGGCACCATTCCCATCGTTATAATGCTTCAGCCTATTGTCAACACAATGAAATCAAAATGCTCCATGACCTCTGTCATCACAATGCTCCAAACCCTGGTGAACACAAGGTTGCATAACACTTATCATCACATCACCCCATGATGCTCATCATCACAGTTATCCATGGTCTTCTCTTCACAATGCTCCATGACATTTGTCATCACAATTCTCAATACACTTGTCATCACAATGCTCCCTGACACTTGTCGTCAGTATGCTCCATGAACCCTGTCATGACAAGGCTCCATGCCTTTTTCATCACAATGATCCATGCCCTTTTCATCACAGTGCTCCAAGAACCCTGTAATCAAAATGCTCCATGACGCATGTGATCAGAATGTTCCATGGACTTCTCATCACAATGCTCCATGCCCTTGTCATCACAATGCTCCAAGACCCCTCTAATCACAATGCTCCATGCCCCTTTTCATCTCAATGCTCCATGAACCCTGTCATCACAATGCACCATGCCCATCGTCATAATGCTTCAGGCTATTGTCATCACAATGAAATCAAAATGCTCCATGACCTCTGTCATCACAATGCTCCAAACCCTGGTGATCACAATATTGCATAACAATTATCATCACAACACCCCATGACGCTCATCATCACAATTATCCATGGTCTTCTCACCACAATGCTCCATGAACTTTGTCATCACAATTCTCAATACACTTGTCATCAAAATGCGCCCTGACACTTGTCGTCAGTATGCTCCATGAACCCTGTCATGACAAGGCTCCCTGCCTTTTTCCTCACAATAATCCATGCCCTTTTCATCACAGTGTTCCAAGACCCCTCTAATCAGAATGCTCCATGACCTTGTCATCAGAAACCTCCATGACGCATGTGATCAGAATGTTCCATGGACTTTTCATCCCAATGCTCCATGCCATTGTCATCAAAATACTCCACAAGCTTGTCATCAGAATGCTCCATGACCCTTGTCATCACAATTCTCCATGCACTTCTCAGCACAATGCTCCCTGACCCTTGTCATCACAATGCTCCAAGCCATTGTCACCACAATGCTCCATTACGTTTGTCATCAGAATCCTCCATGACACTTGGCATCACAATTCTCCATGCCATTGTCATTACAATGGGCCATTACATATGTCATCACAATGCTCACTGACACCTCTCTTCACAATAATGCATGACCTGGTCATCACAATGCTCCATGCACTTGTCATCACAATGTGCCATTCCAACTCTCAACACAATAATCCATGAAACTTATTAGACCAATGCTCCATGCCCTTGTTATCACCATGCTCCATGCCCTTGTTATCACAATGTTCAAAACCACTATAATTAGAATGCTCCATGCCCCTTTTCATCAGTATGCTCCATGAGACTTGTCATCACAAGGCTCCATGGTTTTCTCATCACAATGCTCCAGGACCTTGTCATCACAATGCTTCACGACATTGTCATGAAAATTCTCAATGGCGCTTGTCATCATAATGCTCCAAGCCCTAGTCATGACAATGCTCCATTATATTTGTCATCACAATCCTCCCTTACATTTGGCATCAGAATGCTCCATGCCATTGTCATCGCAATGGACCATGACATATGTCATCACAATGCCCCCTGACACCTGTCTTCACAATACTCCATGCCCTTATCATCACAATGCTCCATTAACCCTGTCATAACAATGCACCATGACACCTGCCATCACAATGATCCACGGCCTAGTGATCACAAGGTTCCATGATAATTCTCATCACAATGCTCAAGACCCCTGATATCACAATGCTCCATGCCCTTGTCATCACAAAGCTCCATGACGCATGTCATCAGAATGTTCCATGGCCTTCTCATCACAATGCTCCATGCCCTTGTCATCACAATGCTCCAAGACCCTTGTAATCACAATGCTCCATGCCACATTTCATCTCAATGCTCCATGAAATCTGTCATCACAATGCTCCAAGACCCTTGTAATCACAATGCTCCATGCCGCTTTTCATCTCAATGCTCCATGAACCCTGTCATCACAATGCACCATGCCCATCATCATAATGCTTCAGGCTATTGTCATCACAACGAAATCAAAATGTTCCATGACCTCTGTCATAACAATGCTCCAAACCCTTGTGATCACAATGTTGCTTAACACGTATCATCACAACACCCCATGATGCTCATCATCACAATTATCCATAGTCTTCTCATCACAATGCTCCATGATCTTTGTCATAACAATGCTCAATACACTTGTCATCACAATGCTCCCTGACCCTTGTCGTCAGTATGCTCCTTGAACCCTGTCATGACAAGTTTCCATGCATTTTTCATCACAATGATCAATGACCATTTCATCACAATTCTCCAAGGTCCCTGTAATCACAATGCTCCATGCCCTTGTCATCACAAAACTCCATGTCGCATGTCATCAGAATTCTCCATGGCCTTCTCATCACAATGCTCTATGCCCTAGTCATAACAATGCTCCAAGACCCCTGTAATCACAATGCTCCATGCCCCTTTTCATCAGAATGCTCCATGAGACTTGCCATCACAAGTCTCCATGGTCTTCTCATCACAATGTTCCAGGACCTTGACATCATCATGATCCATTCCCTTGTCATCACAATGCTCCATGACCCCTGTCATCAAAATAATCCATGAACATTTTCAGCCCAATGCTCCACGACCTTCTCATCACAATGCTCCATTGCCAATATCATCACAATGCTCCATGACCACTGTCATCACAACACTCCATGACACCTGACAACACAATGATCCAGGACTCTTGTCATCACAATGCTCCATTCCCTTGTCGTCACAATGCTACATGACACCTGTCAGCACAACTCTCCATGAACATTTTCAGCCCAGTGCTCCATGACCCTTGTCATCACAATGATCCATGCCCTTGTCATCCCAATGCTCCATGACCCCTGTATTCACAATGCTCCTTGACGCTTGTCATCACAGTGCTCCATGACACATGTCATCAAAATGCTCCATGCCTTTGTCAGCAAAATGCTACATGACCTTGTCATTACAATGCTCTATGCGCTTGTCATCACAATACTCCATTTCCATAGTCATCACAATCCTCCATAAACTTTGGGATCACATTGCTTCATGCCCTTGTCATCACAATGCTCCATGCTCCTTGAAATCAAAATGATCCATGACCTCTGTCATCACAATGCTCCAAACCCTTGTGATCACAATGTTCCATAACACTTGTCATCACAATGCTCCATGTTGCCTGTCATCACAATACTCCATGCCCCTTTCATCACAGTGCTCGATGACCTTTGTCACCACAATTCTCAATACACTTGTCATCACAATGCTCCCTGACACTTGTCATCAGAATGATCCTTGAACCCTGTCATGAAATGGCTCCATGCCTTTTTCATCACAATGCCCTATGCCATTTTCATCACAATGCTCCATGCCATTGTCATCAAAATACTCCACAAGCTTGTCATCAGAATGCTCCATGACCCTTGTCATCACAATTCTCCATGCACTTGTCAGCACAATGCTCCCTGACCCTTGTCATCACAATGCTCCAAGCCATTGTCATCACAATGCTCCATTACCTTTGTCATCAGAATCCTCCCTGACACTTGGCATCACAATGCTCCATGCCATCCTCATCACAATGGGCCATTACATATGTGATCACAATGCTCCCTGACACCTGTCTTCACAATACGGCATGACCTGGTCATCACAATGCTCCATGCCCTTGTCATCACAGTGTGCCATTCCAATTCTCATCGCAATATTCCATGAAAGTTGTTAGACCAATGTTCCATGTCCTTGTCATCACAATGCTCCATACCCTTGTTATCACAATGCTCCATGACCCCTGTCATCACAATGCTCCGTGACTCCAGTCATCACAATGCCTCATGACCTTTCTCATCACAATGGTCCATGCCCTCGTCATCAACAGTCTCTGTGACCTTTTTAACCACAATGCTCCATGAACTTTTCATCACAATGCTCTTTGACCCTTGTCATCACAATGCTCTATGCCTTTCTCAGCACAATGCTCCATGACCCTTGTCATCACAAAGCTCCATGCGCTTGTCAGCACAATGCTCCATGACACATGTCATCACAATGCACCATGCGCTTGTCATCACAGTGCTCCACAACATTGTCATCACAATGCTCCATAAAATTTGTCATCACAATGCTCCATGCACTTCTCATCAAAATGCTCTCTCACCACTGATATCACAATGCTACATCACTATTTGTCACAATACTCCCTCACCCCTGTCATCACAATGTTCCATGACTCCTGTCATCACAATGCTACATGCACTTATCATCACAATGTTCGATGACCCCTGAAATCACAATGTTCCATAACACCTGTCATCAAAATGTTCCATGACACTTTTCATCAAATTGCTCCATGACCCTGTCATCAGAATGCTCCCTGCCCTTCTCATCACAATGCACAGCGCCCTTGCCATCAAAATGCTCCATGACCTTTGTCATCACAAAGATCCATGACCATTGGCATCACAATGCTCCATGTCATTGTCATCACAGTGCTCCATGAACGCTCTCATCACATTGCTCCATGCCCTTGTCTTCACATAGCTCCATGACACATGTCATCAGAATGCTCCATAGCCTTCTCATCACAATGCTCCAAGCCCTTGCCATCACAATGCTCCATTACCCCTGTCATAACCATGCTCCATGACCCCTGCCATCACGATGTTCCATGGCCTTGTCATCACAAGGCTCCATGACCCTTCTTATCACAATGCTCCAAGAACACTGTAATCACAATGCTCTATGCCCCTTTTCATCTCAATGATCCATGAACCCTGTCATCACAATGCACCATGCCCATCATCATAATGCTTCATGCAATTGTCATCACAATGAAATCAAAATGTTCCATGACCTCTGTCATAACAATGCTCCAAACCCTTGTGATCACAATATTCCATAACACTTGTCATCACAATGCCCCAGGATGCTCGTCATCACAATTATCCATGGTGTTCTCATCACAATGCTCTATGACCTTCGTCATCACAATGCTCAATACACTTGTCATCAACATGCTCCCTGACACTTGTTGTCTGTATGCTCCTTGAACCCTGTCATGACAAGGCTCCATGCCTTTTTCGTCACAATGATCCATGCCCTTTTCATCACAATGCTCCAAGTCCCATGTAATCACAATGGTACATGCCATTGTCATTACAAAGCTCAATGACGCATGCCATCAGAATGCTCCTTGGTCTTCTCCTCACAATGCTCCATGCCCTTGTCTTCACAATGTTCCATGCCCTTGTCATCACAATGCTCCATGCCCATGTCATCACAATGCTCCATGACCCCTGTCATCACAATGCTCCGTGACTCCAGTCCTCACAATAATTCATGACTTTTGTCATCACAATGGTCCATGTCCTCGTCATCAACCGTCTCTGTGACCTTTTTAACCACAATGCTCCATGAACATTCTCAGCACAATGCTCCATGACCCTTGTCATCACATTGCTCCATGCGCTTTTCAGCACAATGCTCCATGACACATGTCATCACAATGCACCATGCGCTTGTCATCACAGTGCTCCACAACATTGTCATCACAATGCTCCATAAAATTTGTCATCACAATGCTCCATGCACTTCTCATCAAAATGCTCTCTCACCACTGATATAACAATGCTACATCACTATTTGTCACAATACTCCCTCACCCCTGTCATCACAATGTTCCATGACTCCTGTCATCACAATGCTACATGCACTTATCATCACAATGTTCGATGAGCCCTGAAATCACAATGTTCCATAACACCTGTCATCAAAATGTTCCATGACACTTTTCATCAAATTGCTCCATGACCCTGTCATCAGAATGCTCCCTGCCCTTCTCATCACAATGCACATCGCCCTTGCCATCAAAATGCTCCATGACCTTTGTCATCACAAAGATCCAAGACCCTTGGCATCACAATGCTCCATGTCATTGTCATCACAATGCTCCATGAACCCTCTCATCACATTGCTCCATGCCCTTGTCATCACACAGCTCCATGACACTTGTCATCACAATGCTCGATGCCCTTCTCATCACAATGCTCCATGCCTTTGTCATTACAGTCCTGCATGACCCATGTATCACAGTGTTCCGTGCCCTTGTCATCACAATGCTCCATGCCCACACTCATCACAATAATCCATGAAACATTTCAGACCAAAGTTCCATACCCTTCTCATCACAATACTCCATTACCCCTGTCATAACAATGCACCATGACACCTGCCATCACAATGATCCACGGCCTAGTGATCACAAGGTTCCATGATAATTCTCATCACAATGATCAAGACCCCTGATATCACAATGCTCCATGCCCTTGTCATCACAAAGCTCCATGACGCATGTCATCAGAATGTTCCATGGCCTTCTCATCACAATGCTCCATGCCCTTGTCATCACAATGCTCCAAGACCCTTGTCATCACAATGCTCCATGCTGCATTTCATCTCAATGCTCCATGAAATCTGTCATCACAATGCTCCAAGACCCTTGTAATCACAATGCTCCATGCCGCTTTTCATCTCAATGCTCCATGAACCCTGTCATCACAATGCACCATGCCCATCATCATAATGCTTCAGGCTATTGTCATCACAATGAAATCAATATTCTGAATGACCTCTGTCATCATAATGCTCCAAACCCTTGTGATCACAATGTTGCATAACACGTATCATCACAACACCCCATGATGCTCATCATCACAATTATCCATAGTCTTCTCATCACAATGCTCCATGATCTTTGTCATAACAATGCTCAATACACTTGTCATCACAATGCTCCCTGACCCTTGTCGTCAGTATGCTCCTTGAACCCTGTCATGACAAGTTTCCATGCATTTTTCATCACAATGATCCATGACCATTTCATCAAAATTCTCCAAGGTCCCTGTAATCACAATGCTCCATGCCCTTGTCATCACAAATCTCCATGACGCATGTCATCAGAATGCTCCATGGCCTTCTCATCACAATGCTCTATGCCCTAGTCATAACAATGCTCCAAGACCCCTGTAATCACAATGCTCCATGCCCCTTTTCATCAGAATGCTCCATGAGACTTGCCATCACAAGTCTCCATGGTCTTCTCATCACAATGTTCCAGGACCTTGACATCATCATGATCCATTCCCTTGTCATCACAATGCTCCATGACCCCTGTCATCAAAATAATCCATGAACATTTTCAGCCCAATGCTCCACGACCTTCTCATCACAATGCTCCATTGCCAATATCATCACAATGCTCCATGACCACTGTCATCACAACACTCCATGACACCTGACAACACAATGATCCAGGACTCTTGTCATCACAATGCTCCATTCCCTTGTCGTCACAATGCTACATGACACCTGTCAGCACAACTCTCCATGAACATTTTCAGCCCAGTGCTCCATGACCCTTGTCATCACAATGATCCATGCCCTTGTCATCCCAATGCTCCATGACCCCTGTATTCACAATGCTCCTTGACGCTTGTCATCACAGTGCTCCATGACACATGTCATCAAAATGCTCCATGCCTTTGTCAGCAAAATGCTACATGACCTTGTCATTACAATGCTCTATGCGCTTGTCATCACAATACTCCATTTCCATAGTCATCACAATCCTCCATAAACTTTGGGATCACATTGCTTCATGCCCTTGTCATCACAATGCTCCATGCTCCTTGAAATCAAAATGATCCATGACCTCTGTCATCACAATGCTCCAAACCCTTGTGATCACAATGTTCCATAACACTTGTCATCACAATGCTCCATGATGCCTGTCATCACAATACTCCATGCCCCTTTCATCACAATGCTCCATGACCTTTGTCACCACAATTCTCAATACACTTGTCATCACAATGCTCCCTGACACTTGTCATCAGAATGATCCTTGAACCCTGTCATGAAATGGCTCCATGCCTTTTTCATCACAATGCCCTATGCCATTTTCATCACAATGCTCCATGCCATTGTCATCAAAATACTCCACAAGCTTGTCATCAGAATGCTCCATGACCCTTGTCATCACTATTCTCCTTGCACTTGTCAGCACAATGCTCCCTGACCCTTGTCATCACAATGCTCCAAGCCATTGTCATCACAATGCTCCATTACCTTTGTCATCAGAATCCTCCCTGACACTTGGCATCACAATGCTCCATGCCATCCTCATCACAATGGGCCATTACATATGTGATCACAATGCTCCCTGACACCTGTCTTCACAATACGGCATGACCTGGTCAGCACAATGCTCCATGCCCTTGTCATCACAGTGTGCCATTCCAATTCTCATCGCAATATTCCATGAAAGTTGTTAGACCAATGTTCCATGTCCTTGTCATCACAATGCTCCATACCCTTGTTATCACAATGCTCCATGACCCCTGTCATCACAATGCTCCGTGACTCCAGTCATCACAATGCCTCATGACCTTTCTCATCACAATGGTCCATGCCCTCGTCATCAACAGTCTCTGTGACCTTTTTAACCACAATGCTCCATGAACTTTTCATCACAATGCTCTTTGACCCTTGTCATCACAATGCTCTATGCCTTTCTCAGCACAATGCTCCATGACCCTTGTCATCACAAAGCTCCATGCGCTTGTCAGCACAATGCTCCATGACACATGTCATCACAATGCACCATGCGCTTGTCATCACAGTGCTCCACAACATTGTCATCACAATGCTCCATAAAATTTGTCATCACAATGCTCCATGCACTTCTCATCAAAATGCTCTCTCACCACTGATATCACAATGCTACATCACTATTTGTCACAATACTCCCTCACCCCTGTCATCACAATGTTCCATGACTCCTGTCATCACAATGCTACATGCACTTATCATCACAATGTTCGATGACCCCTGAAATCACAATGTTCCATAACACCTGTCATCAAAATGTTCCATGACACTTTTCATCAAATTGCTCCATGACCCTGTCATCAGAATGCTCCCTGCCCTTCTCATCACAATGCACAGCGCCCTTGCCATCAAAATGCTCCATGACCTTTGTCATCACAAAGATCCATGACCATTGGCATCACAATGCTCCATGTCATTGTCATCACAGTGCTCCATGAACGCTCTCATCACATTGCTCCATGCCCTTGTCTTCACATAGCTCCATGACACATGTCATCAGAATGCTCCATGGCCTTCTCATCACAATGCTCCAAGCCCTTGCCATCACAATGCTCCATTACCCCTGTCATAACCATGCTCCATGACCCCTGCCATCACGATGTTCCATGGCCTTGTCATCACAAGGCTCCATGACCCTTCTTATCACAATGCTCCAAGAACACTGTAATCACAATGCTCTATGCCCCTTTTCATCTCAATGATCCATGAACCCTGTCATCACAATGCACCATGCCCATCATCATAATGCTTCATGCAATTGTCATCACAACGAAATCAAAATGTTCCATGACCTCTGTCATAACAATGCTCCAAACCCTTGTGATCACAATATTCCATAACACTTGTCATCACAATGCCCCAGGATGCTCGTCATCACAATTATCCATGGTCTTCTCATCACAATGCTCTATGACCTTCGTCATCACAATGCTCAATACACTTGTCATCAACATGCTCCCTGACACTTGTTGTCTGTATGCTCCTTGAACCCTGTCATGACAAGGCTCCATGCCTTTTTCGTCACAATGATCCATGCCCTTTTCATCACAATGCTCCAAGTCCCATGTAATCACAATGGTACATGCCATTGTCATTACAAAGCTCAATGACGCATGCCATCAGAATGCTCCTTGGTCTTCTCCTCACAATGCTCCATGCCCTTGTCTTCACAATGTTCCATGCCCTTGTCATCACAATGCTCCATGCCCATGTTATCACAATGCTCCATGACCCCTGTCATCACAATGCACCGTGACTCCAGTCCTCACAATAATTCATGACTTTTGTCATCACAATGGTCCATGTCCTCGTCAACAACCGTCTCTGTGACCTTTTTAACCACAATGCTCCATGAACATTCTCAGCACAATGCTCCATGACCCTTGTCATCACATTGCTCCATGCGCTTTTCAGCACAATGCTCCATGACACATGTCATCACAATGCACCATGCGCTTGTCATCACAGTGCTCCACAACATTGTCATCACAATGCTCCATAAAATTTGTCATCACAATGCTCCATGCACTTCTCATCAAAATGCTCTCTCACCACTGATATCACAATGCTACATCACTATTTGTCACAATACTCCCTCACCCCTGTCATCACAATGTTCCATGACTCCTGTCATCACAATGCTACATGCACTTATCATCACAATGTTCGATGACCCCTGAAATCACAATGTTCCATAACACCTGTCATCAAAATGTTCCATGACACTTTTCATCAAATTGCTCCATGACCCTGTCATCAGAATGCTCCCTGCCCTTCTCATCACAATGCACATCGCCCTTGCCATCAAAATGCTCCATGACCTTTGTCATCACAAAGATCCAAGACCCTTGGCATCACAATGCTCCATGTCATTGTCATCACAATGCTCCATGAACCCTCTCATCACATTGCTCCATGCCCTTGTCATCACACAGCTCCATGACACTTGTCATCACAATGCTCGATGCCCTTCTCATCACAATGCTCCATGCCTTTGTCATTACAGTCCTGCATGACCCATGTATCACAGTGTTCCGTGCCCTTGTCATCACAATGCTCCATGCCCACACTCATCACCATAATCCATGAAACATTTCAGACCAAAGTTCCATACCCTTCTCATCACAATACTCCATTACCCCTGTCATAACAATGCACCATGACACCTGCCATCACAATGATCCACGGCCTAGTGATCACAAGGTTCCATGATAATTCTCATCACAATGATCAAGACCCCTGATATCACAATGCTCCATGCCCTTGTCATCACAAAGCTCCATGACGCATGTCATCAGAATGTTCCATGGCCTTCTCATCACAATGCTCCATGCCCTTGTCATCACAATGCTCCAAGACCCTTGTCATCACAGTGCTCCATGCTGCATTTCATCTCAATGCTCCATGAAATCTGTCATCACAATGCTCCAAGACCCTTGTAATCACAATGCTCCATGCCGCTTTTCATCTCAATGCTCCATGAACCCTGTCATCACAATGCACCATGCCCATCATCATAATGCTTCAGGCTATTGTCATCACAATGAAATCAATATTCTGAATGACCTCTGTCATCATAATGCTCCAAACCCTTGTGATCACAATGTTGCATAACACGTATCATCACAACACCCCATGATGCTCATCATCACAATTATCCATAGTCTTCTCATCACAATGCTCCATGATCTTTGTCATAACAATGCTCAATACACTTGTCATCACAATGCTCCCTGACCCTTGTCGTCAGTATGCTCCTTGAACCCTGTCATGACAAGTTTCCATGCATTTTTCATCACAATGATCCATGACCATTTCATCACAATTCTCCAAGGTCCCTGTAATCACAATGCTCCATGCCCTTGTCATCACAAAACTCCATGACGCATGTCATCAGAATGCTCCATGGCCTTCTCATCACAATGCTCTATGCCCTAGTCATAACAATGCTCCGAGACCCCTGTAATCACAATGCTCCATGCCCCTTTTCATCAGAATGCTCCATGAGACTTGCCATCACAAGTCTCCATGGTCTTCTCATCACAATGTTCCAGGACCTTGACATCATCATGATCCATTCCCTTGTCATCACAATGCTCCATGACCCCTGTCATCAAAATAATCCATGAACATTTTCAGCCCAATGCTCCACGACCTTCTCATCACAATGCTCCATTGCCAATATCATCACAATGCTCCATGACCACTGTCATCACAACACTCCATGACACCTGACAACACAATGATCCAGGATTCTTGTCATCACAATGCTCCATTCCCTTGTCGTCACAATGCTACATGACACCTGTCAGCACAACTCTCCATGAACATTTTCAGCCCAGTGCTCCATGACCCTTGTCATCACAATGATCCATGCCCTTGTCATCCCAATGCTCCATGACCCCTGTATTCACAATGCTCCTTGACGCTTGTCATCACAGTGCTCCATGACACATGTCATCAAAATGCTCCATGCCTTTGTCAGCAAAATGCTACATGACCTTGTCATTACAATGCTCTATGCGCTTGTCATCACAATACTCCATTTCCATAGTCATCACAATCCTCCATAAACTTTGGGATCACATTGCTTCATGCCCTTGTCATCACAATGCTCCATGCTCCTTGAAATCAAAATGATCCATGACCTCTGTCATCACAATGCTCCAAACCCTTGTGATCACAATGTTCCATAACACTTGTCATCACAATGCTCCATGATGCCTGTCATCACAATACTCCATGCCCCTTTCATCACAATGCTCGATGACCTTTGTCACCACAATTCTCAATACACTTGTCATCACAATGCTCCCTGACACTTGTCATCAGAATGATCCTTGAACCCTGTCATGAAATGTCTCCATGCCTTTTTCATCACAATGCCCTATGCCATTTTCATCACAATGCTCCATGCCATTGTCATCAAAATACTCCACAAGCTTGTCATCAGAATGCTCCATGACCCTTGTCATCACAATTCTCCTTGCACTTGTCAGCACAATGCTCCCTGACCCTTGTCATCACAATGCTCCAAGCCATTGTCATCACAATGCTCCATTACCTTTGTCATCAGAATCCTCCCTGACACTTGGCATCACAATGCTCCATGCCATCCTCATCACAATGGGCCATTACATATGTGATCACAATGCTCCCTGACACCTGTCTTCACAATACGGCATGACCTGGTCATCACAATGCTCCATGCCCTTGTCATCACAGTGTGCCATTCCAATTCTCATCGCAATATTCCATGAAAGTTGTTAGACCAATGTTCCATGTCCTTGTCATCACAATGCTCCATACCCTTGTTATCACAATGCTCCATGACCCCTGTCATCACAATGCTCCGTGACTCCAGTCATCACAATGCCTCATGACCTTTCTCATTACAATGGTCCATGCCCTCGTCATCAACAGTCTCTGTGACCTTTTTAACCACAATGCTCCATGAACTTTTCATCACAATGCTCTTTGACCCTTGTCATCACAATGCTCTATGCCTTTCTCAGCACAATGCTCCATGACCATTGTCATCACAAAGCTCCATGCGCTTGTCAGCACAATGCTCCATGACACATGTCATCACAATGCACCATGCGCTTGTCATCACAGTGCTCCACAACATTGTCATCACAATGCTCCATAAAATTTGTCATCACAATGCTCCATGCACTTCTCATCAAAATGCTCTCTCACCACTGATATCACAATGCTACATCACTATTTGTCACAATACTCCCTCACCCCTGTCATCACAATGTTCCATGACTCCTGTCATCACAATGCTACATGCACTTATCATCACAATGTTCGATGACCCCTGAAATCACAATGTTCCATAACACCTGTCATCAAAATGTTCCATGACACTTTTCATCAAATTGCTCCATGACCCTGTCATCAGAATGCTCCCTGCCCTTCTCATCACAATGCACAGCGCCCTTGCCATCAAAATGCTCCATGACCTTTGTCATCACAAAGATCCATGACCATTGGCATCACAATGCTCCATGTCATTGTCATCACAGTGCTCCATGAACGCTCTCATCACATTGCTCCATGCCCTTGTCTTCACATAGCTCCATGACACATGTCATCAGAATGCTCCATGGCCTTCTCATCACAATGCTCCAAGCCCTTGCCATCACAATGCTCCATTACCCCTGTCATAACCATGCTCCATGACCCCTGCCATCACGATGTTCCATGGCCTTGTCATCACAAGGCTCCATGACCCTTCTCATCACAATGCTCCAAGAACACTGTAATCACAATGCTCTATGCCCCTTTTCATCTCAATGATCCATGAACCCTGTCATCACAATGCACCATGCCCATCATCATAATGCTTCATGCAATTGTCATCACAACGAAATCAAAATGTTCCATGACCTCTGTCATAACAATGCTCCAAACCCTTGTGATCACAATATTCCATAACACTTGTCATCACAATGCCCCAGGATGCTCGTCATCACAATTATCCATGGTCTTCTCATCACAATGCTCTATGACCTTCGTCATCACAATGCTCAATACACTTGTCATCAACATGCTCCCTGACACTTGTTGTCTGTATGCTCCTTGAACCCTGTCATGACAAGGCTCCATGCCTTTTTCGTCACAATGATCCATGCCCTTTTCATCACAATGCTCCAAGTCCCATGTAATCACAATGGTACATGCCATTGTCATTACAAAGCTCAATGACGCATGCCATCAGAATGCTCCTTGGTCTTCTCCTCACAATGCTCCATGCCCTTGTCTTCACAATGTTCCATGCCCTTGTCATCACAATGCTCCATGCCCATGTTATCACAATGCTCCATGACCCCTGTCATCACAATGCTCCGTGACTCCAGTCCTCACAATAATTCATGACTTTTGTCATCACAATGGTCCATGTCCTCGTCATCAACCGTCTCTGTGACCTTTTTAACCACAATGCTCCATGAACATTCTCAGCACAATGCTCCATGACCCTTGTCATCACATTGCTCCATGCGCTTTTCAGCACAATGCTCCATGACACATGTCATCACAATGCACCATGCGCTTGTCATCACAGTGCTCCACAACATTGTCATCACAATGCTCCATAAAATTTGTCATCACAATGCTCCATGCACTTCTCATCAAAATGCTCTCTCACCACTGATATAACAATGCTACATCACTATTTGTCACAATACTCCCTCACCCCTGTCATCACAATGTTCCATGACTCCTGTCATCACAATGCTACATGCACTTATCATCACAATGTTCGATGAGCCCTGAAATCACAATGTTCCATAACACCTGTCATCAAAATGTTCCATGACACTTTTCATCAAATTGCTCCATGACCCTGTCATCAGAATGCTCCCTGCCCTTCTCATCACAATGCACATCGCCCTTGCCATCAAAATGCTCCATGACCTTTTTCATCACAAAGATCCAAGACCCTTGGCATCACAATGCTCCATGTCATTGTCATCACAATGCTCCGTGAACCCTCTCATCACATTGCTCCATGCCCTTGTCATCACACAGCTCCATGACACTTGTCATCACAATGCTCGATGCCCTTCTCATCACAATGCTCCATGCCTTTGTCATTACAGTCCTGCATGTCCCATGTATCACAGTGTTCCGTGCCCTTGTCATCACAATGCTCCATGCCCACACTCATCACAATAATCCATGAAACATTTCAGACCAAAGTTCCATACCCTTCTCATCACAATACTCCATTACCCCTGTCATAACAATGCACCATGACACCTGCCATCACAATGATCCACGGCCTAGTGATCACAAGGTTCCATGATAATTCTCATCACAATGATCAAGACCCCTGATATCACAATGCTCCATGCCCTTGTCATCACAAAGCTCCATGACGCATGTCATCAGAATGTTCCATGGCCTTCTCATCACAATGCTCCATGCCCTTGTCATCACAATGCTCCAAGACCCTTGTCATCACAGTGCTCCATGCTGCATTTCATCTCAATGCTCCATGAAATCTGTCATCACAATGCTCCAAGACCCTTGTAATCACAATGCTCCATGCCGCTTTTCATCTCAATGCTCCATGAACCCTGTCATCACAATGCACCATGCCCATCATCATAATGCTTCAGGCTATTGTCATCACAATGAAATCAATATTCTGAATGACCTCTGTCATCATAATGCTCCAAACCCTTGTGATCACAATGTTGCATAACACGTATCATCACAACACCCCATGATGCTCATCATCACAATTATCCATAGTCTTCTCATCACAATGCTCCATGATCTTTGTCATAACAATGCTCAATACACTTGTCATCACAATGCTCCCTGACCCTTGGCGTCAGTATGCTCCTTGAACCCTGTCATGACAAGTTTCCATGCATTTTTCATCACAATGATCCATGACCATTTCATCACAATGCTCCAAGGTCCCTGTAATCACAATGCTCCATGCCCTTGTCATCACAAAACTCCATGACGCATGTCATCAGAATGCTCCATGGCCTTCTCATCACAATGCTCTATGCCCTAGTCATAACAATGCTCCAAGACCCCTGTAATCACAATGCTCCATGCCCCTTTTCATCAGAATGCTCCATGAGACTTGCCATCACAAGTCTCCATGGTCTTCTCATCACAATGTTCCAGGACCTTGACATCATCATGATCCATTCCCTTGTCATCACAATGCTCCATGACCCCTGTCATCAAAATAATCCATGAACATTTTCAGCCCAATGCTCCACGACCTTCTCATCACAATGCTCCATTGCCAATATCATCACAATGCTCCATGACCACTGTCATCACAACACTCCATGAAACCTGACAACACAATGATCCAGGACTCTTGTCATCACAATGCTCCATTCCCTTGTCGTCACAATGCTACATGACACCTGTCAGCACAACTCTCCATGAACATTTTCAGCCCAGTGCTCCATGACCCTTGTCATCACAATGATCCATGCCCTTGTCATCCCAATGCTCCATGACCCCTGTATTCACAATGCTCCTTGACGCTTGTCATCACAGTGCTCCATGACACATGTCCTCAAAATGCTCCATGCCTTTGTCAGCAAAATGCTTCATGACCTTGTCATTACAATGCTCTATGCGCTTGTCATCACAATACTCCATTTCCATAGTCATCACAATCCTCCATAAACTTTGGGATCACATTGCTTCATGCCCTTGTCATCACAATGCTCCATGCTCCTTGAAATCAAAATGATCCATGACCTCTGTCATCACAATGCTCCAAACCCTTGTGATCACAATGTTCCATAACACTTGTCATCACAATGCTCCATGATGCCTGTCATCACAATACTCCATGCCCCTTTCATCACAATGCTCCATGACCTTTGTCACCACAATTCTCAATACACTTGTCATCACAATGCTCCCTGACACTTGTCATCAGAATGATCCTTGAACCCTGTCATGAAATGGCTCCATGCCTTTTTCATCACAATGCCCTATGCCATTTTCATCACAATGCTCCATGCCATTGTCATCAAAATACTCCACAAGCTTGTCATCAGAATGCTCCATGACCCTTGTCATCACAATTCTCCATGCACTTGTCAGCACAATGCTCCCTGACCCTTGTCATCACAATGCTCCAAGCCATTGTCATCACAATGCTCCATTACCTTTGTCATCAGAATCCTCCCTGACACTTGGCATCACAATGCTCCATGCCATCCTCATCACAATGGGCCATTACATATGTGATCACAATGCTCCCTGACACCTGTCTTCACAATACGGCATGACCTGGTCATCACAATGCTCCATGCCCTTGTCATCACAGTGTGCCATTCCAATTCTCATCGCAATATTCCATGAAAGTTGTTAGACCAATGTTCCATGTCCTTGTCATCACAATGCTCCATACCCTTGTTATCACAATGCTCCATGACCCCTGTCATCACAATGCTCCGTGACTCCAGTCATCACAATGCTTCATGACCTTTCTCATCACAATGGTCCATGCCCTCGTCATCAACAGTCTCTGTGACCTTTTTAACCACAATGCTCCATGAACTTTTCATCACAATGCTCTTTGACCCTTGTCATCACAATGCTCTATGCCTTTCTCAGCACAATGCTCCATGACCCTTGTCATCACAAAGCTCCATGCGCTTGTCAGCACAATGCTCCATGACACATGTCATCACAATGCACCATGCGCTTGTCATCACAGTGCTCCACAACATTGTCATCACAATGCTCCATAAAATTTGTCATCACAATGCTCCATGCACTTCTCATCAAAATGCTCTCTCACCACTGATATCACAATGCTACATCACTATTTGTCACAATACTCCCTCACCCCTGTCATCACAATGTTCCATGACTCCTGTCATCACAATGCTACATGCACTTATCATCACAATGTTCGATGACCCCTGAAATCACAATGTTCCATAACACCTGTCATCAAAATGTTCCATGACACTTTTCATCAAATTGCTCCATGACCCTGAAATCAGAATGCTCCCTGCCCTTCTCATCACAATGCACAGCACCCTTGCCATCAAAATGCTCCATGACCTTTGTCATCACAAAGATCCATGACCCTTGGCATCACAATGCTCCATGTCATTGTCATCACAGTGCTCCATGAACGCTCTCATCACATTGCTCCATGCCCTTGTCTTCACATAGCTCCATGACACATGTCATCAGAATGCTCCATGGCCTTCTCATCACAATGCTCCAAGCCCTTGCCATCACAATGCTCCATTATCCCTGTCATAACCATGCTCCATGACCCCTGCCATCACGATGTTCCATGGCCTTGTCATCACAAGGCTCCATGACCCTTCTTATCACAATGCTCCAAGAACACTGTAATCACAATGCTCTATGCCCCTTTTCATCTCAATGATCCATGAACCCTGTCATCACAATGCACCATGCCCATCATCATAATGCTTCATGCAATTGTCATCACAACGAAATCAAAATGTTCCATGACCTCTGTCATAACAATGCTCCAAACCCTTGTGATCACAATATTCCATAACACTTGTCATCACAATGCCCCAGGATGCTCGTCATCACAATTATCCATGGTCTTCTCATCACAATGCTCTATGACCTTCGTCATCACAATGCTCAATACACTTGTCATCAACATGCTCCCTGACACTTGTTGTCTGTATGCTCCTTGAACCCTGTCATGACAAGGCTCCATGCCTTTTTCGTCACAATGATCCATGCCCTTTTCATCACAATGCTCCAAGTCCCATGTAATCACAATGGTACATGCCATTGTCATTACAAAGCTCAATGACGCATGCCATCAGGATGCTCCTTGGTCTTCTCCTCACAATGCTCCATGCCCTTGTCTTCACAATGTTCCATGCCCTTGTCATCACAATGCTCCATGCCCATGTTATCACAATGCTCCATGACCCCTGTCATCACAATGCTCCGTGACTCCAGTCCTCACAATAATTCATGACTTTTGTCATCACAATGGTCCATGTCCTCGTCATCAACCGTCTCTGTGACCTTTTTAACCACAATGCTCCATGAACATTCTCAGCACAATGCTCCATGACCCTTGTCATCACATTGCTCCATGCGCTTTTCAGCACAATGCTCCATGACATATGTCATCACAATGCACCATGCGCTTGTCATCACAGTGCTCCACAACATTGTCATCACAATGCTCCATAAAATTTGTCATCACAATGCTCCATGCACTTCTCATCAAAATGCTCTCTCACCACTGATATAACAATGCTACATCACTATTTGTCACAATACTCCCTCACCCCTGTCATCACAATGTTCCATGACTCCTGTCATCAAAATGCTACATGCACTTATCATCACAATGTTCGATGAGCCCTGAAATCACAATGTTCCATAACACCTGTCATCAAAATGTTCCATGACACTTTTCATCAAATTGCTCCATAACCCTGTCATCAGAATGCTCCCTGCCCTTCTCATCACAATGCACATCGCCCTTGCCATCAAAATGCTCCATGACCTTTGTCATCACAAAGATCCAAGACCCTTGGCATCACAATGCTCCATGTCATTGTCATCACAATGCTCCATGAACCCTCTCATCACATTGCTCCATGCCCTTGTCATCACACAGCTCCATGACACTTGTCATCACAATGCTCGATGCCCTTCTCATCACAATGCTCCATGCCTTTGTCATTACAGTCCTGCATGACCCATGTATCACAGTGTTCCGTGCCCTTGTCATCACAATGCTCCATGCCCACACTCATCACAATAATCCATGAAACATTTCAGACCAAAGTTCCATACCCTTCTCATCACAATACTCCATTACCCCTGTCATAACAATGTACCATGACACCTGCCATCACAATGATCCACGGCCTAGTGATCACAAGGTTCCATGATAATTCTCATCACAATGATCAAGACCCCTGATATCACAATGCTCCATGCCCTTGTCATCACAAAGCTCCATGACGCATGTCATCAGAATGTTCCATGGCCTTCTCATCACAATGCTCCATGCCCTTGTCATCACAATGCTCCAAGACCCTTGTCATCACAGTGCTCCATGCTGCATTTCATCTCAATGCTCCATGAAATCTGTCATCACAATGCTCCAAGACCCTTGTAATCACAATGCTCCATGCCGCTTTTCATCTCAATGCTCCATGAACCCTGTCATCACAATGCACCATGCCCATCATCATAATGCTTCAGGCTATTGTCATCACAATGAAATCAATATTCTGAATGACCTCTGTCATCATAATGCTCCAAACCCTTGTGATCACAATGTTCCATAACACGTATCATCACAACACCCCATGATGCTCATCATCACAATTATCCATAGTCTTCTCATCACAATGCTCCATGATCTTTGTCATAACAATGCTCAATACACTTGTCATCACAATGCTCCCTGACCCTTGTCGTCAGTATGCTCCTTGAACCCTGTCATGACAAGTTTCCATGCATTTTTCATCACAATGATCCATGACCATTTCATCACAATTCTCCAAGGTCCCTGTAATCACAATGCTCCATGCCCTTGTCATCACAAAACTCCATGACGCATGTCATCAGAATGCTCCATGGCCTTCTCATCACAATGCTCTATGCCCTAGTCATAACAATGCTCCAAGACCCCTGTAATCACAATGCTCCATGCCCCTTTTCATCAGAATGCTCCATGAGACTTGCCATCACAAGTCTCCATGGTCTTCTCATCACAATGTTCCAGGACCTTGACATCATCATGATCCATTCCCTTGTCATCACAATGCTCCATGACCCCTGTCATCAAAATAATCCATGAACATTTTCAGCCCAATGCTCCACGACCTTCTCATCACAATGCTCCATTGCCAATATCATCACAATGCTCCATGACCACTGTCATCACAACACTCCATGACACCTGACAACACAATGATCCAGGACTCTTGTCATCACAATGCTCCATTCCCTTGTCGTCACAATGCTACATGAAACCTGTCAGCACAACTCTCCATGAACATTTTCAGCCCAGTGCTCCATGACCCTTGTCATCACAATGATCCATGCCCTTGTCATCCCAATGCTCCATGACCCCTGTATTCACAATGCTCCTTGACGCTTGTCATCACAGTGCTCCATGACACATGTCATCAAAATGCTCCATGCCTTTGTCAGCAAAATGCTACATGACCTTGTCATTACAATGCTCTATGCGCTTGTCATCACAATACTCCATTTCCATAGTCATCACAATCCTCCATAAACTTTGGGATCACATTGCTTCATGCCCTTGTCATCACAATGCTCCATGCTCCTTGAAATCAAAATGATCCATGACCTCTGTCATCACAATGCTCCAAACCCTTGTGATCACAATGTTCCATAACACTTGTCATCACAATGCTCCATGATGCCTGTCATCACAATACTCCATGCCCCTTTCATCACAATGCTCGATGACCTTTGTCACCACAATTCTCAATACACTTGTCATCACAATGCTCCCTGACACTTGTCATCAGAATGATCCTTGAACCCTGTCATGAAATGGCTCCATGCCTTTTTCATCACAATGCCCTATGCCATTTTCATCACAATGCTCCATGCCATTGTCATCAAAATACTCCACAAGCTTGTCATCAGAATGCTCCATGACCCTTGTCATCACAATTCTCCATGCACTTGTCAGCACAATGCTCCCTGACCCTTGTCATCACAATGCTCCAAGCCATTGTCATCACAATGCTCCATTACCTTTGTCATCAGAATCCTCCCTGACACTTGGCATCACAATGCTCCATGCCATCCTCATCACAATGGGCCATTACATATGTGATCACCATGCTCCCTGACACCTGTCTTCACAATACGGCATGACCTGGTCATCACAATGCTCCATGCCCTTGTCATCACAGTGTGCCATTCCAATTCTCATCGCAATACTCCATGAAAGTTGTTAGACCAATGTTCCATGTCCTTGTCATCACAATGCTCCATACCCTTGTTATCACAATGCTCCATGACCCCTGTCATCACAATGCTCCGTGACTCCAGTCATCACAATGCCTCATGACCTTTCTCATCACAATGGTCCATGCCCTCGTCATCAACAGTCTCTGTGACCTTTTTAACCACAATGCTCCATGAACTTTTCATCACAATGCTCTTTGACCCTTGTCATCACAATGCTCTATGCCTTTCTCAGCACAATGCTCCATGACCCTTGTCACCACAAAGCTCCATGCGCTTGTCAGCACAATGCCCCATGACACATGTCATCACAATGCACCATGCGCTTGTCATCACAGTGCTCCACAACATTGTCATCACAATGCTCCATAAAATTTGTCATCACAATGCTCCATGCACTTCTCATCAAAATGCTCTCTCACCACTGATATCACAATGCTACATCACTATTTGTCACAATACTCCCTCACCCCTGTCATCACAATGTTCCATGACACCTGTCATCACAATGCTACATGCACTTATCATCACAATGTTCGATGAGCCCTGAAATCACAATGTTCCATAACACCTGTCATCAAAATGTTCCATGACACTTTTCATCAAATTGCTCCATGACCCTGTCATCAGAATGCTCCCTGCCCTTCTCATCACAATGCACAATGCCCTTGCCATCATAATGCTCCATGACCTTTGTCATCACAAAGATCCATGACCCTTGGCATCACAATGCTCCATGTCATTGTCATCACATTGCTCCATGCCCTTGTCTTCACATAGCTCCATGACACATGTCATCAGAATGCTCCATGGCCTTCTCATCACAATGCCCCAAGCCCTGGCCATCACAATGCTCCATTACCACTGTCATAACAATGCTCCATGACCCCTGCCATCACGATGTTCCATGGCCTTGTCATCACAAGGCTCCATGACCCTTCTCATCACAATGCTCCAAGAACACTGTAATCACAATGCTCTCTGCCCCTTTTCATCTCAATGATCCATGAACCCTGTCATCACAATGCACTATGCCCATCATCATAATGCTTCATGCTATTGTCATAACAACGAAATCAGAATGTTCCATGACCTCTGTCATAACAATGTTCCAAACCCTTGTGATCACAATATTCCATAACACTTGTCATCACAATGCCCCAGGATGCTCGTCATCACAATTATCCATGGTCTTCTCATCACAATGCTCCATGACCTTCGTCATCACAATGCTCAATACACTTGTCATCAACATGCTTCCTGACACTTGTTGTCTGTATGCTCCTTGAACCCTGTCATGACAAGGCTCCATGCCTTTTTCATCACAATGATCCATGCCCTTTTCATCACAATGCTCCAAGTCCCATGTAATCACAATGGTCCATGCCATTGTCATCACAAAGCTCAATGACGCATGTCATCAGAATGCTCCTTGGTCTATTCTTCACAATGCTCCCTGCCCTTGTCTTCACAATGTTCCAAGACCCCTGTAATCACAATGCTCCATTCCCCTTTTCATCAGTATGCTCCATGAGACTTGTCATCACAAGGCTCCATGGTTTTGTCATCACAATGCTCCAAGACCTTGTCATCACAATGCTTCACGACCTTGTCATCAAAATTTTCAATGGCCTTTGTAATCATAATGCTCCAAACCCTAATCATCACAATGCTCCATTATATTTGTCATCACAATCCTCCATTACATTTGGTATCACAAAGCTCCATGCCATTGTCATCGCCATGGACCATGACATATGTCATCACAATGCTCCCTGACACCTGTCTTCACAATACTCCATGACCTTATCATCACAATGCTCCATGCCCTTGTCATCACAATGCACCATGCCCACTCTCATCACAATAATCTATGAAACTTGTCAGACCAATTCTCGATGCCACTGTCATCACAATGCTCCATTCCCTTGTCATCACAATGTTCCATGACCCCTGTCATCACAATGCTCCGTGACTCCAGTCATCACAATGCTTCATAACGTTTGTCATCACAATGGTCCATGCCCGCGTCATCACAAGGCTCTGTGACCTTTGTAACCACAATGATCCATGAACTTTTCATCACAATTCTCTGAGAAACTTGTTATCACAATGCTCCATGTCTTTGTCAGAACAGTGCTCCATGAACATTGTCATCACAATGTGCCACGCGCATTTCATCACAACGTTCCAAACCTTGTCATTGCAATGTTCCATAAACCTTGTAATCACAATGGTCCATGCACTTCTCATCAAAATGCTCTCTCACCAGAGATATCACAATGTTCCATCACTAGTCATCACAATACACCCTCATCCTTGTAATCACAATGTTCCATGACACTGTCATCACAATGCTACATCCCCTTATCATCACAATGTTCCATGACCCCTGCCATCACAATGTTCCATAAGCCCTGTCATCAAAATGCTCCATGACACTTTCCATCCCAAAGCTCCAAGACCCCTGCCATCACAATGTTCTATAACCCCTGCCATCACAATGTTCCATTACACTTTTTTATCAAATTGCTGCATGACCCGGTCATCAAAATGGTCCCTGCCCTTCTCATCAAAATGCTCCATGACTTGTCATCACAAAGCTCCAAGACCCTTGGCATCACAGTGCTCCATGTCATTGTCTTCACAATGCTCCATGAACCCTCTCATCACATTGCTCCATGCCCTTGTCATCACAAAGCTCCATGACACTTGTCATCACAATGCTCAATGCCCTTCTCATCACAATGCTCCATGCCCTTGTCATTACAGTCCTGCATGACCCATGTATCACAGTGTTCTGTGCCCTTGTCATCACAATGCTCCATGCCCACTCTCATCACAATAATCCATGAAACATTTCAGACCAAAGTTCCATACCCTTTTCATCACAATGCTCCATTACCCCTGTCATAACAATGCACCATGACACCTGCCATCACAATGATCCACGGCCTAGTCATCAAAAGGTTCCATGATAATTCTCATCACAATGCTCAAGACCCCTGATATCACAATGCTCCATGCCCTGGTCATCACAAAGCTCCATGACGCACGTCATCAGAATGTTCCATGGCCTTCTCATCACAATGCTCCTTGCCCTTGTCATCACAATGCTCCTGGACCCTTGTCATCACAATGCTCCATGCCGCTTTTCATCTCAATGCTCCATGAACCCTGTCATCACAATGCACCATGCCCATCATCATAATGCTTTAGGCTATTGTCATCACAATGAAATCAATATTCTGCATGACCTCTGTCATCATAATGCTCCAAACCCTTGTGATCACAATGTTGCATAACACGTATCATCACAAAACCCCATGACGCTCATCATCACAATTATCCATGGTCTTCTCATCACAATGCTCCATGATCTTTGTCATCACAATGCTCAATACACTTGTCATCACAATGCTCCCTGACCCTTGTCGTCAGTATGCTCCTTGAACCCTGTCATGACAATTTTCCATGCATTTTTCATCACAATGATCCATGACCATTTCATCACAATGCTCCAAGGTCCCTGTAATCACAATGCTCCATGCCCTTGTCATCACAAAACTCCATGACGCATGTCATCAGAATGCTCCATGGCCTTCTCATCACAATTCTCTATGCCCTAGTCATAACAATGCTCCAAGACCCCTGTAATCACAATGCTCCATGCCCCTTTTCATCAGAATGCTCCATGAGACTTGCCATCACAAGTCTCCATGGTCTTCTCATCACAATGTTCCAGGACCTTGACATCACAATGATCCATTCCCTTGTCATCACAATGCTCCATGACACCTGTCATCACAATAATCCATGAACATTTTCAGCCCAATGCTCCACGACCTTCTCATCACAATGCTCCATTGCCAATATCATCACAATGCTCCATGACCACTGTCATCACAACACTCCATGACACCTGACAACACAATGATCCAGGACTCTTGTCATCACAATGCCCCATTCCCTTGTCGTCACAATGCTACATGACACCTGTCATCACAACTCTCCATGAACATTTTCAGCTCAGTGCTCCATGACCCTCGTCATCACAATGATCCATGCCCTTGTCATCCCAATGCTCCATGACCCCTGTATTCACAATGCTCCTTGACGCTTGTCATCACAGTGCTCCATGACACCTGTCATCACAATGCTCCATGCCTTTGTCAGCAAAATGCTACATGACCTTGTCATTACAATGCTCTATGCGCTTGTCATCACAATACTCCATTTCCATTGTCATCACAATCCTCCATGAACTTTCGGATCACATTGCTTCATGCCCTTGTCATCACAATGCTCCATGCTCCTTGAAATAAAAATGATCCATGACCTCTGTCATCACAATGCTCCAAACCCTTGTGATCACAATGTTCCATAACACTTGTCCTCACAACGCTCCATGATGCCTGTCCTCACAATACTCCATGCCCTTTTCATCACAATGCTCCATGACGTTTGTCACCACAATTCTCAATACACTTGTCATCACAATGCTCCATGACCTTTGTCACCACAATTCTCAATACACTTGTCATCACAATGCTCCCTGACACTTGTCATCAGAATGCTCCTTGAACACTGTCACGAAAAGGCTCCATGCCTTTTTCATCACAATGCCCCATGCCATTTTCTTCACAATGCTCCATGCCATTGTCATCAAAATACTCCACAAGCTTGTCATCAGAATGCTCCATGACCCTTGTCATCACAATTCTCCATGCACTTGTCAGCAAAATGCTCCCTGACCCTTGTCATCACAATGCTCCAAGCCATTGTCATCACAATGCTCCATTACCTTTGTCATCAGAATCCTCCCTGACACTTGGCATCACAATGCTCCATGCCATCCTCATCACAATGGGCCATTACATATGTGATCACAATGCTCCCTGACACCTGTCTTCACAATACGGCATGACCTGGTCATCACAATGCTCCATGCCCTTGTCATCACAGTGTGCCATTCCAACTCTCATCGCAATACTCCATGAAAGTTATTAGACCAATGTTCCATGCCCTTGCCATCACAATGCTCCATGCCCTTGTTATCACAATGCTCCATGACCCTGTCATCACAATGCTCCGTGACTCCAGTCATCACAATGCTTCATGACCTTTTTCATCACAATGGTCCATGCCCTCGTCATCAACAGTCTCTGTGACCTTTTTAACCACAATGCTCCATGAACTTTTCATCACAATGCTCTTTGACCCTTGTCATCACAATGCTCTATGCATTTCTCTGCACAATGCTCCATGACCCTTGTCATCACAGTGCTCCATGCGCTTGGCAGTACAATGCTCCATGACACATGTCATCACAATGCACAACGCCCTTGCCATCAAAATGCTCCATGACCTTTGTCATCACAAAGATCCATGACCCTTGGCATCACAATGCTCCATGTCATTGTCATCACAGTGCTCCATGAACGCTCTCATCACATTGCTCCATGCCCTTGTCTTCACATAGCTCTATGACACATGTCATCAGAATGCTCCATGGCCTTCTCATCACAATGCTCCAAGCCCTTGCCATCACAATGCTCCATTACCCCTGTCATAACAATGCTCCATGACCCCTGCCATCACGATGTTCCATGGCCTTGTCATCACAAGGCTCCATGACCCTTCTCATCACAATGCTCCAAGAACACTGTAATCACAATGCTCTATGCCCCTTTTCATCTCAATGATCCATGAAACCTGTCATCACAATGCACTATGCCCATCATCATAATGCTTCATGCTACTGTCATAACAACGAAATCAGAATGTTCCATGACCTCTGTCATAACAATGTTCCAAACCCTTGTGATCACAATATTCCATAACACTTGTCATGACAATGCCCCAGGATGCTCGTCATCACAATTATCCATGGTCTTCTCATCAAAATGCTCCATGACCTTCGTCATCAAAATGCTCAATACACTTGTCATCAACATGCTCCCTGACACTTGTTGTCTGTATGCTCCTTGAACCATGTCATGACAAGGCTCCATGCCTTTTTCATCACAATGATCCATGCCCTTTTCATCACAATGCTCCAAGTCCCTTGTAATCCCAATGGTCCATGCCATTGTCATCACAAAGCTCAATGATGCATGCCATCAGAATGCTCCTTGGTCTATTCTTCACAATGCTCCCTGCGCTTGTCTTCACAATGTTCCAAGACCCCTGTAATCACAATGCTCCATTCCCCTTTTAATCAGTATGCTCCATGAGACTTGTCATCACAAGGCTCCATGGTTTTGTCATCACAATGCTCCAGGACCTTGTCATCACAATGCTTCACGACCTTGTCATAAAAATTTTCAATGGCCTTTGTAATCATAATGCTCCAAACCCTAATCATCAGAATGATCCATTATATTTGTCATCACAATCCTCCATTACATTTGGTATCACAAAGTTCCATGCCATTGTCATCGCCATGGAGCATGACATATGTCATCACAATGCTCCCTGAAACCTGTCTTCACAATACTCCATGACCTTATCATCACAATGCTCCATGCCCTTGTCATCACAATGCACCATGCCCACTCTCATCACAATAATCTATGAAACTTGTCAGACCAATGCTCCATGCCACTGTCATCACAATTCTCCATGCCCTTGTCATCACAATGCTCCATGACCCCTGGCATCACAATGCTAAATGTCATTGTCATCACAATGCTCCATTACCCCTGTCATAACAATGCTCCATGACCCCTGCCATCACGATGTTCCATGGCCTTGTCAACACAGTGCTCCATGCCCTTGTCATCACAATGCTCGAAGACCCCTGTAATCACAATGTCCCATGCCCCTTTTCATCTCAATGCTCCATGAACCCTGTCATCACAATGCTCCGTTACTCCAGTCATCACAATGCTTCATGAACTTTGTCATCACAATGGTCCATTCCCTCGTCATCAACAGTCTCTGTGACCATTTTAAACCCAATGCTCCATGAACTTTTCATCACAATGCTCTTTGACCCTTGTCATCACAATGCTCTATGCCTTTCTCAGCACAATGCTCCATGACCCTTGTCATCACAATGCTCCATGCACTTGTCAGCACAATGTTCCATGACACATGTCATCACAGTGCTCCATGACCCCTGTCATCACAATGCTCAGTGACTCCAGTCATCACAATGCTCCATAACGTTTTTCCTCAAAATCTTCCAAGCCCGCGTCATCACAAGGCTCTGTGATATTTGTTACCACAATTCTCCATGAACTTTTCATTACAATTCTCTGTGACCCTCGTCATCACAATGCTACATGTCTTTGTCAGAAAAATGCTCCATGACCATTGTCATCACAATGTGCCACGAACATTTCATCACAACGGTCCAAAACCTTGTCATTGCAATGCTCCATAAACCTTGTAATCACAATGCTCCATGCACTTCTCATCAAAATGCGCTGTTACCAGAGATATCACAGTATTCCATCCCTAGTCATCACAATACTCCCTCACCCCTGTAATCACAATATTCCATGACCCTGTCATCACACTGCTACATCCCCTTATCAGCACAATGTTCCAAGACCACTGACATCACAATGTTCCATAACCCATGTCATCAAAATGCTCCATGACCCTTTTCATCCCAAAGCTCCAAGACCCCTGACATCACAATGTTCTATAACCCATGCCATCAAAATGTTCCATTACACTTTTCATCAAATTGCTGCATGACCCGGTCATCAAAATTCTCCCTGCACTTCTCATCACAATGCACCATGTCCTTGTCATCAAAATGCTCCATGACTGGTCAGCAGAAAGCTCCATGACCACTGGCATCACAATGCTAAATGTTATTGTCATCACAATGCTCCATGAACCCTCTCATAACATTGCTCAATGCCCTTGTCATCACAAAGCTCCATGACACTTGTCATAACAATGCTCGATGCCCTTCTCATCACAATGCTCCATGCCCTTGTCATTACAATCCTGCATGACGAATGTATCATAGTGTTCCGTACCCATGTCATAACAATGCTGCATGCCCACTCTCATCAAAAAAATACATGAAATATTTCAGACCAATGTTCCATGCCCTTCTCATCACAATGCTCCATTACCTCTGTCATAACAATGCACCCTGACCCCTGCCATCACAATGTTCCACGGCCTAGTCTTCACAAGGTTCCATGACACTTGTCATCACAATGCTGAAAACCACTGTTATCACAATGCTCCATGCCCTTCTCATCACTAAGCTCCATGACGCATGTCATCAGAATGTTCCATGGACTTCTCATCACAATGCTCCATGCCCTTGTCATCACAATGCTCCATGCCCCTTTTCATCTCAATGCTCCATGAACCCTGTCATCACAGTGCACGATGCCCATCATCATAATACTTCAGGCTATTGTCATCACAATGAAATTAATATTCTCCATGACCTCTGACATCATAATGCTACAAACCCTTGTGATCACAATGTTCCATAAAACTTATCAGCACAACACCCCATGACGCTCATCATCACAATTATCCATGGTCTTATCATCACAATGCTCCATGATCTTTGTCATCACGATGCTCAATACACTTGTCATCACAATGCTCCCTGACACTTGTCGTCAGTATGCTCCTTGAAAACTGTCATGACAAGGATCCATGCCTTTTTCATCACAATAATCCATGTCCTTTCCATCACAATGCTCCAAGATCCGTGTAATCACAATGCTCCATGGCCTTGTCATCAAAAAGCTCCATGAGGCATGTCATCAGAATGTTTCCTGGCCTTCTCATCACAATGTTCCCTGCCCTTTTCATCACAATGCTCCAAGACCCCTGTAATCACAATGCTCCATGCCCCTTTTCATCAGAATGCTCCATGAGATCTTTCATCACAAGTCTCAATGGTCTTCTCATCACAATGCTCCAGGACCTTGTCATCACAATGATCCATTCCCTTATCATCACAATGCTACATGACCCCTGTCATCTCAATAATCCATGAACATTTTCAGCCCAATGCTCCACGACCTTCTCATCACAATGCTCCATGGCCAATATCATCACAATGCTCCATGACCACAGTCATCACAACACTCCATGACAGCTGACAACACAATGATCCGGGACTCTTGTCATCACAATGCTCCATTCCCTAGTCGTCACAATGCTCTATGACCCCTGTCATCACAACACTCCATGAACATTTTCAGCCCAGTGCTTCATGAAGCTTGTCATCACAAGGATCCATGCCCTTGTCATCCCAATGCTCCATGACCCCTGTATTCACAATGCTCCTTGACGCTTGTCATCACAGAGCTCCATGACACATGTCATCACAATGCTCCATGCCTTTGTCAGCAAAATGCTACATGACCTTGTCATTATAATTCTCTATGCGCTTGTCATCACAATACTCCATTTCCATTGTCATCACAATCCTCCATGAACCTTGGGATCACATTGATTCATGCCCTTGTCATCACAATGCTCCATGCTCCTTGAAATCAAAATGATCCATGACCTCTGTCATCACAATGCTCCAAACCCTTGTGATCACAATGTTCCATAACACTTGTCATCACAACACTCCATGATGCCTGTCATCACAATACTCCATGCCCTTTTCATCACAATGCTCCATGACCTTTGTCACGACAATTCTCTTTACACTTGTCATCACAATGCTCGCTGACACGTCATCAGAATGCTCCTTGAAACCTGTCACGAAAAGGCTCCATGCCTTTTTCATCACGAGGCCCCATGCCATTTTCATCACATTGCTCCATGCCATTTTCATTAAATACTCCACAAGCTTTTCATCAGAATGCTCCCTGACCCTTGTCATCACAATTCTCCATGCACTTGTCAGCACAATGCTCCCTGACCCTTGTCATCACAATGCTCCAAGCCATTGTCATCACAATGCTCCATGACCCCTGTCATCACAGTAATCCATGAACATTTTCAGCCCAATGCTCCACGACCTTCTCATCACAATGCTCAATAGCCAATATCATCACAATGCTCCATGACCACTGTCATCACAACACTCCATGACACCTGACAACACAATGATCCGGGACTCTTGTCATCACAATGCTCCATACCCTAGTCATCACAATGCTCGATGACCCCTGTTATCACAACACTCCATGGACATTTTCAGCCAAGTGCTCCATGACCCTTGTCAACCCAATGCTCCATGACCCCTGTATTCACAATGCTCCTTGACACTTCTCATCACAGTGCTCCATGACACTTGTCATCACAATGCTCCCTGAACCTTGTCATCAGTATGCTCCTTGAACCCTGTCATGACAAGTTTCCATGCATTTTTCATCACAATGATCCATGACGTTTCATCACAATGCTCCAAGGTCCCTGTAATCACAATGCTCCATGCCCTTGTCATCACAAAACTCCATGACGAATGTCATCAGAATGCTCCAAGGCCTTCTCATCACAGTGCTCTATGCCCTAGTCATAACAATGCTCCAAGACCCCTGTAATCACAATGCTCCATGTCTCTTTTCATCAGAATGCTCAATGAGACTTGCAATCACAAGTCTCCATGGTCTTCTCATCACAATGTTCCAGGACCTTGACATCACCATGATCCATTCCCTTGTCATCACAATGCTCCATGAACCCTGTCATCACAATAATCCATTAACATTTTCAGCCCAATGCTCCACGACCTTCTCATCACAATGCTCCATGCCCTTGCCATCACAATGCTCCATTACCCCTGTCATAACAATGCTCCATGACCCCTGCCATCACGATGTTCCATGGCCTTGTCATCACATGGCTCCATGACCCTTCTCATCACAATGCTCCAAGAACACTGTAATCACAATGCTCTATGCCCCTTTTCATCTCAATGATCCATGAACCCTGTCATCACAATCCACCCTGCCCATCATCATAATGCTTCATGCTATTGTCATAACAACGAAATCAAAATGTTCCATGACCTCTGTCATAACAATGTTCCAAACCCCTGTGATCACAATATTCCATAACACTTGTCATCACAATGCCCCAAGATGCTCGTCATCACAATTATCCATGGTCTTCTCATCACAATGCTCCATGACCTTCGTCATCAAAATGCTCAATACATTTGTCATCAACATGCTCCGTGACACTTGTTGTCTGTATGCTCCTTGAACCCTGTCATGAGAAGGCTCCATGCCTTTTTCATCACAATGATCCATGCCCTTTTCATCACAATGCTCCAAGTCCCATGTAATCACAATGGTCCATGCCATTGTCATCACAATGCACCATGCCCTCTCTCATCACAATAATCTATGAAACTTGTCAGACCAATGCTCCATGCCACTGTCATCACAATGCTCCATGCTCTTGTCATCACAATGCTCCATGACCCCTGTAATCACAATGCTCCGTGACTCCAGTCATCACAATGCTTCATAACGTTTTTCATCACACTGGTCCATGCACGCGTCATCACAAGGCTCTGTGAGCTTTGTAACCACAATGCTCCATGAACTTTTCATCACAATTCTCTGAGAAACTTGTCATCACAATGCTCCATGTCTTTGTCAGAACAATGCTCCATGAACATTGTCATCACAATGTGCCACGCGCATTTCATCACAACGTTCCAAACCTTGTCATTGCAATGCTCCATAAACCTTCTAATCACAATGGTCCATGCACTTCTCATCAAAATGCTCTCTCACCAGAGATATCACAATGTTCCATCACTAGTCATCACAATACACCCTCATCCTTGTAATCACAATGTTCCATGACACTGTTATCACAATGCTACATCCCCTTATCTGCACAATGTTCCATGACCCCTGCCATCAAAATGTTCCATAAGCTCTGTCATTAAAATGCTCCATGACCCTTTCCATCCCAAAGCTCCAAGACCCCTGCCATCACAATGTTCTATAACCCCTGCAATCAAAATGTTCCATTATACTTTTTATCAAATTGCTGCATGACGCGGTCATCAAAATGGTCCCTGCCCTTCTCATCACAATGCTCCATTACCCCTGTCATAACAATGCACCATGACAGCTGCCATCACAATGATCCACGGCCTAGTCATCACAAGGTTCCATGATAATTCTCATCACAATGCTCAAGACCCCTGATATCACAATGCTCCATGCCCTTGTCATCACAAAGCTCCATGACGCATGTCATCAGAATGTTCCATGGTCTTCTCACCACAGTGCTCCATGCCCTTGTCATCAAAATGCTCCAAGACCCTTGTCATCACAATGCTCCATGCCCCATTTCATGTCAATGCTCCATGAAATCTGTCATCACAATGCTCCAGGTCCCTTGTAATCACAATGCTCCATGCCCCTTTTCATCTCAATGCTCCATGAACCCTGTCATCACAATGCACCATGCCCATCAACATAATGCTTCAGGCTATTGTCATCACAATGAAATCAATATTCTGCATGACCTCTGTCATCATAATGCTCCAAACCCATGTGATCACAGTGTTGCATAACACGTATCATCACAACACCCCATGACACTCATCATCACAATTATCCATGGTCTTCTCATCACAATGCTCCATGATCTTTGTCATCACAATGCTCAATACACTTGTCATCACAATGCTCCCTGACCCTTGTCGTCAGTATGCTCCTTGAACCCTGTCATGACAAGTTTCCATGCATTTTTCATCACAATGATCCATGACCATTTCATCACAATGCTCAAAGGTCCCTGTAATCACAATGCTCCATGCCCTTGTCATCACAAAACTCCATGACGCATGTCATCAGAATGCTCCATGGCCTTCTCATCACAATGCTCTATGCCCTAGTCATAACAATGCTCCGAGACCCCTGTAATCACAATGCTCCATGCCCCTTTTCATCAGAATGCTCCATGAGACTTTCCATCACAAGTCTCCATGGCCTTCTCATCACAATGTTCCAGGACCTTGACATCATCATGATCCATTCCCTTGTCATCACAATGCTCCATGACACTTGTCATCACAATGCTCGATGCCCTTCTCATCACAATGCTCCATGCCTTTGTCATTACAGTCCTGCATGACCCATGTATCACAGTGTTCCGTGCCCTTGTCATCACAATGCTCCATGCCCACACTCATCACAATAATCCATGAAACATTTCAGACCAAAGTTCCATACCCTTCTCATCACAATGCTCCATTACCCCTGTCATAACAATGCACCATGACACCTGCCATCACAATGATCCACGGCCTAGTCATCAAAAGGTTCCATGATAATTCTCATCACAATGCTCAAGACCCCTGATATCAAAATGCTCCATGCCCTTGTCATCACAAAGCTCCATGACGCATGTCATCAGAATGTTCCATGGCCTTCTCATCACAGTGCTCCATGTCCTTGTCATCAAAATGCTCCAAGACCCTTGTAATCACAATGCTCCATGCCCCATTTCATCTCAATGCTCCATGAAATCTGTCATCACAATGCTCCAAGAACCTTGTAATCACAATGCTCCATGCCCCTTTTCATCTCAATGCTCCATGAACCCTGTCATCACAATGCACAATGCCCATCATCATAATGCTTCAGGCTATTGTCATCACAATGAAATCAATATTCTGCATGACCTCTGTCATCATAATGCTCCAAATCCTTGTGATCACAGTGTTGCATAACACGTATCATCACAACACCCCATGACGCTCATCATCACAATTATCCATGGTCTTCTCATCACAATGCTCCATGATCTTTGTCATCACAATGCTCAATCCACTTGTCATCACAATGCTCCCGGACCCTTTTCGTCAGTATGCTCCTTGAACCCTGTCATGACAAGTTTCCATGCATTTTTCATCACAATGATCCATGACCATTTCATCACAATGCTCCAAGTCCCTGTAATCACAATGCTCCATGCCCTTGTCATCACAAAACTCCATGACGCATGTCATCAGAATTCTCCATGGTCTTCTCATCACAATGCTCCATGCCCCTTTTCATCAGAATGCTCCATGAGACTTGCCATCACAAGTCTCCATGGTCTTCTCATCACAATGATCCAGGACCTTGACATCACCAGGATCCATGCCCTTGTCATCACAATGCTCCATGACCCCTGTCATCACAATAATCCATGGACATTTTCAGCCCAATGCTCCACGACCTTCTCATCACAATGCTCCATTGCCAATATCATCACAATGCTCCATGACCACTGTCATCACAACACTCCATGACACCTGACAACACAATGATCCAGGACTCTTGTCATCACAATGCTCCATTCCCTTGTCGTCACAATGCTACATGACACCTATCATCACAACTCTCCATGAACATTTTCATCCCAGTGCTCCATGACCCTTGTCATCACAATGATCCATGCCCTTGTCATCCCAATGCTCCATGACCCCTGTATTCACAATGCTCCTTGACGCTTGTCATCACAGTGCTCCATGACACATGTCATCACAATGCTCCATGCCTTTGTCAGCAAAATGCTACATGAACTTGTCATTACAATGCTCTATGCGCTTGTCATCACAATACTCCAATTCCATTGTCATCACAATCCTCCATGAACTTTGGGATCACATTGCTTCATGCCCTTGTCATCACAATGCTCCATGCTCCTTGAAATCAAAATGATCCATGACCTCTGTCATCACAATGCTCCAAACCCTTGTGATCACAATGTTCCATAACACTTGTCATCACAACGCTCCATGATGCCTGTCATCACAATACTCCATGCCCTTTTCATCACAATGCTCCATGACCTTTGTCACCACAATTCTCAATACACTTGTCATCACAATCCTCCCTGACACTTGTCATCAGAATGCTCCTTGAAACCTGTCACGAGAAGGCTCCATGCCTTTTTCATCACAATGCCCCATGCCATTTTCATCTGAATGCTCCATGCCATTGTCATCAAAATACTCCACAAGCTTGTCATCAGAATGCTCCATGACCCTTGTCATCACAATTCTCCATGCACTTTTCAGCACAATGCTCCCTGGCCCTTGTCTTCACAATGCTCCAAGCCATTGTCATAACAAGGCTCCATTACATTTGTCATCAGGATCCTCCCTGACACTTGGACTCACAGTGCTCCATGCCATCCTCATCACAATGGGCCATTACATATGTGATCACAATGCTCCCTGACACCTCTCTTCACAATACGGCATGACCTGGTAATCACAATGCTCCATGCCCTTGTCATCACAGTGTGCCATACCAACTCTCATCGCAATACTCCATGAAAGTTATTAGACCAATGTTCCATGTCCTTGTCATCACAATGCTCCATGCCCTTGTTACCACAATGCTCCATGACCCCTATCATCACAGTGCTCCGTGACTCCAGTCATCACAATGCTTCATGACCTTTGTCATCACAATGGTCCATGCCCTCGTCATCAACAGTCTCTGTGACCATTTTAACCACAATGCTCCATGAACTTTTCATCACAATGCTCTTTGACCCTTGTCATCAAAATGCTCTATGCCTTTCTCAGCACAATGCTCAATGACCCTTGTCATCACAATGCACCATGCGCTTGTCATCACATTGCTCCACAATATTGTCATCACAATGCTCCATAAAATTTGTCATCACAATGCTCCATGCACTTCTCATCAAAATGCTCTCTCACCACTGATATCACAATGCTACATCACTATTTGTCAATATACTCCCTCACCCCTGTCATCACAATGTTCCATGACTCCTGTCATCACAATGCTTCATGCACTTATCATCACAATGTTCGATGACCCCTGAAATCACAATGTTCCATAACACCTGTCATCAAAATATTCCTTGACACTTTTCATCAAATTGCTCCATGACCCTGTCATCAGAATGCTCCCTGCCCTTCTCATCACAGTGCACAACGCCCTTGCCATCAAAATGCTCCATGACCTTTGTCATCACAAAGATCCATGACCCTTGGCATCACAATGCTCCATGTCATTGTCATCACAGTGCTCCATGAACGCTCTCATCACATTGCTCCATGCCCTTGTCTTCACATAGCTCCATGACACATGTCATCAGAATGCTCCATGGCCTTCTCATCACAATGCTCCAAGCCCTTGCCATCACAATGCTCCATTACCCCTGTCATAACCATGACCCATGACCCCTGCCAGCACGATGTTCCATGGCCTTGTCATCACAAGGCTCCATAACACTTCTTATCACAATGCTCCAGTAACACTGTAATCACAATGCTCTATGCCCCTTTTCATCTCAATGATCCATGAACCCTGTCATCACAATGCACCATGCCCATCATCATAATGCTTCATGCAATTGTCATCACAACGAAATCAAAATGTTCCATGACCTCTGTCATAACAATGCTCCAAACCCTTGTGATCACAATATTCCATAACACTTGTCATCACAATGCCCCAGGATGCTCGTCATCACAATTATCCATGGTCTTCTCATCACAATGCTCCATGACTTTCGTCATCAAAATGCTCAATACACTTGTCATCAACATGCTCCCTGACACTTGTTGTCTGTATGCTCCTTGAACCCTGTCATGACAAGGCTCCATGCCTTTTTCATCACAATGATCCATGCCCTTTTCATCACAATGCTCCAAGTCCCATGTAATCACAATGGTACATGCCATTGTCATCACAAAGCTCAATGACGCATGCCATCAGAATGCTCCTTGGTCTTCTCCTCACAATGCTCCATGCCCTTGTCTTCACAATGTTCCATGCCCTTGTCATCACAATGCTCCATGCCCATGTTATCACAATGCTCCATGACCCCTGTCATCACAATGCTCCGTGACTCCAGTCATCACAATGCTTCATGACTTTTGTCATCACAATGGTCCATGCCCTCGTCATCAACCGTCTCTGTGACCTTTTTAACCACAATGCTCCATGAACATTCTCAGCACAATGCTCCATGACCCTTGTCATCACATTTCTCCATGCGCTTTTCAGCACAATGCTCCATGACACATGTCATCACAATGCACCATGCACTTGTCATCACAGGGCTCCACAACATTGTCATCACAATGCTCCATAAAATTTGTCATCACAATGCTCCATGCACTTCTCATCAAAATGCTCTCTCACCACTGATATAACAATGCTACATCACTATTTGTCACAATACTCCCTCACCCCTGTCATCACAATGTTCCATGACTCCTGTCATCACAATGCTACATGCACTTATCATCACAATGTTCGATGACCCCTGAAATCACAATGTTCCATAACACCTGTCATCAAAATGTTCCATGACACTTTTCATCAAATTGCTCCATGACCCTGTCATCAGAATGCTCCCTGCCCTTCTCATCACAATGCACAACGCCCTTGCCACCAAAATGCTCCATGACCTTTGTCATCACAAAGATCCAAGACCCTTGGCATCACAATGCTCCATGTCATTGTCATCACAATGCTCCATGAACCCTCTCATCACATTGCTCCATGCCCTTGTCATCACACAGCTCCATGACACTTGTCATCACAATGCTCGATGCCCTTCTCATCACAATGCTCCATGCCTTTGTCATTACAGTCCTGCATGACCCATGTATCACAGTGTTCCGTGCCCTTGTCATCACAATGCTCCTTGCCCACACTCATCACAATAATCCATGAAACATTTCAGACCAAAGTTCCATACCCTTCTCATCACAATGCTCCATTACCCCTGTCATAACAATGCACCATGACACCTGCCATCACAATGATCCACGGCCTAGTGATCACAAGGTTCCATGATAATTCTCATCACAATGCTCAAGACCCCTGATATCACAATGCTCCATGCCCTTGTCATCACAAAGCTCCATGACGCATGTCATCAGAATGTTCCATGGCCTTCTCATCACAATGCTCCATGCCCTTGTCATCACAATGCTCCAAGACCCTTGTCATCACAATGCTCCATGCCGCATTTCATCTCAATGCTCCATGAAATCTGTCATCACTATGCTCCAAGACCCTTGTAATCACAATGCTCCATGCCGCTTTTCATCTCAATGCTCCATGAACCCTGTCATCACAATGCACCATGCCCATCATCATAATGCTTCAGGCTATTGTCATCACAATGAAATCAATATTCTGCATGACCTCTGTCATCATAATGCTCCAAACCCTTGTGATCACAATGTTGCATAACACGTATCATCACAACACCCCATGATGCTCATCATCACAATTATCCATAGTCTTCTCATCACAATGCTCCATGATCTTTGTCATAACAATGCTCAATACACTTCTCATCACAATGCTCCCTGACCCTTGTCGTCAGTATGCTCCTTGAACCCTGTCATGACAAGTTTCCATGCATTTTTCATCACAATGATCCATGACCATTTCATCACAATGCTCCAAGGTCACTGTAATCACAATGCTCCATGCCCTTGTCATCACAAAACTCCATGACGCATGTCATCAGAATTCTCCATGGCCTTCTCATCACAATGCTCTATGCCCTAGTCATAACAATGCTCCAAGACCCCTGTAATCACAATGCTCCATGCCCCTTTTCATCAGAATGCTCCATGAGACTTGCCATCACATGTCTCCATGGTCTTCTCATCACAATGTTCCAGGACCTTGACATCATCATGATCCATTCCCTTGTCATCACAATGCTCCATGAAAACTGTCATCAAAATAATCCATGAACATTTTCAGCCCAATGCTCCACGACCTTCTCATCACAATGCTCCATTGCCAATATCATCACAATGCTCCATGACCACTGTCACCACAACACTTCATGACACCTGACAACACAATGATCCAGGACTCTTGTCATCACAAAGCTCCATTCCCTTGTCGTCACAATGCTACATGACACCTGTCAGCACAACTCTCCATGAATATTTTCAGCCCAGTGCTCCATGACCCTTGTCATCACAATGATCCATGCCCTTGTCATCCCAATGCTCCATGACCCCTGTATTCACAATGCTCCTTGACGCTTGTCATCACAGTGCTCCATGACACATGTCATCACAATGCTCCATGCCTTTGTCAGCAAAATGCTACATGACCTTGTCATTACAATGCTCTATGCGCTTGTCATCACAATACTCCATTTCCATAGTCATCACAATCCTCCATGAACTTTGGGATCACATTGCTTCATGCCCTTGTCATCACAATGCTCCATGCTCTTTGAAATCAAAATGATCCATGACCTCTGTCATCACAATGCTCCAAACCCTTGTGATCACAATGTTCCATAACACTTTTCATCACAATGCTCCATGATGCCTGTCATCACAATACTCCATGCCCCTTTCATCACAATGCTCGATGACCTTTGTCACCACAATTCTCAATACACTTGTCATCACAATGCTCCCTGACACTTGTCATCAGAATGATCCTTGAAACCTGTCATGAAATGGCTCCATGCCTTTTTCATCACAATGCCCTATGCCATTTTCATCACAATGCTCCATGCCATTGTCATCAAAATACTACACAAGCTTGTCATCAGAATGCTCCATGACCCTTGTCATCATAATTCTCCATGCACTTGTCAGCACAATGCTCCCTGACCCTTGTCATCACAATGCTCCAAGCCATTGTCATCACAATGCTCCATTACCTTTGTCATCAGAATCCTCCCTGACACTTGGCCTCACAATGCTCCATGCCATCCTCATCACAATGGGCCATTACATATGTGATCACAATGCTCCCTGACACTTGTTTTCACAATACGGCATGACCTGGTCATCACAATTCTCCATGCCCTTGTCATCACAGTGTGCCATTCCAATTCTCATCTCAATACTCCATGAAATTTGTTAGACCAATGTTCCATGTCCTTGTCATCACAATGCTCCATACACTTGTTATCACAATGCTCCATGACCCCTGTCATCACAATGCTCCGTGACTCCAGTCATCACAATGCCTCATGACCTTTGTCATCACAATGGTCCATGCCCTCGTCATCAACAGTCTCTGTGACCTTTTTAACCACAATGCTCCATGAACATTTCATCACAATGCTCTTTGACCCTTGTCATCACAATGCACCATGCGCTTGTCATCACAGGGCTCCACAACATTGTCATCACAATGCTCCATAAAATTTGTCATCACAATGCTCCATGCGCTTCTCATCAAAATGCTCTCTCACAACTGATATCACAATGCTACATCACTATTTGTCACAATACTCCCTCACCCCTGTCATCACAATGTTCCATGACACCTGTCATCACAATGCTACATGCACTTATCATCACAATGTTCGATGACCCCTGAAATCACAATGTTCCATAACACCTGTCATCAAAATGTTCCATGACACTTTTCATCAAATTGCTCCATGACCATGTCATCAGAATGCTCCCTGCCCTTCTCATCACAATGCACAACGCCCTTGCCATCAAAATGCTCCATGACCTTTGTCATCACAAAGATCCATGACCCTTGGCATCACAATGCTCCATGTCATTGTCATCACAATGCTCCATGAACGCTCTCATCACATTGCTCCATGCCCTTGTCTTCACATAGCTCCATGACACATGTCATCAGAATGCTCCATGGCCTTCTCATCACAATGCCCCTAGCCCTGGCCATCACAATGCTCCATTACCCCTGTCATAACAATGCTCCATGACCCCTGTCATCACGATGTTCCATGGCCTTGTCATCACAAGGCTCCATGACCCTTCTCATCACAATGCTCCAAGAACACTGTAATCACAATGCTCTATGCCCCTTTTCATCTCAATGATCCATGAACCCTGTCATCACAATGCACTATGCCCATCATCATAATGCTTCATGCTATTGTCATAACAACGAAATCAGAATGTTCCATGACCTCTGTCATAACAATGTTCCAAACCCTTGTGATCACAATATTCCATAAAACTTGTCATCACAATGCCCCAGGATGCTCGTCATCACAATTATCCATGGTCTTCTCATCACAATGCTCCATGACCTTCGTCATCAAAATGCTCAATACACTTGTCATCAACATGCTCCCTGACACTTGTTGTCTGTATGCTCCTTGAACCCTGTCATGACAAGGCTCCATGCCTTTTTCATCACAATGATCCATGCCCTTTTCATCACAATGCTCCAAGTCCCATGTAATCACAATGGTCCATGCCATTGTCATCACAAAGCTCAATGACGCATGTAATCAGAATGCTCCTTGGTCTATTCTTCACAATGCTCCCTGCCCTTGTCTTCACAATGTTCCAAGACCCCTGTAATCACAATGCTCCATTCCCCTTTTAATCAGTATGCTCCATGAGACTTGTCATCACAAGGGTCCATGGTTTTGTCATCACAATGCTCCAGGACCTTGTCATCACAATGCTTCACGACCTTGTCATCAAAATTTTCAATGGCCTTTGTAATCATAATGCTCCAAACCCTAATCATCACAATGATCCATTATATTTGTCATCACAATCCTCCATTACATTTGGTATCACAAAGCTCCATGCCATTGTCATCGCCATGGACCATGACATATGTCATCACAATGTTCCTGACACCTGTCTTCACAATACTCCATGACCTTATCATCACAATGCTCCATGCCCTTGTCATCACAATGCACCATGCCCACTCTCATCACAAGAATCTATGAAACTTGTCAGACCAATGCTCCATGCCACTGTCATCACAATTCTCCATGCCCTTGTCATCAAAATGCTCCATGACACCTGTCATCACAATGCTCCGTGACTCCAGTCATCACAATGCTTCATAAAGTTTGTCATCACAATGGTCCATGCCCGCGTCATCACAATGCTCTGTGACCTTTGTAACCACAATGCTCCATGGACTTTTCATCACAATTCTCTGAGAAACTTGTTATCACAAGGCTCCATGTCTTTGTCAGAACAGTGCTCCATGAACATTGTCATCACAATGTGCCACGTGCATTTCATCACAACGTTCCAAACCTTGTCATTGCAATGCTCCATAAACCTTGTAATCACAATTGTCCATGCACTTCTCATCAAAATGCTCTCTCACCAGAGATATCACAATGTTCCATCACTAGTCATCACAATACACCCTCATCCTTGTAATCACAATGTTCCATGACACTGTCATCACAATGCTACATCCCCTTATCATCACAATGTTCCATGACCCCTGCCATCACAATGATCCATAAGCCCTGTCATCAAAATGCTCCATGACCCTTTCCATCCCAAAGCTCCAAGACCCCTGCCATCACAATGTTCTATAACCCCTGCCATCAAAATGTTCCATTACACTTTTTATCAAATTGCTGCATGACCCGGTCATCAAAATGCTCCCTGCCCTTCTCATCAAAATGCTCCATGACTTGTCATCACAAAGCTCCAAGACCCTTGGCATCACAATGCTCCATGTCATTGTCATCACAATGCTCCATGAACCCTCTCATCACATTGCTCCATGCCCTTGTAATCACAAAGGTCCATGACACTTGTCATCACAATGCTCGATGCCCTTCTCATCACAATGCTCCATGCCCTTGTCATTACAGTCCTGCATGACCCATGTATCACAGTGTTCTGTGCCCTTGTCATCACAATGCTCCATGCCCACTCTCATCACAATAATCCATGAAACATTTCAGACCAAAGTTCCATACCCTTCTCATCACAATGCTCCATTACCCCTGTCATAACAATGCACCATGACACCTGCCATCACAATGATCCACGGCCTAGTCATCAAATGTTCCATGATAATTCTCATCACAATGCTCAAGACCCCTGATATCACAATGCTCCATGCCCTGGTCATCACAAAGCTCCATGACGCACGTCATCAGAATGTTCCATGGCCTTCTCATCACAATGCTCCTTGCCCTTGTCATCACAATGCTCCAAGACCCTTGTCATCACAATGCTCCATGCCGCTTTTCATCTCAATGCTCCATGAACCCTGTCATCACAATGCACCCTGCCCATCATCATAATGCTTCAGGCTATTGTCATCACAATGAATTCAATATTCTGCATGACCTCTGTCATCATAATGCTCCAAACCCTTGTGATCACAATGTTGCATAACACGTATCATCACAACACCCCATGACGCTCATCATCACAATTATCCATGGTCTTCTCATCACAATGCTCCATGATCTTTGTCATCACAATGCTCAATACACTTGTCATCACAATGCTCCCTGACCCTTGTCGTCAGTATGCTCCTTGAACCCTGTCATGACAAGTTTCCATGCATTTTTCATCACAATGATCCATGACCATTTCATCACAATGCTCCAAGGTCCCTGTAATCACAATGCTCCATGCCCTTGTCATCACAAATCTCCATAATGCATGTCATCAGAATGCTCCATGGCCTTCTAATCACAATTCTCTATGCCCTAGTCATAACAATGCTCCAAGACCCCTGTAATCACAATGCTCCATGCCCCTTTTCATCAGAATGCTCCATGAGACTTGCCATCACAAGTCTCCATGGTCTTCTCATCACAATGTTCCAGGACCTTGACATCACAATGATCCATTCCCTTGTCATCACAATGCTCCATGACCCCTGTCATCACAATAATCCATGAATATTTTCTGCCCAATGCTCCACGACCTTCTCATCACAATGCTCCATTGCCAATATCATCACAATGCTCCATGACCACTGTCATCACAACACTCCATGACACCTGACAACACAATGATCCAGGACTCTTGTCATCACAATGCCCCATTCCCTTGTCGTCACAATGCTACATGACACCTGTCATCACAACTCTCCATGAACATTTTCAGCCCAGTGCTCCATGACCCTTGTCATCACAATGATCCATGCCCTTGTCATCCCAATGCTCCATGACCCCTGTATTCACAATGCTCCTTGACGCTTGTCATCACAGTGCTCCATGACACATGTCATCACAATGCTCCATGCCTTTGTCAGCAAAATGCTACATGACCTTGGCATTACAATGCTGTATGCACTTGTCATCACAATACTCCATTTCCATTGTCATCACAATCCTCCATGAACTTTGGGATCACATTGCTTCATGCCCTTGTCATCACAATGCTCCATGCTCCTTGAAATCAAAATGATCCATGACCTCTGTCATCACAATGCTCCAAACCCTTGTGATCACAATGTTCCATAACACTTGTCATCACAATGCTCCATGATGCCTGTCATCACAATACTCCATGCCCTTTTCATCACAATGCTCCATGACCTTTGTCACCACAATTCTCAATACACTTGTCATCACAATCCTCCCTGACAAATGTCATCAGAATGCTCCTTGAACCCTGTCACGAAAAGCCTCCATGCCTTTTTCATCACAATGCCCCATGCCATTTTCATCAGAATGCTCCATGCCATTGTCATCAAAATACTCCACAAGCTTGTCATCAGAATGCTCCATGACCCTTGTCATCACAATTCTCCATGCACTTGTCAGCACAATGCTCCCTGACCCTTGTCATCGCAATGCTCCAAGCCATTGTCATCACAATGCTCCATTACCTTTGTCATCAGAATCCTCCCTGACACTTGGCATCACAATGCTCCATGCCATCCTCATCACAATGGGCCATTACATATGTGATCACAATGCTCCCTGACACCTGTCTTCACAATACGGCATGACCTGGTCATCACAATGCTCCATTCCCTTGTCATCACAGTGTGCCATTCCAACTCTCATCGCAATACTCCATGAAAGTTATTAGACAAATGTTCCATGCCCTGGCCATCACAATGCTCCATGCCCTTGTTATCAGAATGCTCCATGACCCTGTCATCACAGTGCTCCGTGACTCCAGTCATCACAATGCTTCATGACCTTTGTCATCACAATGGTCCATGCCCTCGTCATCAACAGTCTCTGTGACCTTTTTAACCACAATGCTCCATGAACTTTTCATCACAATGCTCTTTGACCCTTGTCATCACAATGCTCTATGCCTTTCTCAGCACAATGCTCCATGACCCTTGTCATCACAATGCTCCATGCGCTTGTCAGCACAATGCTCCATGACATATGTCATCACAATGCACAACGCCCTTGCCATCAAAATGCTCCATGACCTTTGTCATCACAAAGATCCATGACCCTTGGCATCACAATGCTCCATGTCATTGTCATCACAGTGCTCCATGAACGCTCTCATCACATTGCTACATGCCCTTGTCTTCACATAGCTCTATGACACATGTCATCATAATGCTCCAAACCCTAATCATCACAATGATCCATTATATTTGTCATCACAATCCTCCATTACATTTGGGATCACAAAGCTCCATGCCATTGTCATCGCCATGGACCATGACATATGTCATCATAATGTTCCTGACACCTGTCTTCACAATACTCCATGACCTTATCATCACAATGCTCCATGCCCTTGTCATCACAATGCATCATGCCCACTCTCATCACAATAATCTATGAAACTTGTCAGACCAATGCTCCATGCCACTGTCATCACAATTCTCCATGCCCTTGTCATCACAATGCTCCATGACCCCTGTCATCACAATGCTCCGTGACTCCAGTCATCACAATGCTTCATAACGTTTGTCATCACAATGGTCCATGCCCGCGTCATCACAAGGCTCTGTGACCTTTGTAACCACAATGCTCCATGAACTTTTCATCACAATTCTCTGAGAAACTTATCATCACAATGCTCCATGTCTTTGTCAGAACAGTGCTCCATGAACATTGTCATCACAATGTGCCACGCGCATTTCATCACAACGTTCCAAACCTTGTCATTGCAATTCTCCATAAACCTTGTAATCACAATGGTCCATGCACTTCTCATCAAAATGCTCTCTCATCAGAGATATCACAATGTTCCATTACTAGTCATCACAATACACCCTCATCCTTGTAATCACAATGTTCCATGACACTGTCATCACAATGCTACATCCCCTTATCATCACAATGTTCCATGACCCCTGCCATCACAATGTTCCATAAGCCCTGTCATCAAAATGCTCCATGACCTTTTCCATCCCAAAGCTCCAAGACACCTGCCATCACAATATTCTATAACCCCTGCCATCAAAATGTTCCATTACACATTTTATCAAATTGCTGCATGACCCGGTCATCAAAATGGTCCCTGCCCTTCTCAGCAAAATGCTCCATGACTTGTAATCACAAAGCTCCATGACCCTTGTCATCACAATGCTCCATGTCATTGTCATCACAATGCTCCATGAACCCTCTCATCACATTGCTCCATGCCCTTGTCATCACAAAGCTCCATGACACTTGTCATCACAATGCTCGATGCCTTTCTCATCACAATGCTCCATGCCCTTGTCATTACAGTCCTGCATGACCCATGTATCACAGTGTTCCGTGCCCTTGTCATCACAATGCTCCATGCCCACTCTCATCCCAATAATCCATGAAACATTTCAGACCAAAGTTCCATACCCTTCTCATCACAATGCTCCATTAACCCTGTCATAACAATGCACCATGACACCTGCCATCACAATGATCCACGGCCTAGTCATCAAAAGGTTCCATGATAATTCTCATCACAATGCTCAAGACCCCTGATATCACAATGCTCCATGCCCTGGTCATCACAAAGCTCCATGACGCACGTCATCAGAATGTTCCATGGCCTTCTCATCACAATGCTCCTTGCCCTTGTCATCACTATGCTCCAAGACCCTTGTCATCACAATGCTCCATGCCGCTTTTCATCTCAATGCTCCATGAACCCTGTCATCACAATGCACCATGCCCATCATCATAATGCTTCAGGCTATTGTCATCACAATGAAATCAATATTCTGCATGACCTCTGTCATCATAATGCTCTAAACCCTTGTGATCACAATGTTGCATAACACGTATCATCACAACACCCCATGACGCTCATCATCACAATTATCCATGGTCTTCTCATCACAATGCTCCATGATCTTTGTCATCACAATGCTCAATACACTTGTCATCACAATGCTCCCTGACCCTTGTCGTCAGTATGCTCCTTGAACCCTGTCATGACAAGTTTCCATGCATTTTTCATCACAATGATCCATGACCATTTCATCACAATGCTCCTAGGTCCCTGTAATCACAATGTTCCATGCCCTTGTCATCACAAAACTCCATGACGCATGTCATCAGAAAGCTCCATGGCCTTCTCATCACAATGCTCTATGCCATAGTCATAACAATGCTCCAAGACCCCTGTAATCACAATGCTCCATGCCCCTTTTCATCAGAATGCTCCATGAGACTTGCCATCACATGTCTCCATGGTCTTCTCATCACAATGTTCCAGGACCTTGACATCACAATGATCCATTCCCTTGTCATCACAATGCTCCATGACCCCTGTCATCACAATAATCCATGAACATTTTCAGCCCAATGCTCCACGACCTTCTCATCACAATGCTCCATTGCCAATATCATCACAATGCTCCATGACCACTGTCATCACAACACTCCATGACACCTGACAACACAATGATCCAGGACTCTTGTCATCACAATGCCCCATTCCCTTGTCGTCACAATGCTACATGACACCTGTCATCACAACTCTCCATGAACATTTTCAGCCCAGTGCTCCATGACCCTTGTCATCACAATGATCCATGCCCTTGTCATCCCAATGCTCCATGACCCCTGTATTCACAATGCTCCTTGACGCTTGTCATCACAGTGCTCCATGACACATGTCATCACAATGCTCCATGCCTTTGTCAGCAAAATGCTACATGACATTGTCATTACAATGCTGTATGCACTTCTCATCACAATACTCCATTTCCATTGTCATCACAATCCTCCATGAACTTTGGGATCACATTGCTTCATGCCCTTGTCATCACAGTGCTCCATGCTCCTTGAAATCAAAATGATCCATGACCTCTCTCATCACAATGCTCCAAACCCTTGTGATCACAATGTTCCATAACACTTGTCATCACAACGCTCCATGATGCCTGTCATCACAATACTCCATGCCCTTTTCATCACAATGCTCCATTACCTTTGTCATCAGAATCCTCCCTGACACTTGGCATCACAATGCTCCATGCCATCCTCATCACAATGGGCCATTACATATGTGATCACAATGCTCCCTGACACCTGTCTTCACAATACGGCATGACCTGGTCATCACAATGCTCCATGCCCTTGTCATCACAGTGTGCCATTCCAACTCTCATCCCAATACTCCATGAAAGTTATTAGACCAATGTTCCATGCCCTTGCCATCACAATGCTCCATGCTATTGTTATCACAATGCTCCATGACCCTGTCATCACAATGCTCCGTGACTCCAGTCATCACAATGCTTCATGACCTTTGTCATCACAATGGTCCATGCCCTCGTCATCAACAGTCTCTGTGACCTTTTTAACCACAATGCTCCATGAACTTTTCATCACAATGCTCTTTGACCCTTGTCATCACAATGCTCTATGCCTTTCTCAGCACAATGCTCCATGACCCTTGTCATCACAATGCTCCTTGCGCTGGGCAGTACAATGCTGCATGACACATGTCATCACAATGCACAACGCCCTTGCCATCAAAATGCTCCATGACCTTTGTCATCACAAAGATCCATGACCCTTGGCATCACAATGCTCCATGTCATTGTCATCACAGTGCTCCAGGAACACTCTCATCACATTGCTCCATGCCCGTCTTCACATAGCTCCATGACACATGTCATCAGAATGCTCCATGGCCTTCTCATCACAATGCTCCAAGCCCTTGCCATCACAATGCTCCATTACCCCTGTCATAACAATGCTCCATGACCCCTGCCATCACAATGTTCCATGGCCTTGTCATCACAAGGCTCCATGACCCTTCTCATCACAATGCTCCAAGAACACTGTAATCACAATTCTCTATGCCCCTTTTCATCTCAATGATCCATGAAACCTGTCATCACAATGCACTATGCCCATCATCATAATGCTTCATGCTATTGTCATAACAACGAAATCAGAATGTTCCATGACCTCTGTCATAACAATGTTCCAAACCCTTGTGATCACAATATTCCATAACACTTGTCATTACAATGCCCCAGGATGCACGTCATCACAATTATCCATGGTCTTCTCATTACAATGCTCCATGATCTTCGTCATCAAAATGCTCAATACACTTGTCATCAACATGCTCCCTGACACTTGTTGTCTGTATGCTCCTTGAACCCTGTCATGACAAGGCTCCATGCCTTTTTCATCACAATGATCCATGCCCTTTTCATCACAATGCTCCAAGTCCCATGTAATCACAATGGTCCATGCCATTGTCATCACAAAGCTCAATGACGCATGTCATCAGAATGCTCCTTGGTCTATTCTTCACAATGCTCCCTGCCCTTGTCTTCACAAAGTTCCAAGACCCCTGTAATCACAATGCTCCATTCCCCTTTTCATCAGTATGCTCCATGAGACTTGTCATCACAAGGCTCCATGGTTTTGTCATCGCAATGCTCAAGGACCTTGTCATCACAATGCTTCACGATATTGTCATCAAAATTTTCAATGGCCTTTGTAATCATAATGCTCCAAACCCTAATCATCACAATGATCCATTATATTTGTCATCACAATCCTCCATTACATTTGGTATCACAAAGCTCCATGCCATTGTCATCGCCATGGACCATGACATATGTCATCACAATGTTCCTGACACCTGTCTTCACAATACTCCATGACCTTATCATCACAATGCTCCATGCCCTTGTCATCACAATGCACCATGCCCAATCTCATCACAATAATCTATGAAACTTGTCAGACCAATGCTCCATGCCACTGTCATCACTATTCTCCATGCCCTTGTCATCACAATGCTCCATGACCCCTGTCATCACAATGCTCCGTGACTCCAGTCATCACAATGCTTCATAACGTTTGTCATCACAATGGTCCATGCCCGCGTCATCACAAGGCTCTGTGACATTTGTAACCACAATGCTCCATGGACTTTTCATCACAATTCTCTGAGAAACTTGTTATCACAATGCTCCATGTCTTTGTCAGAACAGTGCTCCATGAACATTGTCATCACAATGTGCCACGCACATTTCATCACAACGTTCCAAACCTTGTCATTGCAATGCTCCATAAAACTTGTAATCACAATGGTCCATGCACTTCTCATCAAAATGCTCTCTCACCAGAGATATCACAATGTTCCATCACTAGTCATCACAATACACCCTCATCCTAGTAATCACAATGTTCCATGACACTGTCATCACAATGCTACATCCCCTTATCATCACAATGTTCCATGACCCCTGCCATCACAATGTTCCATAAGCCCTGTCATCAAAATGCTCCATGACCCTTTCCATCCCAAAGTTCCAAGACCCCTGCCATCACAATGTTCTATAACCCGTGCGATCAAAATGTTCCATTACACTTTTTATCAAATTGCTGCATGACCCGGTCATCAAAATGCTCCCTGCCCTTCTCATCAAAATGCTCCATGACTTGTCATCACAAAGCTCCAAGACCCTTGGCATCACAATGCTCCATGTCATTGTCATCACAATGCTCCATGAACCCTCTCATCACATTGCTCCATGCCCTTGTAATCACAAAGCTCCATGACACTTGTCATCACAATGCTCGATGCCTTTCTCATCACAATGCTCCATGCCCTTGTCATTACTGTCCTGCATGACCCATGTATCACAGTGTTCTGTGCCCTTGTCATCACAATGCTCCATGCCCACTCTCATCACAATAATCCATGAAACATTTCAGACCAAAGTTCCATACCCTTCTCATCACAATGCTCCATTACCCCTGTCAAAACAATGCACCATGACACCTGCCATCACAATGATCCACGGCCTAGTCATCAAAAGGTTCCATGATAATTCTCATCACAATGTTCAAGACCCCTGATATCACAATGCTCCATGCCCTGGTCATCACAAAGCTCCATGACGCATGTCATCAGAATGTTCCATGGCCTTCTCATCACAATGCTCCTTGCCCTTGTCATCACAATGCTCCAAGACCCTTGTCATCAGAATGCTCCATGCCCCTTTTCATCTCAATGCTTCATGAACCCTGTCATCACAATGCACCCTGCCCATCATCATAATGCTTCAGGCTATTGTCATCACAATGAATTCAATATTCTGCATGACCTCTGTCATCATAATGCTCCAAACCCTTGTGATCACAATGTTGCATAACACGTATCATCACAACACCCCATGACGCTCATCATCACAATTATCCATGGTCTTCTCATCACAATGCTCCATGATCTTTGTCATCACAATGCTCAATCCACTTGTCATCACAATGCTCCCTGACCCTTGTCGTCAGTATGCTCCTTGAACCCTGTCATGACAAGTTTCCACGCATTTTTCATCAAAATGATCCATGACCATTTCATCACAATGCTCCAAGTTCCCTGTAATCACAATGCTCCATGCCCTTGTCATCACAAAACTCCATGACGCATGTCATCAGAATGCTCCATGGCCTTCTCATCACATTCTCTATGCCCTAGTCATAACAATGCTCCAAGACCCCTGTAATCACAATGCTCCATGCCCCTTTTCATCAGAATGCTCCATGAGACTTGCCATCACAAGTCTCCATGGTCTTCTCATCACAATGTTCCAGGACCTTGACATCACCATGATCCATTCCCTTGTCATCACAATGCTCCATGACCCCTGTCATCACAATAATCCATGAACATTTTCATCCCAATTCTCCACGACCTTCTCATCACAATGCTCCATTGCCAATATCATCACAATGCTCCATGACCACTGTCATCACAACACTCCATGACACCTGACAACACAATGATCCAGGACTCTTGTCATCACAATGCCCCATTCCCTTGTCGTCACAATGCTACATGACACCTGTCATCACAACTCTCCCTGAATATTTTCAGCCCAGTGCTCCATGACCCTTGTCATCAAAATGATCCATGCCCTTGTCATCCCAATGCTCCATGACCCCTGTATTCACAATGCTCCTTGACGCTTGTCATCACAGTGCTCCATGACACCTGTCATCACAATCCTCCATGCCTTTGTCAGCAAAATGCTACATGACCTTGTCATTATAATTCTCTATGCGCTTGTCATCACAATACTCCATTTCCATTGTCATCACAATCCTCCATGAACTTTGGGATCACATTGCTTCATGCCCTTGTCATCACAATGCTCCATGCTACTTGAAATCAAAATGATCCATGACCTCTGTCATCACAATGCTCCAAACTCTTGTGATCACAATGTTCCATAACACTTGTCATCACAACGCTCCATGATGCCTGTCATCACAATACTCCATGCCCTTTTATCACAATGCTCCATGACGTTTGTCACCACAATTCTCAATACACTTGTCATCACAATGCTCCATGACCTTTGTCACCACAATTCTCAGTACACTTGTCATCACAATGCTCCCTGACACTTGTCATCAGAATGCTCCTTGAACACTGTCTCGAAAAGGCTCCATGCCTTTTTCATCACAATGCCCCATGCCATTTTCTTCACAATGCTCCATGCCATTGTCATCAAAATACTCCACAAGCTTGTCATCAGAATGCTCCATGACTCTTGTCATCACAATTCTCCATGCACTTGTCAGCACAATGCTCCCTGACCCTTGTCATCACAATGCTCCAAGCCATTGTCATTACAATGCTCCATGCACTTGTCAGCACAATGCTCCCTGACCCTTGTCATCACAATGCTGCAAGCCATTGTCATCACAATGCTCCAAAACCTTTGTCATCAGAATCCTCCCTGACACTTGGCATCACAATGCTCCATGCCATCCTCATCACAATGGGCCATTACATATGTGATCACAATGCTCCCTGACACCTGTCTTCACAATACGGCATGACCTGGTCATCACAATGCTCCATGCCCTTGTCATCACAGTGTGCCATTCCAACTCTCATCCCAATACTCCATGAAAGTTATTAGACCAATGTTCCATGCCCTTGCCATCACAATGCTCCATGCCATTGTTATCACAATGTTCCATGACCCTGTCATCACAATGCTCCGTGACTCCAGTCATCACAATGCTTCATGACCTTTGTCATCACAATGGTCCATGCCCTCGTCATCAACAATCTCTGTGACCTTTTTAACCACAATGCTCCATGAACTTTTCATCACAATGCTCTTTGACCCTTGTCATCACAATGCTCTATGCCTTTCTCAGCACAATGCTCCATGACCCTTGTCATCACAATGCACAACGCCCTTGCCATCAAAATGCTCCATGACCTTTGTCATCACAAGGATCCATGACCCTTGGCATCACAATGCTCCATGTCATTGTCATCACAGTGCTCCATGAACGCTCTCATCACATTGCTCCATGCTCTTGTCTTCACATAGCTCCATGACACATGTCATCAGAATGCTCCATGGCCTTCTCATCACAATGCTCCAAGCCCTTGCCATCACAATGCTCCATTACCCCTGTCATAACAATGCTCCATGACCCCTGCCATCACGATGTTGCATGGCCTTGTCATCACAAGGCTCCATGACCCTTCTCATCACAATGCTCCAAGAACACTGTAATGACAATCCTCTATGCCCCTTTTCATCTCAATGATCCATGAACCCTGTCATCACAATGCACCATGCCCATCATCATAATGCTTCATGCTATTGTCATCACAACGAAATCAAAATGTTCCATGACCTCTGTCATAACAATGCTCCAAACCCTTGTGATCACAATATTCCATAACACTTGTCATCACAATGCCCCAGGATGCTCGTCATCACAATTATCCATGGTCTTCTCATCACAATGCTCCATGACCTTCGTCATCACAATGCTCAATACACTTGTCATCAACATGCTCCCTGACACTTGTTGTCTGTATGCTCCTTGAACCCTGTCATGACAAGGCTCCATGCCTTTTTCATCACAATGATCCATGCCCTTTTCATCACAATGCTCCAAGTCCCATGTAATCACAATGGTCCATGCCATTGTCATCACAAAGCACAATGACGCATGCCATCAGAATGCTCCTTGGTCTTCTCCTCACAATGCTTCATGCCCTTGTCTTCACAATGTTCCAAGACCCCTGTAATCACAATACTCCATTCCCCTTTTCATCAGTATACTCCATGAGACTTGTCATCACAAGGCTCCATGGTTTTGTCATCACAATGCTCCAGGACCTTGTCATCACAATGCTTCACGACCTTGTCATCAAAATTTTCAATGGCCCTTGTCATCATAATGTTTCAAGCCCTAATCATCACAATGCTCCATTATATTTGTCATCACAATCCTCCATTACATTTGGTATCACAAAGCTCCATGCCTTTCTCATCGCCATGGACCATGACATATGTCATCACAATACTCCCTGACACCTGTCTTCACAATACTCCATGACCTTATCATCACAATGCTCCATGCCCTTGTCATCACAATGCACCATGCCCACTCTCATCACAATAATCTATGAAACTTGTCAGACCAATGCTCCATGCCATTGGCATCACAATGCTCCATGCCCTTTTCATCACAATGCTCCATGACCCCTGTCATCACAATGCTCCGTGACTCCAGTCATCACAATGCTTCATAACGTTTGTCATTACAATGATCCATGCCCGCGTCATCACAAGGCTCTGTGACATCTGTAACCACAATGCTCCATGAACTTTTCATCACAATTCTCTGAGAAACTTGTCATCACAATGCTCCATGTCTTTGTCTGAACAATGCTCCATGACCATTGTCATCACAATGTGCCACGCGCATTTCATCACAACGTTCCAAACCTTGTCATTCCAATGCTCCACAAACCTTGTAATCACAATGGTCCATGCACTTCTCATCAAAATGCTCTCTCACCAGAGATATCACAATGTTCCATCACTAGTCATCACAATACACCCTCATCCTTGTAATCACAATGTTCCATGACACTGTCATCACAATGCTACATCCCCTTATCATCACAATGTTCCATGACCCCTGCCATCACAATGTTCCATAAGACCTGTCATCAAAATGCTCCATGACCCTTTCCATTCCAAAGCTCCAAGACCCCTGCCATCACAATGTTCTATAACCCCTGCCATCAAAATGTTCCATTACACTTTTTATCAAATTGCTGCATGACCCGGTCATCAAAATGCTCCCTGCCCTTCTCATCAAAATGCTCGATGACTTGTCATCACAAAGCTCCAAGACCCTTGGCATCACAATGCTCCCTGTCATTGTCATCACAATGCTCCATGAGCCCTCTCACCACATTGCTCCATGCCCTTGTCATCACACAGCTCCATGACACTTGTCATCACAATGCTCGATGCCCTTCTCATCACAATGCTCCATGCCCTTGTCATTACAGTCCTGCATGACCCATGTATCACAGTGTTCCGTGCCCTTGTCATCACAATGCTCCATGCCCACTCTCATCACAATAATCCATGAAACATTTCAGACCAAAGTTCCATACCCTTCTCATCACAAAGCTCCATTAACCCTGTCATAACAATGCACCATGACACCTGCCATCACAATGATCCACGGCCTAGTCATCACAAGGTTCCATGATAATTCTCATCACAATGCTCAAGACCCCTGATATCATAATGCTCCATGCCCTTGTCATCACAAAGCTCCATGACGCATGTCATCAGAATGTTCCATGGCCTTCTCATCACAATGCTCCATGCCCTTGTCATCACAATGCTCCAAGATCTTTGTCATCACAATGCTCCATGCCCCATTTCATCTCAATGCTCCATGAAGTCTGTCTTCACAATGCTCCAAGACCCTTGTCATCACAATTCTCCATGCCACTTTTCATCTCAATGCTCCATGAACCCTGTCATCACAATGCACCATGCCCATCATCATAATGCTTCAGGCTATTGTCATCACAATGAAATCAATATTCTGCATGACCTCTGTCATCATAATGCTCCAAACCCTTGTGATCACAATGTTGCATAACACGTATCATCACAACACCCCATGACGCTCATCATCACAATTTTCCATGGTCTTCTCATCACAATGCTCCCTGACCCTTGTCATCACAATGCTCCAAGCCATTGTCATCACAATGCTCCATTACCTTTTTCATTAGAATCCCTCATGACACTTGGCATCACAATGCTCCATGCCATTGTCATCACAATGGGCCATTACATATGTCATCACAATGCTCCCTGACACCTCTCTTCACAATACTGCATGACCTGGTCATCACAAAGTTCCATGCCCTTGTCATCACAATGCGCCATTGCAACTCTCATCACAATAATCCATGAAACTTATTAGACCAATGCTGCATGCCAATGTCATCACAATGCTCCATGCACTTGTTATCACAATGTTCCAAGACCCCTGTAATCAGAATGCTCCATGCCCCTTTTCATCAGTATGCTCCATGAGACTTGTCATCACAAGGCTCCATGGTTTTCTCATCACAATGCTCCAGGACCTTGTCATCACAATTCTTCACGACATTGTCATGAAAATTCTCAATGGCCCTTGTCATCATAATGCTCCAAGCCCTAGTCATCACAATGCTCCATTATATTTGTCATCACAATCCTCCATTACATTTGGCATCACAATGCTCCCTGCCATTGTCATCGCAATGGACCATGACATATGTCATCACAATGCTCCCTGACACCTGTCTTCACAATACTCCATGCCCTTGTCATCACAATGATCCATGCCCTTGTCATCACAATGCACCATGTCCTCTGTCATCACAATAATCTCTGAAACTAGTCAGACCAAAGCTCCATGCCCCTGTCATCACAATGTTCCATGCCCTTTTCATCACAATGCTCCATGACCCCTGTCATCACAATGCTCCGTGACTCCAGTCATCACAATGCTTCATAACGTTTGTCATCACAACGGTCCATGTAAGCATCATCACAAGGCTCTGTGACTTTTTAAACAAAATGTCCTTGAACTTTTCATCACAATGCTCTGTGACCTTTGTCATCACTATACTCCATGTCTTTGTCAGAACAATGCTCCATAACCCTTGTCATCACAATGTGCCATGCGCTTTTCATCACAATGATCCAAAAACTTGTCATCGCTATGCTCCATAAACCTTGTAATCACAATGCTCCATGCACTTCTCATCCAAATGCTCTCTCACATGAGATATCACAATGTTCCATCACTAGTCATCACAATCCTCCCTCACCCCCGTTATCACAATATTCCATGACCCCTGTCATCACAATGCTACATCCCCTTATCAGCACAATGTTCCATGACCCCTGACATCAAAATGTTCCATAACCCCTTTCATCAAAATGCTCTATGACCCATTTCATCCCAAAGCTCCATGACCCCTGGCATCACAATGTTCTATAAACCCTGTCATCAAAAGGTTCCATTACACTTTTCATCAAATTGCTGCATGACCCTGTCATCAAAATGCTCCATGACCATTGTCATCACAAAGCTCCATGACCTTTGGCATCACAATGCTACATGTCATTGTCATCACAATGCTCCATGAACCCTCTCATCACATTGCTTCATGCCCTTGTCATAACAAAGCTCCATGGCACTTGTCATCACATTGCTCGATGCCCTTCTCATCACAATAATCCATGCCCTTGTCATTACAATCCTCCATGACCCATGTATCACAGTGTACCGTGCCCTTGTCATCACAATGTGCCATGTCCACTCTCATCACAATAATCCATGAAACATTTCAGACCAAAGCTCAATGCCCTTCTCATCACAACGCTCCATTACTTCTGTCATATCAAGCTCCATGACACCTGCCATCACAATGTTCCCGGGCCTTGTCATCACAAGGCTCCATGACCCTTGTCATCACAATGCTCCAAGACCCATGTAATCACAATGCTCCATGCCCTAGTCAAAAAAGCTCCATGACGCATGTCATCAGAATGTTCCATGGCCTTCTCCTCACAATGCTCCAAGCCCTTGTCAGCACAATGCTCCAAGACCCCCGTAATCACAATGCTCCATGCCCCTTTTCATCAGAATGCTCCATTAGACTTGTCATCACAAGTCTCCATGGTCATCTCATCACAATGCTCCATTCCCTTGTCATCACAATGCTCCATGACCCCTGTCATCACAATACTCCATGAATATTTTCAGCACAATGCTCCATGACCTTCTCATCACAATGCTCCATGACCAATATTATCACAATGCTCCATAACCACTGTCATCACAAAACTCCATGACACCTGACAACACAATGATCCGGGACTCTTGTCATCACAATGCTCCAAGACCCCTGCAATCACAGTGCTCCATGTCCCCTGTCATCACAATACTCCATGTACATTTTCAGCCCAATGCTCCATGACACTTGTCATCACAATGATCCATGCCGTTGTCATCCCAATGCTCCATGACCCCTGTATTCACAATGCTCCTTGACGCTTGTCATCACAGTGCTCCATGACACATGTCATCACAATGCTCCATGCCTTTGTCAGCAAAATGCTACATGACATTGTCATTACAATGCTCTATGCACTTGTCATCACAATACTCCATTTCCATTGTCATCACAATCCTCCATAAACTTTGGAATCACATTGCTTCATGCCCTTGTCATCACAATGCTCCATGCTCCTTGAAATCAAAATGATCCATGACCTCTGTCATCACAATGCTCCAAACCCTTGTGATCACAATGTTCCATAACACTTGTCATCACAACGCTCCATGATGCCTGTCACCACAATACTCCATGCCCTTTTCATCACAATGCTCCTTGACCTTTGTCACCACAATTCTCAATACACTTGTCATCACAATGCTCCCTGACACTTGTCATCAGAATGCTCCTTGAAACCTGTCACGAAAAGGCTCCATGCCTTTTACATCACAATGCCCCATGCCATTTTCATCATAATGTTCCATGCCGTTGTCATCAAAATACTCCACAAGCTTGTCATCAGAATGCTCCATGACCCTTGTCATCACAATTCTCCATGCACTTGTCAGCACAGTGCTCCCTGACCCTTGTCATCACAATGCTCCAAGCCATTGTCATCACAATGCTCCATGACCTTCGTCATCACAATGCTCAATACACTTGTCATCAACATGCTCCCTGACACTTGTTGTCTGTATGCTCCTTGAACCCTGTCATGACAAGGCTCCGTGCCTTTTTCATCACAATGATCCATGCCCTTTTCATCACAATGCTCCAAGTCCCATGTAATCACAATGGTCCATGCCATTGTCATCACAAAGCACAATGACGCATGCCATCAGAATGCTCCTTGGTGTTCTCCTCACAATGCTTCATGCCCTTGTCTTCACAATGTTCCAAGACCCCTGTAATCACAATACTCCATTCCCCTTTTCATCAGTATACTCCATGAGACTTGTCATCACAAGACTCCATGGTTTTGTGATCACAATGCTCCAGGACCTTGTCATCACAATGCTTCACGAACTTGTCATCAAAATTTTCAATGGCCTTGTCATCATAATATTTCAAGCCCTAATCATCACAATGCTCCATTATATTTGTCATCACAATCCTCCATTACATTTGGTATCACAAAGCTCCATGCCATTGTCATCGCCATGGACCATGACATATGTCATCACAATACTCCCTGACACCTGTCTTCACAATACTCCATGACCTTATCATCACAATGCTCCATGCCCTTGTCATCACAATGCACCATGCCCACTCTCATCACAATAATCTATGAAACTTGTCAGACCAATGCTCCATGCCACTGTCATCACAATGCTCCATGTCCTTTTCATCACAATGCTCCATGACCCCTGTCATCACAATGCTCCGTGACTCCAGTCATCACAATGCTTCATAACGTTTGTCATCACAATGGTCCATGCCCGCGTAATCACAAGCCTCTGTGACCTTTGTAACCACAATGCTCCATGAACTTTTCATCACAATTCTCTGAGAAACTTGTCATCACAATGCTCCATGTCTTTGTCTGAACAATGCTCCATGACCATTGTCATCACAATGTGCCACGTGCATTTCATCACAACGTTCCAAACCTTGTCATTGCAATGCTCCATAAACCTTGTAATCACAATGGTCCATGCACTTCTCATCAAAATGTTCTCTCACCAGAGATATCACAATGTTCCATCACTAGTCATCACAATACACCCTCATCCTTGTAATCACAATGTTCCATAAGCCCTGTCATCAAAATGCTCCATGACCCTTTCCATTCCAAAGTTCCAAGACCCCTGCCATCACAATGTTCTATAACCCCTGCCATCAAAATGTTCCATTACAATTTTTATCAAATTGCTGCATGACCCGGTCATCAAAATGCTCCCTGCCCTTCTCATCAAAATGCTCGATGACTTGTCATCACAAAGCTCCAAGACCCTTGGCATCACAATGCTCCCTGTCATTGTCATCACAATGCTCCATGAGCCCTCTCACCACCATGCTCCATGCCCTTGTCATCACACAGCTCCATGACACTTGTCATCACAATGCTCGATGCCCTTCTCATCACAATGCTCCATGCCCTTGTCATTACAGTCCTGCATGACCCATGTATCACAGTGTTCCGTGCCCTTGTCATCACAATGCTCCATGCCCACTCTCATCACAATAATCCATGAAACATTTCAGACCAAAGTTCCATACCCTTCTCATCACAAAGCTCCATTAACCCTGTCATAACAATGCACCATGACACCTGCCATCACAATGATCCACGGCCTAGTCATCACAAGGTTCCATGATAATTCTCATCACAATGCTCAAGACCCCTGATATCAAAATGCTCCATGCCCTTGTCATCACAAAGCTCCATGACGCATGTCATCAGAATGTTCCATGGCCTTCTCATCACAATGCTCCATGCCCTTGTCATCACAATGCTCCAAGACCTTTGTCATCACAATGCTCCATGCCCCATTTCATCTCAATGCTCCATGAAGTCTGTTATCACAATGCTCCAAGACCCTGTAATCACAATGCTCCATGCCCCTTTTCATCTCAATGCTCCATGAACCCTGTCATCACAATGCACCATGCCCATCATCATAATGCTTCAGGCTATTGTCATCACAATGAAATCAATATTCTGCATGACCTCTGTCATCATAATGCTCCAAACCCTTGTGATCACAATGTTGCATAACACGTATCATCACAACACCCCATGACGCTCATCATCACAATTTTCCATGGTCTTCTCATCACAATGCTCCATGATCTTTGTCATCACAATGCTCAATACACTTGTCATCACAATGCTCCCTGAACCTTGTCGTCAGTATGCTCCTTGAACCCTCTCATGACAAGTTTCCATGCATTTTTCATCACAATGATCCATGACCATTTCATCACAATGCTCCAAGGTCCCTGTAATCACAATGCTCGATGCCCTTGTCATCACAAAACTCCATGACCACTCTCATCACAACACTCCATGACACCTGACAACACAATAATCCGGGACCCTTGTCATCACAATGCTCCAAGACCCCTGTCATCACAATACTCCATGAACATTTTCAGCCCAATGCTCCATGACCTTCTCATCACAATGCTCCATGCCCTTGTCATCACAATGCACCATATCCACTTTCATCACAATAATCTATGAAACTTGTCAGACCAGTGCTCAATGTCCCTGTCAACACAATGCTCCAAGACCCATGTAATCACAATGCTCCATGCCCTTGTCATCACAAAGCTCCATGACGCATGTCATCAGAATGTTCCATTGCCTTCTCCTCAAAATGCTCCATGCCCTTGTCATCACAATGCTCCAAGACCCCCGTAATCACAATGCTCCATGCCCCTTTTCATCAGAATGCTCCATTAGACTAGTCATCACAAGTCTCCATGCTTAACTCATCACAGTCCTCCAAGACCTTGTCATCACCATGCTCCATTCCCTTGTCATCACAATGCTCCATGACCCCTGTCATCACAATATTCCATGAACATATTCAGCCCAGTGCTCCATGACATTCTCATCACAATGCTCCATGACAAATATCATCACAATGCTCCATGACCACAGTCATCACAACACCCCATGACACCTGACAACACAGTGATCTGAGACCCTTGTCATCGTAATGCTCCAAGACCCCTGTAATCACAATGCTCCATGACCCCTGTCATCAAAATACTTCATGAACATTTTCAGCCCAATGCTCCATGACCCTTGTCATCAAAATGGTCCATGTCCTTGTTATCCCAATGCTCCATGACCCCTGTATTCACAATGCTCCGTGACGCTTGTCATCACAGTGCTCCATGACACCTGTCATCACAATGCTCCATGCCTTTGTCAGCAAAATGCTACATGACCTTGTCATTACAATGCTCTATGCGCTTGTCATCACAATACTCCATTACCATTGTCATCACAATCCTCCATGAACCTTGGGATCACATTGATTCATGCCCTTGTCATCACAGTGCTCCATGCTCCTTGAAATAAAAATGATCCATGACCTCTGTCATCACAATGTTCCAATCCCTTGTGATCACAATGTTCCAAAGCACTTGTCCTCACAACGCTCCATGATGCCTGTCATCACAATACTCCATGCCCTTTTCATCACAATGCTCCATGAACTTTGTCATCACAATTCTCAATAAACTTGTCCTCACAATGCTCCCTGACACTTGTCGTCATAATGCTCCTTGAAACCTGGCACGAAAAGGCTCCATGCCTTTTTCATCACAAAGCCCCATGCCGTTTTCATCCCAATGCTCCATGCCATTGTCATCAAAATACTCCACAAGCTTGTCATCAGAATGCTCCCTGACCCTTGTCATCACAATGCTCCAAGCCATTGTCATCACAATGCTCCATTACCTTTTTCATCAGAATCCCTCATGACACTTGGCATCACAATGCTCCATGCCATTGTCATCACAATGGGCCATTACATATGTCATCACAATGCTCCCTGACACCTCTCTTCACAATACTGCATGACCTGGTCATCACAAAGTTCCATGCCCTTGTCATCACAATGCGCCATTGCAACTCTCATCACAATAATCCATGAAACTTATTAGACCAATGCTGCATGCCCATGTCATCACAATGCTCCATGCACTTGTTATCACAATGTTCCAAGACCCCTGTAATCAGAATGCTCCATGCCCCTTTTCATCAGTATGCTCCATGAGACTTGTCATCACAAGGCTCCATGGTTTTCTCATCACAATGCTCCAGGACCTTGTCATCACAATTCTTCACGACATTGTCATGAAAATTCTCAATGGACCTTGTCATCATAATGCTCCAAGCCCTAGTCATCACAATGCTCCATTATATTTGTCATCACAATCCTCCATTACATTTGGCATCACAATGCTCCCTGCCATTGTCATCGCAATGGACCATGACATATGTCATCACAATGCTCCCTGACACCTGTCTTCACAATACTCCATGCCCTTGTCATCACAATGATCCATGCCCTTGTCATCACAATGCACCATGTCCTCTGTCATCACAATAATCTCTGAAACTAGTCAGACCAAAGCTCCATGCCCCTGTCATCACAATGTTCCATGCCCTTTTCATCACAATGCTCCATGACCCCTGTCATCACAATGCTCCGTGACTCCAGTCATCACAATGCTTCATAACGTTTGTCATCACAACGGTCCATGTCCGCATCATCACAAGGCTCTGTGACTTTTTAAACAAAATGCTCCTTGAACTTTTCATCACAATGCTCTGTGACCTTTGTCATCACTATACTCCATGTCTTTGTCAGAACAATGCTCCATAACCCTTGTCATCACAATGTGCCATGCGCTTTTCATCACAATGATCCAAAAACTTGTCATCGCTATGCTCCATAAACCTTGTAATCACAATGCTCCATGCACTTCTCATCCAAATGCTCTCTCACATGAGATATCACAATGTTCCATCACTAGTCATCACAATCCTCCCTCACCCCTGTTATCACAATATTCCATGACCCCTGTCATCACAATGCTACATCCCCTTATCAGCACAATGTTCCATGACCCCTGACATCACAATGTTCCATAACCCCTGTCATCAAAATGCTCTATGACCCTTTTCATCCCAAAGCTCCATGACCCCTGGCATCACAATGTTCTATAACCCCTGTCATCAAAAGGTTCCATTACACTTTTCATCAAATTGCTGCATGACCCTGTCATCAAAATGCTCCATGACCTTTGTCATCACAAAGCTCCATGACCTTTGGCATCACAATGCTACATGTCATTGTCATCACAATGCTCCATGAACCCTCTCATCACATTGCTTCATGCCCTTGTCATCACAAAGCTCCATGGCACTTGTCATCACATTGCTCGATGCCCTTCTCATCACAATAATCCATGCCCTTGTCATTACAATCCTCCATGACCCATGTATCACAGTGTACCGTGCCCTTGTCATCACAATGTGCCATGTCCACTCTCATCACAATAATCCATGAAACATTTCAGACCAAAGCTCAATGCCCTTCTCATCACAATGCTCCATTACTTCTGTCATAGCAAGCTCCATGACCCCTGCCATCACAATGTTCCCGGGCCTTGTCATCACAAGGCTCCATGACCCTTGTCATCACAATGCTCCAAGACCCATGTAATCACAATGCTCCATGCCCTAGTCAAAAAAGCTCCATGACGCATGTCATCAGAATGTTCCATGGCCTTCTCCTCACAATGCTCCAAGCCCTTGTCAGCACAATGCTCCAAGACCCCCGTAATCACAATGCTCCATGCCCCTTTTCATCAGAATGCTCCATTAGACTTGTCATCACAAGTCTCCATGGTCATCTCATCACAATGCTCCATTCCCTTGTCATCACAATGCTCCATGACCCCTGTCATCACAATACTCCATGAATATTTTCAGCACAATGCTCCATGACCTTCTCATCACAATGCTCCATGACCAATATTATCACAATGCTCCATGACCACTGTCATCACAAAACTCCATGACACCTGACAACACAATGATCCGGGACTCTTGTCGTCACAATGCTCCAAGACCCCTGCAATCACAGTGCTCCATGTCCCCTGTCATCACAATACTCCATGTACATTTTCAGCCCAATGCTCCATGACACTTGTCATCACAATGATCCATGCCCTTGTCATCCCAATGCTCCATGACCCCTGTATTCACAATGCTCCTTGACGCTTGTCATCACAGTGCTCCATGACACATGTCATCACAATGCTCCATGCCTTTGTCAGCAAAATGCTACATGACATTGTCATTACAATGCTCTATGCACTTGTCATCACAATACTCCATTTCCATTGTCATCACAATCCTCCATAAACTTTGGGATCATATTGCTTCATGCCCTTGTCATCACAATGCTCCATGCTCCTTGAAATCAAAATGATCCATGACCTCTGTCATCACAATGCTCCAAACCCTTGTGATCACAATGTTCCATAACACTTGTCATCACAACCCTCCATGATGCCTGTCACCACAATACTCCATGCCCTTTTCATCACAATGCTCCTTGACCTTTGTCACCACAATTCTCAATACACTTGTCATCACAATGCTCCCTGACACTTGTCATCAGAATGCTCCTTGAAACCTGTCACGAAAAGGCTCCATGCCTTTTACATCACAATGCCCCATGCCATTTTCATCACAATGCTCCATGCCGTTGTCATCAAAATACTCCACAAGCTTGTCATCAAAATGCTCCATGACCCTTGTCATCACAATTCTCCATGCACTTGTCAGCACAGTGCTCCCTGACCCTTGTCATCACAATGCTCCAAGCCATTGTCATCACAATGCTCCATGACCTTCGTCATCACAATGCTCAATACACTTGTCATCAACATGCTCCCTGACACTTGTTGTCTGTATGCTCCTTGAACCCTGTCATGACAAGGCTCCATGCCTTTTTCATCACAATGATCCATGCCCTTTTCATCACAATGCTCCAAGTCCCATGTAATCACAATGGTCCTTGCCATTGTCATCACAAAGCACAATGACGCATGCCATCAGAATGCTCCTTGGTCTTCTCCTCACAGTGCTTCATGCCCTTGTCTTCACAATGTTCCAAGACCCCTGTAATCACAATACTCCATTCCCCTTTTCATCAGTATACTCCATGAGACTTGTCATCACAAGACTCCATGGTTTTGTCATCACAATGCTCCAGGACCTTGTCATCACAATGCTTCACGACCTTGTCATCAAAATTTTCAATGGCCCTTGTCATCATAATGTTTCAAGCCCTAATCATCACAATGCTCCATTATATTTGTCATCACAATCCTCCATTACATTTGGTATCACAAAGCTCCATGCCATTGTCATCGCCATGGACCATGACATATGTCATCACAATACTCCCTGACACCTGTCTTCACAATACTCCATGACCTTATCATCACAATGCTCCATGCCCTTGTCATCACAATGCACCATGCCCACTCTCATCACAATAATCTATGAAACTTGTCAGACCAATGCTCCATGCCACTGTCATCACAATTCTCCATGCCCTTGTCATCACAATGCTCCATGACCCCTGTCATCACAATGCTCTGTGACTCCAGTCATCACAATGCTTCATAACGTTTGTCATCACAATGGTCCATGCCCGCGTAATCACAAGGCTCTGTGACCTTTGTAACCACAATGCTCCATGAACTTTTCATCACAATTCTCTGAGAAACTTGTCATCACAATGCTCCATGTCTTTGTCTGAACAATGCTCCATGACCATTGTCATCACAATGTGCCACGTGCATTTCATCACAACGTTCCAAACCTTGTCATTGCAATGTTCCATAAACCTTGTAATCACAATGGTCCATGCACTTCTCATCAAAATGCTCTCTCACCAGAGATATCACAATGTTCCATCACTAGTCATCACAATACACCCTCATCCTTGTAATCACAATGATCCATGACACTGTCATCACAATGCTACATCCCCTTATCATCACAATGTTCCATGACCCATGCCATCACAATGTTCCATAAGCCCTGTCATCAAAATGCTCCATGACCCTTTCCATTCCAAAGCTCCAAGACCCCTGCCATCACAATGTTCTATAACACCTGCCATCAAAATGTTCCATTACACTTTTTATCAAATTGCTGCATGACCCGGTCATCAAAATGCTCCCTGCCCTTCTCATCAAAATGCTCGATGACTTGTCATCACAAAGCTCCAAGACCCTTGGCATCACAATGCTCCCTGTCATTGTCATCACAATGCTCCATGAGCCCTCTCACCACATTGCTCCATGCCCTTGTCATCACACAGCTCCATGACACTTGTCATCACAATGCTCGATGCCCTACTCATCACAATGCTCCATGCCCTTGTCATTACAGTCCTGCATGACCCATGTATCACAGTGTTCCGTGCCCTTGTCATCACAATGCTCCATGCCCACTCTCATCACAATAATCCATGAAACATTTCAGACCAAAGTTCCATACCCTTCTCATCACAATGCTCCATTAACCCTGTCATCACAATGCACCATGACACCTGCCATCACAATGATCCACGGCCTAGTCATCACAAGGTTCCATGATAATTCTCATCACAATGCTCAAGACCCCTGATATCATAATGCTCCATGCCCTTGTCATCACAAAGCTCCATGACGCATGTCATCAGAATGTTCCATGGCCTTCTCATCACAATGCTCCATGTCCTTGTCATCACAATGCTCCAAGACCTTTGTCATCACAATGCTCCATGCCCCATTTCATCTCAATGCTCCTTGAAGTCTGTTATCACAATGCTCCAAGACCCTTGTAATCACAATGCTCCATGCCCCTTTTCATCTCAATGCTCCATGAACCCTGTCATCACAATGCACCATGCCCATAATCATAATGCTTCAGGCTATTGTCATCACAATGAAATCAATATTCTGCATGACCTCTGTCATCATAATGCTCCAAACCCTTGTGATCACAATGTTGCATAACACATATCATCACAACACCCCATGACGCTCATCATCACAATTATCCATGGTCTTCTCATCACAATGCTCCATGATCTTTGTCATCACAATGCTCAATACACTTGTCATCACAATGCTCCCTGAACCTTGTCGTCAGTATGCTCCTTGAACCCTGTCATGACAAGTTTCCATGCATTTTTCATCACAATGATCCATGACCATTTCATCACAATGCTCCAAGGTCCCTGTAATCACAATGCTCGATGCCCTTGTCATCACAAAACTCCATGACCACTCTCATCACAACACTCCATGACACCTGACAACACAATAATCCGGGACCCTTGTCATCACAATGCTCCAAGATCCCTGTCATCACAATACTCCATGAACATTTTCAGCCCAATGCTCCATGACCTTCTCATCACAATGCTCCATGCCCTTGTCATCACAATGCACCATATCCACTGTCATCACAATAATCTATGAAACTTTTCAGACCAGTGCTCAATGTCCCTGTCAACACAATGCTCCAAGACCCATGTAATCACAATGCTCCATGCCCTTGTCATCACAAAGCTCCATGACGCATATCATCAGAATGTTCCATTGCCTTCTCCTCACAATGCTCCATGCCCTTGTCATCACAATGCTCCAAGACCCCCGTAATCACAATGCTCCATGCCCCTTTTCATCAGAATGCTCCATTAGACTAGTCATCACAAGTCTCCATGCTTAACTCATCACAGTGCTCCAAGACCTTGTCATCACCATGCTCCATTCCCTTGTCATCACAATGCTCCATGACCCCTGTCATCACAATACTCCATGAACATATTCAGCCCAGTGCTCCATGACATTCTCATCACAATGCTCCATGACAAATATCATCACAATGCTCCATGACCACAGTCATCACAACACCCCATGACACCTGACAACACAGTGATCTGAGACCCTTGTCATCGTAATGCTCCAAGACCCCTGTAATCACAATGCTCCATGACCCCTGTCATCAAAATACTTCATGAACATTTTCAGCCCAATGCTCCATGACCCTTGTCATCAAAATGGTCCATGTCCTTGTTATCCCAATGCTCCATGAACCCTGTATTCACAATGCTCCGTGACGCTTGTCATCACAGTGCTCCATGACACCTGTCATCACAATGCTCCATGCCTTTGTCAGCAAAATGCTACATGACCTTGTCATTACAATGCTCTATGCGCTTGTCATCACAATACTCCATTACCATTGTCATCACAATCCTCCATGAACCTTGGGATCACATTGATTCATGCCCTTGTCATCACAGTGCTCCATGCTCCTTGAAATCAAAATGATCCATGACCTCTGTCATCACAATGTTCCAATCCCTTGTGATCACAATGTTCCAAAGCACTTGTCCTCACAACGCTCCATGATGCCTGTCATCACAATACTCCATGCCCTTTTCATCACAATGCTCCATGAACTTTGTCATCACAATTCTCAATAAACTTGTCCTCACAATGCTCCCTGACACTTGTCGTCATAATGCTCCTTGAAACCTGGCACGAAAAGGCTCCATGCCTTTTTCATCACAAAGCCCCATGCCGTTTTCATCCCAATGCTCCATGCCATTGTCATCAAAATACTCCACAAGCTTGTCATCAGAATGCTCCCTGACCCTTGTCATCACAATGCTCCAAGCCATTGTCATCACAATGCTCCATTACCTTTTTCATCAGAATCCCTCATGACACTTGGCATCACAATGCTCCATGCCATTTTCATCACAATGGGCCATTACATATGTCATCACAATGCTCCCTGACACCTCTCTTCACAATACTGCATGACCTGGTCATCACAAAGTTCCATGCCCTTGTCATCACAATGCGCCATTGCAACTCTCATCACAATAATCCATGAAACTTATTAGACCAATGCTGCATGCCCATGTCATCACAATGCTCCATGCACTTGTTATCACAATGTTCCAAGACCCCTGTAATCAGAATGCTCCATGCCCCTTTTCATCAGTATGCTCCATGAGACTTGTCATCACAAGGCTCCATGGTTTTCTCATCACAATGCTCCAGGACCTTGTCATCACAATTCTTCACGACATTGTCATGAAAATTCTCAATGGCCCTTGTCATCATAATGCTCCAAGCCCTAGTCATCACAATGCTCCATTATATTTGTCATCACAATCCTCCATTACATTTGGCATCACAATGCTCCCTGCCATTGTCATCGCAATGGACCATGACATATGTCATCACAATGCTCCCTGACACCTGTCTTCACAATACTCCATGCCCTTGTCATCACAATGATCCATGCCCTTGTCATCACAATGCACCATGTCCTCTGTCATCACAATAATCTCTGAAACTAGTCAGACCAAAGCTCCATGCCCCTGTCATCACAATGTTCCATGCCCTTTTCATCACAATGCTCCATGACCCCTGTCATCACAATGCTCCGTGACTCCAGTCATCACAATGCTTCATAACGTTTGTCATCACAACGGTCCATGTCCGCATCATCACAAGGCTCTGTGACTTTTTAAACAAAATGTCCTTGAACTTTTCATCACAATGCTCTGTGACCTTTGTCATCACTATACTCCATGTCTTTGTCAGAACAATGCTCCATAACCCTTGTCATCACAATGTGCCATGCGCTTTTCATCACAATGATCCAAAAACTTGTCATCGCTATGCTCCATAAACCTTGTAATCACAATGCTCCATGCACTTCTCATCCAAATGCTCTCTCACATGAGATATCACAATGTTCCATCACTAGTCATCACAATCCTCCCTCACCCCTGTTATCACAATATTCCATGACCCCTGTCATCACAATGCTACATCCCCTTATCAGCACAATGTTCCATGACCCCTGACATCACAATGTTCCATAACCCCTGTCATCAAAATGCTCTATGACCCTTTTCATCCCAAAGCTCCATGACCCCTGGCATCACAATGTTCTATAACCCCTGTCATCAAAAGGTTCCATTACACTTTTCATCAAATTGCTGCATGACCCTGTCATCAAAATGCTCCATGACCTTTGTCATCACAAAGCTCCATGACCTTTGGCATCACAATGCTACATGTCATTGTCATCACAATGCTCCATGAACCCTCTCATCACATTGCTTCATGCCCTTGTCATCACAAAGCTCCATGGCACTTGTCATCACATTGCTCGATGCCCTTCTCATCACAATAATCCATGCCCTTGTCATTACAATCCTCCATGACCCATGTATCACAGTGTACCGTGCCCTTGTCATCACAATGTGCCATGTCCACTCTCATCACAATAATCCATGAAACATTTCAGACCAAAGCTCAATGCCCTTCTCATCACAATGCTCCATTACTTCTGTCATAACAAGCTCCATGACCCCTGCCATCACAATGTTCCCGGGCCTTGTCATCACAAGGCTCCATGACCCTTGTCATCACAATGCTCCAAGACCCATGTAATCACAATGCTCCATGCCCTAGTCAAAAAAGCTCCATGACGCATGTCATCAGAATGTTCCATGGCCTTCTCCTCACAATGCTCCAAGCCCTTGTCAGCACAATGCTCCAAGACCCCCGTAATCACAATGCTCCATGCCCCTTTTCATCAGAATGCTCCATTAGACTTGTCATCACAAGTCTCCATGGTCATCTCATCACAATGCTCCATTCCCTTGTCATCACAATGCTCCATGACCCCTGTCATCACAATACTCCATGAATATTTTCAGCACAATGCTCCATGACCTTCTCATCACAATGCTCCATGACCAATATTATCACAATGCTCCATGACCACTGTCTTCACAAAACTCCATGACACCTGACAACACAATGATCCGGGACTCTTGTCGTCACAATGCTCCAAGACCCCTGCAATCACAGTGCTCCATGTCCCCTGTCATCACAATACTCCATGTACATTTTCAGCCCAATGCTCCATGACACTTGTCATCACAATGATCCATGCCCTTGTCATCCCAATGCTCCATGACCCCTGTATTCACAATGCTCCTTGACGCTTGTCATCACAGTGCTCCATGACACATGTCATCACAATGCTCCATGCCTTTGTCAGCAAAATGCTACATGACATTGTCATTACAATGCTCTATGCACTTGTCATCACAATACTCCATTTCCATTGTCATCACAATCCTCCATAAACTTTGGGATCACATTGCTTCATGCCCTTGTCATCACAATGCTCCATGCTCCTTGAAATCAAAATGATCCATGACCTCTGTCATCACAATGCTCCAGACCCTTGTGATCACAATGTTCCATAACACTTGTCATCACAACGCTCCATGATGCCTGTCACCACAATACTCCATGCCCTTTTCATCACAATGCTCCTTGACCTTTGTCACCACAATTCTCAATACACTTGTCATCACAATGCTCCCTGACACTTGTCATCAGAATGCTCCTTGAAACCTGTCACGAAAAGGCTCCATGCCTTTTACATCACAATGCCCCATGCCATTTTCATCACAATGCTCCATGCCGTTGTCATCAAAATACTCCACAAGCTTGTCATCAAAATGCTCCATGACCCTTGTCATCACAATTCTCCATGCACTTGTCAGCACAGTGCTCCCTGACCCTTGTCATCACAATGCTCCAAGCCATTGTCATCACAATGCTACATGACCTTCGTCATCACAATGCTCAATACACTTGTCATCAACATGCTCCCTGACACTTGTTGTCTGTATGCTCCTTGAACCCTGTCATGACAAGGCTCCATGCCTTTTTCATCACAATGATCCATGCCCTTTTCATCACAATGCTCCAAGTCCCATGTAATCACAATGGTCCATGCCATTGTCATCACAAAGCACAATGACGCATGCCATCAGAATGCTCCTTGGTCTTCTCCTCACAGTGCTTCATGCCCTTGTCTTCACAATGTTCCAAGACCCCTGTAATCACAATACTCCATTCCCCTTTTCATCAGTATACTCCATGAGACTTGTCATCACAAGACTCCATGGTTTTGTCATCACAATGCTCCAGGACCTTGTCATCACAATGCTTCACGACCTTGTCATCAAAATTTTCAATGGCCCTTGTCATCATAATGTTTCAAGCCCTAATCATCACAATGCTCCATTATATTTGTCATCACAATCCTCCATTACATTTGGTATCACAAAGCTCCATGCCATTGTCATCGCCATGGACCATGACATATGTCATCACAATACTCCCTGACACCTGTCTTCACAATACTCCATGACCTTATCATCACAATGCTCCATGCCCTTGTCATCACAATGCACCATGCCCACTCTCATCACAATAATCTATGAAACTTGTCAGACCAATGCTCCATGCCGCTGTCATCCCAAATCTCCATGCCCTTGTCATCACAATGCTCCATGACCCCTGTCATCACAATGCTCTGTGAATCCAGTCATCACAATGCTTCATAACGTTTGTCATCACAATGGTCCATGCCCGCGTAATCACAAGGCTCTGTGACCTTTGTAACCACAATGCTCCATGAACTTTTCCTCACAATTCTCTGAGAAACTTGTCATCACAATGCTCCATGTCTTTGTCTGAACAATGCTCCATGACCATTATCATCACAATGTGCCACGTGCATTTCATCACAACGTTCCAAACCTTGTCATTGCAATGTTCCATAAACCTTGTAATCACAATGGTCCATGCACTTCTCATCAAAATGCTCTCTCACCAGAGATATCACAATGTTCCATCACTAGTCATCACAATACACCCTCATCCTTGTAATCACAATGTTCCATGACACTGTCATCACAATGCTACATCCCCTTATCATCACAATGTTCCATGACCCCTGCCATCACAATGTTCCATAAGCCCTGTCATCAAAATGCTCCATGACCCTTTCCATTCCAAAGCTCCAAGACCCCTGCCATCACAATGTTCTATAACCCCTGCCATCAAAATGTTCCATTACACTTTTTATCAAATTGCTGCATGACCCGGTCATCAAAATGCTCCCTGCCCTTCTCATCAAAATGCTCGATGACTTGTCATCACAAAGCTCCAAGACCCTTGGCATCACAATGCTCCCTGTCATTGTCATCACAATGCTCCATGAGCCCTCTCACCACATTGCTCCATGCCCTTGTCATCACACAGCTCCATGACACTTGTCATCACAATGCTCGATGCCCTTCTCATCACAATGCTCCATGCCCTTGTCATTACAGTCCTGCATGACCCATGTATCACAGTGTTCCGTGCCCTTGTCATCACAATGCTCCATGCCCACTCTCATCACAATAATCCATGAAACATTTCAGACCAAAGTTCCATACCCTTCTCATCACAATGCTCCATTAACCCTGTCATCACAATGCACCATGACACCTGCCATCACAATGATCCACGGCCTAGTTATCACAAGGTTCCATGATAATTCTCATCACAATGCTCAAGACCCCTGATATCATAATGCTCCATGCCCTTGTCATCACAAAGCTCCATGACGCATGTCATCAGAATGTTCCATGGCCTTCTCATCACAATGCTCCATGCCCTTGTAATCACAATGCTCCAAGACCTTTGTCATCACAATGCTCCATGCCCCATTTCATCTCAATGCTCCATGAAGTCTGTTATCACAATGCTCCAAGACCCTTGTAATCACAATGCTCCATGCCCCTTTTCATCTCAATGCTCCATGAACCCTGTCATCACAATGCACCATGCCCATCATCATAATGCTTCAGGCTATTGTCAGCACAATGAAATCAATATTCTGCATGACCTCTGTCATCATAATGCTCCAAACCCTTGTGATCACAATGTTGCATAACACGTATCATCACAACACCCCATGACGCTCATCATCACAATTATCCATGGTCTTCTCATCATAATGCTCCAAGATCTTTGTCATCACAATGCTCAATACACTTGTCATCACAATGCTCCTTGAACCTTGTCGTCAGTATGCTCCTTGAACCCTGTCATGACAAGTTTCCATGCATTTTTCATCACAATGATCCATGACCATTTCATCACAATGCTCCAAGGTCCCTGTAATCACAATGCTCGATGCCCTTGTCATCACAAAACTCCATGACCACTCTCATCACAACACTCCATGACACCTGACAACACAATAATCCGGGACCCTTGTCATCACAATGCTCCAAGACCCCTGTCATCACAATACTCCATGAACATTTTCAGCCCAATGCTCCATGACCTTCTCATCACAATGCTCCATGCCCTTGTCATCACAATGCACCATATCCACTGTCATCACAATAATCTATGAAACTTGTCAGACCAGTGCTCAATGTCCCTGTCAACACAATGCTCCAAGACCCATGTAATCACAATGCTCCATGCCCTTGTCATCACAAAGCTCCATGACGCATGTCATCAGAATGTTCCATTGCCTTCTCCTCACAATGCTCCATGCCCTTGTCATCACAATGCTCCAAGACCCCCGTAATCACAATGCTCCATGCCCCTTTTCATCAGAATGCTCCATTAGACTAGTCATCACAAGTCTCCATGCTTAACTCATCACAGTGCTCCAAGACCTTGTCATCACCATGCTCCATTCCCTTGTCATCACAATGCTCCATGACCCCTGTCATCACAATACTCCATGAACATATTCAGCCCAGTGCTCCATGACATTCTCATCACAATGCTCCATGACAAATATCATCACAATGCTCCATGACCACAGTCATCACAACACCCCATGACACCTGACAACACAGTGATCTGAGACCCTTGTCATCGTAATGCTCCAAGACCCCTGTAATCACAATGCTCCATGACCCCTGTCATCAAAATACTTCATGAACATTTTCAGCCCAATGCTCCATGACCCTTGTCATCAAAATGGTCCATGTCCTTGTTATCCCAATGCTCCATGACCCCTGTATTCACAATGCTCCGTGACGCTTGTCATCACAGTGCTCCATGACACCTGTCATCACAATGCTCCATGCCTTTGTCAGCAAAATGCTACATGACCTTGTCATTACAATGCTCTATGCGCTTGTCATCACAATACTCCATTACCATTGTCATCACAATCCTCCATGAACCTTGGGATCACATTGATTCATGCCCTTGTCATCACAGTGCTCCATGCTCCTTGAAATAAAAATGATCCATGACCTCTGTCATCACAATGTTCCAATCCCTTGTGATCACAATGTTCCAAAGCACTTGTCCTCACAACGCTCCATGATGCCTGTCATCACAGTACTCCATGCCCTTTTCATCACAATGCTCCATGAACTTTGTCATCACAATTCTCAATAAACTTGTCCTCACAATGCTCCCTGACACTTGTCGTCATAATGCTCCTTGAAACCTGGCACGAAAATGCTCCATGCCTTTTTCATCACAAAGCCCCATGCCGTTTTCATCCCAATGCTCCATGCCATTGTCATCAAAATACTCCACAAGCTTGTCATCAGAATGCTCCCTGACCCTTGTCATCACAATGCTCCAAGCCATTGTCATCACAATGCTCCATTACCTTTTTCATCAGAATCCCTCATGACACTTGGCATCACAATGCTCCATGCCATTGTCATCACAATGGGCCATTACATATGTCATCACAATGCTCCCTGACACCTCTCTTCACAATACTGCATGACCTGGTCATCACAAAGTTCCATGCCCTTGTCATCACAATGCGCCATTGCAACTCTCATCACAATAATCCATGAAACTTATTAGACCAATGCTGCATGCCCATGTCATCACAATGCTCCATGCACTTGTTATCACAATGTTCCAAGACCCCTGTAATCAGAATGCTCCATGCCCCTTTTCATCAGTATGCTCCATGAGACTTGTCATCACAAGGCTCCATGGTTTTCTCATCACAATGCTCCAGGACCTTGTCATCACAATTCTTCACGACATTGTCATGAAAATTCTCAATGGCCCTTGTCATCATAATGCTCCAAGCCCTAGTCATCACAATGCTCCATTATATTTGTCATCACAATCCTCCATTACATTTGGCATCACAATGCTCCCTGCCATTGTCATCGCAATGGACCATGACATATGTCATCACAATGCTCCCTGACACCTGTCTTCACAATACTCCATGCCCTTGTCATCACAATGATCCATGCCCTTGTCATCACAATGCACCATGTCCTCTGTCATCACAATAATCTCTGAAACTAGTCAGACCAAAGCTCCATGACCCCTGTCATCACAATGCTCCGTGACTCCAGTCATCACAATGCTTCATAACGTTTGTCATCACAACGGTCCATGTCCGCATCATCACAAGGCTCTGTGACTTTTTAAACAAAATGTCCTTGAACTTTTCATCACAATGCTCTGTGACCTTTGTCATCACTATACTCCATGTCTTTGTCAGAACAATGCTCCATAACCCTTGTCATCACAATGTGCCATGCGCTTTTCATCACAATGATCCAAAAACTTGTCATCGCTATGCTCCATAAACCTTGTAATCACAATGCTCCATGCACTTCTCATCCAAATGCTCTCTCACATGAGATATCACAATGTTCCATCACTAGTCATCACAATCCTCCCTCACCCCTGTTATCACAATATTCCATGACCCCTGTCATCACAATGCTACATCCCCTTATCAGCACAATGTTCCATGACCCCTGACATCACAATGTTCCATAACCCCTGTCATCAAAATGCTCTATGACCCTTTTCATCCCAAAGCTCCATGACCCCTGGCATCACAATGTTCTATAACCCCTGTCATCAAAAGGTTCCATTACACTTTTCATCAAATTGCTGCATGACCCTGTCATCAAAATGCTCCATGACCTTTGTCATCACAAAGCTCCATGACCTTTGGCATCACAATGCTACATGTCATTGTCATCACAATGCCCCATGAACCCTCTCATCACATTGCTTCATGCCCTTGTCATAACAAAGCTCCATGGCACTTGTCATCACATTGCTCGATGCCCTTCTCATCACAATAATCCATGCCCTTGTCATTACAATCCTCCATGACCCATGTATCACAGTGTACCGTGCCCTTGTCATCACAATGTGCCATGTCCACTCTCATCACAATAATCCATGAAACATTTCAGACCAAAGCTCAATGCCCTTCTCATCACAATGCTCCATTACTTCTGTCATAGCAAGCTCCATGACCCCTGCCATCACAATGTTCCCGGGCCTTGTCATCACAAGGCTCCATGACCCTTGTCATCACAATGCTCCAAGACCCATGTAATCACAATGCTCCATGCCCTAGTCAAAAAAGCTCCATGACGCATGTCATCAGAATGTTCCATGGCCTTCTCCTCACAATGCTCCAAGCCCTTGTCAGCACAATGCTCCAAGACCCCCGTAATCACAATGCTCCATGCCCCTTTTCATCAGAATGCTCCATTAGACTTGTCATCACAAGTCTCCATGGTCATCTCATCACAATGCTCCATTCCCTTGTCATCACAATGCTCCATGACCCCTGTCATCACAATACTCCATGAATATTTTCAGCACAATGCTCCATGACCTTCTCATCACAATGCTCCATGACCAATATTATCACAATGCTCCATGACCACTGTCATCACAAAACTCCATGACACCTGACAACACAATGATCCGGGACTCTTGTCGTCACAATGCTCCAAGACCCCTGCAATCACAGTGCTCCATGTCCCCTGTCATCACAATACTCCATGTACATTTTCAGCCCAATGCTCCATGACACTTGTCATCACAATGATCCATGCCCTTGTCATCCCAATGCTCCATGACCCCTGTATTCACAATGCTCCTTGACGCTTGTCATCACAGTGCTCCATGACACATGTCATCACAATGCTCCATGCCTTTGTCAGCAAAATGCTACATGACATTGTCATTACAATGCTCTATGCACTTGTCATCACAATACTCCATTTCCATTGTCATCACAATCCTCCATAAACTTTGGGATCACATTGCTTCATGCCCTTGTCATCACAATGCTCCATGCTCCTTGAAATCAAAATGATCCATGACCTCTGTCATCACAATGCTCCAAACCCTTGTGATCACAATGTTCCATAACACTTGTCATCACAACGCTCCATGATGCCTGTCACCACAATACTCCATGCCCTTTTCATCACAATGCTCCTTGACCTTTGTCACCACAATTCTCAATACACTTGTCATCACAATGCTCCCTGACACTTGTCATCAGAATGCTCCTTGAAACCTGTCACGAAAAGGCTCCATGCCTTTTACATCACAATGCCCCATGCCATTTTCATCACAATGCTCCATGCCGTTGTCATCAAAATACTCCACAAGCTTGTCATCAAAATGCTCCATGACCCTTGTCATCACAATTCTCCATGCACTTGTCAGCACAGTGCTCCCTGACCCTTGTCATCACAATGCTCCAAGCCATTGTCATCACAATGCTCCATGACCTTCGTCATCACAATGCTCAATACACTTGTCATCAACATGCTCCCTGACACTTGTTGTCTGTATGCTCCTTGAACCCTGTCATGACAAGGCTCCATGCCTTTTTCATCACAATGATCCATGCCCTTTTCATCACAATGCTCCAAGTCCCATGTAATCACAATGGTCCATGCCATTGTCATCACAAAGCACAATGACGCATGCCATCAGAATGCTCCTTGGTCTTCTCCTCACAGTGCTTCATGCCCTTGTCTTCACAATGTTCCAAGACCCCTGTAATCACAATACTCCATTCCCCTTTTCATCAGTATACTCCATGAGACTTGTCATCACAAGACTCCATGGTTTTGTCATCACAATGCTCCAGGACCTTGTCATCACAATGCTTCACGACCTTGTCATCAAAATTTTCAATGGCCCTTGTCATCATAATGTTTCAAGCCCTAATCATCACAATGCTCCATTATATTTGTCATCACAATCCTCCATTACATTTGGTATCACAAAGCTCCATGCCATTGTCATCGCCATGGACCATGACATATGTCATCACAATACTCCCTGACACCTGTCTTCACAATACTCCATGACCTTATCATCACAATGCTCCATGCCCTTGTCATCACAATGCACCATGCCCACTCTCATCACAATAATCTATGAAACTTGTCAGACCAATGCTCCATGCCACTGTCATCCCAAATCTCCATGCCCTTGTCATCACAATGCTCCATGACCCCTGTCATCACAATGCTCTGTGAATCTAGTCATCACAATGCTTCATAACGTTTGTCATCACAATGGTCCATGCCCGCGTAATCACAAGGCTCTGTGACCTTTGTAACCACAATGCTCCATGAACTTTTCCTCACAATTCTCTGAGAAACTTGTCATCACAATGCTCCATGTCTTTGTCTGAACAATGCTCCATGACCATTATCATCACAATGTGCCACGTGCATTTCATCACAACGTTCCAAACCTTGTCATTGCAATGTTCCATAAACCTTGTAATCACAATGGTCCATGCACTTCTCATCAAAATGCTCTCTCACCAGAGATATCACAATGTTCCATCACTAGTCATCACAATACACCCTCATCCTTGTAATCACAATGTTCCATGACACTGTCATCACAATGCTACATCCCCTTATCATCACAATGTTCCATGACCCCTGCCATCACAATGTTCCATAAGCCCTGTCATCAAAATGCTCCATGACCCTTTCCATTCCAAAGCTCCAAGACCCCTGCCATCACAATGTTCTATAACCCCTGCCATCAAAATGTTCCATTACACTTTTTATCAAATTGCTGCATGACCCGGTCATCAAAATGCTCCCTGCCCTTCTCATCAAAATGCTCGATGACTTGTCATCACAAAGCTCCAAGACCCTTGGCATCACAATGCTCCCTGTCATTGTCATCACAATGCTCCATGAGCCCTCTCACCACATTGCTCCATGCCCTTGTCATCACACAGCTCCATGACACTTGTCATCACAATGCTCGATGCCCTTCTCATCACAATGCTCCATGCCCTTGTCATTACAGTCCTGCATGACCCATGTATCACAGTGTTCCGTGCCCTTGTCATCACAATGCTCCATGCCCACTCTCATCACAATAATCCATGAAACATTTCAGACCAAAGTTCCATACCCTTCTCATCACAATGCTCCATTAACCCTGTCATCACAATGCACCATGACACCTGCCATCACAATGATCCACGGCCTAGTCATCACAAGGTTCCATGATAATTCTCATCACAATGCTCAAGACCCCTGATATCATAATGCTCCATGCCCTTGTCATCACAAAGCTCCATGACGCATGTCATCAGAATGTTCCATGGCCTTCTCATCACAATGCTCCATGCCCTTGTCATCACAATGCTCCAAGACCTTTGTCATCACAATGCTCCATGCCCCATTTCATCTCAATGCTCCATGAAGTCTGTTATCACAATGCTCCAAGACCCTTGTAATCACAATGCTCCATGCTCCTTTTCATCTCAATGCTCCATGAACCCTTTCATCACAATGCACCATGCCCATCATCATAATGCTTCAGGCTATTGTCATCACAATGAAATCAATATTCTGCATGACCTCTGTCATCATAATGCTCCAAACCCTTGTGATCACAATGTTGCATAACACGTATCATCACAACACCCCATGACGCTCATCATCACAATTATCCATGGTCTTCTCATCATAATGCTCCATGATCTTTGTCATCACAATGCTCAATACACTTGTCATCACAGTGCTCCCTGAACCTTGTCGTCAGTATGCTCCTTGAATCCTGTCATGACAAGTTTCCATGCATTTTTCATCACAATGATCCATGACCATTTCATCACAATGCTCCAAGGTCCCTGTAATCACAATGCTCGATGCCCTTGTCATCACAAAACTCCATGACCACTCTCATCACAAAACTCCATGACACCTGACAACACAATAATCCGGGACCCTTGTCATCACAATGCTCCAAGACCCCTGTCATCACAATACTCCATGAACATTTTCAGCCCAATGCTCCATGACCTTCTCATCACAATGCTCCATGCCCTTGTCATCACAATGCACCATATCCACTGTCATCACAATAATCTATGAAACTTGTCAGACCAGTGCTCAATGTCCCTGTCAACACAATGCTCCAAGACCCATGTAATCACAATGCTCCATGCTCTTGTCATCACAAAGCTCCATGACGCAAGTCATCAGAATGTTCCATTGCCTTCTCCTCACAATGCTCCATGCCCTTGTCATCACAATGCTCCAAGACCCCCGTAATCACAATGCTCCATGCCCCTTTTCATCGGAATGCTCCATTAGACTAGTCATCACAAGTCTCCATGCTTAACTCATCACAGTGCTCCAAGACCTTGTCATCACCATGCTCCATTCCCTTGTCATCACAATGCTCCATGACCCCTGTCATCACAATACTCCATGAACATATTCAGCCCAGTGCTCCATGACATTCTCATCACAATGCTCCATGACAAATATCATCACAATGCTCCATGACCACAGTCATCACAACACCCCATGACACCTGACAACACAGTGATCTGAGACCCTTGTCATCGTAATGCTCCAAGACCCCTGTAATCACAATGCTCCATGACCCCTGTCATCAAAATACTTCATGAACATTTTCAGCCCAATGCTCCATGACCCTTGTCATCAAAATGGTCCATGTCCTTGTTATCCCAATGCTCCATGACCCCTGTATTCACAATGCTCCGTGACGCTTGTCATCACAGTGCTCCATGACACCTGTCATCACAATGCTCCATGCCTTTGTCAGCAAAATGCTACATGACCTTGTCATTACAATGCTCTATGCGCTTGTCATCACAATACTCCATTACCATTGTCATCACAATCCTCCATGAACCTTGGGATCACATTGATTCATGCCCTTGTCATCACAGTGCTCCATGCTCCTTGAAATAAAAATGATCCATGACCTCTGTCATCACAATGTTCCAATCCCTTGTGATCACAATGTTCCAAAGCACTTGTCCTCACAACGCTCCATGATGCCTGTCATCACAATACTCCATGCCCTTTTCATCACAATGCTCCATGAACTTTGTCATCACAATTCTCAATAAACTTGTCCTCACAATGCTCCCTGACACTTGTCGTCATAATGCTCCTTGAAACCTGGCACGAAAAGGCTCCATGCCTTTTTCATCACAAAGCCCCATGCCGTTTTCATCCCAATGCTCCATGCCATTGTCATCAAAATACTCCACAAGCTTGTCATCAGAATGCTCCCTGACCCTTGTCATCACAATGCTCCAAGCCATTGTCATCACAATGCTCCATTACCTTTTTCATCAGAATCCCTCATGACACTTGGCATCACAATGCTCCATGCCATTGTCATCACAATGGGCCATTACATATGTCATCACAATGCTTCCTGACACCTCTCTTCACAATACTGCATGACCTGGTCATCACAAAGTTCCATGCCCTTGTCATCACAATGCGCCATTGCAACTCTCATCACAATAATCCATGAAACTTATTAGACCAATGCTGCATGCCCATGTCATCACAATGCTCCATGCAGTTGTTATCACAATGTTCCAAGACCCTTGTAATCAGAATGCTCCATGCCCCTTTTCATCAGTATGCTCCATGAGACTTGTCATCACAAGGCTCCATGGTTTTCTCATCACAATGCTCCAGGACCTTGTCATCACAATTCTTCACGACATTGTCATGAAAATTCTCAATGGCCCTTGTCATCATAATGCTCCAAGCCCTAGTCATCACAATGCTCCATTATATTTGTCATCACAATCCTCCATTACATTTGGCATCACAATGCTCCCTGCCATTGTCATCGCAATGGACCATGACATATGTCATCACAATGCTCCCTGACACCTGTCTTCACAATACTCCATGCCCTTGTCATCACAATGATCCATGCCCTTGTCATCACAATGCACCATGTCCTCTGTCATCACAATAATCTCTGAAACTAGTCAGACCAAAGCTCCATGCCCCTGTCATCACAATGTTCCATGCCCTTTTCATCACAATGCTCCATGACCCCTGTCATCACAATGCTCCGTGACTCCAGTCATCACAATGCTTCATAACGTTTGTCATCACAACGTTCCATGTCCGCATCATCACAAGGCTCTGTGACTTTTTAAACAAAATGTCCTTGAACTTTTCATCACAATGCTCTGTGACCTTTGTCATCACTGTACTCCATGTCTTTGTCAGAACAATGCTCCATAACCCTTGTCATCACAATGTGCCATGCGCTTTTCATCACAATGATCCAAAAACTTGTCATCGCTATGCTCCATAAACCTTGTAATCACAATGCTCCATGCACTTCTCATCCAAATGCTCTCTCACATGAGATATCACAATGTTCCATCACTAGTCATCACAATCCTCCCTCACCCCTGTTATCACAATATTCCATGACCCCTGTCATCACAATGCTACATCCCCTTATCAGCACAATGTTCCATGACCCCTGACATCACAATGTTCCATAACCCCTGTCATCAAAATGCTCTATGACCCTTTTCATCCCAAAGCTCCATGACCCCTGGCATCACAATGTTCTATAACCCCTGTCATCAAAAGGTTCCATTACACTTTTCATCAAATTGCTGCATGACCCTGTCATCAAAATGCTCCATGACCTTTGTCATCACAAAGCTCCATGACCTTTGGCATCACAATGCTACATGTCATTGTCATCACAATGCTCCATGAACCCTCTCATCACAATAATCCATGAAACATATCAGACCAAAGTTCCATACCCTTCTCATCACAATGCTCCATTAACCCTGTCATAAAAATGCACCATGACACCTGCCATCACAATGATCCACGGCCTAGTCATCACAAGGTTCCATGATAATTCTCATCACAATGCTCAAGACCCCTGATATCACAATGCTCCATGCCCTTGTCATCACAATGCTCCAAGACCTTTGTCATCACAATGCTCCATGCCCCATTTCATCTCAATGATCCATGAAGTCTGTTATCACAATGCTCCAAGACCCTTGTAATCACAATGCTCCATGCCCCTTTTCATCTCAATGCTCCTTGAACCCTGTCATCACAATGCACCATGCCCATCATCATAATGCTTCAGGCTATTGTCATCACAATGAAATCAATATTCTGCATGACCTCTGTCATCATAATGCTCCAAACCCTTGTGATCACAATGTTGCATAACACGTATCATCACAACACCCCATGACGCTCATCATCACAATTATCCATGGTCTTCTCATCATAATGCTCCAAGATCTTTGTCATCACAATGCTCAATACACTTGTCATCACAATGCTCCCTGAACCTTGTCGTCAGTATGCTCCTTGAACCCTGTCATGACAAGTTTCCATGCATTTTTCATCACAATGATCCATGACCATTTCATCACAATGCTCCAAGGTCCCTGTAATCACAATGCTCGATGCCCTTGTCATCACAAAACTCCATGACCACTCTCATCACAACACTCCATGACACCTGACAACACAATAATCCGGGACCCTTGTCATCACAATGCTCCAAGTCCCCTGTCATCACAATACTCCATGAACATTTTCAGCCCAATGCTCCATGACCTTCTCATCACAATGCTCCATGCCCTTGTCATCACAATGCACCATATCCACTGTCATCACAATAATCTATGAAACTTGTCAGACCAGTGCTCAATGTCCCTGTCAACACAATGCTCCAAGACCCATGTAATCACAATGCTCTATGCCCTTGTCATCACAAAGCTCCATGACGCATGTCATCAGAATGTTCCATTGCCTTCTCCTCACGATGCTCCATGCCCTTGTCATCACAATGCTCCAAGACCCCCGTAATCATAATGCTCCATGCCCCTTTTCATCAGAATGCTCCATTAGACTAGTCATCACAAGTCTCCATGCTTAACTCATCACAGTGCTCCAAGACCTTGTCATCACCATGCTCCATTCCCTTGTCATCACAATGCTCCATGACCCCTGTCATCACAATACTCCATGAACATATTCAGCCCAGTGCTCCATGACATTCTCATCACAATGCTCCATGACAAATATCACAATGCTCCATGACCACAGTCATCACAACACCCCATGACACCTGACAACACAGTGATCTGAGACCCTTGTCATCGTAATGCTCCAAGACCCCTGTAATCACAATGCTCCATGACCCCTGTCATCAAAATACTTCATGAACATTTTCAGCCCAATGCTCCATGACCCTTGTCATCAAAATGGTCCATGTCCTTGTTATCCCAATGCTCCATGACCCCTGTATTCACAATGCTCCGTGACGCTTGTCATCACAGTGCTCCATGACACCTGTCATCACAATGCTCCATGCCTTTGTCAGCAAAATGCTACATGACCTTGTCATTACAATGCTCTATGCGCTTGTCATCACAATACTCCATTACCATTGTCATCACAATCCTCCATGAACCTTGGGATCACATTGATTCATGCCCTTGTCATCTCAGTGCTTCATGCACCTTGAAATAAAAATGATCCATGACCTCTGTCATCACAATGTTCCAATCCCTTGTGATCACAATGTTCCAAAGCACTTGTCCTCACGTTCCATGATGCCTGTCATCACAATACTCCATGCCCTTTTCATCACAATGCTCCATGAACTTTGTCATCACAATTCTCAATAAACTTGTCCTCACAATGCTCCCTGACACTTGTCGTCATAATGCTCCTTGAAACCTGGCACGAAAAGGCTCCATGCCTTTTTCATCACAAAGCCCCATGCCGTTTTCATCCCAATGCTCCATGCCATTGTCATCAAAATACTCCACAAGCTTGTCATCAGAATGCTCCCTGACCCTTGTCATCACAATGCTCCAAGCCATTGTCATCACAATGCTCCATTACCTTTTTCATCAGAATCCCTCATGACACTTGGCATCACAATGCTCCATGCCATTGTCATCACAATGGGCCATTACATATGTCATCACAATGCTCACTGACACCTCTCTTCACAATACTGCATGACCTGGTCATCACAAAGTTCCATGCCCTTGTCATCACAATGCGCCATTGCAACTCTCATCACAATAATCCATGAAACTTATTAGACCAATGCTGCATGCCCATGTCATCACAATGCTCCATGCACTTGTTATCACAATGTTCCAAGACCCCTGTAATCAGAATGCTCCATGCCCCTTTTCATCAGTATGCTCCATGAGACTTGTCATCACAAGGCTCCATGGTTTTCTCATCACAATGCTCCAGGACCTTGTCATCACAATTCTTCACGACATTGTCATGAAAATTCTCAATGGCCCTTGTCATCATAATGCTCCAAGCCCTAGTCATCACAATGCTCCATTATATTTGTCATCACAATCCTCCATTACATTTGGCATCACAATGCTCCCTGCCATTGTCATCGCAATGGACCATGACATATGTCATCACAATGCTCCCTGACACCTGTCTTCACAATACTCCATGCCCTTGTCATCACAATGATCCATGCCCTTGTCATCACAATGCACCATGTCCTCTGTCATCACAATAATCTCTGAAACTAGTCAGACCAAAGCTCCATGCCCCTGTCATCACAATGTTCCATGCCCTTTTCATCACAATGCTCCATGACCCCTGTCATCACAATGCTCCGTGACTCCAGTCATCACAATGCTTCATAACGTTTGTCATCACAACGGTCCATGTCCGCATCATCACAAGGCTCTGTGACTTTTTAAACAAAATGTCCTTGAACTTTTCATCACAATGCTCTGTGACCTTTGTCATCACTATACTCCATGTCTTTGTCAGAACAATGCTCCATAACCCTTGTCATCACAATGTGCCATGCACTTTTCATCACAATGATCCAAAAACTTGTCATCGCTATGCTCCATAAACCTTGTAATCACAATGCTCCATGCACTTCTCATCCAAATGCTCTCTCACATGAGATATCACAATGTTCCATCACTAGTCATCACAATCCTCCCTCACCCCTGTTATCACAATATTCCATGACCCCTGTCATCACAATGCTACATCCCCTTATCAGCACAATGTTCCATGACCCCTGACATCACAATGTTCCATAACCCCTGTCATCAAAATGCTCTATGACCCTTTTCATCCCAAAGCTCCATGACCCCTGGCATCACAATGTTCTATAACCCCTGTCATCAAAAGGTTCCATTACACTTTTCATCAAATTGCTGCATGACCCTGTCATCAAAATGCTCCATGACCTTTGTCATCACTAAGCTCCATGACCTTTGGCATCACAATGCTACATGTCATTGTCATCACAATGCTCCATGAACCCTCTCATCACATTGCTTCATGCCCTTGTCATCACAAAGCTCCATGGCACTTGTCATCACATTGCTCGATGCCCTTCTCATCACAATAATCCATGCCCTTGTCATTACAATCCTCCATGACCCATGTATCACAGTGTACCGTGCCCTTGTCATCACAATGTGCCATGTCCACTCTCATCACAATAATCCATGAAACATTTCAGAGCAAAGCTCAATGCCCTTCTCATCACAATGCTCCATTACTTCTGTCATAACAAGCTCCATGACCCCTGCCATCACAATGTTCCCGGGCCTTGTCATCACAAGGCTCCATGACCCTTGTCATCACAATGCTCCAAGACCCATGTAATCACAATGCTCCATGCCCTAGTCAAAAAAGCTCCATGACGCATGTCATCAGAATGTTCCATGGCCTTCTCCTCACAATGCTCCAAGCCCTTGTCAGCACAATGCTCCAAGACCCCCGTAATCACAATGCTCCATGCCCCTTTTCATCAGAATGCTCCATTAGACTTGTCATCACAAGTCTCCATGGTCATCTCATCACAATGCTCCATTCCCTTGTCATCACAATGCTCCATGACCCCTGTCATCACAATACTCCATGAATATTTTCAGCACAATGCTCCATGACCTTCTCATCACAATGCTCCATGACCAATATTATCACAATGCTCCATGACCACTGTCATCACAAAACTCCATGACACCTGACAACACAATGATCCGGGACTCTTGTCATCACAATGCTCCAAGACCCCTGCAATCACAGTGCTCCATGTCCCCTGTCATCACAATACTCCATGTACATTTTCAGCCCAATGCTCCATGACACTTGTCATCACAATGATCCATGCCCTTGTCATCCCAATGCTCCATGACCCCTGTATTCACAATGCTCCGTGACGCTTTTCATCACATTGCTCCATGTCACATGTCATCACAATGCTCCATGCCTTTGTCAGCAATATGCTACATGACCTTGTCAGTACAATGCTCTATGTGCTTATCATCACAATACTCCATTACCATTGTCATCACAATCCTCCATGTACCTTAGGATCACATTGCTTCATGCGCATGTCATCAAAATGCTCCATGCTCCTTGAAATCAAAATGATCCATGACCTCTTTCATCACAATTCTCCAAACCCTTGTGATCACTATGTTCCATAACACTTGTCATCACAACGCTCCATGATGCCTGTCATCACAATACTCCATGCCCTTTTCATCACAATGCTCCATGACCTTTGTCACCACAATTCTCAATACACTTGTCATCACAATGCTCCCTGACACTTGTCCTCAGAATGCTCCTTGAAACCTGTCACGAAAAGGCTCCATGCCGTTTTCATCACAAAGCCCCATGCGGTTTTCATCCCAATGCTCCATGCCATTGTCATCAAAATACTCCACAAGCTTGTCATCAGAATGCTCCATGACCCTTGTCATCACAATTCTCCATGCACTTGTCAGCACAATGCTCACTGACCCTTCTCATAACAATGCTCCAAGCCATTGTCACCACAATGCTCCATTCCCTTTGTCATCAGAATCCTCCATGACACATGGCATCCCAATGAGCCATGCCATTGTCATCACAATGGGCCATTACATATGTCATCACAATGCTCCCTGACACTTCTCTTCACAATACTGCATGACCTGGTCATCACAATGCTCCATGCCCCTTTTCATCAGTATGCTCCATGAGACGTGTCATCACAAGGCTCCATGGATTTCTCATCACAATGCTCCTGGTCCTTGTCATCTCAACGCTTCAGGACCTTGTCATGAAAATTCTCAATAGCCCTTGTCATCATAATGCTCCAAGCCCTAGTCATCACAATGCTCCTTTATATTTGTCAACACAATCCTCAAATACATTTGGCATCACAATGCTCCATGCCATTGTCATCGCAATGGACCATGACATATGTCGTCACAATGCTCCCTGTCACCTGTCTTCACAATACTCAATGCCCTTGTCATCACAATGCTCCATGCCCTTGTCATCACAATGCACCATGTCCACTGTCATCTCAATAATCTATGAAACTTCTCAGACCAGTGCTCCATGCCCCTGTCATCACAATGCTCCATGCCCTTGTCATCACAATGCTCCATGACCCCTGTCATCAGAATGCTCCGTGAATCCAGTCATCACAATGCTCCATTACCTTTGTCATCAGAATCCTCCCTGACACTTGGCATCACAATGCTCCATGCCATCCTCATCACAATGGGCCATTACATATGTGATCACAATGCTCTCTGAAACCTGTCTTCACAATACGACATGACCTGGTCATCACAATGCTCCATGCCCTTGTCATCACAGAGTGCCATTCCAACTCTCATCGCAATACTCCATGAAAGGTATTAGACCAATGTTCCATTGCCTTGTCATCACAATGCTCCATGCCCTTGTTATCACAATGCTCCATGACCCCTGTCATCACAATGCTCCGTGACTCCAGTCATCTCAGTGATTCATTACCTTTGTCATCACAATGGTCCATGCCCTCGTCATCAACAGTCTCTGTGACCTTTTTAACCACAATGCTCCATGAACTTTTCATCACAATACTCTTTGACCCTTGTCATCACAATGCTCTATGCCTTTCTCAGCACAATGCTCCATGACACTTGTCATCACAAAGCTCCATGTGCTTGTCAGCACAATGCTCCATGACACATGTCATCACAATGCACCATGCGCTTGTCATCACAGTGCTCCACAACATTGTCATCACAATGCTCTATAAAATTTGTCATCACAATGCCCCATGCACTTCTCATCAAAATGCTCTCTCACCACTGATATCACAATGCTACATCATTATTTGTCACAATACTTCCTCACCCCTGTCATCACAATGTTCCATGACTCCTGTCATCACAATGCTACATGCACTTATCATCACAATGTTCGATAACCCCTGACATCACAATGTTCCATAACACCTGTCATCAAAATGTTCCATGACACTTTTCATCAAATTGCTCCATGACCCAGTCATCACAATGCTCCCTGCCATTCTCATCACAATGCACAACGCCCTTGCCATCAAAATGCTCCATGACCTTTGTTATCACAAAGATCCATGACCCTTGGCATCACAATGCTCCATGTCATTGTCATCACAATGTTCCATGAACGCTCTCATCACATTGCTCCAGGCCCTTGTCTTCACATAGCTCCATGACACATGTCATTAGTATGCTCCATGGCCTTCTCATCACAATGCTCCAAGCCCTTGCCATCACAATGCTCCATTACCCTTGTCATAACAATGCTCCATGACCCCTGCCATCACGATGTTCTATAACACCTGCCATCTAAATGTTCTATTACACTTTTTATCAAATTGCTGCATAAACCGTTCATCAAAATGCTCCCTGCCCTTCCCATCACAATGCACAATGCTCTTGTCATCAAAAAGCTCCATGACTTGTTATCAAAATGCTCCATGACCCTTGGCATCACAATGCTCCATGTCATTGTCATCACAATGCTCCATGAAACCTCTCATAATATTGCTCAGTGCCCTTGTCATCACAAAGCTCCATGACACTTGTCATCACAATGCTCGATGCCCTTCTCATCACAATGCTCCATGCCCTTGTCATTAGAGTCCTGCATGACCCATGTATCACAGTGTTCTGTGCCCTTGTCATCACAATGCTCCATGCCCACTCTCATCACAATAATCCATGAAACATTTCAGACCAAAGTTCCATACCCTTCTCATCACAATGCTCCATTACCCCTGTCATAACAATGCACCATGACCCCTGCCATCACAATATTCCACGGCCTAGTCATCACCAGGTTCCATGACACTTCTCATTACAATGCTCAAGACCCCTGAAATCACAATGATACATTCCCTTGTCATCACAAAGCTCCATGACGCATGTCATCAGAATGATCCATGGCCTTCTCATCACAATGCTCCATACCCTTGTCATCACAATGCTCCAAGACCCCTGTAATCACAATGCTCCATGCCCCTTTTTATCTCAATGCATCATGAACCCTGTCATCACAATGAACCATGGACCTCATCATAATGCTTCAGGCTATTGTCATCACAATTAAATCAATATTTTCCATGACCTCTGTGATCATAATGCTCCAAACCCTTGTGATCACAATGTTGCATAACACTTATCATCACAACACCCCATGACGCTTATCATCACAGTTATCCATGGTCTTCTCATCACAATGCTCCATGATCTTTGTCATCACAATGCTTAATACACTTATCATCACAGTGCTCCCTGACACTTGTCGTCAGTATGCTCCTTGCACCCTGTCATGACAAGGCTCCATGCCTTTTTCATCACAATGATCCAAGACCTTTTCATCACAATCCTCCAAGATCCCTGTAATCACAATGCTCCATGCCCTTGTCATCACAAAACTCCATGACACATGTCATCAGAATGCTCCATGGCCTTCTCATCACAATGATCCATCCCCTTGTCATCACAATGCTCCAAGACCCCTGTAATCACAATGCTCCATGCCCCTTTTCATCAGAATGCTCCATGAGACTTGTCATCACAAGTCTCCATGGTCTTCTCATCACAATGCTCCAGGACCTTGTCATCACCATGTTCCATTCTCTTGTCATCACAATGCTCCATGACCCCTGTCATCACAATAATCCATGAATATTTTCAGCCCAATGCTCCACTACCTTCTCATCACAATGCTCCATGGCCAATATCATCACCATGCTCCATGACCACTGTCATCACAACACTCCATGACACCTGACAACACAATGATCCGGGACTCTTCTCATCAAAATGCTCCATTCACTAGTCATCACAATGCTCCATGACACCTGTCATCACAACACTCCATGAACATTTTCAGCCCAGTGCTCCATGACCCTTGTCATCACAATGATCCATGCCCTTGTCATCCCAATGCTCCATGACCCCTGTATTCACAATACTCCGTGAAGCTTGTCATCACAGTGCTCCATGACACATGTCATCACAATGCTCCATGCCTTTGTCAGCAAAATGTTACAAGAACTTGTCATTACAGTCCTCTATGCGCTTGTCATCACAATGCTCCATTTCTATTGTCATCACAATCCTCCATGTACCTTGGGATCACATTGCTTCATGCCCTTGTCATCACAATGCTCCATGCTCCTTGAAGTCAAAATGATCCAAACCTCTGTCATCACAATGCTCCAAACACTTGTGATCACAATGTTCTATAACACTTGTCATCACAACGCTCCATGATGCCTGTCATCACAATACTCCATGCCCTTTTCATTACAAAGCTCCATGACCTTTATCATAACAATTCTCAATACACTTGTCATCACAATGCTCCCTGACACTTGTCATCAGAATGCTCCTTGAACCCTGTCACGAAAAGGCTTCATGCCTTTACCATCACAATGCCCCATTCCATTTTCATCACAATACTCAATGCCATTGTCATCAAAATACTCCACAAGCTTGTCATCAGAATGTTCCATGACCCTTTTCATCACAATGCTCCAAGCCATTGTCATCACAATGCTCCATTGCCTTTATCATCAGATTCCTCCATGACACTTGTCATCGCTATGCTCCATGCCATCGTCATCACAATGGGCCATTACATATGTCATCACTATGCTCCCTGACACCTGGCTTCACAATACTGCATGACCTGGTCATCAGGATGCTCCATGCCCTTTTCATCAAAATGCGCCATTCCAAATGTCATCGCAATAATCCATGAAACTTATTAGACCAATATTCCATGCCCTTGTCATCACAATGCACCATGCCCACTCTCATCATAATAATCTATGAAACATGTCAGACCAGTGCTCCATGCCTCTGTCATCACAATGCACCATGCCCTTGTCATCACAATGCTCATGACCCCTGTCATCACAATGCTCCGTGACTCCAGTCATCACAATGCTTCATAACGTTTGTCATTACAATGGTCCATGCCCGCGTCATCACAAGTCTCTGTGACCTTTGTAACCACAATGCTCCATGAACTTTTCATCACAATTCTCTGTGACCCTTGTCATCACAATGCTCCATGTTTTTTTCAGAGCAATGCTCCATGACCATTGTCATCACAATGTGCCATGCGCATCTCACCACAACAGTCCACAACCTTGTCATTGCAATGCTCCATAAACCTTGTAATCACAATGGTCCATGCACTTCTCATCAAAATGCTCTCTCACCAGAGATATCACAATGTTCCATCATTAGTCATCACAATACTCCCTCACCCGTGGAATCACAGTGATCCATGACCCTGTCATCACAATGCTACATCCACTTATCATCACAATGTTCCATGACCCCTGCCATCACAATGTTCCATAACCCCTGTCATCAAAATCCTCCATGACCTTTTCCATCCCAAAGCTCCAAACCCCTGACATCACAATGTTCTATAACCCCTGCCATCTAAATGTTCCATTACACTTTTTATCAAATTGCTGCATGACCCGGTCATCAAAATGCTCCCTGCCCTTCTCATCACAATGCACCATGCCCTTGTCATCAAAATGCTCCATAACTTGTCATCACAAAGCTCCATGATCCTTGGCATCACACTGCTCCATGTCATTGTCATCACAATGCTCCATGAACCCTCTCATAACATTGTTCAATGCCATTGTCATCACAAAGCTCCATGATACTTGTCATCACAATGCTCGATGCCCTTCTCATCACAATGCTCCATGCCCTTGTCATTACAGTCCTGCATGACCCATGTATCACAGTGTTCCGTGCCCTTGTCATCACAATGCTCCATGCCCACTCTCATCACAATAATCCATGAAACATTTCAGAGCAAAGTTCCATACCCTTCTCATCACAATGCTCCATTACCCCTGTCATAACAATGCACCATGACCGCTGCCATCACAATGTTCCACGGCCTAGTCATCACAAGGTTCCATGACACTTCTCATCACAATGCTCAAGACCCCTGAAATCACAATCCTCCATGCCCTTGTCATCACAAAGCTACATGACGCATGTAATCAGAATGTTCCATGGCCTTCTCATCACAATGATCCTTGCCCTTGTCATCACAATGCTCCAAAACCCTTGTAATTACAATGCTCCATGCCCCTTTTCATCTCAATGATCCATGAACCCTGTCATTACAATGCACCATGCACATCATCATAATGCTTCAGGCTATTGTCATCACAATGAAATCAATATTTTCCATGACCTCTGTCATCATAATGCTCCAAACCCTTGTGATCACAATGTTGCATAACACTTATCATCACAACACACCATGATGCTCATCATCACAATTTTCCATGGTCTCCTTAACAATGCTCCATGATTTTTGTCATCCCAATGCTCAATACACTTGTCATCACAATGATCCCTGACACTTGTCGTCAGTATGCTCCTTGAACCCTGTCATGACAAGGCTCCATGCCTTTTTCATCACAATGATCCATGACTTTTTCATCACAATACTCCAAGATCCCTGTAATCACAATGCTCCATGCGCTTGTCATCACAAAACTCCATGACACATGTCAACAGAATGCTCCATGGATTTCTCATCACAATGCTCCATGCCCTAGTCATCACAATGCACCAAGACCACTGTAAACACAATGCTCCAGGCCCCTTTTCTTCAGAATGCTCCATGAGGCTTGTCATCACAACTCTCCATGGTCTTCTCATCACAATGCTCCAGGACCTTGACATCACCATGCTCCATTCCCTTGTCATGACAATGCTCCATGCTCCTTGAAATCAAAATGATCCATGACCTCTGTCATCACAATGCTCCAAACCCTTGTGATCACAATGTACCATAACTCTTCTCATGACAACACTCCATGATGCCTCTCATCACAATGCTCCATGCCCTTTTCATTACAAAGCTCCATGACCTTTCTCATCACAATTCTCAATACACTTGTCATCAAAATGCTCCCTGACACTTGTCATGACAATGCTCCTTGAACCCTGTCAAGAAAAGCCTCCATGCCTTTTTCATCACAATGCCCCATGCCGTTTTCATCACAATGCTCCATGCCATTGTCATCAAAATACTCCAAAAGCTTGTCATCAGAATGCTCCATGACCCTTGTCATCACAATTCTCCATGCACTTGTCAGCACAATGCTCCCTCACCCCTGTCATCACAATGTTCCATGACTCCTGTCATCACAATGCTACATGCAATTATCATCACAATGTTCGGTGACCCCTGACATCACAATGTTCCATAACAACTGTCATCAATATGTTCCATGACACTTTTCATCAAATTGCTCCATGACCCTGTCATCAGAATGCTCCCTGCCCTTCTCATCACAATGCACCACGCCCTTGCCATCAAAATGGTCCATGACCATTGTCATCACAAAGATCCATGACCCTTGGCATCACAATGCTCCATGTCATTGTCATCACAATGCTCCATGAACGCTCTCATCACATTGCTCCATGCCGTTGTCATCAAAAAGCTCCATGACACATGTCATCACAATGCTCCATGGGCTTCTCATCACAATGATCCATGCCCTTGCCATCACAAAGCTCCATTACACCTGTCATAACAATGCTCCATGACCCATGCCATCAGGATGTTCCATGGTCTTGTCATCACAAGGCTCCATGACCCTTCTCATCACATTGCTCCATGCCGTTGTCATCAAAAAGCTCCATAACACTTGTCATCACAATGCCCCATGTGGCTCGTCATCACAATTATCAATGGACTTCTCATCACAATGTTCCTTGACCTTTGTCATCACAATGCTCAATACACTTGTCATCACAATGCTCCCTGACACTTGTCAGTATGCTCCTTGCACCCTGTCATGACAAGGCTCCATGCCTTTTTCATCACAATGATCTATGACCTTTTCATCACAATTCTCCAAGATCTCTGTAATCACAATGCTCCATGTCCTTGTCATCACAAAACTCCATGACGCATGTCATCAGAATGCTCCATGGCCTTCTCATCACAATGTTCCATGTCCTTGTCATCTCAATGCTGCAAGACCCCTGTAATCACAATGCTCCATGCCCCTTTTCATCAGAATGCTCCATGAGACTTGTCATCACAAGTCTCCATGGTCTTATCATCACAATGGTCCAGGAACTTGTCATCACCATGCTCCATTCCCTTGTCATCACAATGCTCCATGACCACTGTCATCACAGTAATCCATGAACATTGTCAGCCCAATGCTCCACGACGTTTCATCACAATGCTCCATGGCCAATATCATCACAATGCTCCATGACCACTGTCATCACAACACTCCATGACAGCTGACAACACAATGAGCCGGGACACTTGTCATCACAATGCTCCATTCCCTAGTCATCACAATGCTCCATGACCCCTGTCATCACAACACTCCATGAATATTTTCAGCCCAGTGCTCCATGACCCGTGTCATCACATTGATCCATGCCCTTGTCATCCCAATGCTCCATGACCCCTGTATTCACAATGCTCCGTGAAGCTTTTCATCACAGTGATCCATGACACATGTCATCACAATGGTCCATGCCTTTGTCAGCAAAATGCTACAAGACCTTGTCATTACAGTCCTCTATGCGCATGTCATCACAATACTCCATTTCCATTGTCATCACAATCCTCCATGAACCTTGGGATCACATTGCTTCATGCCCTTGTCATCACAATGCTCCATGCTCCTTGAAGTCAAAATGATCCAAACTTCTGTCATCACAATGCTCCAAACACTTGTGATCACTATGTTCCATAACACTTGTCATCACAACGCTCCATGATGCCTGTCATCACAATACTCCATGACCTTTTCATTACAACCTCCATGACCTTTGTCATCACAATGCTCAATACACTTGTCATCACAATGCTCCCTGACACTTGTCATCAGAATGCTCCTTGAACCCTGTGATGAAAAGGCTTCATACGTTTTTCATCAAAAGGCCCCATTCCATTTTCATCACAATAGTCCATTCCATTGTCATCAAAATACTCCACAAGCTTGTCATCAGAATGCTCCATGACCCTTGTCATCACAATTCTCCATGTACTTGTCAGCACAATGCTCCCTGACCCTTGTCATCACAATGCTCCAAGCCATTGTCATCACAATGCTCCATTAACTTTGTCATCAGAATCCTCCATGACAATTGGCATCACAATGCTCCATGCCATTGTCATCACAATGGGCCATTACATATGTCATCACAATGCTCCCTGACACCTGGTTTCACAATACTGCATGACCTGGTCATCAGGATGCTCCATGCCCTTGTCATCACAATGCGCTTTTCCAACTGTCAACGCAATAATCCATGAAACTTATTAGACCAATGTTCCATGCCCTTGTCATCACAATGCTCCATGCCCTTGTTATCACAATGCTCCATGACCCCTGTCATCACAATGCTCCGTGACTCCAGTCATCACAATGCTTCATGACCTTTGTCATCACAATGGTCCATGCCCTCGTCTTCAACAGTCTCTGTGACCTTTTTAACCACAATGCTCCATGAACTTTTCATCACAATGCTCTTTGACCCTTGTCATCACAATGCTCTATGCCTTTCTCAGCACATGCTCCATGACCCTTGTCATCACAATGCTCCATGCGCTTGTCAGCACAATGCTCCATGACACATTTCATCACAATGGACCATGCGCTTGTCATCACAGTGCTCCACAATCTTGTCATCACAATGCTCCATAAAATTTGTCATCACAATGCTCCATGCACTTCTCATCAAAATGCTCTCTTACCACTGATATCAAAATGCTACATTACTATTTGTCACAATACTCCCTCACCCCTGTCATCACAATGTTCCATGACTCCTGTCATCACAATGCTACATGCACTTATCATCACAATGATCGATGACCCCTGGCATCACAATGTTCCATAACACCTGTCATCAAAATTTTCCATGAGACTTTTCATCAACTTGCTCCATGACCCTGTCATCACAATGCTCCAAGACCCCTGTAATCACAATGCTCCATGCCCCTTTTCATCGGAATGCTCCATTAGACTAGTCATCACAAGTCTCCATGCTTAACTCATCACAGTGCTCCAAGACCTTGTCATCACCATGCTCCATTCCCTTGTCATCACAATGCTCCATGACCCCTGTCATCACAATACTCCATGAACATATTCAGCCCAGTGCTCCATGACATTCTCATCACAATGCTCCATGACAAATATCATCACAATGCTCCATGACCACAGTCATCACAACACCCAATGACACCTGACAACACAGTGATCTGAGACCCTTGTCATCGTAATGCTCCAAGACCCCTGTAATCACAATGCTCCATGACCCCTGTCATCAAAATACTTCATGAACATTTTCAGCCCAATGCTCCATGACCCTTGTCATCAAAATGGTCCATGTCCTTGTTATCCCAATGCTCCATGACCCCTGTATTCACAATGCTCCGTGACGCTTGTCATCACAGTGCTCCATGACACCTGTCATCACAATGCTCCATGCCTTTGTCAGCAAAATGCTACATGACCTTGTCATTACAATGCTCTATGCGCTTGTCATCACAATACTCCATTACCATTGTCATCACAATCCTCCATGAACCTTGGGATCACATTGATTCATGCCCTTGTCATCACAGTGCTCCATGCTCCTTGAAATAAAAATGATCCATGACCTCTGTCATCACAATGTTCCAATCCCTTGTGATCACAATGTTCCAAAGCACTTGTCCTCACAACGCTCCATGATGCCTGTCATCACAGTACTCCATGCCCTTTTCATCACAATGCTCCATGAACTTTGTCATCACAATTCTCAATAAACTTGTCCTCACAATGCTCCCTGACACTTGTCGTCATAATGCTCCTTGAAACCTGGCACGAAAAGGCTCCATGCCTTTTTCATCACAAAGCCCCATGCCGTTTTCATCCCAATGCTCCATGCCATTGTCATCAAAATACTCCACAAGCTTGTCATCAGAATGCTCCCTGACCCTTGTCATCACAATGCTCCAAGCCATTGTCATCACAATGCTCCATTACCTTTTTCATCAGAATCCCTCATGACACTTGGCATCACAATGCTCCATGCCATTGTCATCACAATGGGCCATTACATATGTCATCACAATGCTCCCTGACACCTCTCTTCACAATACTGCATGACCTGGTCATCACAAAGTTCCATGCCCTTGTCATCACAATGCGCCATTGCAACTCTCATCACAATAATCCATGAAACTTATTAGACCAATGCTGCATGCCCATGTCATCACAATGCTCCATGCACTTGTTATCACAATGTTCCAAGACCCCTGTAATCAGAATGCTCCATGCCCCTTTTCATCAGTATGCTCCATGAGACTTGTCATCACAAGGCTCCATGGTTTTCTCATCACAATGCTCCAGGACCTTGTCATCACAATTCTTCACGACATTGTCATGAAAATTCTCAATGGCCCTTGTCATCATAATGCTCCAAGCCCTAGTCATCACAATGCTCCATTATATTTGTCATCACAATCCTCCATTACATTTGGCATCACAATGCTCCCTGCCATTGTCATCGCAATGGACCATGACATATGTCATCACAATGCTCCCTGACACCTGTCTTCACAATACTCCATGCCCTTGTCATCACAATGATCCATGCCCTTGTCATCACAATGCACCATGTCCTCTGTCATCACAATAATCTCTGAAACTAGTCAGACCAAAGCTCCATGCCCCTGTCATCACAATGTTCCATGCCCTTTTCATCACAATGCTCCATGACCCCTGTCATCACAATGCTCCGTGACTCCAGTCATCACAATGCTTCATAACGTTTGTCATCACAACGGTCCATGTCCGCATCATCACAAGGCTCTGTGACTTTTTAAACAAAATGTCCTTGAACTTTTCATCACAATGCTCTGTGACCTTTGTCATCACTATACTCCATGTCTTTGTCAGAACAATGCTCCATAACCCTTGTCATCACAATGTGCCATGCGCTTTTCATCACAATGATCCAAAAACTTGTCATCGCTATGCTCCATAAACCTTGTAATCACAATGCTCCATGCACTTCTCATCCAAATGCTCTCTCACATGAGATATCACAATGTTCCATCACTAGTCATCACAATCCTCCCTCACCCCTGTTATCACAATATTCCATGACCCCTGTCATCACAATGCTACATCCCCTTATCAGCACAATGTTCCATGACCCCTGACATCACAATGTTCCATAACCCCTGTCATCAAAATGCTCTATGACCCTTTTCATCCCAAAGCTCCATGACCCCTGGCATCACAATGTTCTATAACCCCTGTCATCAAAAGGTTCCATTACACTTTTCATCAAATTGCTGCATGACCCTGTCATCAAAATGCTCCATGACCTTTGTCATCACAAAGCTCCATGACCTTTGGCATCACAATGCTACATGTCATTGTCATCACAATGCCCCATGAACCCTCTCATCACATTGCTTCATGCCCTTGTCATCACAAAGCTCCATGGCACTTGTCATCACATTGCTCGATGCCCTTCTCATCACAATAATCCATGCCCTTGTCATTACAATCCTCCATGACCCATGTATCACAGTGTACCGTGCCCTTGTCATCACAATGTGCCATGTCCACTCTCATCACAATAATCCATGAAACATTTCAGACCAAAGCTCAATGCCCTTCTCATCACAATGCTCCATTACTTCTGTCATAACAAGCTCCATGACCCCTGCCATCACAATGTTCCCGGGCCTTGTCATCACAAGGCTCCATGACCCTTGTCATCACAATGCTCCAAGACCCATGTAATCACAATGCTCCATGCCCTAGTCAAAAAAGCTCCATGACGCATGTCATCAGAATGTTCCATGGCCTTCTCCTCACAATGCTCCAAGCCCTTGTCAGCACAATGCTCCAAGACCCCCGTAATCACAATGCTCCATGCCCCTTTTCATCAGAATGCTCCATTAGACTTGTCATCACAAGTCTCCATGGTCATCTCATCACAATGCTCCATTCCCTTGTCATCACAATGCTCCATGACCCCTGTCATCACAATACTCCATGAATATTTTCAGCACAATGCTCCATGAACTTCTCATCACAATGCTCCATGACCAATATTATCACAATGCTCCATGACCACTGTCATCACAAAACTCCATGACACCTGACAACACAATGATCCGGGACTCTTGTCGTCACAATGCTCCAAGACCCCTGCAATCACAGTGCTCCATGTCCCCTGTCATCACAATACTCCATGTACATTTTCAGCCCAATGCTCCATGACACTTGTCATCACAATGATCCATGCCCTTGTCATCCCAATGCTCCATGACCCCTGTATTCACAATGCTCCTTGACGCTTGTCATCACAGTGCTCCATGACACATGTCATCACAATGCTCCATGCCTTTGTCAGCAAAATGCTACATGACATTGTCATTACAATGCTCTATGCACTTGTCATCACAATACTCCATTTCCATTGTCATCACAATCCTCCATAAACTTTGGGATCACATTGCTTCATGCCCTTGTCATCACAATGCTCCATGCTCCTTGAAATCAAAATGATCCATGACCTCTGTCATCACAATGCTCCAAACCCTTGTGATCACAATGTTCCATAACACTTGTCATCACAACGCTCCATGATGCCTGTCACCACAATACTCCATGCCCTTTTCATCACAATGCTCCTTGACCTTTGTCACCACAATTCTCAATACACTTGTCATCACAATGCTCCCTGACACTTGTCATCAGAATGCTCCTTGAAACCTGTCACGAAAAGGCTCCATGACTTTTACATCACAATGCCCCATGCCATTTTCATCACAATGCTCCATGCCGTTGTCATCAAAATACTCCACAAGCTTGTCATCAAAATGCTCCATGACCCTTGTCATCACAATTTTCCATGCACTTGTCAGCACAGTGCTCCCTGACCCTTGTCATCACAATGCTCCAAGCCATTGTCATCACAATGCTCCATGACCTTCGTCATCACAATGCTCAATACACTTGTCATCAACATGCTCCCTGACACTTGTTGTCTGTATGCTCCTTGAACCCTGTCATGACAAGGCTCCATGCCTTTTTCATCACAATGATCCATGCCCTTTTCATCACAATGCTCCAAGTCCCATGTAATCACAATGGTCCATGCCATTGTCATCACAAAGCACAATGACGCATGCCATCAGAATGCTCCTTGGTCTTCTCCTCACAGTGCTTCATGCCCTTGTCTTCACAATGTTCCAAGACCCCTGTAATCACAATACTCCATTCCCCTTTTCATCAGTATACTCCATGAGACTTGTCATCACAAGACTCCATGGTTTTGTCATCACAATGCTCCAGGACCTTGTCATCACAATGCTTCACGACCTTGTCATCAAAATTTTCAATTGCCCTTGTCATCATAATGTTTCAAGCCCTAATCATCACAATGCTCCATTATATTTGTCATCACAATCCTCCATTACATTTGGTATCACAAAGCTCCATGCCATTGTCATCGCCATGGACCATGACATATGTCATCACAATACTCCCTGACACCTGTCTTCACAATACTCCATGACCTTATCATCACAATGCTCCATGCCCTTGTCATCACAATGCACCATGCCCACTCTCATCACAATAATCTATGAAACTTGTCAGACCAATGCTCCATGCCACTGTCATCCCAAATCTCCATGCCCTTGTCATCACAATGCTCCATGACCCCTGTCATCACAATGCTCTGTGAATCTAGTCATCACAATGCTTCATAACGTTTGTCATCACAATGGTCCATGCCCGCGTAATCACAAGGCTCTGTGACCTTTGTAACCACAATGCTCCATGAACTTTTCCTCACAATTCTCTGAGAAACTTGTCATCACAATGCTCCATGTCTTTGTCTGAACAATGCTCCATGACCATTATCATCACAATGTGCCACGTGCATTTCATCACAACGTTCCAAACCTTGTCATTGCAATGTTCCATAAACCTTGTAATCACAATGGTCCATGCACTTCTCATCAAAATGCTCTCTCACCAGAGATATCACAATGTTCCATCACTAGTCATCACAATACACCCTCATCCTTGTAATCACAATGTTCCATGACACTGTCATCACAATGCTACATCCCCTTATCGTCACAATGTTCCATGACCCCTGCCATCACAATGTTCCATAAGCCCTGTCATCAAAATGCTCCATGACCCTTTCCATTCCAAAGCTCCAAGACCCCTGCCATCACAATGTTCTATAACCCCTGCCATCAAAATGTTCCATTACACTTTTTATCAAATTGCTGCATGACCCGGTCATCAAAATGCTCCCTGCCCTTCTCATCAAAATGCTCGATGACTTGTCATCACAAAGCTCCAAGACCCTTGGCATCACAATGCTCCCTGTCATTGTCATCACAATGCTCCATGAGCCCTCTCACCACATTGCTCCATGCCCTTGTCATCACACAGCTCCATGACACTTGTCATCACAATGCTCGATGCCCTTCTCATCACAATGCTCCATGCCCTTGTCATTACAGTCCTGCATGACCCATGTATCACAGTGTTCCGTGCCCTTGTCATCACAATGCTCCATGCCCACTCTCATCACAATAATCCATGAAACATTTCAGACCAAAGTTCCATACCCTTCTCATCACAATGCTCCATTAACCCTGTCATAACAATGCACCATGACACCTGCCATCACAATGATCCACGGCCTAGTCATCACAAGGTTCCATGATAATTCTCATCACAATGCTCAAGACCCCTGATATCATAATGCTCCATGCCCTTGTCATCACAAAGCTCCATGACGCATGTCATCAGAATGTTCCATGGCCTTCTCATCACAATGCTCCATGCCCTTGTCATCACAATGCTCCAAGACCTTTGTCATCACAATGCTCCATGCCCCATTTCATCTCAATGCTCCATGAAGTCTGTTATCACAATGCTCCAAGACCCTTGTAATCACAATGCTCCATGCTCCTTTTCATCTCAATGCTCCATGAACCCTGTCATCACAATGCACCATGCCCATCATCATAATGCTTCAGGTTATTGTCATCACAATGAAATCAATATTCTGCATGACCTCTGTCATCATAATGCTCCAAACCCTTGTGATCACAATGTTGCATAACACGTATCATCACAACACCCCATGACGCTCATCATCACAATTATCCATGGTCTTCTCATCATAATGCTCCATGATCTTTGTCATCACAATGCTCAATACACTTGTCATCACAGTGCTCCCTGAACCTTGTCGTCAGTATGCTCCTTGAACCCTGTCATGACAAGTTTCCATGCATTTTTCATCACAATGATCCATGACCATTTCATCACAATGCTCCAAGGTCCCTGTAATCACAATGCTCGATGCCCTTGTCATCACAAAACTCCATGACCACTCTCATCACAAAACTCCATGACACCTGACAACACAATAATCCGGGACCCTTGTCATCACAATGCTCCAAGACCCCTGTCATCACAATACTCCATGAACATTTTCAGCCCAATGCTCCATGACCTTCTCATCACAATGCTCCATGCCCTTGTCATCACAATGCACCATATCCACTGTCATCACAATAATCTATGAAACTTGTCAGACCAGTGCTCAATGTCCCTGTCAACACAATGCTCCAAGACCCATGTAATCACAATGCTCCATGCCCTTGTCATCACAAAGCTCCATGACGCATGTCATCAGAATGTTCCATTGCCTTCTCCTCACAATGCTCCATGCCCTTGTCATCACAATGCTCCAAGACCCCCGTAATCACAATGCTCCATGCCCCTTTTCATCGGAATGCTCCATTAGACTAGTCATCACAAGTCTCCATGCTTAACTCATCACAGTGCTCCAAGACCTTGTCATCACCATGCTCCATTCCCTTGTCATCACAATGCTCCATGACCCCTGTCATCACAATACTCCATGAACATATTCAGCCCAGTGCTCCATGACATTCTCATCACAATGCTCCATGACAAATATCATCACAATGCTCCATGACCACAGTCATCACAACACCCCATGACACCTGACAACACAGTGATCTGAGACCCTTGTCATCGTAATGCTCCAAGACCCCTGTAATCACAATGCTCCATGACCCCTGTCATCAAAATACTTCATGAACATTTTCAGCCCAATGCTCCATGACCCTTGTCATCAAAATGGTCCATGTCCTTGTTATCCCAATGCTCCATGACCCCTGTATTCACAATGCTCCGTGACGCTTGTCATCACAGTGCTCCATGACACCTGTCATCACAATGCTCCATGCCTTTGTCAGCAAAATGCTACATGACCTTGTCATTACAATGCTCTATGCGCTTGTCATCACAATACTCCATTACCATTGTCATCACAATCCTCCATGAACCTTGGGATCACATTGATTCATGCCCTTGTCATCACAGTGCTCCATGCTCCTTGAAATAAAAATGATCCATGACCTCTGTCATCACAATGTTCCAATCCCTTGTGATCACAATGTTCCAAAGCACTTGTCCTCACAACGCTCCATGATGCCTGTCATCACAATACTCCATGCCCTTTTCATCACAATGCTCCATGAACTTTGTCATCACAATTCTCAATAAACTTGTCCTCACAATGCTCCCTGACACTTGTCGTCATAATGCTCCTTGAAACCTGGCACGAAAAGGCTCCATGCCTTTTTCATCACAAAGCCCCATGCCGTTTTCATCCCAATGCTCCATGCCATTGTCATCAAAATACTCCACAAGCTTGTCATCAGAATGCTCCCTGACCTTTGTCATCACAATGCTCCAAGCCATTGTCATCACAATGCTCCATTACCTTTTTCATCAGAATCCCTCATGACACTTGGCATCACAATGCTCCATGCCATTGTCATCACAATGGGCCATTACATATGTCATCACAATGCTCCCTGACACCTCTATTCACAATACTGCATGACCTGGTCATCACAAAGTTCCATGCCCTTGTCATCACAATGCGCCATTGCAACTCTCATCACAATAATCCATGAAACTTATTAGACCAATGCTGCATGCCCATGTCATCACAATGCTCCATGCAGTTGTTATCACAATGTTCCAAGACCCTTGTAATCAGAATGCTCCATGCCCCTTTTCATCAGTATGCTCCATGAGACTTGTCATCACAAGGCTCCATGGTTTTCTCATCACAATGCTCCAGGACCTTGTCATCACAATTCTTCACGACATTGTCATGAAAATTCTCAATGGCCCTTGTCATCATAATGCTCCAAGCCCTAGTCATCACAATGCTCCATTATATTTGTCATCACAATCCTCCATTACATTTGGCATCACAATGCTCCCTGCCATTGTCATCGCAATGGACCATGACATATGTCATCACAATGCTCCCTGACACCTGTCTTCACAATACTCCATGCCCTTGTCATCACAATGATCCATGCCCTTGTCATCACAATGCACCATGTCCTCTGTCATCACAATAATCTCTGAAACTAGTCAGACCAAAGCTCCATGCCCCTGTCATCACAATGTTCCATGCCCTTTTCATCACAATGCTCCATGACCCCTGTCATCACAATGCTCCGTGACTCCAGTCATCACAATGCTTCATAACGTTTGTCATCACAACGGTCCATGTCCGCATCATCACAAGGCTCTGTGACTTTTTAAACAAAATGTCCTTGAACTTTTCATCACAATGCTCTGTGACCTTTGTCATCACTATACTCCATGTCTTTGTCAGAACAATGCTCCATAACCCTTGTCATCACAATGTGCCATGCGCTTTTCATCACAATGATCCAAAAACTTGTCATCGCTATGCTCCATAAACCTTGTAATCACAATGCTCCATGCACTTCTCATCCAAATGCTCTCTCACATGAGATATCACAATGTTCCATCACTAGTCATCACAATCCACCCTCACCCCTGTTATCACAATATTCCATGACCCCTGTCATCACAATGCTACATCCACTTATCAGCACAATGTTCCATGACCCCTGACATCACAATGTTCCATAACCCCTGTCATCAAAATGCTCTATGACCCTTTTCATCCCAAAGCTCCATGACCCCTGGCATCACAATGTTCTATAACCCCTGTCATCAAAAGGTTCCATTACACTTTTCATCAAATTGCTGCATGACCCTGTCATCAAAATGCTCCATGACATTTGTCATCACAAAGCTCCATGACCTTTGGCATCACAATGCTACATGTCATTGTCATCACAATGCTCCATGAACCCTCTCATCACAATAATCCATGAAACATATCAGACCAAAGTTCCATACCCTTCTCATCACAATGCTCCATTAACCCTGTCATAAAAATGCACCATGACACCTGCCATCACAATGATCCACGGCCTAGTCATCACAAGGTTCCATGATAATTCTCATCACTATGCTCAAGACCCCTGATATCACAATGCTCCATGCCCTTGTCATCACAATGCTCCAAGACCTTTGTCATCACAATGCTCCATGCCCCATTTCATCTCAATGCTCCATGAAGTCTGTTATCACAATGCTCCAAGACCCTTGTAATCACAATGCTCCATGCCCCTTTTCATCTCAATGCTCCATGAACCCTGTCATCACAATGCACCATGCCCATCATCATAATGCTTCAGGCTATTGTCATCACAATGAAATCAATATTCTGCATGACCTCTGTCATCATAATGCTCCAAACCCTTGTGATCACAATGTTGCATAACACGTATCATCACAACACCCCATGACGCTCATCATCACAATTATCCATGGTCTTCTCATCATAATGCTCCAAGATCTTTGTCATCACAATGCTCAATACACTTGTCATCACAATGCTCCCTGAACCTTGTCGTCAGTATGCTCCTTGAACCCTGTCATGACAAGTTTCCATGCATTTTTCATCACAATGATCCATGACCATTTCATCACAATGCTCCAAGGTCCCTGTAATCACAATGCTCGATGCCCTTGTCATCACAAAACTCCATGACCACTCTCATCACAACACTCCATGACACCTGACAACACAATAATCCGGGACCCTTGTCATCACAATGCTCCAAGACCCCTGTCATCACAATACTCCATGAACATTTTCAGCCCAATGCTCCATGACCTTCTCATCACAATGCTCCATGCCCTTGTCATCACAATGCACCATATCCACTGTCATCACAATAATCTATGAAACTTGTCAGACCAGTGCTCAATGTCCCTGTCAACACAATGCTCCAAGACCCATGTAATCACAATGCTCCATGCCCTTGTCATCACAAAGCTCCATGACGCATGTCATCAGAATGTTCCATTGCCTTCTCCTCACGATGCTCCATGCCCTTGTCATCACAATGCTCCAAGACCCCCGTAATCATAATGCTCCATGCCCCTTTTCATCAGAATGCTCCATTAGACTAGTCATCACAAGTCTCCATGCTTAACTCATCACAGTGCTCCAAGACCTTGTCATCACCATGCTCCATTCCCTTGTCATCACAATGCTCCATGACCCCTGTCATCACAATACTCCATGAACATATTCAGCCCAGTGCTCCATGACATTCTCATCACAATGCTCCATGACAAATATCACAATGCTCCATGACCACAGTCATCACAACACCCCATGACACCTGACAACACAGTGATCTGAGACCCTTGTCATCGTAATGCTCCAAGACCCCTGTAATCACAATGCTCCATGACCCCTGTCATCAAAATACTTCATGAACATTTTCAGCCCAATGCTCCATGACCCTTGTCATCAAAATGGTCCATGTCCTTGTTATCCCAATGCTCCATGACCCCTGTATTCACAATGCTCCGTGACGCTTGTCATCACAGTGCTCCATGACACCTGTCATCACAATGCTCCATGCCTTTGTCAGCAAAATGCTACATGACCTTGTCATTACAATGCTCTATGCGCTTGTCATCACAATACTCCATTACCATTGTCATCACAATCCTCCATGAACCTTGGGATCACATTGATTCATGCCCTTGTCATCTCAGTGCTTCATGCACCTTGAAATAAAAATGATCCATGACCTCTGTCATCACAATGTTCCAATCCCTTGTGATCACAATGTTCCAAAGCACTTGTCCTCACGTTCCATGATGCCTGTCATCACAATACTCCATGCCCTTTTCATCACAATGCTCCATGAACTTTGTCATCACAATTCTCAATAAACTTGTCCTCACAATGCTCCCTGACACTTGTCGTCATAATGCTCCTTGAAACCTGGCACGAAAAGGCTCCATGCCTTTTTCATCACAAAGCCCCATGCCGTTTTCATCCCAATGCTCCATGCCATTGTCATCAAAATACTCCACAAGCTTGTCATCAGAATGCTCCCTGACCCTTGTCATCACAATGCTCCAAGCCATTGTCATCACAATGCTCCATTACCTTTTTCATCAGAATCCCTCATGACACTTGGCATCACAATGCTCCATGCCATTGTCATCACAATGGGCCATTACATATGTCATCACAATGCTCACTGACACCTCTCTTCACAATACTGCATGACCTGGTCATCACAAAGTTCCATGCCCTTGTCATCACAATGCGCCATTGCAACTCTCATCACAATAATCCATGAAACTTATTAGACCAATGCTGCATGCCCATGTCATCACAATGCTCCATGCACTTGTTATCACAATGTTCCAAGACCCCTGTAATCAGAATGCTCCATGCCCCTTTTCATCAGTATGCTCCATGAGACTTGTCATCACAAGGCTCCATGGTTTTCTCATCACAATGCTCCAGGACCTTGTCATCACAATTCTTCACGACATTGTCATGAAAATTCTCAATGGCCCTTGTCATCATAATGCTCCAAGCCCTAGTCATCACAATGCTCCATTATATTTGTCATCACAATCCTCCATTACATTTGGCATCACAATGCTCCCTGCCATTGTCATCGCAATGGACCATGACATATGTCATCACAATGCTCCCTGACACCTGTCTTCACAATACTCCATGCCCTTGTCATCACAATGATCCATGCCCTTGTCATCACAATGCACCATGTCCTCTGTCATCACAATAATCTCTGAAACTAGTCAGACCAAAGCTCCATGCCCCGGTCATCGCAATGTTCCATGCCCTTTTCATCACAATGCTCCATGACCCCTGTCATCACAATGCTCCGTGACTCCAGTCATCACAATGCTTCATAACGTTTGTCATCACAACGGTCCATGTCTGCATCATCACAAGGCTCTGTGACTTTTTAAACAAAATGTCCTTGAACTTTTCATCACAATGCTCTGTGACCTTTGTCATCACTATACTCCATGTCTTTGTCAGAACAATGCTCCATAACCCTTGTCATCACAATGTGCCATGCAATTTTCATCACAATGATCCAAAAACTTGTCATCGCTATGCTCCATAAACCTTGTAATCACAATGCTCCATGCACTTCTCATCCAAATGCTCTCTCACATGAGATATCACAATGTTCCATCACTAGTCATCACAATCCTCCCTCACCCCTGTTATCACAATATTCCATGACCCCTGTCATCACAATGCTACATCCCCTTATCAGCACAATGTTCCATGACCCCTGACATCACAATGTTCCATAACCCCTGTCATCAAAATGCTCTATGTCCCTTTTCATCCCAAAGCTCCATGACCCCTGGCATCACAATGTTCTATAACCCCTGTCATCAAAAGGTTCCATTACACTTTTCATCAAATTGCTGCATGACCCTGTCATCAAAATGCTCCATGACCTTTGTCATCACTAAGCTCCATGACCTTTGGCATCACAATGCTACATGTCATTGTCATCACAATGCTCCATGAACCCTCTCATCACATTGCTTCATGCCCTTGTCATCACAAAGCTCCATGGCACTTGTCATCACATTGCTCGATGCCCTTCTCATCACAATAATCCATGCCCTTGTCATTACAATCCTCCATGACCCATGTATCACAGTGTACCGTGCCCTTGTCATCACAATGTGCCATGTCCACTCTCATCACAATAATCCATGAAACATTTCAGAGCAAAGCTCAATGCCCTTCTCATCACAATGCTCCATTACTTCTGTCATAACAAGCTCCATGACTCCTGCCATCACAATGTTCCCGGGCCTTGTCATCACAAGGCTCCATGACCCTTGTCATCACAATGCTCCAAGACCCATGTAATCACAATGCTCCATGCCCTAGTCAAAAAAGCTCCATGACGCATGTCATCAGAATGTTCCATGGCCTTCTCCTCACAATGCTCCAAGCCCTTGTCAGCACAATGCTCCAAGACCCCCGTAATCACAATGCTCCATGCCCCTTTTCATCAGAATGCTCCATTAGACTTGTCATCACAAGTCTCCATGGTCATCTCATCACAATGCTCCATTCCCTTGTCATCACAATGCTCCATGACCCCTGTCATCACAATACTCCATGAATATTTTCAGCACAATGCTCCATGACCTTCTCATCACAATGCTCCATGACCAATATTATCACAATGCTCCATGACCACTGTCATCACAAAACTCCATGACACCTGACAACACAATGATCCGGGACTCTTGTCATCACAATGCTCCAAGACCCCTGCAATCACAGTGCTCCATGTCCCCTGTCATCACAATACTCCATGTACATTTTCAGCCCAATGCTCCATGACACTTGTCATCACAATGATCCATGCCCTTGTCATCCCAATGCTCCATGACCCCTGTATTCACAATGCTCCGTGACGCTTTTCATCACATTGCTCCATGTCACATGTCATCACAATGCTCCATGCCTTTGTCAGCAATATGCTACATGACCTTGTCAGTACAATGCTCTATGTGCTTATCATCACAATACTCCATTACCATTGTCATCACAATCCTCCATGTACCTTAGGATCACATTGCTTCATGCGCATGTCATCAAAATGCTCCATGCTCCTTGAAATCAAAATGATCCATGACCTCTTTCATCACAATTCTCCAAACCCTTGTGATCACTATGTTCCATAACACTTGTCATCACAACGCTCCATGATGCCTGTCATCACAATACTCCATGCCCTTTTCATCACAATGCTCCATGACCTTTGTCACCACAATTCTCAATACACTTGTCATCACAATGCTCCCTGACACTTGTCCTCAGAATGCTCCTTGAAACCTGTCACGAAAAGGCTCCATGCCGTTTTCATCACAAAGCCCCATGCGGTTTTCATCCCAATGCTCCATGCCATTGTCATCAAAATACTCCACAAGCTTGTCATCAGAATGCTCCATGACCCTTGTCATCACAATTCTCCATGCACTTGTCAGCACAATGCTCACTGACCCTTCTCATAACAATGCTCCAAGCCATTGTCACCACAATGCTCCATTCCCTTTGTCATCAGAATCCTCCATGACACATGGCATCCCAATGAGCCATGCCATTGTCATCACAATGGGCCATTACATATGTCATCACAATGCTCCCTGACACTTCTCTTCACAATACTGCATGACCTGGTCATCACAATGCTCCATGCCCCTTTTCATCAGTATGCTCCATGAGACGTGTCATCACAAGGCTCCATGGATTTCTCATCACAATGCTCCTGGTCCTTGTCATCTCAACGCTTCAGGACCTTGTCATGAAAATTCTCAATAGCCCTTGTCATCATAATGCTCCAAGCCCTAGTCATCACAATGCTCCTTTATATTTGTCAACACAATCCTCAAATACATTTGGCATCACAATGCTCCATGCCATTGTCATCGCAATGGACCATGACATATGTCGTCACAATGCTCCCTGTCACCTGTCTTCACAATACTCAATGCCCTTGTCATCACAATGCTCCATGCCCTTGTCATCACAATGCACCATGTCCACTGTCATCTCAATAATCTATGAAACTTCTCAGACCAGTGCTCCATGCCCCTGTCATCACAATGCTCCATGCCCTTGTCATCACAATGCTCCATGACCCCTGTCATCAGAATGCTCCGTGAATCCAGTCATCACAATGCTCCATTACCTTTGTCATCAGAATCCTCCCTGACACTTGGCATCACAATGCTCCATGCCATCCTCATCACAATGGGCCATTACATATGTGATCACAATGCTCTCTGAAACCTGTCTTCACAATACGACATGACCTGGTCATCACAATGCTCCATGCCCTTGTCATCACAGAGTGCCATTCCAACTCTCATCGCAATACTCCATGAAAGGTATTAGACCAATGTTCCATTGCCTTGTCATCACAATGCTCCATGCCCTTGTTATCACAATGCTCCATGACCCCTGTCATCACAATGCTCCGTGACTCCAGTCATCTCAGTGATTCATTACCTTTGTCATCACAATGGTCCATGCCCTCGTCATCAACAGTCTCTGTGACCTTTTTAACCACAATGCTCCATGAACTTTTCATCACAATACTCTTTGACCCTTGTCATCACAATGCTCTATGCCTTTCTCAGCACAATGCTCCATGACACTTGTCATCACAAAGCTCCATGTGCTTGTCAGCACAATGCTCCATGACACATGTCATCACAATGCACCATGCGCTTGTCATCACAGTGCTCCACAACATTGTCATCACAATGCTCTATAAAATTTGTCATCACAATGCCCCATGCACTTCTCATCAAAATGCTCTCTCACCACTGATATCACAATGCTACATCATTATTTGTCACAATACTTCCTCACCCCTGTCATCACAATGTTCCATGACTCCTGTCATCACAATGCTACATGCACTTATCATCACAATGTTCGATAACCCCTGACATCACAATGTTCCATAACACCTGTCATCAAAATGTTCCATGACACTTTTCATCAAATTGCTCCATGACCCAGTCATCACAATGCTCCCTGCCATTCTCATCACAATGCACAACGCCCTTGCCATCAAAATGCTCCATGACCTTTGTTATCACAAAGATCCATGACCCTTGGCATCACAATGCTCCATGTCATTGTCATCACAATGTTCCATGAACGCTCTCATCACATTGCTCCAGGCCCTTGTCTTCACATAGCTCCATGACACATGTCATTAGTATGCTCCATGGCCTTCTCATCACAATGCTCCAAGCCCTTGCCATCACAATGCTCCATTACCCTTGTCATAACAATGCTCCATGACCCCTGCCATCACGATGTTCTATAACACCTGCCATCTAAATGTTCTATTACACTTTTTATCAAATTGCTGCATAAACCGTTCATCAAAATGCTCCCTGCCCTTCCCATCACAATGCACAATGCTCTTGTCATCAAAAAGCTCCATGACTTGTTATCAAAATGCTCCATGACCCTTGGCATCACAATGCTCCATGTCATTGTCATCACAATGCTCCATGAAACCTCTCATAATATTGCTCAGTGCCCTTGTCATCACAAAGCTCCATGACACTTGTCATCACAATGCTCGATGCCCTTCTCATCACAATGCTCCATGCCCTTGTCATTAGAGTCCTGCATGACCCATGTATCACAGTGTTCTGTGCCCTTGTCATCACAATGCTCCATGCCCACTCTCATCACAATAATCCATGAAACATTTCAGACCAAAGTTCCATACCCTTCTCATCACAATGCTCCATTACCCCTGTCATAACAATGCACCATGACCCCTGCCATCACAATATTCCACGGCCTAGTCATCACCAGGTTCCATGACACTTCTCATTACAATGCTCAAGACCCCTGAAATCACAATGATACATTCCCTTGTCATCACAAAGCTCCATGACGCATGTCATCAGAATGATCCATGGCCTTCTCATCACAATGCTCCATACCCTTGTCATCACAATGCTCCAAGACCCCTGTAATCACAATGCTCCATGCCCCTTTTTATCTCAATGCATCATGAACCCTGTCATCACAATGAACCATGGACCTCATCATAATGCTTCAGGCTATTGTCATCACAATTAAATCAATATTTTCCATGACCTCTGTGATCATAATGCTCCAAACCCTTGTGATCACAATGTTGCATAACACTTATCATCACAACACCCCATGACGCTTATCATCACAGTTATCCATTGTCTTCTCATCACAATGCTCCATGATCTTTGTCATCACAATGCTTAATACACTTATCATCACAGTGCTCCCTGACACTTGTCGTCAGTATGCTCCTTGCACCCTGTCATGACAAGGCTCCATGCCTTTTTCATCACAATGATCCAAGACCTTTTCATCACAATCCTCCAAGATCCCTGTAATCACAATGCTCCATGCCCTTGTCATCACAAAACTCCATGACACATGTCATCAGAATGCTCCATGGCCTTCTCATCACAATGATCCATCCCCTTGTCATCACAATGCTCCAAGACCCCTGTAATCACAATGCTCCATGCCCCTTTTCATCAGAATGCTCCATGAGACTTGTCATCACAAGTCTCCATGGTCTTCTCATCACAATGCTCCAGGACCTTGTCATCACCATGTTCCATTCTCTTGTCATCACAATGCTCCATGACCACTGTCATCACAATAATCCATGAATATTTTCAGCCCAATGCTCCACTACCTTCTCATCACAATGCTCCATGGCCAATATCATCACCATGCTCCATGACCACTGTCATCACAACACTCCATGACACCTGACAACACAATGATCCGGGACTCTTCTCATCAAAATGCTCCATTCACTAGTCATCACAATGCTCCATGACACCTGTCATCACAACACTCCATGAACATTTTCAGCCCAGTGCTCCATGACCCTTGTCATCACAATGATCCATGCCCTTGTCATCCCAATGCTCCATGACCCCTGTATTCACAATACTCCGTGAAGCTTGTCATCACAGTGCTCCATGACACATGTCATCACAATGCTCCATGCCTTTGTCAGCAAAATGTTACAAGAACTTGTCATTACAGTCCTCTATGCGCTTGTCATCACAATGCTCCATTTCTATTGTCATCACAATCCTCCATGTACCTTGGGATCACATTGCTTCATGCCCTTGTCATCACAATGCTCCATGCTCCTTGAAGTCAAAATGATCCAAACCTCTGTCATCACAATGCTCCAAACACTTGTGATCACAATGTTCTATAACACTTGTCATCACAACGCTCCATGATGCCTGTCATCACAATACTCCATGCCCTTTTCATTACAAAGCTCCATGACCTTTATCATAACAATTCTCAATACACTTGTCATCACAATGCTCCCTGACACTTGTCATCAGAATGCTCCTTGAACCCTGTCACGAAAAGGCTTCATGCCTTTACCATCACAATGCCCCATTCCATTTTCATCACAATACTCAATGCCATTGTCATCAAAATACTCCACAAGCTTGTCATCAGAATGTTCCATGACCCTTTTCATCACAATGCTCCAAGCCATTGTCATCACAATGCTCCATTGCCTTTATCATCAGATTCCTCCATGACACTTGTCATCGCTATGCTCCATGCCATCGTCATCACAATGGGCCATTACATATGTCATCACTATGCTCCCTGACACCTGGCTTCACAATACTGCATGACCTGGTCATCAGGATGCTCCATGCCCTTTTCATCAAAATGCGCCATTCCAAATGTCATCGCAATAATCCATGAAACTTATTAGACCAATATTCCATGCCCTTGTCATCACAATGCACCATGCCCACTCTCATCATAATAATCTATGAAACATGTCAGACCAGTGCTCCATGCCTCTGTCATCACAATGCACCATGCCCTTGTCATCACAATGCTCATGACCCCTGTCATCACAATGCTCCGTGACTCCAGTCATCACAATGCTTCATAACGTTTGTCATTACAATGGTCCATGCCCGCGTCATCACAAGTCTCTGTGACCTTTGTAACCACAATGCTCCATGAACTTTTCATCACAATTCTCTGTGACCCTTGTCATCACAATGCTCCATGTTTTTTTCAGAGCAATGCTCCATGACCATTGTCATCACAATGTGCCATGCGCATCTCACCACAACAGTCCACAACCTTGTCATTGCAATGCTCCATAAACCTTGTAATCACAATGGTCCATGCACTTCTCATCAAAATGCTCTCTCACCAGAGATATCACAATGTTCCATCATTAGTCATCACAATACTCCCTCACCCGTGGAATCACAATGATCCATGACCCTGTCATCACAATGCTACATCCACTTATCATCACAATGTTCCATGACCCCTGCCATCACAATGTTCCATAACCCCTGTCATCAAAATCCTCCATGACCTTTTCCATCCCAAAGCTCCAAACCCCTGACATCACAATGTTCTATAACCCCTGCCATCTAAATGTTCCATTACACTTTTTATCAAATTGCTGCATGACCCGGTCATCAAAATGCTCCCTGCCCTTCTCATCACAATGCACCATGCCCTTGTCATCAAAATGCTCCATAACTTGTCATCACAAAGCTCCATGATCCTTGGCATCACACTGCTCCATGTCATTGTCATCACAATGCTCCATGAACCCTCTCATAACATTGTTCAATGCCATTGTCATCACAAAGCTCCATGATACTTGTCATCAAAATGCTCGATGCCCTTCTCATCACAATGCTCCATGCCCTTGTCATTACAGTCCTGCATGACCCATGTATCACAGTGTTCCGTGCCCTTGTCATCACAATGCTCCATGCCCACTCTCATCACAATAATCCATGAAACATTTCAGAGCAAAGTTCCATACCCTTCTCATCACAAGGCTCCATTACCCCTGTCATAACAATGCACCATGACCGCTGCCATCACAATGTTCCACGGCCTAGTTATCACAAGGTTCCATGACACTTCTCATCACAATGCTCAAGACCCCTGAAATCACAATCCTCCATGCCCTTGTCATCACAAAGCTACATGACGCATGTAATCAGAATGTTCCATGGCCTTCTCATCACAATGATCCTTGCCCTTGTCATCACAATGCTCCAAAACCCTTGTAATTACAATGCTCCATGCCCCTTTTCATCTCAATGATCCATGAACCCTGTCATTACAATGCACCATGCACATCATCATAATGCTTCAGGCTATTGTCATCACAATGAAATCAATATTTTCCATGACCTCTGTCATCATAATGCTCCAAACCCTTGTGATCACAATGTTGCATAACACTTATCATCACAACACACCATGATGCTCATCATCACAATTTTCCATGGTCTCCTTAACAATGCTCCATGATTTTTGTCATCCCAATGCTCAATACACTTGTCATCACAATGATCCCTGACACTTGTCGTCAGTATGCTCCTTGAACCCTGTCATGACAAGGCTCCATGCCTTTTTCATCACAATGATCCATGACTTTTTCATCACAATACTCCAAGATCCCTGTAATCACAATGCTCCATGCGCTTGTCATCACAAAACTCCATGACACATGTCAACAGAATGCTCCATGGATTTCTCATCACAATGCTCCATGCCCTAGTCATCACAATGCACCAAGACCACTGTAAACACAATGCTCCAGGCCCCTTTTCTTCAGAATGCTCCATGAGGCTTGTCATCACAACTCTCCATGGTCTTCTCATCACAATGCTCCAGGACCTTGACATCACCATGCTCCATTCCCTTGTCATGACAATGCTCCATGCTCCTTGAAATCAAAATGATCCATGACCTCTGTCATCACAATGCTCCAAACCCTTGTGATCACAATGTACCATAACTCTTCTCATGACAACACTCCATGATGCCTCTCATCACAATGCTCCATGCCCTTTTCATTACAAAGCTCCATGACCTTTCTCATCACAATTCTCAATACACTTGTCATCAAAATGCTCCCTGACACTTGTCATGACAATGCTCCTTGAACCCTGTCAAGAAAAGCCTCCATGCCTTTTTCATCACAATGCCCCATGCCGTTTTCATCACAATGCTCCATGCCATTGTCATCAAAATACTCCAAAAGCTTGTCATCAGAATGCTCCATGACGCTTGTCATCACAATTCTCCATGCACTTGTCAGCACAATGCTCCCTGACCCTTGTCCTCACAATGCTCCAAGCCATGGTCATCACAATGCTCCATTACTTTTGTCATCAGAATCCTCCATGACACTTGGCATCACAATGCTCCATGCCATCGTCATCACAGTGGGCCATTACATATGTCATCACAATGCTCCCTGACACCTGTCTTCACAATACTGCCTGACCTGGTCATCAGGATGCTCCATGCCTTTGTCATCACAATGCGCCATTCCAACTGTCATCACAATAATCCATGAAACTTATTAGACCAATGTTCCATGCCCTTGTCATCACAATGCTCCATGACCCCTGTCATCACAATGCTCCGTGACTCCAGTCATCACAATGCTTCATGACCTTTGTCATCACAATGGTCCATGCCCTCGTCATCAACAGTCTCTGTGACCTTTTTAACCACAATGCTCCATGAACTTTTCATCACAATGCTCTTTGACCCTTGTCATCACAATGCTCTATGCCTTCCTCAGCACAATGCTCCATGACCCTTGTCATCACAAGGCTCCATGCGTTTGTCACCACAATGCTCCATGACACATGTCATCACAATGCACCATGTGCTTGTCATCACATTGCTCCACAATCTTGTCATCACAATGCTCCATAAAATTTGTCATCACAATGCTCCATGCACTTCTCATCAAAATCCTCTCTCACCACTGATATCACAATGCTACATCACTATTTGTCTCAATACTCCCTCACCCCTGTCATCACAATGTTCCATGACTCCTGTCATCACAATGCTACATGCAATTATCATCACAATGTTCGGTGACCCCTGACATCACAATGTTCCATAACAACTGTCATCAATATGTTCCATGACACTTTTCATCAAATTGCTCCATGACCCTGTCATCAGAATGCTCCCTGCCCTTCTCATCACAATGCACCACGCCCTTGCCATCAAAATGGTCCATGACCATTGTCATCACAAAGATCCATGACCCTTGGCATCACAATGCTCCATGTCATTGTCATCACAATGCTCCATGAACGCTCTCATCACATTGCTCCATGCCGTTGTCATCAAAAAGCTCCATGACACATGTCATCACAATGCTCCATGGGCTTCTCATCACAATGATCCATGCCCTTGCCATCACAATGCTCCATTACACCTGTCATAACAATGCTCCATGACCCATGCCATCAGGATGTTCCATGGTCTTGTCATCACAAGGCTCCATGACCCTTCTCATCACATTGCTCCATGCCGTTGTCATCAAAAAGCTCCATAACACTTGTCATCACAATGCCCCATGTGGCTCGTCATCACAATTATCAATGGACTTCTCATCACAATGTTCCTTGACCTTTGTCATCACAATGCTCAATACACTTGTCATCACAATGCTCCCTGACACTTGTCAGTATGCTCCTTGCACCCTGTCATGACAAGGCTCCATGCCTTTTTCATCACAATGATCTATGACCTTTTCATCACAATTCTCCAAGATCTCTGTAATCACAATGCTCCATGTCCTTGTCATCAAAAAACTCCATGACGCATGTCATCAGAATGCTCCATGGCCTTCTCATCACAATGTTCCATGTCCTTGTCATCTCAATGCTGCAAGACCCCTGTAATCACAATGCTCCATGCCCCTTTTCATCAGAATGCTCCATGAGACTTGTCATCACAAGTCTCCATGGTCTTATCATCACAATGGTCCAGGAACTTGTCATCACCATGCTCCATTCCCTTGTCATCACAATGCTCCATGACCACTGTCATCACAGTAATCCATGAACATTGTCAGCCCAATGCTCCACGACGTTTCATCACAATGCTCCATGGCCAATATCATCACAATGCTCCATGACCACTGTCATCACAACACTCCATGACAGCTGACAACACAATGAGCCGGGACACTTGTCATCACAATGCTCCATTCCCTAGTCATCACAATGCTCCATGACCCCTGTCATCACAACACTCCATGAATATTTTCAGCCCAGTGCTCCATGACCCGTGTCATCACATTAATCCATGCCCTTGTCATCCCAATGCTCCATGACCCCTGTATTCACAATGCTCCGTGAAGCTTTTCATCACAGTGATCCATGACACATGTCATCACAATGGTCCATGCCTTTGTCAGCAAAATGCTACAAGACCTTGTCATTACAGTCCTCTATGCGCATGTCATCACAATACTCCATTTCCATTGTCATCACAATCCTCCATGAACCTTGGGATCACATTGCTTCATGCCCTTGTCATCACAATGCTCCATGCTCCTTGAAGTCAAAATGATCCAAACTTCTGTCATCACAATGCTCCAAACACTTGTGATCACTATGTTCCATAACACTTGTCATCACAACGCTCCATGATGCCTGTCATCACAATACTCCATGACCTTTTCATTACAACCTCCATGACCTTTGTCATCACAATGCTCAATACATTTGTCATCACAATGCTCCCTGACACTTGTCATCAGAATGCTCCTTGAACCCTGTGATGAAAAGGCTTCATACGTTTTTCATCAAAAGGCCCCATTCCATTTTCATCACAATAGTCCATTCCATTGTCATCAAAATACTCCACAAGCTTGTCATCAGAATGCTCCATGACCCTTGTCATCACAATTCTCCATGTACTTGTCAGCACAATGCTCCCTGACCCTTGTCATCACAATGCTCCAAGCCATTGTCATCACAATGCTCCATTAACTTTGTCATCAGAATCCTCCATGACAATTGGCATCACAATGCTCCATGCCATTGTCATCACAATGGGCCATTACATATGTCATCACAATGCTCCCTGACACCTGGTTTCACAATACTGCATGACCTGGTCATCAGGATGCTCCATGCCCTTGTCATCACAATGCGCTTTTCCAACTGTCAACGCAATAATCCATGAAACTTATTAGACCAATGTTCCATGCCCTTGTCATCACAATGCTCCATGCCCTAGTTATCACAATGCTCCATGACCCCTGTCATCACAATGCTCCGTGACTCCAGTCATCACAATGCTTCATGACCTTTGTCATCACAATGGTCCATGCCCTCGTCTTCAACAGTCTCTGTGACCTTTTTAACCACAATGCTCCATGAACTTTTCATCACAATGCTCTTTGACCCTTGTCATCACAATGCTCTATGCCTTTCTCAGCACAATGCTCCATGACCCTTGTCATCACAATGCTCCATGCGCTTGTCAGCACAATGCTCCATGACACATTTCATCACAATGGACCATGCGCTTGTCATCACAGTGCTCCACAATCTTGTCATCACAATGCTCCATAAAATCTGTCATCACAATGCTCCATGCACTTCTCATCAAAATGCTCTCTTACCACTGATATCAAAATGCTACATTACTATTTGTCACAATACTCCCTCACCCCTGTCATCACAATGTTCCATGACTCCTGTCATCACAATGCTACATGCACTTATCATCACAATGATCGATGACCCCTGGCATCACAATATTCCATAACACCTGTCATCAAAATTTTCCATGAGACTTTTCATCAACTTGCTCCATGACCCTGTCATCACAATGCTCCATGCCCTTCTCATCCCAATGAACAACGCCCTTGCCATCAAAATGCTCCATGACCTTTGTCATCACAAAGATCCATGACCCTTGGCATCACAATGCTCCATGTCATTGTCATCACAATGCTCCATGAACACTCGCATCACATTGCTCCATGCCCTTGTCTTCACATAGCTCCATGATACATGTCATCAGAATGCTCCATGGCCTTCTCATCACAATGCTCCATGCCCTTGCCATCACAATGCTCCATTACACCTGTCATAACAATGCTCCATGACCCCTGCCATCACGACGATCCATGGCCTTCTCATCACAAGGCTCCATGACCCTTCTCATCACAATGCTCCAAGAACACTGTAATCACAATGCTCTATGCCCCTATTCATCTCAATGATCCATGAACCCTGTCATCACAATGCACCATGCCCATCATCATAATGCTTCATGCTATTGTCATCACAATGAAATCTAATGCTCCATTACCTCTGTCATAACAATGCTCCAAACCCTAGTGATCACAGTATTCCATAACACTTGTCATCACAATGCCCCAGGACGCTCGTCATCACAATTATCCATGGTCTTCTCATCACAATGCTACATGACCTTCGTCATCAAAATGCTCAATACACTTGTCATCAAAATGCTCCCTGACACTTGTTGTCTGTATGCTCCTTGAACACTGTCTTGACATGTGTCCATGCCTTTTTCATCACAATGATCCATGCCCTTTTCATCACAATGCTCCAGGCACTTTTCCTCACAATGCTCCAAAACCCATGTAATCACAATGCTCCATGCCCTTGTCATCACAAAGCTCAATGACGCATCCCATCAGAATGCTCCTTGGTCTTCTCCTCACTATGCTCCATGCCCTTGTCATCACATTGTTCGAAGACCCCTGTAATCACAATGCTCCATACCCCTTTTCATCAGTATGCTCCATGAGACTTGTCATCACAAGGCTCCATGTGTTTGTTATCACAATGCTCCAGGACTTGTCCTCACAATGCTTCATGACCCTTTCAAGAAATTTTCAATGGCCCTTGTCATCATAATGCTCCAAGCCCTAATCATCACAATGCTGCATTATATTTGTCATCACAGTCCTCCATTACATTTGGCATCACAATGCTCCATGCCATTGTCATCGCAATGGACCATAACATATGTCATCAAAATGCTCCCTGACACCTGTCTTCACAATACTACATGACCTTATCATTACAATGCTCCATGCTGTTGTCATCACAATGCACCATGCCCACTCTCATTACAATAATCTATGAAACTTGTCAGACCATTGCTCCATGCACCTGTCATCACAATGCTCCATGCCCTTGTCATCACAATGGTCCATGACCCCTGTCATCACAATGCTCGGTGACTCCAGTCATCAAAATGATTCATGACCTTTGTCATTACAGTGGTCCATGCCCTCCTCAGCAACCGTCTCTGTGACCTTTTTAACCTAAATGTTCCATGAACTTTTCATCACAATGTTCTTTGACCCTTGGCATAACAATGCTCTATGCTTTTCTCCGCACAATGCTCCATGACCCTTGTCATCACTATGTTCATTGCACTTGTCAGCACAATGTTCCTTGACACATTTCATCACAATGTTCCATGACCACTGACATCACAATGTTCCATAAACCCTGTCATGAAAATGCTCCATGACCCTTTTCATCCCAAAGCTCCAAGACCGCTGACATCACAATGTTTTATAACCCCTTCCATCAAAATATTCCATTACACTTTTCATCAAATTGCTGCATGACCCGGTCATCAAAATGCTCCCTGCCCTTCTCATCACAATGCACCATGCACTTATAATCAAAATGCTCCATGACTTGTCATCACAAAGCTCCATGACCCTTGGCATCACAATGTTCCATGTCATTGTCATCACAATGCTCCATGAAACCTCTCATAACATTGCTCAATGCCCTTGTCATCACAAAGCTCCATGACACTTGTCATCTCAATGTTCCATGCCCACTCTCATCACATAAATCCATGAAACATTTCAGACCAATGTTCCATGCCCTTCTCATCACAATGCTCCATTACCTCTGTCATAACAATGCACCATGACCCCTGCCATCACAATGTACCACGGCCCAGTCATCAAAATGTTCCATGAAACTTGTCATCGCAATTCTGAAGACCACTGAAATCACAATGCTCCATGCCCTTGTTATCACAAAGCTCTATGACGCATGACATCAGAAAGTTCCATGGCCTTCTCATCACAATGCTCCATGCCATTGTCATCACAATGCTCCAAGACCCCTGTAAACATAATGCTCCATGCCCCTTTTCATCTCAATGCTCCATGAACCCTGTCATCACAATGCACCATGCCCATCATCATAATGCTTCATGCTATTGTCATAACAACGAAATCAAAATGTTCCATGACCTCTGTCGTAACAATGCTCCAAACCCTTGTGATCACAATGTTCCATAACATTTATCATCACAACATCCCATGACGCTCATCATCACAGTTATCCATGGACTTCTCATCACAATGCTCCATGATCTTTGTCATCAAAATGCTCAATACACTTGTCATCACAATGCTCCCTGACACTTGTCGTCAGTATTCCCCTTGAACCCTGTCATGAGAAGGCTCCATGCCTTTTTCATCACAATAATCCATGACCTTTTCATCACAATGCTCCAAGATCCCTGTAATCACAATGCTCCATGCCCTTCACATCAAAAAGCTGAATGACGCATGTCATCAGAATGTTCCATGGACTTCTCATCACAATGCTCCATGCTCTTCTCATCACTATGCTCCAAGACCCCTGTAATCACAATGCTCCATGCTCCTTTTCATCAGAATGCTCCATGAGACTTGTCATCACAAGTCGCCATGGACTTCTCATCACAATGCTCCAGGACCTTGTCATCACCATGCTCCATTCCCTTGTCATCACAATGCTCCATGACCCCTGTCATCACAATAATCCATGAATATTTTCAGCCCAATGCTCCACGACTTTCTCATCACAATGCTCCATGGCCAATATCGTCACAATGCTCCATGACCACTGTCATCACAACACTCCATGACACCTGACAACAAAATGATCCGGGACTCTTGTCATCACAATGCTCCATGACCCCTGTCATCACAACACTCCATTAACATTTTCAGCCCAGTGCTCCATGACCCTTGTCATCAGAGTGATCCATGCCCTTGTCATCCCAATGCTCCATGACCCCTGAATTCACAATGCTCCTTGACGCTTGTCATCACAGAGCTCCATGACACATGTCATCACAATGCTCCATGCCTTTGTCAGCAAAATGCTACATGACCTTGTCATTACAATACTCTATGAGCTTGTCATCAAAATACTCTATTTCCATTGTCATCACAATCCTCCATGAACTTTGGGATTACATTGCTTCATGCCCTTGTCATCACAATGCTCCATGCTCCTTGAAATCAAAATGATCCATGACCTCTGTCATCCCAATGCTCCAAACCCTTGTGATCACAATGTTCCATAACACTTGTCATCATAACGCTCCATGATGCCTGTCATCACAATACTCCATGCCCTTTTCATGACAATGCTCCATGACTTTTGTCACCACAATTCTCAATACACTTGTCATCACAATGCTCCCTGACACTTGTCATCAGAATGCTCCTTGAACCCTGTCACGAAAAGGCTCCATGCCTTTTTCATCACAATGCCCCATGCCGTTTTCATCACAATGCTCCATGCCATTGTCATCAAAATACTCCACAAGCTTGTCATCAGAATGCTCCATGACCCTTGTCATCACAATGCTCCAAGCCATTGTCATCACAATGCTCCATTAACTTTGTCATCAAAATCCTCCCTGACACTTGGCATCACAATACTCCTGCCATCCTCATCACAATGGGCCATTACATATGTGATCAAAATGCTCCCTGACACCTGTCTTCACAATACGGCATGACCTGGTCATCACAATGCTCCATGCCCTTGTCATCACAGTATGCCATTCCAACTGTCATCGAAATACTGCATGAAACTCATTAGACAAATGTTCCATGCCATTCTCATCACGATGCTCAATGCCATTATTATCACAATGCTCCATGACTCCTGTCAGCACAATGCTCCATGACTCCAGTCATCACAATGCTTCATGACCTTTGTCATTACAATGGTCCATGCCCTCGTCATCAACAGTCTCTGTGATCTTTTCAACCACAATGCTCCATGAACTTTTCATCACAATGCTCTTTGACCCTTGTCATCACAATTTTCTATGTCTTTCTCAGCACAATGCTCCATGAACCTTGTTATCACAGTGCTCCATGCGCTTGTCAGCACAATGCTCCATGTCACATGTCATCACAATGCACCATGCGCTTGTCATCACAGTGCTCCACAACCTTGTCATCGCAATGCTCCATAAAATTTGTCATCACAGTGCTCCATGCACTTCTCATCAAAATGCTCTCTCACCACTGATATCACAATGCTACATCACTATTTGTCACAATACTCCCTCACCCCTGTCATCACAATGTTCCATGACTCCTGTCATCACAATGCTAAATGCACTTATCATCACAATGTTCGATGACCCCTGACATCACAATGTTCCATAACACCTGTCATCAAAATGTTCCATGACACTTTTCAGCAAATTGCTTTATGGACTTCCGGGTAAGATGGCGGAAGAGTAAGACGCGGAGATCACCTTCCTCCCCGCAGATACACCAGAAATACAGCTACACGTGGAACAACTCCTACAGAACACCTACTGAACGCTGGCAGAAGACCCCAGACCTCCCAAAAGGCAAGAAACTCCCCACATACCTGGGGAGGGCAAAGCAGAGAGATTCCCGCACAGAGGAGCGGTGCCGAGCGGCACTCACCAGCCCGAGAGGCTTGTCTGCTCCCCCGCCGGGGCGGACGGCGCTGGAGCTGAGGCTCGGGCTTCGGTCAGAGCGCAGGGAGAGGACTGGGGCTGGCGGCGAGAACTCAGCCTGAAGGGAGCTAATGTGCCACAGCTAGCCGGGAGGGAGTCCGGGAAAACTCTGGAGCTGCCAAAGAGGCAGGAGACTTTTTCTTCCCTCTTGGTTTCCTGGTGTGCGAGGAGAGGGGATTAAGAGCGCCGCGTAAAGGAGCTCCAGAGACGGGCGCGAGTCGCGGCTGAAAGCGCGGAGCCCAGAGACGGGCGTGGGACGCTGGGGCTGCTGCTGCCGCCGCCAAGAAGCCTGTGTGCGAGCGCAGGTCACTGTCCACACCGCCCTTCCGGGAGCCTGTGCAGCCTGCCACTGCCGGGATCCCGGGATCCAGGGGCGGCTTCCTTGGGAGAACGCACGACGCGCCTCGGGCTGGTGCAACGTCACGCCGACCTCTGCCGCTGCAGGCTCGCCCCTCACTCCGTGCCCCTCCCTCCCGCCCGGCCTGAGTGAGCCAGAGTCCCCGAAGAGGCTGCTCCTTTAACCCTGTCCTGTCTGAGTGAAGAACAGACGCCCTCCGGCGACCTACACGCAGAGGCGGGGCCAAATCCAAAGCTGAGACCCAGGAGCTGTGAGAACAAAGAAGAGAAAGGGAAACCTCTCCCAGCAGCCTCAGAAGCAGCGGATTAAAGCTCCACAATCAACTCCATGTACCCTGCATCTGTGGAATACATGAATAGACAACAAATCATCACAAATTGAGTAACCAGGAGTCAGTGCTGTGCCTCTGAGGTGGGAGAGCGAACTTCAGGACACTGGTCCACAAGAGACCTCCCAGCTCCACATAATATCAAACGGCGAAAATCTTCCAGAGATCTCCATCTCAACACCAGCACCCAGCTTCACTCAACGACCAGCAAGCTACAGTGCTGGACACCCTCTGCCAAACAACTAGCAAGACAGGAACACAATGCCACCCATTAGCAGAGAGGCTGCCTCAATTCATAAAAAGTCCGCAAACACCCCAAAACACACCACCAGGCGTGGACCTGCCCACCAGAAAGACAAGATACAGCCTCATCCACCAGAACACAGGCAGTAGTCCCCTCCACCAAGAAGCCTACACAACCCACTAAACCAACCTTAGCCACTAGGGACAGACACCAAAAATAACGGGAACTACGAACCTGCAGCCTGCAAAAAGGAGACCCCAAACACAGTAATATAAGCAAAATGAGAAGACAGAAAAACACACAGCAGGAGAAGGAGCAAGATAAAAACCCACCAGACCTAACAAATGAAGAGGTAATAGGCAGTCTATCTGAAAAAGAATTCAGAATAATGATGGTAAAGATGATCCAAAATCTTGGAAATAGAATAGACAAAATGCAAGAAACAGTTAACAAGGACCTAGAAGAACTAAAGACGAATCAAGCATCGATTAAAAACACAATAAATGAAATAAAAAATACTCTAGATGGGATCAATAGCAGAATAACTGAGGCAGAAGAACGGATAAGTGAGGTGGAAGATAAAATAGTGGAAATAACTGCTGCACAGCAAAATAAAGAAAAAAGAATGAAAAGAACAGAGGAAGTCTCAGAGACCTCTGGGACAACATTAAACGCACCAACATTCGAATTATAGGGGTTCCAGAAGAAGAAGAGAAAAAAAAAGGGACTGAGAAAATATTTGAAGAGATTATAGTTGAAAACTTCCCTAATATGGGAAAGGAAATAGTTAATCAAGTCCAGGAGGCACAGAGAGTCCCATACAGAATAAATCCAAGGAGAAATACACCAAGACACATATTAATCAAACTGTCAAAAGTTAAACACAAAGAAATCATATTAAAAGCAGCAAGGCAAAAACAACAAATAACACACAAGGGAATCCCCATCAGGATAACAGCTGATCTCTCAGCAGAAACTCTACAAGCCAGAAGGGAGTGGCAGGACATACTTAAAGTGATGAAGGAGAAAAACCTGCAACCAAGATTACTCTACCCAGCAAAGATCTCATTCAGATTTGATGGAGAAATTAAAACCTTTACAGACAAGCAAAAGCTGAGAGAGTTCAGCACCACCAAACCAGCTTTACAACAAATGCTAAAGGAACTTCTCTAGGCAAGAAACACAACAGAAGGAAAAGAACTACAATAAAGAACCCAAAACAATTAAGAAAATGGGAATAGGAACATATATCAATAATTACCTTAAATGTAAATGGACTAAATGCTCCCACCAAAAGACACAGACTGGCTGAATGGATACAAAAACAAGAACCATATATATGCTGTCTACAAGAGACCCACTTCAGACCTAGAGACACATACAGACTGAAAGTAAGGGGATGGATAAAGATATTCCATGCAAATGGAAACCAAAAGAAAGCTGGAGTAGCAATTCTCATATCAGACAAAATAGACTTTAAAATAAAGACAACTAGAAGAGACACAGAAGGACACTACATAATGATCAAGGGATCAATCCAAGAAGAAGATATAACAATTGTAAATATTTATGCACCAAACATAGGAGCACCTCAATACATAAGGGAAATATTAACAGCCATAAAAGGAGAAATCGACAGTAACACAATCATAGTAGGGGACTTTAACACCCCACTTTCACCAATGGACAGGTCATCCAAAATGAAAATAAATAAGGAAACACAAGCTTTAAATGATACATTAAACAAGATGGACTTAATTGATATTTATAGGACATTCCATCCAAAAACAACAGAATACACATTTTTCTCAAGTGCTCATGGAACATTCTCCAGGATAGATCATATCTTGGGTCACAAATCAAGCCTTGGTAAATTTAAGAAAATTGAAATTGTATCAAGTATCTTTTCCGACCACAATGCTATGAGACTAGATATCAATTACAGGAAAAGAGCTGTAAAACATACAAACACATGGAGGCTAAACAATACACTACTTAATAACGAAGTGATCACTGAAGAAATCAAAGAGGAAATTAAAAAATACCTAGAAACAAATGACAATGGAGACACGACGACCCAAAACCTATGGGATGCAGCAAAAGCAGTTCTAAGAGGGAAGTTTATGGCAATACAATCCCACCTTAAGAAACAGGAAATATCTCGAATAAACAACCTAACCTTGCACCTAAAGCAATTAGAGAAAGAAGAACAAAAACATCCCAAAGTTAGCAGAAGGAAAGAAATCATAAAAATCAGATCAGAAATAAATGAAAAAGAAATGAAGGAAACGATAGCAAAGATCAATAAAACTAAAAGCTGGTTCTTTGAGAAGATAAACAAAATTGATAAACCATTAGCCAGACTCATCAAGAAAAAAAGGGAGAAGACTCAAATCAATAGAATTAGAAATGAAAAAGGAGAAGTAACAACTGACACTGCAGAAATACAAAAGATCATGAGAGATTACTATCAGCAATTCTATGCCAATAAAATGGACAACCTGGAAGAAATGGACAAATTCTTAGAAATGCACAACCTACCAAGACTGAATCAGGAAGAAATAGAAAATATGAACAGACCAATCACAAGCACTGAAATTGAAACTGTGATTAAAAATCTTCCAACAAACAAAAGCCCAGGACCAGATGGCTTCACAGGCGAATTCTATCAAGCATTTAGAGAAGAGCTAACACCTATCCTTCTCAAACTCTTCCAAAATATAGCAGAGGGAGGAACACTCCCAAACTCATTCTACGAGGCCACCATCACCTTGATACCAAAACCAGACAAAGATGTCACAAAGAAAGAAAACTACAGGCCAATATCACTGATGAACATAGATGCAAAAATCCTCAACAAAATACTAGCAAACAGAATCCAACAGCACATTAAAAGGATCATACACCATGATCAAGTGGGGTTTATTCCAGGAATGCAAGGATTCTTCAATATACGCAAATCAATCAATGTGATACACCATATTAACAAACTGAAGGAGAAAAACCATATGATCATCTCAATAGATGCAGAGAAAGCTTTTGACAAAATTCAACACCCATTTATGATAAAAACCCTGCAGAAAGTAGGCATAGAGGGAACTTTCCTCAACTTAATAAAGGCCATATATGACAAACCCACAGCCAGCATCGTCCTCAATGGTGAAAAACTGAAACCATTTCCACTAAGATCAGGAACAAGACAAGGTTGCCCACTCTCACCACTCTTATTCAACCTAGTTTTGGAAGTTTTAGCCACAGCAATCAGAGAAGAAAAGGAAATAAAAGGAATCCAAATGGGAAAAGAAGAAGTAAAGCTGTCACAGTTTGCAGATGACATGATACTATACATAGAGAATCCTAAAGATGCTACCAGAAAACTACTAGAGCTAATCAATGAATTTGGTAAAGTTGCAGGATACAAAATTAATGCACAGAAATCTCTGGCATTCTTATATACTAATGATGAAAAATCTGAAAGTGAAATCAAGGAAACACTCCCATTTACCATTGCAACAAAAAGAATAAAATATCTAGGAATAAACCTACCTAAGGAGACAAAAGACCTGTATGCAGAAAATTATAAGACACTGATGAAAGAAATTAAAGATGATACAAACAGATGGAGAGATGTACCATGTTCTTGGATTGGAAGAATCAACATTGTGAAAATGACTCTACTACCCAAAGCAATCTACAGATTCAATGCAATACCTATCAAACTACCAATGGCATTTTTCACAGAACTAGAACAAAAAATTTCACAATTTGTATGGAAACACAAAAGACCCCGAATAGCCAAAGCAATCTTGAGAACGAAAAATGGAGCTGGAGGAATCAGGCTCCCTGACTTCAGACTATACTACAAAGCTACAGTAATCAAGACAGTATGGTACTGGCACAAAAACAGAAAGATAGATCAATGGAACAGGATAGAAAGACCAGAGATAAACCCACGGACATATGGTCACCTTATCTTTGATAAAGGAGGCAGGAATGTACAGTGGAGAAAGGACAGTCTCTTCAATAAGTGGTGCTGGGAAAACTGGACAGGGACATGTAAAAGTATGAGATTAGATCACTCCCTAACACCATACACAAAAATTAGCTCAAAATGGATTAAAGACCTAAATATAAGGCCAGACACTATCAAACTCCTAGAGGAAAACATAGGCAGAACACTCTATGACATAAATCACAGCAAGATCCTTTTTGACCCACCTCCTAGAGAAATGGAAATAAAGACAAAAATAAACACATGGGACCTAATGAAACTTAAAAGCTTTTGCACAGCAAAGGAAACCATAAACAAGACCAAAAGACAACCCTCAGAATGGGAGAAAATATTTGCAAATGAAGCAACTGACAAAGGATTAATCTCCAAAATTTATAAGCAGCTCATACAGCTCAATAGCAAAAAAACAAACAACCCAATCCAAAAATGGGCAGAAGACCTAAATAGACATTTCTCCACAGAAGATATACAGACAGCCAACAAACACATGAAAGGATGCTCAACATCTTTACTCATTAGAGAAATGCAAATCAAAACTACAATGAGATATCATCTCACACCAGTCAGAACGGCCATCATCAAAAAATCTAGAAACAATAAATGCTGGAGAGGGTGCGGAAAAAAGGGAACACTCTTGCACTGCTGGTGGGAATGTGAATTGGTACAGCCACTATGGAGAACGGTATGGAGGTTCCTTAAAAAACTACAAATAGAACTACCATATGACCCAGCAATCCCACTACTGGGCATATACCCTGAGAAAACCATAATTCAAAAAGAGACATGTACCAAAATGTTCATAGCAGCCCTATTTACAATAGCCCGGAGATGGAAACAACCTAAGTGTCCATCATCGGATGAATGGATAAAGAAGATGTGGCACATATATACAATGGAATATTACTCAGCCATAAAAAGAAATGAAATTGAGCTATTTGTAATGAGGTGGATGGACCTAGAGTCTGTCATACAGAGTGAAGTAAGTCAGAAAGAGAAAGACAAATACTGTATGCTGACACATATATATGGAATTTAAGAAAAAAATGTCATCAAGAACATAGGGGTAAGACAGGAATAAAGACACAGACCTACTAGAGCATGGACTTGAGGATATGGGGAGGGGGAAGGGTAAGCTGTGACAAAGTGAAAGAGCGGCATGGACATATATACACTACCAAACGTAAGGTAGATAGCTAGTGGGAAGCAGCCGCATAGCACAGGGAGATCAGCTCGGTGCTTTGTGACCGCCTGGAGGGGTGGGATAGGGAGGGTGGGAGGGAGACGCAAAAGGGAGGGGATATGGGAACATATGTATATGTATAACTAATTAAATTTGTAAAATAAAAAAAATAAATAAAATAAAAAAAAATTGCTTTATGACCCAGTCATCAGAATGCTCCCTGCCCTTCTCATCACAATGCACAACGCCCTTGCCATCAAAATGCTCCATGACCTCTGTCATCACAAAGATCCATTACCCTTGGCATCACAATGCTCCATGTCATTGTCATCACAATGCTCCATGAACGCTCTCATCACATTGCTCCATGCCCTTGTCTTCACATAGTTCCATGACACATGTCATCAGAATGCTCCATGGCCTTCTCATCACAATGTTCCATGCCCTTGTCATCACAGTAGGCCATTCCAACTGTCATCGCAACAAACCATGAAACTTATTACACCAATGTTCCATGCCCTTGTCATCACAATGCTCCATGCCCTTGTTATCACAATGCTCCATGACCCATGTCATCACAATGCTCCGTGACTCCAGTCATCACAATGCTTCATGAACTTTGTCATCACAATGGTCCATGTCCTTGTCATCAACTGTCTCTGTGACCTTTTTAACCCCAATGCTCCATGAACGTTTCTTCGCAATGCTCTTTGACCCTTGTCATCACAATGCTCTATGCCTTTCTCAGCACAATGCTCCATGACCCTGGTCATCAAAATGCTCCATGCACTTGTCTGCACAATGTTCCATGACACATGTCATCACAGACCTCCATGACCCCTGTCATCACAATGCTCAGTGACTCCAGTCATCACAATGCTTCATAACGTTTTTCCTCAAAATTGTCCAAGCCCGCGTCATCACAAGGCTCTGTGACATTTGTTACCACAATGCTCCATGAACTTTTCATCACAATTCTCTGTGACCCTCGTCATCACAATGCTACATGTCTTTGTCAGAACAATGCTCCATAACCATTATCATCACAGTGTGCCATGCGCATTTCATCACAACGGTCCACAATCTTGTCATTGCAATGCTCCATAAACTTTGTAATCACAATTCTCCATGCACTTCTCATCAAAATGCGCTGTTACCAGAGATATCACAGTATTCCATCCCTAGTCATCGCAATACTCCCTCACCCCTGTAATCAGAATGTTCCATGACCCTGTCATCACACTGCTACATCCCCTTATCAACACAATGTTCCATGACCCATGACATCACAATGTTCCATAACCCATGTCATCAAAATGCTCCATGATCCTTTTCATCCCAAAGCTCCAAGACCCCTGACATCACAATGTTCTATAAACCCCGCCATCAAAATGTTCCATTACACTTTTCATCAAATTGCTGCATGACCCGGTCATCAAAATGCTCCCTGCCCTTCTCATCACAATGCACCATGTCCTTGTCATCAAAATGTTCCATGACTGGTCAGCAGAATGCTCCATGACCCCAGGCATCACAATGCTAAATGTCATTGTCATCACCATGCTCCATGTACCCTCTCATAACATTGCTCAATGCCCTTGTCATCACAGAGCTCCATGACACTTGTCATAACAATGCTCGATGCCCTTCTCATCACAATGCTCCATGCCCTTGTCATTACAATCCTGCATGACGAATGTATCATAGAGTTCCGTACCCTTGTCATCAAAATGCTCCATGCCCACTCTCATCACAAAAATCCATGAAACATTTCAGACCAATGTTCCATGGCCTTCTCATCACAATGATCCATTACCTCTGTCATAACAATGCACCATGAACCCTGCCATCACAATGTTCCACGGCGTAGTCTTCACAAGGTTCCATGACACTTGTCATCACAATGCTGAAAACCACTGTAATCACAATGCTCCATGCCCTTCTCATCACAAAGCTCCATGACGCATGTCATCAGAATATTCCATGGCCTTCTCATCACAATGATCCTTGCCCTTGTCATCACAATGCTCCAAGACCTTGTAAACACAATGCACCATGCCCATTTTCATCTCAATGCTCCATGAACCCTGTCATCACAGTGCACGTTGCCCATCATCATAATACTTCAGTCTATTGTCATCACAATGAAATCAATATTGTCCATGACCTCTGACATCATAATGCTCCAAACCCTTGTGATCACAATGTTCCATAAACTTATCATCACAGCACCCAATGACGCTCATCATCACAATTATCCATGGTCTTCTCATCACAATGCTCCATGACCTTTGTCATCCTGATGCTCAATACACTTGTCATCACAATGCTCCCTGACACTTGTCGTCAGTATGCTCCTTGAACCCTGTCATGACAAGGCTCCATGCCTTTTTCATCACAATAATCCATTCCCTTTCCATCACAGTGCTCCAAGATCCCTGTAATCACAATGCTCCATGGCCTTGTCATCAAAAAGCTCCATGAGGCATGTCATCAGAATGTTTCCTGGACTTCTCATCACAATGTTCCATGCCCTTTTCATCACAGTGCTCCAAGACCCCTGTAATCACAATGCTCCATGCCCCTTTTCATCAGAATGCTCCATGAGACTTTTCATCACAAGTCTCCATGGTCTTCCCATCACAGTGCTCCAGGACGTTGTCATCACCATGATCCATTCCCTTGTCATCACAATGCTACATGACCCCTGTCATCTCAATAATCCATGAACAAATGTCAGCCCAATGCTCCACGACCTTCTCATCATAATGCTCCATGGCCAATATCATCACAGTGCTCCATGACCACAGTCCTCACAACACTCCATGACACCTGACAACACAATGATCTGGGACATTTGTCATCACAATGCTCCATTCCCTAGGCATCACAATGCTCCATGAACCCTGACATCACAACTCTCCATGAACATTTTCAGCCCAGTGCTCCATGACCCTTGTCATCACAATGATTCATGCCCTTGTCATCCCAATGCTCCATGACGCCTGTATTCACAATGATCTTGACTCTTGTCATCACAGTGCTCCATGACCTTTGTCACCACAATTCTCTTTACACTAGTCATCACAATGCTCCCTGACAGATGTCATCATAATGCACCATGCACTTGTCATCACAGTGCTTCACAACCTTGTCATCACAATGCTCCATAAAATTTGTCATCACAGTGCTCCATGCACTTCTCATCAAAATGCTCTCTCACCACTGATATCACAATGCTACATTACTATTTGTCACAATACTCCCTCACCCCTGTCATCATAATTTTCCATGACTCCTGTCATCACAATGCTACATTCACTTATCATCACAATGTTCGATGACCCCTGACATCACAATGTTCCATAACAACTGTCATCAAAATGTTCCATGACACTTTTCATCAAATTGCTCCATGACCCTGTCATCAGAATTGACCCTGCCCTACTCATCACAATGCACAACGCCCTTGCCATCAAAATGCTCAAAGACCTTTGTCATCACAAAGATCCATGACCCTTGGCATCACAATGCTCCATGTCATTGTCATCACAATGTTCCATGAACGCTCTCATCACATTGCTCCATGCCCTTGTCTTCACATAGCTCCATGACACGTCATCAGAATGCTCCATGGCCTTCTCATCACAATGCTTCATGCCCTTGCCATCACAATGCTCCATTACCCCTGTCATAACAATGCTCCATGACCCCTGCCATCACGAAGTTCCATGGCCTTGTCATCAAAGGCTCCATGACCCTTCTCATCACAATGCTCCAAGAACACTGTAATCACAATGCTCTATGCCCCTTTTCATCTCAATGATCCATGAACCCTGTCATGACAATGCACCATGCCCATCATCATAATGCTTCATGCTATTGTCATCACAATAAAATCAAATTGCTCCATGACCTCTGTCATAACAATGCTCCAAACACTTGTGATCACAATATTCCATAACACTTGTCATCACAATGCCCCATGACGCTCGTCATCACAATTATCCATGGTCTTCTCATCACAATGCTCCATGAGCTTTGACATCACAATGCTCAATACACTTGTCATCAACATGCTCCCTGACACTTGTTGTCTGTATGCTCCTTGAAACCTGTCACGACAAGGCTCCATGCCTTTTTCATCGCAATGATCCATGCCCTTTGCATCACAATGCTCCAAGTCCCATGTAATCACAATGGTCCATGCCATTGTCATCACAAAGCTCAATGACGCATGCCATCAGAATGCTCCTTTGTCTTCTCCTCACAATTCTCCATGCACTTATCATCACAATGTTCCAAGAACCCTGTAATCACAATGCCCCATGCCCCATTTCATCAGTATGCTCCATGAGACTTGTCATCACAAGCCTCCATAGTTTTGTCATCACAATGCTCCAGGACCTTGTCATCACAATGCTTCACGACCTTGTCCTGAAAATTTTCAATGGCCCTTGTCATCATAATGCTCCAAGCCCTAATCATCACAATGCTCCATTATATTTGTAATTACAATCCTCCATTACATTTGGGTATCACAATGATCCATGCCACTGTCATCGCAATGGACCATGACATATGTCATCACAATGCTCCCTGACACCTTTCTTCACAATACTCCATGACCTTATCATCACAAGGCTCCATGACCCCTGTCATCACAATGCTCCATGACTACAGTCATCACAATGCTTCATAACGTTTGTCATCACAATGGTCCATGCCCCCGTCATCACAAAGCTCTTTGAAATTTGTAACCACAATTCTTCATGAACATTTCATAACAATTCTCTGTGAAACTTGTCATCACAATGCTCCATTTCTTTGTCAGAACGATTCTCCATGACCATTGTCATCAGAATGTGCCACGCGCAGTTCATCACAACGGTCCACAACCTTGTCATTGCAATGCTCCATAAAACTTGTAATCACAATGGTCAATGTAATTCTCATCAAAATGCTCTCTCACCAGACATATCACAATGTTACATCAGTAGTCATCAAAATACTCCCTCACCCTTGTAATCACAATGTTCCATGACACTGTCATCACAATGCTACATTCCCTTATCATAACAATGTTCCATGACCCCTGCCATCACAATGTTCATAAGCCCTGTCATCAAAATGCTCAATGACCCTTTCCATCCCAACCTCCAAGACCCCTGACATCACAATGTTCTATAACCCCTGACATCAAAATGCTCCATTACACTTTTTATCAAATTTCAGCATGACACGGTCATCAAAATGCTCCCTGCCCTTCTCATCAAAATGCTCCATGACTTGTCATCACAAAGCTCCAAGACCCTTGTCATCACAATGCTCCATGTCATTGTCATCACAATGCTCCATGAACCCTCTCATCACATTGCTCCATGCCCTTGTTATCACAAAGCTCCATGACACTTGTCATCACAATGCTCGATGTCCTTCTCATCACAATGCTCCATGCCCTTGTCATTACAGTCCTGCGTGACCCATGTATCACATTGTTCCGTGCCCTTGTCATCACAATGCTCCATGCCCACTCTCATCACAATAATCCATGAAACATTTCAGACCAAAGTTCCATACCCTTCTCATCACAATGCTCCATTACCCCTGTCATAACAATGCACCATGACCCTTGCCATCACAATGTTCCACGGCCTAGTCATCCCAAGACTCCATGATACTACTCATCACAATGCTCAAGAGCCCTGATATCACAATGCTCCATGCCCTTGTCATCCCAAAGCTCCATGACGCATGTCATCAGAATGTTCCTTGGCCTTCTCATCACAATGCTCCATGCCCTTGTCATCACAATTCTCCAAGACCCTTGTAATCACAATGCTCCATGCCCCTTTTCATCTAAATGCTCCATGAACCCTGTCATCACAATGCACCATTCCCATCATCATAATGCTTCAGGCTATTGTCATCACAATGAAATAAATATTTTCCATGACCTCTGTCATCATAATGCTCCAAACCCTTGTAATCACAATGTTGCATAACACGTATCATCACAACACCCCATGACGCTCATCATCACAATTATCAATGGTCTTCTCATCAAAATGCTCCATGATCTTTGTCATCACAATGCTCAATACACTTGTCATCACAATGCTTCCTGACCCTTGTCGTCAGTATGCTACTTGAACCCTGTCATGACAAGTTTCCATGCATTTTTCATCACAATGATCCATGACCATTTCATCACAATGCTCCAAGGTCCCTGTAATCATAATGCTCCATTCCCTTATCATCACAAATCTCCATGACGCATGTCATCAGAATCCTCCATGGCCTTCTCATCACAATGCTCTATGCCCTAGTCATAAATATGCTCCAAGACCCCTGTAATCACAATGCTCCATGCCCCTTTTCATCAGAATGCTCCATGAGACTTGCCATTACAAGTCTTCATGGTTTTCTCATCACAATGTTCCAGGACTTTGTCATCACCATGATCCATTCCCTTGTCATCACAATGCTCCATGATCACTGTCATCACAATAATCCATGAACATTTTCAGCCCAATGCTCCACGACCTTCTCAACACAATGCTCCATTGCCAATATCATCACAATGCTCCATGACCACTGTCATCACAACAATCCATGACACCTGACAACACAATGATCCAGGACTCTTGTCATCACAATGCTCCATTCCCTAGTCATCACAATGCTCCATGACCTCTGTCATCACAACACTCCATGACACCTGACTACACAATGATCCTGGACTCTTGTCATCGCAATGCTCCATTCCCTAGTCATCACAATGCTCCATGACACCTGTCATCACAACTCTCCATGAACATTTTCAGCCCAGTGCTCCATGTCCCTTGTTATCACAATGATCCATGCCCTTGTCATCCCAATGATCCATGACCACTGTATTCACAATGCTCCTTGACGCTTCTAATCACAGTGCTCCATGACACATGTCATCACAATGCTCCAAGACTTTGTCAGCAAAATGCTACATGACATTGTCATTATAATCCTCTATGCCCTTGTCATCACAATACTCGACTTGCATTGTCATCACAATCCTCCATGAATTGGGGGATCACATTGCTTCATGCCCTTGTCATCACAATGCTCCATGCTCCTTGAAATCAAAATGATCCATGACCTCTGTCATCACAATGCTCCAAGCCCTTGTGATCACAATGTTCAATAACACTTGTCCTCACAACGCTCCATGATGCCTGTCATCACAATACTCCATGCCCTTTTCATCACAATGCTCCATGACCTTTGTCACCACAATTCTCTATACACTTGTCATCACAATGCTCCCTGACACTTGTCATCAGAATGCTCCTTGAACCCTGTCACGAAAAGGCTCCATGCCTTTTTCATCACAATGCACCATGCCGTTTTCCTCACAATGCTCCATGCCATTGTCATCAAAATACTCCACAAGCTTGTCATCAGAATGCTCCATGACACTTGCCATCACAGTTCTCCATGCACTTGTCAGCACAATTCTCCCTGACCCTTATCATCACAATTCTCCAAGCAATTGTCATCACAATGCTCCATTCCCTTTGTCATCAGAATCCTCCCTGACACTTGGCAACACAATGCTCCATGCCATCCTCATCACAATGGGCCATTACATATGTGATCACAGTGCTCCCTGACACCTGTCTTCACCATACGCATGACCTGGTCATCACAATGCTCCATGTCCTTGTCATCACAGTGTGCCATTCCAACTGTCATCGCAATACTCCATGAAGCTTATTAGACCAATGTTTCATGTACTTGTCATCACAATGCTCCATGCCCTTGTTATCACAATGCTCCATGACCCCTGTCATCACAATGCTCCGTGACTCCAGTCATCACAATGCTTCATGACCTTTGTCAACACAATGATCCATGCCCTCGTCATCAACAGTCTCTGTGACCTTTTTAACCACAATGCTCCATGAACTTTTCATCACAATGCTCTTTGACCCTTGTCATCACAATGCTCTATGACTTGCTCAGCACAATGCTCCATGACCCTTGTCATCACAATGCTCCATTCGCTTGTCAGCACAATGCTCCATGACACATGTCATTACAATACACCATGCACTTGTCATCACAGTGATCCACAACATTGTCTTCACAATGCTCCATAAAATTTGTCATCACAAGGCTCCATGCACTTCTCATCAAAATGCTCTCTCACCACTGATATCACAATGCTACATCACTATTTGTCACAATACTCCCACACCCCTGTCATCACAATGTTCCATGACTCCTGTCATCACAATGCTACATGCACTTATCATCATAATCTTCGATGACCTCTGAAATCACAATGTTCCATAACACCTATCATCAAAATGTTCCATGCCACTTTTCATCAAATTGCTCTATGACCCTGTCAACACAATGCTCCCTGCCCTTCTCATCACAATGCACAAAGCCCTTGCCATCAAAATGCTCCATGACATTTGTCATCACAATGATCCATGACACTTGGCATCACAATGCTCCATGTCATTTTCATCACAATGCTCCATGAACGCTCTCATCACATTGCTCCATGCCCTTGTCTTCACATAGATCCATGACACATGTCATCAGAATGCTCCATGGCCTTCTCATCACAATGCTCCATGCCCTTGACATCACAGTGCTCCATTACACCTGTCATAACAATGCTCCATGACCCCTGCCATCACGATGTTCCATGGCCTTGTCATCACACGGCTCCATGACCCTTCTCATCACAATGCTCCAAGAACACTGTAATCCCAATGCTCTATGCCCCTTTTCATCTCAATGATCCATGAACACTGTCATCACAATGCACCATGCCCATCATCATAATGCTTCATGCTATTTTCATAACAATGAAATCAAAATGTTCCATGACCTCTGTCATAACAATGCTCCAAACACTTGTGATCACAATATTCCATAACACGTGTCATCACAATGCCCCATGAAGCTCGTCATCACAATTATCCATGGTATTCTCATCACAATGCTCCATGACCTTTGTCATCACAATGCTCAATACAATTGTCATCAAAATGCTCCCTGACACTTTTTGTCTGTATGCTCCTTGAACCCTGTCATGACAAGGCTCCATGCCTTTTTCATCACAATGATCCATGACTTTTTCATCACAATGCTCCAAGACCCATGTAATCACAATGCTCCATGCACTTGTCATCACAAAGCTCAATGATGCATGCCATCAGAATGCTCCTTGGACTTCTCCTCACAATGATCCATGCCCTTGTCATCACAATGTTCCAAGACACCTGTAATCACATTGCTCCATGCCCCTTTTCATCAGTATGCTCCATGAGACTTGTCATCACAAGGCTCCATGGTTTTGTCATCACAATGCTCCAGGACCTTGTCATCACAATGCTTCTCGACCTTGTCATGAAAATTTTCAATGGCCCTTGTCATCATAATGCTCGAAGCCCTAATCATCACAATGCTCCATTATATTTGTCATCACCGTTCTCCATTACATTTGGCATCACAATGCTCCATGCCATTGTCATCGCAATCGACCAAGACATATGTCATCACAATGCTCTTTGACATCTGTCTTCACAATACTCCATGAGCTTCTCATCACAGTGCTCCATGCCTTTGTCATCACAATGCACCATGCCCACTGTCATCACAATAATCTATGAAACTTGTCAGACCAATGCTCCATGGCCTTCTCATCACAATGCTCTATACCCTAGTCATCACAATGCTTCAAGACGCCTGTAATCACAATGCTCCATGCCCCTTTTCATCAGAATGCTCCATGAGACTTGCCATCACAAGTCTCCATGGTCTTCTCATCACAATGCTCCAGGACCTAGATATCACCATGCTCCATTCCCTTGTCATCACAATGCACCATGAACACTGTCATCACAATAATCCATGAACATTTTCAGCCCAATGATCCAAGACCTTCTCATCACAATGCTCCATGTCCAATATCATCACAATGCTCCATGACCACAGTCATCACAACACTCCATGACACCTGACAGCACAATGATTAGGGACTCTTGTCATCACAATGCTCCATTCCCTAGTCATCACAATGCTCCATGACCCCTGTTATCACAACACTCCATGAATATTTTCAGGCCAGTGCTCCATGACCCTTGTCATCCCAATGCTCCATGACCCCTCTATTCACAATGCTCCTTGACGCTTCTCATCACAGTGCTCCATGACACGTCATCACAATGCTCCATGCCTTTGTCAGCAAAATGCTACATGACATTTTCATTACAATGCTCTATGCGCTTGTCATCACAATACTCCATTTCCATTGTCATCACAATCCTCCATGATTCTTGGGATCACATTGCTTCATGCCCTTGTCATCACAATGCTCCATGCTCCTTGAAATCAAAATGATCCATGACCTCTGTCATCACAGTGCTCCAAAAGCTTGTGATCACAATGTTCCATAACACTTGTCCTCACAACGCTCCATGTTGCCTGTCATCACAATACTCCATGCCCTTTTCATCACAATGCTCCATGAGCTTTGTCACCACAATTCTCAATACACTTGTCTTCACAATGCTCCCTGACTCTTGTCATCAGAATGCTCCTTGAACCCTGTCACGAAAAGGCTCCATGCCTTTTTCATCACAAAGCCCCATTCCGTTTTCCTCACAATGCTCCATGCCATTGTCATCAATGTACTCCACAAGCTTGTCATCAGAATGCTCCATGACCCTTGTCATCACAATTCTCCATGCACTTGTCAGCACAATGCTCCCTGACACTTGTTATCACAATGCTCCAAGCCATTGTCATCACAATGCTCCATTACCTTAGTCATCAGAATCCTCCATGACACTTAGCATCACAATGCTACCTGACACCTGTCTTTACAATAGTGCATGACCTGGTCATCACAATGCTCCATGCCCATGTCATCACAATGCGCCATTCCAACTGTCATCGCAACAATCCATGAAACTTATTAGACCAATGTTTCATTCCCTGGTCATCAGAATGCTCCATGCCCTTGTTATCACAATGCTCCATGACCCCTGTCATCACAATGCTCCCTGACTCCAGTTATCACAATGCTTCATGGCCTTTGTCATCACAATGGTCCAGGCACTCGTCATCAACAGTCTCTGTGACCTTTTTAACCACAATGCTCCATGAACTTTTCATCACAATGCTCTTTGACCCTTGTCATCACAATGCTCTATGCCTTTCTCAGCACAATGCTCCATGACCTTTGTCATCACAATGCTCCATGCGCTTGTCAGCACAATGCTCCATGACACATGTCATCACAATGCACCATTCGCTTGTCATCACAGTGCTCCACAACCTTGTCATCACAATGCTCCATAAAATTTATCATCACAATGCTCCATGCACTTCTCATCAAAATGCTCTCTCTCCACTGATATCACAATGCTACATCACTATTTGTCACAATACTCCCTCACCCCTGTCATCATAATGTTCCATGACTCCTGTCATCACAATGCTACATGCACTAATCATCACAATGTTCGATGACCCCTGACATCACAATGTTCCATAACACCTGTCATCAAAATGTTCCATGACACATTTCATCAAATTGCTCCATGACCAAGTCATCAGAATGCTACCTGCCCTACTCATCACAATGCACAACGCCCTTGTCATCAAAATGCTCAATGACCTTTGTCATCACAAAGATCCATGACCCTTGGCATCACAATGCTCCATGTCCTTGTCATCACCATGCTCCATGTACGCTCTCATCACATTGCTACATGTCCTTGTCTTCACAAAGCTCCATGACACATGTCATCAGAATGCTCCATGGCCTTCTGATCACAATGCTCCATGCCCTTGCCATCACAATGCTGAATTACCCCAGTCATAACAATTCTCCATGACCCCTGCTATCACGATATTCCATGGCCTTGTCATCACAAAGCTCCATGACCCTTCTCATCACAATGCTCAAAGAACCATGTAATCACAATGCTCTATGGCCCCTTTCATCTCAATGATACATGAACCCTGTCATAACAATGCACCATGCCCATCATCATAATGCTTCATGCTATTGTCATCACAATGAAATCAAAATGCTCCATGATCTCTGTCATAACAATGCTCCAAACCCTTGTGATCACAATATTCCATAACACGTGTCATCACAATGCCCCATGACGCTCGTCATCACAATTATCCATGGTCTTCTCATCACAATGCTCCATGAGCTTTGTCATCACAATGCTCAATACACTTGTAATCAAAATGCTCCCTGACACTTGTTGTCTGTATGCTCCTTGAACCCTGTCATGATAAGGCTCCATGCCTTTTTCATCACAATGATCCATTACCTTTTCATCACAATGCTCCAAGACCCATGTAATCACAATGCTCCATGCACTTGTCATCACAAAGCTCAATGACACATGCCATCAGAATGCTCCTTGGTCTTCTCCTCACAATGATCCATGCCCTTGTCATCACAATGTTCCAAGACACCTGTAATCACAATGCTCCATGCCCCTTTTCATCAGTATGCTCCATGAGACTCGTCATCACAAGGCTCCATGGTTTTGTCATCACAATGCTCCAGGACATTGTCATCACAATGCTTCTCGACCATGTCATGAAAATTTTCAATGGCCCTTGTCATCATAATGCTCGAAGCCCTAATCATCACAATGCTCCATTATATTTGTCATCACAATTCTCCATTACATTTGGCATCACAATGCTCCATGCCATTGTCATCGCAATCGACCAAGACATATGTCATCACAATGCTCTTTGACATCTGTCTTCACAATACTCCATGAGCTTCTCATCACAGTGCTCCATGCCTTTGTCATCACAATGCACCATGCCCACTGTCATCACAATAATCTATGAAACATGTCAGACCAATGCTCCATGGCCTTCTCATCAAAATGCTCTATACCCTAGTCATCACAATGCTTCAAGACCCCTGTAATCACAATGCTCCATTCCCCTTTTCATCAGAATGCTCCATGAGATTTGCCATCACAAGTCTCCATGGTCTTCTCATCACAATGCTCCAGGACCTTGACATCACCATGCTCCATTCCCTTGTCATCACAATGCTCCATGAGCACTGTCATCACAATAATCCATGAATATTTTCAGCCCAATGATCCACGACCTTCTCATCACAATGCTCCATGTCCAATATCATCACAATGCTCCATGTCCACAGTCATCACAACACTCCATGACACCTGACAACACAATGATTAGGGACTCTTGTCATCACAATGCTCCATTCACTAGTCATCACAATGCTCCATGACCCCTGTTATCACAACACTCCATGAATATTTTCAGGCCAGTGCTCCATGACCCTTGTCATCCCAATGCTCCATGACCCCTGTATTCACAATGCTCCTTGACGCTTCTCATCACAGTGCTCCATGACACATGTCATCACAATGCTCCATGCCTTTGTCAGCAAAATGCTACATGACATTGTCATTACAATGCTCTATGCGCTTGTCATCACAATACTCCATTTCCATTGTCATCACAATCCTCCATGTATCTTGGGATCACATTGCTTCATGCCCTTGTCATCACAATGCTCCATGCTCCTTGAAATCAAAATGATCCATGACCTCTGTCATCACAGTGCTCCAAAAGCTTGTGATCACAATGTTCCATAACACTTGTCCTCACAACGCTCCATGATGCCTGTCATCACAATACTCCATGCCCTTTTCATCACAATGCTCCATGACCTTTGTCACCACAATTCTCAATACACTTGTCATCACAATGCTCCCTGACTCTTGTCATCAGAATGCTCCTTGAACCCTGTCACGAAAAGGCTCCATGCCTTTTTCATCACAAAGCCCCATTCCGTTTTCATCACAATGCTCCATGCCATTGTCATCAATGTACTCCACAAGCTTGTCATCAGAATGCTCCATGACTCTTGTCATTACAATTCACCATGCACTTGTCAGCACAATGCCCGCTGACCCTTGTCATCACAATGCTCCAAGCCATTGTCATCACAATGCTCCATTTCCTTTGTCATCAGAATCCTCCATGACACCTGGCATCAATATGCTCCATGCCATCCTCATCACAATGGGCCATTACACATGTGATCACAATGCTCCCTGACACCTGTCTTCACAATACTGCATGACCTGGTCATCACAATGCTCCATGCCCTTGTCATCACAATGCGCCATTCCAACTGTCATCGCAACCATCCATGATACTTATTAGACCAATGTTCCATGCCCTTGTTATCACCATGCTCCATACCCTCGTTATCACAATGCTCCATGACCCCTTTCATCACAATGCTCCATGACTCCAGTCATCACAATGCTTCATGACCTTTGTCATCACAGTGGTCCATGCCCTCATCTTCAACAGTCTCTGTGACCGTTTTAACCACCATGATCCATGAACTTTTCATCACACTGCTCTTTGACCCCTGTCATCACAATGCTCTCTGCCTTTTTCAGCAAATTGCTCCATGACACTTGTCATCACAATGCTCCATGCGCTTGTCAGCACAATGCTCCATGACACATGTCATCACAATGCACCATGCGCTTGTCATCACAGTGCTCCTCAACCTTGCCATCACAATGCTCCATAAAATTTGTCATCACAGTGCTCCATGCACTTCTCATCAAAATGCTCTCTCACCACTGATATCACAATGCTACATCACTATTTGTCACAATACTCCCTCACCCCTGTCATCATAATGTTCCATGACTCCTGTTATCACAATGCTACATGCACTTATCATCACAATGTTCGATGACCCCTGACATCACAATGTTCCATAACACCTGTCATCAAAATGTTCCATGACACTTTTCATCAAATTGCTCCATGACCCAGTCATCAGAATGCTCCCTGCCCTACTCATCACAATGCACAACGCCCTTGCCATCAAAATGCTCAATGACCTTTGTCATCACAAAGATCCATGACCCTTGGCATCACAATGCTCCATGTCATTTTCATCACAATGCTCCATGAACGCTCTCATCACATTGCTCCATGCCCTTGTCTTCACATAGCTCCATGACACGTCATCAGAATGCTCCATGGCCTTCTCATCACAATGCTCCAAGCCCTTGCCATCACAATGCTCCATTACCACTGTCATAACAATGCTCCATGACCCCTGCCATCACGAAGTTCCATGGCCTTGTCATCACAAGGCTCCATGACCCTTCTCATCACAATGCTTCAAGAACACTGTAATCACAATGCCATATGCCCCTTTTCATCTCAATGGTCCATGAACCCTGTCATCACAATGCACCATGCCCATCATCATAATGCTTCATGCTATTGTCATAACAATGAAATCAAAATGCTCCATGACCTCTGTCATAACAATGCTCCAAACACTTGTGATCACAATATTCCATAACACTTTTCATCACAATGCCCCATGACGCTCGTCATCACAATTATCCATGGTCTTCTCATCACAATGTTCCATGACCTTCGTCATCACAATGCTCAATACACTTGTCACCAACATGCTCCCTGACACTTGTTGTCTGTATGCTCCTTGAACCCTGTCATGACAAGGCTCCATGCCTTTTTCATCACAATAATCCATGCCCTTTTCATCACAATGCTCCAAGTCCCATGTAATCACAATGCTCCATGCCCACTCTCATCACAATAATCCATGAAACATTTCAGACCAAAGTTCCATACCATTCTCATCACATTGCTTAATTACCCCTGTCATAAGAATGCACCATGACACCTGCCATCACAATGTTCCACGGCCTAGTCATCACAAGGTTCCATGATATTTTTCATTACAATGCTCAAGACCCCTGAAATCACAATACTCCATGCCCTTGTCATCACAAAGCCCCATGACGCATGTCATCAGAATGTTCCATGGCCTTCTCATCAAAATGCTCCATGCACTTGTCATCACAATGCTCCAAGACCATTGTAATCACACTGCTCCATGCCACTTTTCATCTCAATGCTCCATGAAATCTGTCATCGCAATTCTCCAAGACCCTTGTAATCACAATGCTCCATGCCCCTTTTCATCTCAGTGCTCCATGAACCCTGTCATCACCATGCACCATGCCCATCATCATGATGCTTCAGGCTATTGTCATCACAATGAAATCAATATTCTGCATGACCTCTGTCATCATAATGCTCCAAACCCTAGTGATCACAATGTTGCATAACACGTATCATCACAACACCCCATGACGCTCATCATCACAATGCTCCATGGTCTTCTCATCACAATGCTCCATGATCTTTGTCATCACAATGCTCAATACACTTGTCATCACAATGATCCCTGACACTTGTCGTCAGTATGCTCCTTGAACCCTGTCATGACAAGGTTCCATGCATTTTTCATCACAATGATCCATGATCATTTCTTCACAGTCCTCCAAGGTCCCTGTAATCACAATGCTCCATGCCCTTGTCATCACAAAACGCCATGACGCATGTCATCAGAATGCTCCATGGCCTTCTCATCACAATGCTCCATGCGCTTGTCAGCACAATGCTCCATGACACATGTCATCACAATGCTCCATACCTTTGTCAGCAAAATGCTACATGACCTTGTCATTACAATCCTCTATGCGCTTGTCATTACAATACTCGATTTGCATTGTCATCACAATCCTCCATGAATTGGGGGATCACATTGCTTCATGCCCTTGTCATCACAATGCTCCATTCTCCTTGAAATCAAAATGATTCATGACCTCTGTCATCACAATGCTCCAAACCCTTGTGATCACAATGTTCCATAACACATGTCCTCACAACGCTCCATGATGCCTGTCATCAAAATACTCCATGCCCTTTTCATCACAATGCTCCATGACCTTTGTCACCACAATTCTCAATACACTTGTCATCACAATGCTCCCTGACACTTGTCATCAGAATGCTCCTTGAACCCTGTTAAGAAAAGGCTCCATGCCTTTTTCATCACAATGCCCCATGCCGTTGTCCTCACAATGCTCCATGCCATTGTCAACAAAATACTCCACAAGCTTGTCATCAGAATGCTCCATGACACTTGTCATCACAATTCTCCATGCACTTGTCAGCACAATTCTCCCTGACCCTTGTCATCACAATGCTCCAAGCAATTGTCATCACAATGCTCCATTACCTTTTTCATCAGAATCCTCCCTGACACTTGACAGCACAATGCTCCATGCCATCCTCATCACAATGGGCCATTACATATGTATCACAGTGCTCCCTGACACCTGTCTTCACCATACGCATGACCTGGTCATCACAATGCTCCATGTCCTTGTCATCACAGTGTGCCATTCCAACTGTCATCGCAATACTCCATGAAGCTTATTAGACCAATGTTCCATGTACTTGTCATCACAATGCTCCATGCCCTTGTTATCACAATGCTCCATGACCCCTGTCATCACAATGCTCCGTGACTCCAGTCATCACAATGCTTCATGACCTTTGTCAACACAATGCTCCATGCCCTCGTCATCAACAGTCTCTGTGACCTTTTTAACCACAATGCTCCATGAACTTTTCATCACAATGCTCTTTGACCCTTGTCATCACAATGCTCTATGACTTGCTCAGCACAATGCTCCATGACCCTTGTCATCACAATGCTCCATTCGCTTGTCAGCACAATGCTCCATGACACATGTCATTACAATGCACCATGCACTTGTCATCACAGTGATCCACAACATTGTCTTCACAATGCTCCATAAAATTTGTCATCACAATGCTCCATGCACTTCTCATCAAAATGCTCTCTCACCACTGATATCACAATGCTACATCACTATTTGTCGCAATACTCCCTCACCCCTGTCATCATAATGTTCCATGACTCCTGTTATCACAATGCTACATGCACTTATCATCACAATGTTCGATGACCCCTGACATCACAATGTTCCATAACATCTGTCATCAAAATGTTCCATGACACTTTTCATCAAATTGCTCCATGACCCAGTCATCAGAATGCTCCCTGCCCTACTCATCACAATGCACAACGCCCTTGCCATCAAAATGCTCAATGACCTTTGTCATCACAAAGATCCATGACTTTTGGAATCACAGTGCTCCATGTCATTGTCATCACAATGCTCCATGAACGCTCTCATCACATTGCTCCATGCCCTTGTCTTCACATAGCTCCATGACACGTCATCAGAATGCTCCATGGCCTTCTCATCACAATGCTCCATGCCCTTGCCATCACAGTGCTCCATTACCACTGTCATAACAATGCTCCATGACCCCTGCCATCACGAAGTTCCATGGCCTTGTCATCAAAGGCTCCATGACCCTTCTCATCACAATGCTTCAAGAACACTGTAATCACAATGCCATATGCCCATTTTCATCTCAATGGTCCATGAACCCTGTCATCACAATGCACCATGCCCATCATCATAATGCTTCATGCTATTGTCATAACAATGAAATCAAAATGCTCCATGACCTCTGTCATAACAATGCTCCAAACACTTGTGATCACAATATTCCATAACACTTGTCATCACAATGCCCCATGACGCTCGTCATCACAATTATCCATGGTCTTCTCATAACAATGCTCCATGACCTTCGTCATCACAATGCTCAATACACTTGTCATCAACATGCTCCCTGACACTTGTTGTCTGTATGCTCCTTGAACCCTGTCATGACAAGGCTCCATGCCTTTTTCATCACAATGATCCATGCCCTTTTCATCACAATGCTCCAAGTCCCATGTAATCACAATGCTCCATGCCCACTCTCATCACAATAATCCATGAAACATTTCAGACCAAAGTTCCATACCCTTCTCATCACATTGCTTAATTACCCCTGTCATAAGAATGCACCATGACACCTGCCATCACAATGTTCCACGGCCTAGTCATCACAAGGTTCCATGATATTTTTCATTACAATGCTCAAGACCCCTGAAATCACAATGCTCCATGCCCTTGTCATCACAAAGCCCCATGACGCATGTCATCAGAATGTTCCATGGCCTTCTCATCACAATGCTCCATGCACTTGTCATCACAATGCTCCAAGACCATTGTAATCACACTGCTCCATGCCACTTTTCATCTCAATGCTCCATGAAATCTGTCATCACAATGCTCCAAGACCCTTGTAATCACAATGCTCCATGCCCCTTTTCATCTCAGTGCTCCATGAACCCTGTCATCACAATGCACCATGCCCATCATCATAATGATTCAGGCTATTGTCATCACAATGAAATCAATATCCTGCATGACCTCTGTCATCATAATGCTCCAAACCCTAGTGATCACAATGTTGCATAACACGTATCATTACAACACCCCATGACGCTCATCATCACAATGATCCATGGTCTTCTCATCACAATGCTCCATGATCTTTGTCATCACAATGCTCAATACACTTGTCATCACAATGATCCCTGACACTTGTCGTCAGTATGCTCCTTGAACCCTGTCATGACAAGGTTCCATGCATTTTTCATCACAATGATCCATGATCATTTCATCACAGTCCTCCAAGTTCCCTGTAATCACAATGCTCCATGCCCTTGTCATCACAAAACTCCATGACGCATGTCATCAGAATGCTCCATGGCCTTCTCATCACAATGCTCCATGCGCTTGTCAGCACAATGCTCCATGACACATGTCATCACAATGCTCCATGACTTTGTCAGCAAAATGCTACATGACCTTGTCATTACAATCCTCTATGCGCTTGTCATTACAACACTCGACTTGCATTGTCATCACAATCCTGCATGAATTGGGGGATCACATTGCTTCATGCCCTTGTCATCACAATGCTCCATGCTCCTTGAAATCAAAATGATCCATGACCTGTGTCATCACAATGCTCCAAACCCTTGTGATCACTATGTTCCATAACACTAGTCCTCACAGCGCTCCATGATGCCTGTCATCAAAATACTCCATGCCCTTTTCATCACAATGCTCCAAGAGCTTTGTCACCACAATTCTCAATACATTTGTCATCACAATGCTCCCTGACACTTGTCATCAGAATGCTCCTTGAACCCTGTCACGAAAAGGCTCCATGCCTTTTTCATCACAATGCCCCATGCCGTTTTCCTCACAATGCTCCATGCCATTGTCATCAAAATACACCACAAGCTTGTCATCAGAATGCTCCATGACACTTGTCATCACAATTCTCCATGCACTTGTCAGCACAATTCTCCCTGACCCTTGTCATCACAATGCTCCAAGCAATTGTCATCACAATGCTCCATTACATTTTTCATCAGTATCCTCCCTGACACTTGGCAGCACAATGCTCCATGCCATCCTCATCACAATGGGCCATTACATATGTGATCACAGTGCTCCCTGACACCTGTCTTCACCAAACGCATGACCTGGTCATCACAATGCTCCATGTCCTTGTCATCACAGTGTGCCATTCCAACTGTCATCGCAATACTCCATGAAGCTTATTAGACCAATGTTCCATGTACTTGTCATCACAATGCTCCATGCCCTTGTTATCACAATGCTCCATGACCCCTGTCATCACAATGCTCCGTGACTCCAGTCATCACAATGCTTCATGACCTTTGTCAACACAATGGTCCATGCCCTCGTCATCAACAGTCTCTGTGACCTTTTTAACCACAATGCTCCATGAACTTTTCATCACAATGCTCTTTGACCCTTGTCATCACAATGCTCTATGCCCTGCTCAGCAGAATGCTCCATGACCCTTGTCATCACTATGCTCCATTCGCTTGTCAGCACAATGCTCCATGACACATCTCATTACAATGCACCATGCACTTGTCATCACAGTGATCCACAACATTGTCTTCACAATGCTCCATAAAATTTGTCATCACAATGCTCCATGCACTTCTCATCAAAATGCTCTCTCTCCACTGATATCACAATGCTACATCACTATTTGTCACAATACTCCCTCACCCCTTTCATCATAATGTTCCATGACTCCTGTTATCACAATGCTACATTCACTTATCATCACAATGTTCGATGACCTCTGAAATCACAATGTTCCATAACACCTATCATCAAAATGTTCCATGCCACTTTTCATCAAATTGCTCTATGACCCTGTCATCACAATGCTCTCTGCCCTTCTCATCACAATGCACAAAGCCCTTGCCATCAAAATACTCCATGACATTTGTCATCACAATGATCCATGACACTTGGCATCACAATGCTCCATGTCATTGTCATCACAATGCTCCATGAACGCTCTCATCACATTGCTCCATGCCCTTGTCTTCACATAGATCCATGACACATGTCATCAGAATGCTCCATGGCCTTCTCATCACAATGCTCCATGCCCTTGCCATCACAATGCTCCATTACAACTGTCATAACAATGCTCCATGACCCCTGCCATCACAATGTTCCATGGCATTGTCATCACAAGGCTCCATGACCCTTCTCATCACAATGCTCCAAGAACACTGTAATCCCAATGCTCTATGCCCCTTTTCATCTCAATGATCCATGAACCTTGTCATCACAATGCACCATGCCCATCATCATAATGCTTCATGCTATTTTCATAACAATGAAATCAAAATGTTCCATGACCTCTGTCATAACAATGCTCCAAACCCTTGTGATCACAATATTCCATAACACGTGTCATCACAATGCCCCATGAAGCTCGTCATCACAATTATCCATGGGCTTCTCATCACAATGCTCCATGAACTTTGTCATCACAATGCTCAATACAATTGTCATCAAAATGCTCCCTGACACTTGTTGTCTGTATGCTCCTTGAACCCTGTCATGACAAGGCTCCATGCCTTTTTCATCACAATGATCCATGACCTTTTGATCACAATGCTCCAAGTCCCATGTAATCACAATGCTCCACGCACTTGTCATCACAAAGCTCAATGATGCATGCCATCAGAATGCTCCTTGGTCTTCTCCTCACAATGATCCATGCCCTTGTCATCACAATGTTCCAAGACACCTGTAATCACAATGCTCCATGCCCCTTTTCATCAGTATGCTCCATGAGACTTGTCATCACAAGGCTCCATGGTTTTGTCATCACAATGCTCCAGGACCTTGTCATCACAATGCTTCTCGACCTTGTCATGAAAATTTTCAATGGCCCTTGTCATCATAATGCTCGAAGCCCTAATCATCACAATGCTCCATTATATTTGTCATCACCATTCTCCATTACATTTGGCATCACAATGCTCCATGCCATTGCCATCGCAATCGACCAAGACATATGTCATCACAATGCTCTTTGGCATCTGTCTTCACAATACTCCATGAGCTTCTCATCACAGTGCTCCATGCCTTTGTCATCACAATGCACCATTCCCACTGTCATCACAATAATCTATGAAACTTGTCAGACCAATGCTCCATGGCCTTCTCATCACAATGCTCTATACCCTAGTCATCACAAAGCTTCAAGACCCCTGTAATCACAATGCTCCATGCCCCTTTTCATCAGAATGCTCCATGAGACTTGCCATCACAAGTCTCCATGGTCTTCTCATCACAATGCTCCAGGACCTTGACATCACGATGCTCCATTCCCTTGTCATCACAATGCTCCATGAGCACTGTCATCACAATAATCCATGAACATTTTCAGCCCAATGATCCACGACCTTCTCATCACAATGCTCCATGTCCAATATCATCACAATGCTCCATGACCACAGTCATCACAACACTCCATGACACCTGACAACACAATGATTAGGGACTCTTGTCATCACAATGCTCCATTCCCTAATCATCACAATGCTCCATGACCCCTGTTATCACAACACTCCATGAATATTTTCAGGCCAGTGCTCCATGACCCTTGTCATCCCAATGCTCCATGACCCCTGTATTCACAATGCTCCTTGACGCTTCTCATCACAGTGCTCCATGACACATGTCATCACAATGCTCCATGCCTTTGTCAGCAAAATGCTACATGACATTGTCATTACAATGCTCTATGCGCTTGTCATCACAATACTCCATTTCCATTGTCATCACAATCCTCCATGTATCTTGGGATCACATTGCTTCATGCCCTTGTCATCACAATGCTCCATGCTCCTTGAAATCAAAATGATCCATGACCTCTGTCATCACAGTGCTCCAAAAGCTTGTGATCACAATGTTCCATAACACTTGTCCTCACAACGCTCCATGATGCCTGTCATCACAATACTCCATGCCCTTTTCATCACAATGCTCCATGAACTTTGTCATCACAATTCTCCATACACTTGTCATCAAAATGCTCCCTGACACTTGTCATCAGAATGCTCCTTGAACCCTGTCACGAAAAGGCTCCATGCCTTTTTCATCACAAAGCCCCATTCCGTTTTCATCACAATGCTCCATGCCATTGTCATCAAAGTACTCCACAAGCTTGTCATCAGAATGCTCCATGACCCTTGTCATCACAATTCTCCATGCACTTGTGAGCACAATGCTCCCTGACCCTTGTTATCACAATGCTCCAAGCCACTGTCATCACAATGCTCCATTACCTTAGTCATCAGAATCCTCCATTACACTTAGCATAACAATGCTACCTGACACCTGTCTTTACAATAGTGCATGACCTGGTCATCACAATGCTCCATGCTCCTTGAAATCAAATGAGCCATGACCTCTGTCACCAAAAGGCTCCAATCCCTTGTGATCACAGTGTTCCATAACACTTGTCATCACAATGCTCCATGATGCCTGTCATCACAATACTCCATGCCCTTTTCATCACAATGCTCCCTGCCATTGTCATCACAATACTACATGACCTGGTCATCACAATGCTCCATGACCTTGTCATCACAATGTGCCATTCCAACTGTCCTCGCAATAATCCTTGAAATTTAATAGACCAATGCTCTATGCCCTTGTCATCACAATGCTCCATGCCCTTGTTATCACAATGCTCCATGACCCCTGTCATCACAATGCTCTGTGACTCCAGTCATCACAATGCTTCATGACCTTTGTCATCACAATGGTCCATGCCCTCGTCATCAACAGACTCTGTGACCTTTTTAACCACAATGCTCCATGAACTTTTCATCACAATGCTCTTTGACCCTTGTCATCACAATGCTCTATGCCTTTATCAGCACAAGGCTCCATGACACTTTTAATCACAATGCTCCATGAACGCTCTCATCACATTGCTCCATGCCCTTCTCTTCACAAAGCTCCATGACAAATGTCATCAGAATGCTCCATGGCCTTCTCATCACAATGTTCCATGTCCTTGCCATGACAATGCTCCATTACCCCAGTCATAAAAATGCTCCATGACCCCTGCCATCACGATGTTCCATGGCTTGTCATCACATAGCTCCAAGACCCTTCTCATCACAAGGCTCCAAGAACCCTGTAATCACAATGCTCTATGCCCTTTTTCATCACAATGATCCATGAATCCTGTCATCACAATGCACCATGCCCATCGTCCTAAGGTTTCAGGCTATTGTCATCACAATGAAATAAAAATGCTCCATGACCTCTGTCATAACAATGCTCCAAACCCTTGTGATCACAATATTCCATAACACTTGTCATCACAATGCCGCATGACGCTCGTCATCACAATTATCAATGGACTTCTCATCACAATGCTCCATGACGGTTGTCATCACAATGCGCAACACACTTGTCATCAAAACGCTCCCTGACACTTGTTGTCTGTTTGCTCCTTGAACCCTGTCATAACAAGGCTGCATGCCTTTTTCATAACAATGATCCATGCCCTTTTCATCACAGTGCTCCGAGACCCATGTAATTTCAATGCTCCATGCCCTTGTCATCACAAAGCTCAATGACGCATGCCATCAGAATGCTCCTTCTTCTTCTCCTCAAAATGCTTCATGCCGTAGTCCTCACAATGTTCCAAGACCCCGGTAATCACAATGCTCCATACCCTTGTCATCAAAAAACTCCATGACGCATGTCATCAGAATGCTCCATGCCCTAGTCATCACAATGCTCCAAGACCCTGTAATCACAATGCTACATGCCCCTTTTCATCAGAATGCTCCATGAGACTTGTCATCACAAGTCTCCTGGTCTTCTCATCACAATGCTCCAGGACCTTGTTATCACCATACTCCATTCCCTTGTCAACACAATGCTCCATGACCCCTGTCATCACGATAATCCATGATCATTTTCAGCCCAATGCTCCACGACCTACTCATCACAATCCTCAATGGCCAATATAATCACAGTGCTCCATGACCACTGTCATCACAACACTCCATGACACTTGACAACGCAATGATCCTGGACTCTTGTGATCACAATGCTCCATTCCCTAGTCCTCACAATGCTCCATGAACCAAGTCATCAGAACACTCCATGAAAATTTTCAGCCCAGTGCTCCATGACACCTGTCATCACAATGCTCCATGCCTTTGTCAGCAAAATGCTACATGACCTTGTTATTACAATGCTCTATGCGCTTTTCATCACAATACTCCATTTCCATTGTCATCACAATCCTCCATGAATCTTGCGATCACATTGCTTCATGCTCTTGTCATCACAATGCTCCATGCTCCTTGAAATCAAAATGATCCATGAACTCTGTCATCATAATGCTCCAAACCCTTGTGATCACAATGTTCCATAACACTGGTCATCACAACGCTCCATGATGCCTGTCATCACAATACTCCATACCCTTTTCATCATAATGGTCCATGACCTTTGTGATCACAATTCTCAATACACATGTCATCACAATGCTCCCTGACACTTGTCGTCAGAATGCTCCTTGAACCCTGTCACGAAAAGTCTCCATGCATTTTCATCACAATGCCCCATGCCGTTTTCATCACAATGCTCCATGCCATTGTCATCAAAATACTCCACAAGCTTGTCATCAGAATGCTCCATGACCCATGTCATCACAATTCTCCATGCACTTGTCAGCACAATGCTCCCTGAACCTTGTCATCACAATGCTCCAAGCCATTGTCATCACAGTGCTCCATTACCTTTGTCATCAGAATCCTCCAGGACACTTGGCATCACAATGCTCCATTCCATTGTCATCACAATGGGCCATTACATATGTCATCACAATGCTCCCTGACACCTCTCTTCACAATACTGCATGACCTCGTCATCAAAATGCTCCATGCCCCCTGACATCACAGTGTTCCATAACAACTGTCATCAAAATGTTCCATAAAACTTTTCATTAAATTGCTCCATGACCCTGTCATCAGGATGCTCCCTGCCCTTCTCATCACAATGCACAACGCCCTTGCCATCAAAATGCTCCTGACCTTTGTCATCACAAAGATCCATGACACTTGGCATCACACTGCTCCATGTCATTGTCATCACAATGCTCCATGTACCCTCTCATAACATTGCTCCATGCCCTTGTCATCACAAAGCTCCATGACACTTGTCATCACAATGCTCGATGACCTTCTAATCACAATGCTCCATGCCCTTGTCATTACAGTCCTGCATGACCCATGTATCACAGTGTTCCGTGCCCTTGTCATCACAATGCTCCATGCCCACTCTCATCACAATAATCCATGAAACATTTCAGACCAAAGTTCCATACCCTTCTCATCACAATGCTCCATTACCCCTGTCATAAAAATGCACCATGACCCCTGCCATCACAATATTCCATGGCCTAGTCATCACCAAGTTCCATGACACTTCTCATCAGAATGCTCAAGACCCCTGAAATCACAATGCTACATTCCCTTGTCATCACAAAGCTCCATGACGCATGCCATCTTAATGTTCCATGGCCTTCTCATCACAATGTTCCATACCTTTGTCATCACAATGCTCCAAGACCCCTCTAATCACATAGCTCCATGCCCCATTTCATCTCAGTGCTTCATGAACCCTGGCATCACAATGAACCATGCCCATCATCAAAAAGCTTCAGGCTATTGTCATCACAATTAAATCAATATTCTCCATGACCTCTGTGTTCCTAATGCTCCAAACCCTTGTGATCACAATGTTGCATAACAATTATCATCACAAAGCTCTATGACATTTGTCATCACAATGCTCGATGCCATTGTCATCACAATGGGCAATTACATATGTCATCACAATGCTCCCTGACACCTGTCTTCACAGTACTGAATGACCTGGTCATCACAATGCTCCATGCCCTTGTCAACACAATGCGCCATTCCAACTGTCATCGCGAAAATCCATGAAAGTTATTAGACCATTGTTCCATGCACTTGTCATCACAATGCTCCATGCCCTTGTTATCACAATGCTCCATGACCCTTGTCATCATGATGCTCCGTGACTCCAGTCATCACAATGCTTCTTGACCTTTGTCATCACAATGGTCCATGCCCTCGTCATCAACAGTCTCTGTGACCTTTTTAAGCACAATGTTCCATGAACATTTCATCACCATGGTCTTTGACACTTGTCATCACAATGCTCTATGCCCTTCTCAGCACAATGCTCCATGACCCTTGTCATCACAATGCTCCATGCGCTTGTCAGCACAATGCTCCATGACACATGTCATCACAATGCACCATGTGCTTGTCATCACAGTGCTCCACAATCTTGTCATCACAATGCTCCATAAAATTTGTCATCACAATGCTCCATGCACTTCTCATCAAAATGTTCTCTCACCACTGATATCACAATGCTACATCACTATTTGTCACAATACTCCGTCACCCCTGTCATCACAATGTTCCATGACTCCTGTCAGCACAATGCTACATGCACTTATCATCAGAATGTTCGATGACCCCTGACATCACAATGTTCCATAACACCTGTCATCAAAATGTTCCATGACACTTTTCATCAAATTGCTTAATGACCCTGTCATCACAATGCTCCCTGCCCTTCTCATCACAATGTACAATGACCTTGCCATCAAAATGCTCCTTGACATTTGTCATCACAAAGATCTATGACCCTTGGCATCACAATGCTCCATGTCATTGTCATCACAATGCTCCATGAACGCTCTCTTCACATTGCTCCATGCCCTTGTCTTCACAAAGCTCCATGACACATGTCATCAGAATGCTCCCTGCCCTTCTCATCACAATGCTCCATGCCCTTGCCATGACAATGCTCCATTACACCTGTCATAACAATGCTCCATGACCCCTGCCATCACGAAGTCCCATGGCCTTGTCATGACAAGGCTCCATGACCCTTCTCATCACAATGCTCCAAGAAACCTGTAATCACAATGCTGTATGCCCCTTTTCATCTCAATGATCCATGAACCCTGTCATCACAATGCACCATGCCCATCATCATAATGCTTCATGCTATTGTCATCACAATGAAATCAAAATGCTCCATGACCTCTGTCATCACAATGCTCCAAACCCTTGTGATCACAATATTCCATAACACTTGTCATCACTATGCCCCATGACGCTCGTCATCACAATTATCCATGGTCTTCTCATCACAATGCTCCATGACATTCGTCATCGCAATGCTCAATACACTTGTCATCAAAATGCTCCCAGACACTTGTTGTTTGTATGCTCCTTGAACCCTGTCATGACAAGGCTCCATGCCTTTTTCATCACAATGATCCATGCCTTTTTCATCACAGTGGTCCAAGACCCCTGTAATCACAATGCTCCATGCCCTTGTCATCACAAAGCTCAATGACGCATGCCATCAGAATGCTCCTTGGTCTTCTCCTCACAATGCTCCATGCCCTTGTCAGCACAATGTTCCAAGACCCCTGTAATCACAATGCTCCATGCCCCTTTTCATCAGTAAGCTCCATGAGAATGGTCATCACAACTTTCCATGGTTTTCTCATCACAATGCTCCAGGACCTTGTCATCACAATGCTTCACGACCTTGTCATGAAAATTTTCAATGGCCCTTGTCATCATAATGCTCCAAGCCCTAATCATCACAATGCTCCATTATATTTGTCATCACAATCCTCCCTTACATTTGGCATCACAATGCTCCATGCCATTGTCATCGCGATGGACCATGACATATTTCATCACAATGCTCCCTGACACCTGACTTCACAATACTCCATGACCTACTTATCACAATGCTCCATGCCCTTGTCATCACAATGCACCATGCTCAATGTCATCACAATAATCTATGTAACTTGTCAGACCAATGCTCCATGCCCCTGCCATCACAATGTTCCATGCCCTTGTCATCACAATGCTCCATGACAACTGTCATCACAATGCTCCGTGACTCCAGTCATCACAATGCTTCATAACGTGTGTCATCACAATGGTCCATGCCCGAGTCCTCACAACGCTCTGTGACCTTTGTAACCACAAAGCTCCATGAACTTTTCATCACAATTCTCTGTGACCCTTGTCATCACAATGCTCCTTGTCTTTGTCAGAACAATGCTCCATGACCATTGTCATCACAATGTGCCACGCACATTTCATCACAACAGTACACAACCTTGTCATTGCAATGCTCCATAAACCTTGTAATAACAATTGTCCATGCACTTCTCATCAAAATGCTCTCTCACCAGAGATATCACAATGTTCCATCACTAGTCATCACAATACTACCTCACACATGTAATCACAATGTTCCATGACCCTGTCATCACAATGCTACATCCTCTTATTCTAACAATGTTCCCTGACACCTGACATCACAATGTTCCATAACCCCTGTCATCAAAATGCTCCATGACCCTTTTCATCCCAAATCTCCAAGAACCCTGACATCACAATGTTCTGTAACCCCTGCCATCAAAATGTTCCATTACACTTTTCATTAACTTGCTGCTTGACCCGGTCATCAAAATGCACCCTGCCTTTCTCATCACAATGCACCATGTCCTTGTCATCAAAATGCTCCATGACTTGTCATCATAAAGCTCCATGACCCTTGGCATCACAAGGCTCCATATCATTGTCATCACAATGCTCCATGAACACTCTCATCACATTACTCCATGCACTTGTCATCACAAAGCTCCATGACCCCTGTCATCACAATGCTCCGTGACTCTAGGCATCACAATGCTTCATAACATTTGTCATCACAATGGTCCATGCCCGCTTCGTCACAAGGCTCTGTGACCTCTGTAACCACAATGCTCCATGATATTTTCATCAAAATGCTCCGTAATACTTGTCATCACAATGCTCCATGTGTTTGTCAGAAAAATGCTCCATGACTCTTGTCATCAAAATGTGCCACGCACTTTTCATCACAATGGTCCACAAATTACTCATCGCCATGCACCATAAAGCTTGTAATCACAATGCTCCATGCCCTTCTCATCACAATGCTCCATTACCCCTCTGATAACAATGCTCCATGACCACTGCCATCACAATGTTCCACGGCCTTGTCACCACAAGGCTCCATGACCCTTGTCATCACAATGCTCCAAGACCCCTGTAATCACAATGTTCCATGCGCGTGTCTTCACAAAGCCCTATGACACATGTCATCAGAATGTTCCATGGCTTTCTCATGAAAATGCTCCTTTCTCTTGTCATCAAAATGCTCCAAGACCCCTTAATCACAATGCCCCATGCCCTTTTTCATCTCAATGATCCATGAACTCTGTCATCACAATGCATCATGCCCATCATCATAATGCTTCAGGCTATTGTCAGCACAAGGAAATCAAAATTCTCCATGACCTCTGTCATCACAATGCTCCATGACCCCTGTCATCACAATACTTCATGTACATTTTCATCCCAATGCTCCATGACACTTATCAAAATGATCCAAGCCCTTTTCATCACAATGCTCCAAGACCCCTGTAAACACAATGCTGAATGCCCCTTTTCATCTCAATGCACCATGAACCCTGTCATCTCAATGCATCATGCCCATCATCATAATGCTTCAGGATATTTTAAGCACAATGAAATCAATATACTCCATGACCTCTATCATCATAATGCTCCAAACCCTTGGGATCACAATGTTCCATAACACTTATCATCACAACACCCGATGACGCTCATCATCACAATTATCCATGGTCTTCTCATCACAGTGCTCCAAGATCTTTGTCATCAAGATGCTCAATACACTTGTCATCACAATGATCCCTGACACTTGTCATCAGTATGCTCCTTGAACCCTGTCATGAAAAGGCTCCATGAATTTTTCATCACAATAATCCATGCCCTTTTCATTACAATGCTCCAAGATCACTGAAATCACAATGCTCCTTGCCCTTGTCATCAAAAAGCTCCATGACGCATGTCATCAGAATGTTCCATGGCCTTCTCATCACAATGCTCCATGCCCTTGTAATCACAATGCTCCAACACCCCTGTAATCACAATGCTCCAAGTCCATTTTCATCAGAATGTTCCATGAGACTTGTCATCACAAGTCTCCATGGTCTTCTCATCACAATGCTCCAGGACCTTGTCATCACCCTGCTCCATTCCCTTGTCATCACAATGCTCCATGACCCATGTCATCACAATAATCCATGAACATTTTCAGCCCAATGCTCCACGAACTTCTCATCACAATGCTCTGTGGCCAATATCATCACAATGCTCCATGACCACTGTCATCACAACACTCCATGACACCTGACAACACAATCATCTGGGACTCTTGTCATCACAATGTCCAATTCCCTAGTCATCACAATGCTCCATGACACCTGTCATCACTACACTCCATGAACATTTTCAGCGCAGTGCTCCATGACAATTGTCATCACAATGATCCATGCCCTTGTCATCACAATGTTCCGTGACCCCTCTATTCACAATGCTCCGTGACGCATGTCATCACAGTGCTCCATGATACATGTCATCACAATGCTCCATGCCTTTGTCAGCAATATGCTACATGACTTTGTCATTACAATCCTATATGCGCTTGTCATCACAATACTCCATTTCCTTTGTCATCACAATCCTCCATGAACCTTGGCGTCATATTGCTACATGCCCTTGTCATCAAAATGCTCCATGCTCCTTGAAATCAATATGATCCATGACCTCTGTCATCACAATGCTCCAAACCCTTGTGATCACAATGTTCCATAACACTTGTTATCACA